>NC_061809.1:27585179-28785179 GCF_021462225.1 Girardinichthys multiradiatus
GCCATTTTCAGCTTCATTTGGAACGTCATAGTATACTATGTCATTTTCAGGTATTTATTGACGTCTAGATACTATGCATTTTCAGCTCATTTGGAACGTCATAGTATACTATGTCATTTTCAGGTATCTTATTGACGTCATAGTATACTATGCATTTTCAGCTCATTTGGAACGTCATAGTATACTATGTCATTTTCAGCTCATTTGGAACATCATAGTATACTATGTCATTTTCAGGTATTATTGACGTCATAGTATACTATGCCATTTTCAGCTGCATTTGGAACGTCATAGTATATACTATGTCATTTTCAGCTCATTTGGAACATCATAGTATACTATGTCATTTTCAGGTATTATTGACGTCATAGATACTATGTCATTTTCAGCTCATTGGACGTCATAGTATACTATGCCATTTTAGCTCATTTGGAAACGTCATAGTATACTATGTCATTTTCAGTTATTATTGACGTCATAGTATACTATGTCCCCATTTTCAGCTCATTGAACGGTCATAGTATACTAGGTCGTTTTCCCTCAATTTGGACTCATATTAACTATGGCATTTCAGGTATTTATTGACGTCATAAGTATACATAGCCCATTTGCCAGCTCATTTGGAACATCATAGGAGACTAGTGTCCCCATTTTCAGGTATTTATTGACGGCATAGTATACTAGTCCATTTTCAGCTCATTTGGACGTCATAGTTATACGATGTCATTTTCAGCTAGTTTGGAACAATCATAGTATACTATGTCTTTTTCAGCTCATTTGGAACAGATATAACTATGTCATTTTCAGGTATTTATTGACGTCATAGTATACTATGTCATTTCAGCGCATTTGGAACATCATAGCTATACTATCGTCATTTTCAAGGTATTTATGACGTCATAGTATACTATGCCATTTTCAGCTCATTTGGAACGTCATAGTATACGATGTCATTTTCAGCTCATTTGAACGTCATAGTATACTATGTCATTTTCAGCTCATTTGGAACATCATAGTATACTATGTCATTTTCAGGGTATTTATTGACGTCATAGTATACTATGCCATTTTCAGCTCATTTGGAACGTCATAGTATACTATGACATTTTCAGCTCATTTGGAACGTCATAGTATACTGATTCATTTTCAGGCTCATTTGGAACGTCATAGTATACTATGTCATTTTCAGCTCATTTGGAACATCATAGTATACTATGTCATTTTCAGGTATTTATTGACGTCATAGTATACTATGCCATTTTCAGCTCATTTGGAACATCATAGTATACTATGTCATTTTCAGGTATTTATTGACGTCATAGTATACTATGCCATTTTCAGCTCATTTGGAACATCATAGTATACTATGTCATTTTCAGCTCATTTGGAACGTCATAGTATACTATGTCATTTTCAGCTCATTTGGAACATCATAGTATACTATGTCATTTTCAGGTATTTATTGACGTCATAGTATACTATGTCATTTTCAGCTCATTTGGAACATCATAGTATACTATGTCATTTTCAGGTATTTATTGACGTCATAGTATACTATGTCATTTTCAGCTCATTTGGAACATCATAGTATACTATGTCATTTTCAGCTCATTTGGAACATCATAGTATACTATGTCATTTTCAGCTCATTTGGAACGTCATAGTATACTATGTCATTTTCAGCTCATTTGGAACGTCATAGTATACTATGCCATTTTCAGCTCATTTGGAACATCATAGTATACTATGTCATTTTCAGCTCATTTGGAACATCATAGTATACTGTCATTTTCAGGTATTTATTGACGTCATAGTATACTATGCCATTTTCAGCTCATTTGGAACGTCATAGTATACTATGTCATTTTCAGGTATTTATTTACGTCATAGTATACTATGCCATTTTCAGCTCATTTGGAACGTCATAGTATACTATGTCATTTTCAGGTATTTATTGACGTCATAGTATACTATGCCATTTTCAGCTCATTTGGAACATCATAGTATACTATGTCATTTTCAGCTCATTTGTAACGTCATAGTATACTATGCCATTTTTTAGCTCATTTGGAACGTCATAGTATACTATGTCATTTTCAGCTCATTTGGAACGTCATAGTATACTATGTCATTTTCAGCTCATTTGGAACGTCATAGTATACTATGCCATTTTCAGCTCATTTGGAACGTCATAGTATACTATGCCATTTTCAGCTCATTTGGAACATCATAGTATACTATGTCATTTTCAGGTATTTATTGACGTCATAGTATACTATGCCATTTTCAGCTCATTTGGAACGTCATAGATACTATGTCATTTTCACCTCATTGGAACATCATAGTATACTATGTCATTACCCTTTCATGTAATCTAGTATACTATGCATCCTTTAGGTATTATTGACGTCATAGTATACTATGTCCATTTTCAGCTCATTTGGAACATCATAGTATACTATGTCATTTTCAGGTATTTATTGACGTCATAGTATACTATGTCATTTTCAGCTCATTTGGAACGTCATAGTTATACTATGTCATTTTCAGCTCATTTGGAACATCATAGTATACTATGTCATTTTCAGCTCATTTGGAACATCATAGTATACTATGTCATTTTCAGGTATTTATTGACGTCATAGTATACTATGTCATTTTCAGCTCATTTGGAACATCATAGTATACTATGTCATTTTCAGCTCATTTGGAACATCATAGTATACTATGTCATTTTCAGGTATTTATTGACGTCATAGTATACTATGTCATTTTCAGCTCATTTGGAACGTCATAGTATACTATGTCATTTTCAGGTATTTATTGACGTCATAGTATACTATGTCATTTTCAGCTCATTTGGAACATCATAGTATACTATGTCATTTTCAGGTATTTATTGACGTCATAGTATACTATGTCATTTTCAGCTCATTTGGAACATCATAGTATACTATGTCATTTTCAGGTATTTATTGACGTCATAGTATACTATGTCATTTTCAGCTCATTTGGAACGTCATAGTATACTATGTCATTTTCAGCTCATTTGGAACATCATAGTATACTATGTCATTTTTCAGGTATTTATTGACGTCATAGTATACTATGCCATTTTTCAGCTCATTTGGAACGTCATAGTATACTATGTCATTTTCAGCTCATTTGGAACATCATAGTATACTATGTCATTTTCAGGTATTTATTGACGTCATAGTATACTATGCCATTTTCAGCTCATTTGGAACGTCATAGTATACTATGTCATTTTCAGGTATTTATTGACGTCATAGTATACTATGTCATTTTCAGGTATTTATTGACGTCATAGTATACTATGCCATTTTCAGCTCATTTGGAACGTCATAGTATACTATGTCATTTTCAGGTATTTATTGACGTCATAGTATACTATGCCATTTTCAGCTCATTTGGAACGTCATAGTATACTATGTCATTTTCAGTCATGCCATTTTCAGCTCATTTGGAACGTCATAGTATACTATGTCATTTTCAGCTCATTTGGACGTCATAGTATACTATGTCATTTTCAGCTCATTTGGAACATCATAGTATACTATGTCATTTTCAGGTATTTATTGACGTCATAGTATACTATGTCATTTTCAGCTCATTTGGAACATCATAGTATACTATGTCATTTTCAGGTATTTATTGACGTCATAGTATACTATGCCATTTTCAGCTCATTTGGAACGTCATAGTATACTATGTCATTTTCAGCTCATTTGGAACGTCATAGTATACTATGTCATTTTCAGCTCATTTGGAACATCATAGTATACTATGTCATTTTCAGGTATTTATTGACGTCATAGTATACTATGCCATTTTCAGCTCATTTGGAACGTCATAGTATACTATGTCATTTTCAGCTCATTTGGAACGTCATAGTATACTATGTCATTTTCAGCTCATTTGGAACATCATAGTATACTATGTCATTTTCAGGTATTTATTGACGTCATAGTATACTATGCCATTTTCAGCTCATTTGGAACGTCATAGTATACTATGTCATTTTCAGGTATTTATTGACGTCATAGTATACTATGCCATTTTCAGCTCATTTGGAACATCATAGTATACTATGTCGTCAATAAATACCTGAAAATGACATAGTATACTATGTCATTTTCAGCTCATTTGGAACATCATAGTATACTATGTCATTTTCAGGTATTTATTGACGTCATAGTATACTATGACATTTTAAGCTCATTTGGAACGTCATAGTATACTATGTCATTTTCAGCTCATTTGGAACGTCATAGTATCTACATGTCATTTTCAGCTCATTTGGAACATCATAGTATACTATGTCTTTCAGGTATTTATTGACGTCATAGTATACTATGTCATTTTCCAGCTCATTTGGAGACATCATAGTATACTATGTCATTTTCCGGTATTTATTGACGTCATAGTATACTATGCCATTTTCAGCTCATTTGGAAAGTCATAGTATACTATGTCATTTTCAGCTCATATTGAACGTCATAGTATACTATTCCTTTTCAGCTCATTTGGAACATCATAGTATACTATGTCATTTCAGGTATTTATTGACGTCATAGTATACTATGCCATTTTCAGCTCATTTGGAACATCATAGTATACTATGTCATTTTCAGCTCATTTGGAACATCATAGTATACTATGTCATTTTCAGGTATTTATTGACGTCATAGTATACTATGTCATTTTCAGCTCATTTGGAACATCATAGTATACTATGTCATTTTCAGGTATTATTGGACGTCATAGTATACTATGCCATTTTCAGCTCATTTGGAACGTCATAGTATACTATGACATTTTCAGCTCATTTGGAACATCATAGTATACTATGTCATTTTCAGGTATTTATTGACGTCATAGTATACTATGTCATTTTCAGCTCATTTGGAACGTCATAGTATACTATGTCATTTTCAGCTCATTTGGAACGTCATAGTATACTATGTCATTTTCAGCTCATTATGGAACGTCATAGTATACTATGTCATTTTCAGCTCATTTGGAACGTCATAGTATACTATGTCATTTTCAGCTCATTTGGAACGTCATAGTATACTATGTCATTTTCAGCTCATTTGGAACGTCATAGTATACTATGTCATTTTCAGCTCATTTGGAACATCATAGTATACTATGTCATTTTCAGGTATTTATTGACGTCATAGTATACTATGCCATTTTCAGCTCATTTGGAACGTCATAGTATACTATGCCATTTTCAGCTCATTTGGAACATCATAGTATACTATGTCATTTTCAGCTCATTTGGAACATCATAGTATACTATGTCATTTTCAGCTCATTTGGAACATCATAGTATACTATGTCATTTTCAGCTCATTTGGAACATCATAGTATACTATGTCATTTTCAGCTCATTTGGAACATCATAGTATACTATGTCATTTTCAGGTATTTATTGACGTCATAGTATACTATGCCATTTTCAGCTCATTTGGAACGTCATAGTATACTATGTCATTTTCAGGTATTTATTGACGTCATAGTATACTATGCCATTTTCAGCTCATTTGGAACATCATAGTATACTATGTCATTTTCAGGTATTTATTGACGTCATAGTATACTATGTCATTTTCAGCTCATTTGGAACATCATAGTATACTATGTCATTTTCAGCTCATTTGGAACATCATAGTATACTATGTCATTTTCAGGTATTTTGGAACGTCATAGTATACTATGTCATTTTCAGCTCATTTGGAACGTCATAGTATACTATGTCATTTTCAGGTATTTATTGACGTCATAGTATACTATGTCATTTTCAGCTCATTTGGAACATCATAGTATACTATGTCAATAAATACCTGAAAATGACATAGTATACTATGCCATTTTCAGCTCATTTGGAACATCATAGTATACTATGTCATTTTCAGCTCATTTGGACGTCATAGTATACTATGTCATTTTCAGCTCATTTGGAAAATCATAGTATACTATGTCATTTTCAGGTATTTATTGACGTCATAGTATACTATGCCATTTTCAGCTCATTTGGAACGTCATAGTATACTATGACGTCAATAAATACCTGAAAATGACATAGTATACTATGTCATTTTCAGCTCATTTGGAACGTCATAGTATACTATGTCATTTTCAGCTCATTTGGAACGTCATAGTATACTATGCCATTTTCAGCTCATTTGGAACATCATAGTATACTATGTCATTTTCAGGTATTTATTGACGTCATTGTATACTATGCCATTTTCAGCTCATTTGGAACGTCATAGTATACTATGTCATTTTCACCTCATTTGGAACATCATAGTATACTATGTCATTTTCAGGTATTTATTGACGTCATAGTATACTATGTCATTTTCAGCTCATTTGGAACATCATAGTATACTATGTCATTTTCAGGTATTTATTGACGTCATAGTATACTATGTCATTTTCAGCTCATTTGGAACATCATAGTATACTATGTCATTTTCAGGTATTTATTGACATCATAGTATACTATGTCATTTTCAGCTCATTTGGAACATCATAGTATACTATGTCATTTTCAGGTATTTATTGACGTCATAGTATACTATGTCATTTTCAGCTCATTTGGAACGTCATAGTATACTATGTCATTTTCAGGTATTTATTGACGTCATAGTATACTATGTCATTTTCAGCTCATTTGGAACATCATAGTATACTATGTCATTTTCAGGTATTTATTGACGTCATAGTATACTATGTCATTTTCAGCTCATTTGGAACATCATAGTATACTATGTCATTTTCAGCTCATTTGGAACATCATAGTATACTATGTCATTTTCAGGTATTTATTGACGTCATAGTATACTATGCCATTTTCAGCTCATTTGGAACGTCATAGTATACTATGTCATTTTCAGCTCATTTGGAACATCATAGTATACTATGTCATTTTCAGGTATTTATTGACGTCATAGTATACTATGTCATTTTCAGCTCATTTGGAACGTCATAGTATACTATGTCATTTTCAGGTATTTATTGACGTCATAGTATACTATGTCATTTTCAGGTATTTATTGACGTCATAGTATACTATGCCATTTTCAGCTCATTTGGAACGTCATAGTATACTATGCCATTTTCAGCTCATTTGGAACATCATAGTATACTATGTCATTTTCAGGTATTTATTGACGTCATAGTATACTATGCCATTTTCAGCTCATTTGGAACGTCATAGTATACTATGTCATTTTCACCTCATTTGGAACATCATAGTATACTATGTCATTTTCAGGTATTTATTGACGTCATAGTATACTATGCCATTTTCAGCTCATTTGGAACATCATAGTATACTATGTCATTTTCAGGTATTTATTGACGTCATAGTATACTATGCCATTTTCAGCTCATTTGGAACGTCATAGTTATACTATGTCATTTTCAGCTCATTTGGAACTCATAGTATACTATGTCATTTTCAGCTCATTTGGAACATCATAGTATACTATGTCATTTTCAGGTATTTATTGACGTCATAGTATACTATGTCATTTTCAGCTCATTTGGAACATCATAGTATACTGTCATTTTCAGCTCATTTGGAACATCATAGTATACTATGTCATTTTCAGGTATTTATTGACGTCATAGTATACTATGTCATTTTCAGCTCATTTGGAACGTCATAGTATACTATGTCATTTTCAGGTATTTATTGACGTCATAGTATACTATGTCATTTTCAGCTCATTTGGAACGTCATAGTATACTATGTCATTTTCAGGTATTTATTGACGTCATAGTATACTATGTCATTTTCAGCTCATTTGGAACATCATAGTATACTATGTCATTTCAGGTATTTATTGACGTCATAGTATACTATGCCATTTTCAGCTCATTTGGAACGTCATAGTATACTATGTCATTTTCAGGTATTTATTGACGTCATAGTATACTATGTCATTTTCAGCTCATTTGGAACGTCATAGTATACTATGTCATTTTCAGGTATTTATTGACGTCATAGTATACTATGTCATTTTCAGCTCATTTGGAACGTCATAGTATACTATGTCATTTTCAGCTCATTTGGAACATCATAGTATACTATGTCATTTTCAGGTATTTATTGACGTCATAGTATACTATGCTATGCCATTTTCAGCTCATTTGGAACGTCATAGTATACTATGTCATTTTCAGCTCATTTGGAACATCATAGTATACTATGTCATTTTCAGGTATTTATTGACGTCATAGTATACTATGTCATTTTCAGCTCATTTGGAACAGTCATAGTATACTATGTCATTTTCAGGTATTATTGACGTCATAGTATACTATGTCATTTTCAGCTCATTTGGAACATCATAGTATACTATGTCATTTTCAGCTCATTTGGAACGTCATAGTATACTATGTCATTTTCAGCTCATTTGGAACATCATAGTATACTATGTCATTTTCAGCTCATTTGGAACATCATAGTATACTATGTCATTTTCAGGTATTTATTGACGTCATAGTATACTATGTCATTTTCAGCTCATTTGGAACGTCATAGTATACTATGTCATTTTCAGCTCATTTGGAACATCATAGTATACTATGTCATTTTCAGGCTCATTATTGACGTCATAGTATACTATGCCATTTCAGCTCATTTGGAACATCATAGTATACTATGTCATTTTCAGGTATTTATTTACGTCATAGTATACTATGCCATTTTCAGCTCATTTGGAACGTCATAGTATACTATGTCATTTTCAGGTATTTATTGACGTCATAGTATACTATGCCATTTTCAGCTCATTTGGAACATCATAGTATACTATGTCATTTTCAGCTCATTTGGAACGTCATAGTATACTATGCCATTTTTAGCTCATTTGGAACGTCATAGTATACTATGCCATTTTTAGCTCATTTGGAACGTCATAGTATACTATGTCATTTTCAGCTCATTTGGAACGTCATAGTATACTATGTCATTTTCAGCTCATTTGGAACGTCATAGTATACTATGCCATTTTCAGCTCATTTGGAACGTCATAGTATACTATGTCATTTTCAGCTCATTTGGAACGTCATAGTATACTATGTCATTTTCAGGTATTTATTGACGTCATAGTATACTATGCCATTTTCAGCTCATTTGGAACGTCATAGTATACTATGTCATTTTCACCTCATTTGGAACATCATAGTATACAATTGTCATTTTCAGGTATTTATTGACGTCATAGTATACTATGCCATTTTCAGCTCATTTGGAACATCATAGTATACTATGTCATTTTCAGGTATTTATTGACGTCATAGTATACTATGCCATTTTCAGCTCATTTGGAACGTCATAGTTATACTATGTCATTTTCAGCTCATTTGGAACATCATAGTATACTATGTCATTTTCAGCTCATTTGGAACATCATAGTATACTATGTCATTTTCAGGTATTTATTGACGTCATAGTATACTATGTCATTTTCAGCTCATTTGGAACATCATAGTATACTGTCATTTTCAGCTCATTTGGAACATCATAGTATACTATGTCATTTTCAGGTATTTATTGACGTCATAGTATACTATGTCATTTTCAGCTCATTTGGAACGTCATAGTATACTATGTCATTTTCAGGTATTTATTGACGTCATAGTATACTATGTCATTTTCAGCTCATTTTGGAACGTCATAGTATACTATGTCATTTTCAGGTATTTATTGACGTCATAGTATACTATGTCATTTTCAGCTCATTTGGAACATCATAGTATACTATGTCATTTTCAGGTATTTATTGACGTCATAGTATACTATGCCATTTTCAGCTCATTTGGAACGTCATAGTATACTATGTCATTTTCAGGTATTTATTGACGTCATAGTATACTATGTCATTTTCAGCTCATTTGGAACGTCATAGTATACTATGTCATTTTCAGGTATTTATTGACGTCATAGTATACTATGTCATTTTCAGCTCATTTGGAACGTCATAGTATACTATGTCATTTTCAGCTCATTTGGAACATCATAGTATACTATGTCATTTTCAGGTATTTATTGACGTCATAGTATACTATGCCATTTTCAGCTCATTTGGAACGTCATAGTATACTATGTCATTTTCAGCTCATTTGGAACATCATAGTATACTATGTCATTTTCAGGTATTTATTGACGTCATAGTATACTATGTCATTTTCAGCTCATTTGGAACGTCATAGTATACTATGCCATTTTTAGCTCATTTGGAACGTCATAGTATACTATGTCATTTTCAGGTATTTATTGACGTCATAGTATACTATGCCATTTTCAGTTCATTTGGAACGTCATAGTATACTATGTCATTTTCAGCTCATTTGGAACATCATAGTATACTATGTCATTTTCAGGTATTTATTGACGTCATAGTATACTATGCCATTTTCAGCTCATTTGGAACATCATAGTATACTATGTCATTTTCAGCTCATTTGGAACGTCATAGTATACTATGTCATTTTCAGCTCATTTGGAACGTCATAGTATACTATGCCATTTTCAGCTCATTTGGAACGTCATAGTATACTATGTCATTTTCAGGTATTTATTGACGTCATAGTATACTATGCCATTTTCAGCTCATTTGGAACGTCATAGTATACTATGTCATTTTCAGGTATTTATTGACGTCATAGTATACTATGCCATTTTCAGCTCATTTGGAACATCATAGTATACTATGTCATTTTCAGCTCATTTGGAACGTCATAGTATACTATGCCATTTTTAGCTCATTTGGAACGTCATAGTATACTATGCCATTTTTAGCTCATTTGGAACGTCATAGTATACTATGTCATTTTCAGCTCATTTGGAACGTCATAGTATACTATGTCATTTTCAGCTCATTTGGAACGTCATAGTATACTATGCCATTTTCAGCTCATTTGGAACGTCATAGTATACTATGTCATTTTCAGCTCATTTGGAACGTCATAGTATACTATGTCATTTTCAGGTATTTATTGACGTCATTGTATACTATGCCATTTTCAGCTCATTTGGAACGTCATAGTATACTATGTCATTTTCACCTCATTTGGAACATCATAGTATACAATTGTCATTTTCAGGTATTTATTGACGTCATAGTATACTATGCCATTTTCAGCTCATTTGGAACGTCATAGTATACTATGTCATTTTCACCTCATTTGGAACATCATAGTATACTATGTCATTTTCAGGTATTTATTGACGTCATAGTATACTATGCCATTTTCAGCTCATTTGGAACGTCATAGTATACTATGTCATTTTCAGCTCATTTGGAACGTCATAGTATACTATGTCATTTTCAGCTCATTTGGAACATCATAGTATACTATGTCATTTTCAGGTATTTATTGACGTCATAGTATACTATGCCATTTTCAGCTCATTTGGAACATCATAGTATACTATGTCATTTTCAGGTATTTATTGACGTCATAGTATACTATGCCATTTTCAGCTCATTTGGAACGTCATAGTATACTATGCCATTTTCAGCTCATTTGGAACGTCATAGTATACTATGTCATTTTCAGGTATTTATTGACGTCATAGTATACTATGTCATTTTCACCTCATTTGGAACATCATAGTATACTATGTCATTTTCAGGTATTTATTGACGTCATAGTATACTATGCCATTTTCAGCTCATTTGGAACGTCATAGTATACGATGTCATTTTCAGCTCATTTGGAACGTCATAGTATACTATGTCATTTTCAGCTCATTTGGAACATCATAGTATACTATGTCATTTTCAGGTATTTATTGACGTCATAGTATACTATGCCATTTTCAGCTCATTTGGAACATCATAGTATACTATGTCATTTTCAGGTATTTATTGACGTCATAGTATACTATGCCATTTTCAGCTCATTTGGAACGTCATAGTATACTATGCCATTTTCAGCTCATTTGGAACGTCATAGTATACTATGTCATTTTCAGGTATTTATTGACGTCATAGTATATACTATGCCATTTTCAGCTCATTTGGAACATCATAGTATACTATGTCATTTTCAGCTCATTTGTAACGTCATAGTATACTATGCCATTTTTAGCTCATTTGGAACGTCATAGTATACTATGTCATTTTCAGCTCATTTGGAACGTCATAGTATACTATGTCATTTTCAGCTCATTTGGAACGTCATAGTATACTATGCCATTTTCAGCTCATTTGGAACGTCATAGTATACTATGCCATTTTCAGCTCATTTGGAACATCATAGTATACTGTCATTTTCAGGTATTTATTGACGTCATAGTATACTATGCCATTTTCAGCTCATTTGGAACGTCATAGTATACTATGTCATTTTCACCTCATTTGGAACATCATAGTATACTATGTCATTTTCAGGTATTTATTGACGTCATAGTATACTATGCCATTTTCAGCTCATTTGGAACATCATAGTATACTATGTCATTTTCAGGTATTTATTGACGTCATAGTATACTATGCCATTTTCAGCTCATTTGGAACGTCATAGTTATACTATGTCATTTTCAGCTCATTTGGAACATCATAGTATACTATGTCATTTTCAGCTCATTTGGAACATCATAGTATACTATGTCATTTTCAGGTATTTATTGACGTCATAGTATACTATGTCATTTTCAGCTCATTTGGAACATCATAGTATACTATGTCATTTTCAGGTATTTATTGACGTCATAGTATACTATGTCATTTTCAGCTCATTTGGAACATCATAGTATACTATGTCATTTTCAGCTCATTTGGAACATCATAGTATACTATGTCATTTTCAGGTATTTATTGACGTCATAGTATACTATGTCATTTTCAGCTCATTTGGAACATCATAGTATACTATGTCATTTTCAGGTATTTATTGACGTCATAGTATACTATGTCATTTTCAGCTCATTTGGAACATCATAGTATACTATGTCATTTTCAGGTATTTATTGACGTCAGTATACTATGCCATTTTCAGCTCATTTGGAACGTCATAGTATACTATGTCATTTTCAGGTATTTATTGACGTCATAGTATACTATGTCATTTTCAGCTCATTTGGAACGTCATAGTATACTATGTCATTTTCAGGTATTTATTGACGTCATAGTATACTATGTCATTTTCAGCTCATTTGGAACGTCATAGTATACTATGTCATTTTCAGCTCATTTGGAACATCATAGTATACTATGTCATTTTCAGGTATTTATTGACGTCATAGTATACTATGCCATTTTCAGCTCATTTGGAACGTCATAGTATATACTATGTCATTTTCAGCTCATTTGGAACATCATAGTATACTATGTCATTTTCAGGTATTTATTGACGTCATAGTATACTATGTCATTTTCAGCTCATTTGGAACGTCATAGTATACTATGCCATTTTTAGCTCATTTGCAACGTCATAGTATACTATGTCATTTTCAGGTATTTATTGACGTCATAGTATACTATGCCATTTTCAGTTCATTTGGAACGTCATAGTATACTATGTCATTTTCAGCTCATTTGGAACATCATAGTATACTATGTCATTTTCAGGTATTTATTGACGTCATAGTATACTATGCCATTTTCAGCTCATTTGGAACGTCATAGTATACTATGTCATTTTCAGCTCATTTGGAACATCATAGTATACTATGCCATTTTCAGCTCATTTGGAACGTCATAGTATACGATGTCATTTTCAGCTCATTTGGAACGTCATAGTATACTATGTCATTTTCAGCTCATTTGGAACATCATAGTATACTATGTCATTTTCAGGTATTTATTGACGTCATAGTATACTATGTCATTTTCAGCTCATTTGGAACATCATAGTATACTATGTCATTTTCAGGTATTTATTGACGTCATAGTATACTATGCCATTTTCAGCTCATTTGGAACGTCATAGTATACGATGTCATTTTCAGCTCATTTGGAACGTCATAGTATACTATGTCATTTTCAGCTCATTTGGAACATCATAGTATACTATGTCATTTTCAGGTATTTATTGACGTCATAGTATACTATGCCATTTTCAGCTCATTTGGAACGTCATAGTATACGATGTCATTTTCAGCTCATTTGGAACGTCATAGTATACTATGTCATTTTCAGCTCATTTGGAACATCATAGTATACTATGTCATTTTCAGGTATTTATTGACGTCATAGTATACTATGCCATTTTCAGCTCATTTGGAACGTCATAGTATACTATGTCATTTTCAGGTATTTATTGACGTCATAGTATACTATGCCATTTTCAGCTAATTTGGAACGTCATAGTATACTATGTCATTTTCACCTCATTTGGAACATCATAGTATACTATGTCATTTTCAGCTCATTTGGAACATCATAGTATACTATGTCATTTTCAGGTATTTATTGACGTCATAGTATACTATGTCATTTTCAGCTAATTTGGAACGTCATAGTATACTATGTCATTTTCACCTCATTTGGAACATCATAGTATACTATGTCATTTTCAGCTCATTTGGAACATCATAGTATACTATGTCATTTTCAGGTATTTATTGACGTCATAGTATACTATGCCATTTTCAGCTCATTTGGAACATCATAGTATACTATGTCATTTTCAGGTATTTATTGACGTCATAGTATACTATGCCATTTTCAGCTCATTTGGAACGTCATAGTATACTATGCCATTTTCAGCTCATTTGGAACGTCATAGTATACTATGTCATTTTCAGGTATTTATTGACGTCATAGTATACTATGTCATTTTCACCTCATTTGGAACATCATAGTATACTATGTCATTTTCAGGTATTTATTGACGTCATAGTATACTATGCCATTTTCAGCTCATTTGGAACGTCATAGTATACTATGTCATTTTCACCTCATTTGGAACATCATAGTATACTATGTCATTTTCAGGTATTTATTGACGTCATAGTATACTATGTCATTTTCAGCTCATTTGGAACGTCATAGTATACTATGTCATTTTCAGCTCATTTGGAACGTCATAGTATACTATGTCATTTTCAGGTATTTATTGACGTCATAGTATACTATGCCATTTTCAGCTCATTTGGAACGTCATAGTATACTATGTCATTTTCAGCTCATTTGGAACATCATAGTATACTATGTCATTTTCAGGTATTTATTGACGTCATAGTATACTATGCCATTTTCAGCTCATTTGGAACGTCATAGTATACTATGTCATTTTCAGCTCATTTGGAACATCATAGTATACTATGCCATTTTCAGCTCATTTGGAACGTCATAGTATACGATGTCATTTTCAGCTCATTTGGAACGTCATAGTATACTATGTCATTTTCAGCTCATTTGGAACATCATAGTATACTATGTCATTTTCAGGTATTTATTGACGTCATAGTATACTATGTCATTTTCAGCTCATTTGGAACATCATAGTATACTATGTCATTTTCAGGTATTTATTGACGTAATACTATGCCATTTTCAGCTCATTTGGAACGTCATAGTATACTATGTCATTTTCAGCTCATTTGGAACATCATAGTATACTATGTCATTTTCAGGTATTTATTGACGTCATAGTATACTATGCCATTTTCAGCTCATTTGGAACGTCATAGTATACTATGTCATTTTCAGCTCATTTGGAACATCATAGTATACTATGTCATTTTCAGGTATTTATTGACGTCATAGTATACTATGCCATTTTCAGCTCATTTGGAACGTCATAGTATATACTATGTCATTTTCAGCTCATTTGGAACATCATAGTATACTATGTCATTTTCAGCTCATTTGGAACGTCATAGAGGCCAATGCAAGTCTCCCAGTGCGATCTTAGGCTCGTTTGGAGGAAAATACGATTGATGCACACCTTTCTGGAGAGGGGCATTGTCCGAGCTTCCGCTGGCAACAAGTTAATGCTCACTCTCTACCGATGATCCACATGGCCCTGTCTTTTAGTGCTTAACCCTTTCTCTCTCCTAGACATGGCTACTGACTGAGCTTCTACTGTAACTAATTATATGTGCTCTCTTTCAGACTCTAACCTTGAAAACTGGCTCAGAGTTTATCTGTTCTTTCTTTCTAGGTGAAACGACTAAAGGAGCTACATCCATTAACTTCTGGATCAGTGCTTCTGTGTTCTTTTTGTGTCTCTGCTCTGTTCTCTCAAACCCCCAGTCGGTCGTGGCAGATGGCTGCTCACACGGAGTCTGGCTCTGCTGAAGGTTTCTTCCTGTTAAAAGGGAGTTTTTTCCTCTCCACTGTCACTACATGCATGCTCAGTATGAGGGATTGCTGCAAAGTCAACGCCAGTCACTGTCCACTGTCTCTACATGCTCATCCAGGAGGAGTGAATGCTGCAAGTCACTGACTGGATGCAATCTGCTGGGTTTCCTTAGATAGAAAAACTTTTTATCCAATTTGAATAAGAAGCTAACTCCAACTGCACTGTTCAATGGTTAGGATTAATAGGAATGTATGAACCTGACTGTTGTGAAGTGCCTTGAGACATGTGTTGTGAATTGGCGCTATATAAATAAAACTGAATTGAATTGTGCACGTCAGCAGAAAAATCCCTTTATTATTCTATTCAATTATTCCTGGTACACCCCTTTCACATAATAACTTCCCGTGCAAAAGTGTTGTTTAATATGAAGAGCATGTCAGCGCATTTTGACTCTGCTGTCCTCTTCTGTGTATCCTGCGGTGCCACAGCAGCAGCGAGGTGTCCTCTGCATTATCAAACCTTCTCTGGGCAACAGCAGCACCCAGCCGAGCCAATCTCACCTCCAGGTGTTTCCCTTCGAGGACTTCACCAGGATCATCCACACCTGGTTTAACACAGTTCCAGCTGTTAGTTTCACGAGGAGCTGTTCACTGTGCTTATTTGAGTGAATTTAATGAAATGGAAAACATTCAGACAGTTAAATTGATCTGACACCATAGTGACCACACTTATTGATATGTTTATCAGGCATTGATATCTTTTTTACATGACCGCAACATGACCTTCAAGTATTCAACCACACCAGTATGGAGAAGCATATTTGCTCCAACACAATCTTGTCTGTTATTGGCACAAATTTCAGTCATAAATATTTGGTGCTTGTAAACCAGACTCTGTAGCTATGAATTAAGTTTTGAAAAAAATAAAGGCTGGGAATTTTAGCTATGTGCATGTTCCAAAAAATAATTACACAAGTTGCAAATTTTCATCAAGTACTTTTTACAGATGCAAAGCTAAAACCTACGTGTAAAACTCTGTGCTCAGTTTCATCTTGCAAGTACAAATATAAACAGAACTCTTTTTCTCCCAGCCAATTGGTCAGTGTCATGTCAATCACAAATCTAGCAATCCAATCAGAGAACAGATGGGTTTGGCTGTATGGAGGCATTTTACTGACCTGCAGGTCCTGGACGGATACTACATCTTAAAGATAGAGGACAGCAACAAAATCATTGTCCAGGTACATATTGATTTTCAAAAATAATCTTCCACTCAGTAAAATGCGTCACATACAGCCAAACCCCTCTGTTCTGATTGTTTTGTTACATTTTCTCTGCTGAGAGGAAGAAAGTTCTGGTCAAAATTTGTAATTGCAAGTTGAAACTTGAGCACAGAGTTTCACATGTAGTTTTTAGCTTTGTATCTGTAAACAGACCTTAACCCTTTATGACCTACCATAGAACAAGTTCGCCAGAGCATATTTTTACATTTGTACATGTTGTAGAGCCATTTTTTGGAGCATTTCAATTTGCTATACATCAATACAATCCGTAAATCCAATAGAAAACATGGTTTGACATCTAACATGCTGTTTCTAAGGAAGAACTACAAAATGTAGAACTCTCAAACAGTGGTTGCATAGCTAAATATTGTTCATCCTTCCTGCCCCCAGCATCTACAACAGCTATTTGAAGAAAGCTATATAAGATGAGCTACAACATTTAATTTTCCTTTGGGGTTAATAAAGATTTTTTATTTATTTAATTGAATATTAGCTCCAGCTGTGGGTTGATTATTTCACCAACATGCACGAAAGAGCACCATGTACTGCTCTTGTAATTCTGTCTAGCATAACCTGGCTGTCGAAATTTCTGTAAAAGTCACGACACTCCAACATCCTACTGTCTACGTGGATCTGTCACTTTATATACTTCTGTCCCTTTTGCATTTCATCACATTAGAACCACTCATTTTATTGGGGTTTTATGTCCTACAACCCCTGGCAAAACTGATGGAATCGCCGGTCTTGGAGGATGCTCATGCAGTTGTTTAATTTTGGTGAAATAAAAGCAGATCACAGACATGAAACAAAACTACAGACATTGTAAGTGGCAACCTTCTGGCTTTAAGAACCACTAAAAGAAATCGATAAAAAACATTGGGGTTGTCAGTAACCGTCACTGATTTAGCTCAAGCAGAGGGGAAAATGATGGAATCACCCTGGAAATTTTCATTCCCAAACTAACACCTGCATCAGATTAGATCTGCTTGTTAATCTGCAGTTAACAAGGAGTGATCACATCTTGGCGAGCGGTTGACCCAGGTGGACTGGAATAAACCATGATGCCAACAGGAGATATGTCATTTGAAACAAAGAAGAGGATTATCAAACTTTTTAAAGAAGGTAATTCATCATGCAATGTTGCACATTTGGGAAGGTTGTTGAAGGCAAGCTTACTGGTAGACAAAGGTCAAGACAGAAAACTTAAGGTAATATGTCTGGAAAACAGAAAGTGCACAACAAATGAGAAACAAACGGGAGGAAACTGGAGTCAAAGTTTGTGACCAAACTGTTAAACGGCCTAAAGGAAACGGGATTTACATACAGAAAAGCTAAATGTAGGCCATCATTAACACCTAAATAGAAGAAAACAAGGTTACAGGAAGCTAAGGAAAAGCAAAAGTAGACTGTGGATGACTAGATGAAAGTCATATTGACATTTTGGACACTTTTCTATCCCATCAATTGAAAGGATGTTTGGGGATGATGAAATAATTTTTCAATATGACAATGCATCTTGCGATAGAGCAAAAACTGTGAAAACATTCCTCGAAAGACACATAAAGTCAATATCATGGCCCGCACAAAATCCGGATCTCAATCCAGTTGAAAATCTGTGGTGGAAGTTGAAATAAATGATCCATGACCTGGCTCCAACCTGCAAAGCTGATCTGGCAAAAGCAATCAGAGAACGTTGGAGCCAGATTGATGAAGACTACTGTTTGTCCAAGCCTCCGACTGCAAGCTGTTATAAAACCCAGAGGTCGTGCAACAAAGTACTAGTGGTGTGTTGAAGTGTTGAGCTAAAACATTGACTGTTACCGACTACCACTGCTTGATTTCTTTTAGTGGTTCTTAAAGCCAGAAAGTTGCCACTTAGAATGACTGTAGTTTTGTGTCATGTCTGTAATCTGCTTTTGTTCAACTGAATGAACATCCTGGTGCTTCCATACTTTTCGCCAGGGGTTGCAGTTCAGCACAAAGTAACACTTAGCTGTGAAGTGGGACGAAAATTCTAGTTTTCACAAGTAAAAAAATACAAGTAAAATTTAGCTAATGAGTCAATAGTTTGTAGATGTGAAAACCTGGTAGGGACATACCCCAGGGCAGGTTGGATGAAGAACATTTGACTAGGCCATTCACATAATCTGGGGCAAAACTTTGGTTTACAAAGTTCAGCCCCATACTAATTAACACTTGCCCTGATCTAAAACATCTCATTGTATCTCTGGCTGTTTGTTTAGGGTGGTTATCCTGCAGGAAGCTGGACCTCCACCCCAGTCTCAAGTCTCCTGCAGCCTCCAACAATACAACCCTGGAAGAAAACCTTTTATTTAGCTCCATCCATCTTCCCATCAACTCTGACCAGCTTCCCTTTGCCTGGTGAACTAAAGCATCCCCATAGGATGATGCTGACACCACCATGTTTCATCATGGGGATGGTATGGTCATGGTGATGTGTGGTCTCATCTGACCAGAACACTTTTTTCCACGTTTGCAGGAATATACTCGACTCCATAGAGCCACTCTTCCATTCAGACCACATTTGTGGAGTGCACAACTAATACTACTCCCAACCAATACTCCCACAACTAATACTTCTCCCGCTAAGGATTTCTGCAGCTCATCCAGAGTTACCATGAGAATCTTGGCTGCTTCTCTAACGGATTTCCAACCGAAGGGAGAGCATTAATCAATGTCTTGGTCGGTCTGCAGTTGGTCCATCCTCTCCATGTTGAAATGATGGATTGGCCAGAACTCTGGGAAATGTTCCAAGCTTGGGATAATGTTGTAGAACCTAACCTTGCTTTAAACATCTTGATAACTTTCTCCTTGGATCATCTGCTTTGTTCCTTGGTCTTCATTATACTGGTTGTTCTCTAAAGAACCTCTGAGACCTTCACAGAACACCTGCATTTATACAGTGATTAAATTACACAGTGCTGGATTCAGGGGTATCTGAGAAAAGGGGGGACTGAAAAGACATGGGTACATTTTTTTTAGTAAAGGAAATATTGAAAAATATACATTATTTTCCTTCCACATCAAAAATAGGCATTGCTTTGTGTTGGTCAATAAACATAAAATCTCACAATCAATACCAGATTGACACTTCTGACCGCAACCATTTTAGGCAACATAAAAGGAAGAGGTATTTTCCAACTTAAAAGCCAGAAGATTAATTCAAATGGATGTTCTGGTCTTTTTCTGCCTTTAAATTAATTGACAGTTAAAGGATGACTTATCCTCATTATCTTATCAGGTTGAGTATGACTAATAATCAGTGAGATGAGCTCACCTGAAAACCTGCAGCGTCTTGTCTCCACCCTCTGAGGTTGAGACAGTCATGAAGTTATGCTGAGATTTCTACTTCAACGACACTGCAGGAAAGAATATTTAACAGTTAAAGAACATTTTGGTCTGTAAATTTGGTCCTTAATCTAGAGGGCTGGAGCAGAACAAAAACACATTAAATCCTTGTGTGGATGAGAGCAAGCTCAGCTTTTCTACAGAAAGATTAACAGAAATACAATTAAATTTGCCAATTTTCCTCAGCATTTTTCATCTCAATGAGTTTCAGTTTAACTTTCACATAAAATGCAAATAAAAACGTTCAGGACGCATAAAAACATTTTGCAAGTTACTATATTAACCAGGAAGAGCTCAGGATCCTCTAGGAAGGGCTGGATAGGGATGTGTGGGTTCCCCTCTTCAATCGATTCCTGCAGAAGACGACCAATTGTGAATTTATATCATAAAAGGCAGTAAATAGTTTCCAAGACAAAGTTTAAATCATAATGTGTCAGATTCTATGTCTGTGAGCTTATGTTAAATGTGTGAATGGTGTCAGTAAATGTTTCATTTTCTTTCTAAATAAATAAATGGCAAAATAAGACCAGCTCTGCATTGCAGGATTCGAATAAACTCACTACAACGATTCCAGCTCCTAAACTGTACCACCGAGTACTATACCGCCACACTCACAGCAAAGACAGTCGCTTGGAGAAAACTGAATGTTTCTCCAAAATGACTGCAGCCTCCCCGACCCGTTTCCATCTTTGGTTTTCAAAGAGGCCAAAAGCAACAGCAGGGGTACTGGTTCTGTCCTTCTTGCAATAATCTCCTGTATTCTCTATATGTGGAAGACAATGCTTTTAAGTAAGGGATCTAGTTTTTCAGCATCACAGTGACTCCAAGCATCCATCAGAACCAATAAATAAGTGACTTCATAGGAGGAACATTACAGTTTTAGAACGACTGAGAAGCTGTAGGTTCACATGACAAGATTTGGTTCTTGCTGTGAGGGAGAAAGCTGACGGAAAGGCAGAATGGTCGAGTCAAGATGTGGCTTGGTGATGAGACAAATTTTGTACATTTTGTATATTAGCCTACATGGTAGCACATTTCCTTTAATCTCAGGACAAATACTCACTTTTCAGTCTCTTATTCTTCCTTTTCTGTTTTTATATTTTTGCTTTTCACTTCCCCACTGAGGGACGACAAAAGATATTTCAACTACTGATAAACTTTTAATCTATGAAAGTTGTCTTTACTTGGGAGGAAAATGCAACAAAATAATACTCACATGACATTTCAGCAGGAAATTCAAGTTTCCATCTCCAGGTATGTTTGCCTCCTTTAGCTCTCTGTCGCCACCCCTATGGAAGCTGTGGTCTGGTTTATGTTGAAATATACTGAATGTTTCCTAATACTACAAAAGACAGCCAGATTGTTTAATCCTTCTCTTGGTTTATTCTCATAAATGTAGAAAGAAATGTGAGAAATTACAAAAACAAGGTACTCTGAATTCAAAAAGAAAAACTTTATTTGTGCAACACAAAAACAGCTGGTAGTTACATATAACGACCTAAGAGTAAAACTAATTGATCCAGACTGGAAACCTGCTGCTGAGGTGAAAATAAATATTACATTTCGATTGCATGAACAAAAGTCTTTCCTTTTTCACCAGTTGATCCACTTTTACAGTAAGACGAGGAGGAGAAAACCACAGGGTGGCAAGCTGAGCGGGAATGTAGATGTGATACGTGCACAGGTGCAGGAGTCCATGTAGGACATGAATGAACTTAAAGTGCAGCTGAAAGAGTCTGAGGTCTGAGTGGTTTTAGAGGTTAGACTGAAGCTGCAGAGAAAACGTCTCACGTCAGAGCAGAGAACCAAGAGAAGATTCAGACGGAGACCAAGTCCAAGAAACTTCTTACACTAAAAGACAGGCAGCCGAAATCAAAGACATTTCAACACATAAAACACAGCATGTCTATGTTAAACAAGAAATAAACCAAAACAGTGAAAAAATAAGTACACCCTTGCTCCTATAGGATTTAAGGAAACCAGCAGCCAGGTGTACTGATTAACCGATTGTCAGTTTGCTGCTCTGCTGCATTTAGGTGTAACACAATGTCAAGGCGGAAATACATCAGCAGTGACCTAAAAGGGGCCCATTAATCTGACTGGAAACCAGTTTCCCCAGGAGTGGACATTAATCATCTTCTCACCCAGGTCAATGCATTCAAAGTTCAGAGATCTTATTTATCTGGCTAACTGTTCTTTTTCCAACTGTCCTTCCATCATTTGAACTCTACAGGCCTCAAAGAAGTATGTTTGGCACAGGCTGAAGGAGAAAACCTCCTTTCTAAAAAGATTTGTAACAAGACTGTTTCAGCACATTGCAACGAGGAGACCAAAGATGAGGATTCTAGGGGATAACACACGGCACTAAATGTAACATGTCAGCAAAAGCTCCTCATCCCAACTGTCAAGTAAGGTAGTGGAGGGTGATGATTTGGGCTAGTTTTGGAAAGGCTCACATCAGACCCTAGAGCTGAAGCTTGGTCCAAACTGGGTCATCAGCAGGACAGTGATCCCAAACACAGCAGCTAATCTACAATAAAATGCCTGAAAAAGACAAGGTGCTGCAACGGCCCAGTCAAAGTCCAGATTTTACACCTGACAGAAATGCTGTGTTGGGACAGCTGTTCAGAGGCAAACGTTGGAAAGAAGACTGGGCCAAAGTTCCTCTACGACGTGAGAGACTGAATGAATCAGACAGGAAAACTTTACTGAGAAACTGCTGCTAAAAGTGGTTCTAAGAGCTGCTGTATCATGGGGTGTACTTACCTTTATACACTGATGGTTTGTTTTTGTAAAATAAACAACATGGTGGAATAGAACTTGCTTTTATGTCCATCTGAGGTCCGATTTAGATCCACTATCTCTAAGAATCAAACGTATTTCCTCTGAAAGCAGCCAAGAGGTTTTGGGGGAAACATTAAAACCTGTTTTGGACTCATTAATGCAGACGTGAGGGTTAATCTCCTTCATGCCCAACCTGACCACCTCCTCTGATGACCACTTCCTCTCCTGATGCCAGCTTCCTGTACAGCTGCAGCAGGTCGTCCGGCTGCGGCACCTTCGACTCTGGCGTGGAGGGGATGTCAAAATCCGATGAGGCCTGAGATGCTGGCAGCTCCTCCAGTTCTGATTGGACACAATCAGAACTGGTATTCTGGGTCTGTGGGTGGAGGATCACTGTGTCTTCCAGGTTCTGTGAGGAATGACTGGACAGTGAGGCGGACAGGGTCAGGCTGAAGGTTTCCACGTTGTCAGGTGTTTGGTCCTCATCGCTGAACAGATCTGGGGTCTGTGATCCAGTCTCTCTGGAGGGGGTGGTGGCTGCAACGGAGCAGCAGGAATGTGATTGGCTGTTCTGGCTGTCACTCAGCGGCTCTGTGGTGAAGAAATCCTCCCATTTTGGTGAATCTCTTCCTTCCTCCGTCTTTTTTATGTCTGCTTTTCCCTCGTCATCCTCATCGCTGTCGTCCTCACCGTTGGACTCAGTGCAGTCAAAGTAGTTCTGTCCAACAGACGTCGTGTCAGAGACCAGCGGAGGTATTGACATGGCCACAGGGGGCGCTATTCTCACAGGCGGCGTATCTAAAGTCAACAAACAAAATTACTGTTCTGTGGCACAATTGCAGTGAGACACCCAATCAGTTTAGTCACATTCTGACCAAAATAAGAGGGTGATAATTGTGAAGTGGGAGGAAGATGATGATTGCCTCTTTTTAACCCTAAATCAATTCCAGTGCAACTAATTGCCTTCAGAGGTCATCTAATTGATGAGGAATTGCTGCAAAGTCAACGACACAATTCAGGCGACTGTCCACTGTTACTTCGTGCTCATCCAGGAGGAGTGAATGCTGCAAGTCACTGACTCGATCCAATCTGCTGGGTTTTGTTGGATGGAAAAACTTTTATATGAATAAAAACTTAATTTGACGGCATTGTTTAATAACTAGGATCAATTAGGATGTATGTAATTGACTTGGAATCTGTATGATTCAACTAAACTGACTTTGTAAAGTGCCTTGAGATGACGTGTTGTGAATTGATGTTATATAAATAAACTGAATTGAATTAATTTGTAAACAGAGAACCTGTGTGTAATTTAATCTCAGTACAAATACAGCTGCACATCACCCTGAACACACCACGCCCACAATGAAACGTGGTGGTGGCAGCATCATGCTGTGGGTATCTTGTTGTTCAGTGGGGACAGAGCTGACGGGTGGAGCTGAATCCAGGATGATCCTGGAAGAAAGCCTGTTGGAGGCCGTAGAAGACTGAGGCTGGGGTTGAGGTTTTCCTTCCATCAGGACAACCACCCTGAACATACAGCCAGAGATCCAATGGGACGGTTCAGAACAAAGAATATTCATGTATTAGAATGTCCTAATCAAAGTCCAGATGTAAATCCAACCGAGTCCGTGGTAATACTTGAAAATACATTTTTGCAGATGCCCTCCATCCAATCTGACAGAGCTTAAGCTGTTTAGCTCAAAGAAAAATAAAGCTTCATTCTGCTGTTAGAAACACAACCCAGAGGACCTTCCGGCTGTAAATGACTCAGAGGCTAAACACAAATGTAGGCCACACTTTTCAGATTACATTTACTAAAATAAACTCAAGGCCACGAATCATTTTCCTTCAAATTTTGATCTGAAGTTCAGAGGGTATGAATACCTTTGGAACATACTGTACTCTCCAAAAGTACTAATATTAAACACAGCTGCACATTTATAAAAGCGTACCAACACATTTCCACAGGTTATCGCTGCTTTTTGCTCAGTACAAGCTAGGCATTTGATTTATTTTGTGGCATCTTCTTATCTAAAGTATTCATTTTACATTCTTGTTTAACTGTAGCTGCTGTGTCAGACATAAGATACTTAAATACCCAAATAAAAATGTTTGTTTTGGTTGGAAAGAGTTAATTAAATCAGAAAATGTTCAAAACTATACTTAAGTTTTTGACCAACATAAAAAGGGTACCGTTTTCTGGTTCCTGGTTAAGACTCATCTTCTTCCTGACCGGAGCCAGATCCAAACCTTCAAACAGCTCATCATCGCTGCCCGAGTCTGAACACAGAAACATGAAACCAAACTTCACAGCTGAAAGCAACAAGAACTAAACGCTGCCGATTTTAGAGTTCATTTAAACTGGTTGGTTTCCTGACTGAGACCCAGATTTCAACCATAATCCACATTTCTGAAGACATGAGGTTCAGGTTTGGATGTCCATACGGGATTATCTTGCTGTCGGAACACCCAAATGTGACCATCTGACCTAAACTTTCCTTCTTCTAAAGAGAGGAAATTGGTTCAGATGTTCAGGAACAACCCAGGAACCAACTTGACTCAAGGCTGGAGAACAGTTTGATGATCATACAAGAAGAGTTAAAATAAGGCTTTCAAACCCAAGAACCAATATACCAACAGTAAAGCATGTACCATGCTGTGGGGCTCTACGGTGAATGGAAAAATAAGCTAGAAGATTGAGATTTAGACACAGTGGGATGTTCCAGCAGGATAATGATCCCAAACAGATCCAAAATGGACCTTCTTGCTGAAAGGGGAACAGCGCTACCAACTCTGCCACCATGCAGTCATGTCACATAAAAACTACCAATTTAAATGAACACTGGCAAAAGGAGTGGTCAAACACACATCCAGAACCTTGTTGATGGAGTGGTCAAGGTCAAACGTGATGAGATGTTCCATCAGATATCAGTAGAGATTAATGTTTAAATTTGAGCCTGCACATATAATTTGGATCAGAGAAAATCCACAATAAAGTCACTAAACTAATGGCAGATGTACGATTTATAATCACCCTGGAAAGCCCAAGTTAATAAGGTTAAACTCTGGAGCGGAGCTGTATTTCTGAAGGCCAACGATGGGTTCAGTGTTTCAGCAGGAAGGAAGAAATGAGCTCCTCGGGAAACTACGAGATAATTGTTGCAATGTTTGCTGAATAAAACTTGTTTTAAAGAAGTAGCTGCAGAACCAACTTCCCATCTTATCTTGAAATGTGTTTTAAAAGATGAGAACCAGGACCCTAAATGTGCCTGCTGTTATGGGCCTGCATTACTTCCACTTGGATTATAGTTAAAATTTATAACTTTTTTCCCACAACAGTTGGCAAATACAGACGTTTTACTCCATTACTCTAATTGTCTTCTATTTCAACTTTCAGTCTTTGTCGTCGTCTTCTTGATTTTTCCAGAAAAATTCCTGTTTTTTTATGATGGGCATTTTCTTTTTTAGTGGTGTCCAACTCTGATCTTCAGGTTCCTGGGTTCTGCAGGCTATAGTACATCTAAAAACACCCTGTTTCAACACACAGATTCAAACCGCAGGATTACGTGACCCAATCATTTAAGTCATGCGTGCTGGACCAGAGAAGCATCTGGAACATGCAGAACATCGGCCCATAGAAATCAGGTTTGGACACCACTGCTGTCAGATAGAAAGGAAATGGTTTAGTGTTTGTCACCGTGAGTCAGCCGCTGAACTCTGCGTCGCTTCAGGACTCCCAGAGGCTTGTATATGAACGCTGCTCCATCAGGCTGGTTCCTGCACATCAGCCTCAACCTGAACAGACATAAGGAAGCGTTTCTTTTATAATGAGCTGGTTAACATTCAATGAAGGGCTGGAATGATTCTGCAGCTTTCAGTTTTAAACCCTGGGGACAGAGTCAGGATTGCAGTTTCAGTCAACTTCAATTAGGATCCTTCCAACTTTTCAGATATGGGTCTGCAATGCAGGAACGAATGTTTATAAGAGATAAACTAAAGTTACATGTTCTGGCTTCCCGCACATGTTTCATTTATAAAAATTCCAGACTCGAAGTTTCCAGAGTTCTCAAAGCCTAATTTCTGTAGAAATATCTGCATGAAATCCATAATGAACAAAAATATCCAAATTTAAATAGTTTAAGTGTGGAATCAACAGACAAATGCATGTATTGTTAAATCAACTGACCAATTAATAAAAAGAAAAATGAATGGACGGATAAATGGAAGAATAGGAAGTTGGAGGTATGGATGGACAAAGGAACAGAGAGATTGACCCAACATTTATATAATAAAAAAAATAGGAAATAATGTCTAGAAAAATTGTTTTTGCTTCCTTTTCTTTCTTAACTCATCCAGACCTGGAAATAAACCACGTTTTCCAGACTTTTCCAGACTGTGGGAACATTCCTGACACGTTGTAGCACAAAATATCACAGGAAGAAATTAATTTAGAAAACATTGCTCCTTTAAAGTATTTCAATGGTTTCACAAATAAAAGTCCAGCTTGACTCACATCTGTGAGACATCAGCCAGCGTGCGTCCAATCGGGATGACACTCGGAAGGATGTTGACGGGCTGCAGGTAGGACAGGAAGTCTTTGATCTGAAAATAAACAGGAATCAGGAAAATAACTGGATAAATACAAAGCAGCCATTTGTGTGAAACAGTCAAAGAAACTTAAAGACATCTTTTCTCTCAAAGCTTTTGTTTTTCAGATTTATCTGGAACGTGAGTGTTTTTTTCCAGCTCATTTGTTCATGAAATAAAGTTATAAGAGAGATAAAAGTGAAAGTCTGACCTCGGAGTAGGAGGAGTGGAAGCTGAAGCAGGCTCTGTATGAACTGCTTCCTGTTCTGGAGGAAAAGGTATTTATTTCCAAGTATCAACACATGGACACCGCTTCCCCAAACTGACCGAAGTTAGTTTCCTACTTTATGATGACGTTGGTCTTCTTCGTTCTCTCTCCGAACCACATGGTCGATGGTTTAATGCTGATGATCCGGAGCGGTGTCCCGTCAACAGCAGTGCAGCCACACGGCAGCCTGTTGCCCTGGAAAAACTCCTCATCCTACACCGAAATACTGTGCATAAGTCCTGGTCCAGCCTTTATTTCTTAAGATTTTATTTGCATTTTAACTCCTAAATGCTCTCATGGTACAAGGAAACTAGGACTACTTCTATTCTTTTCATAACAGTTTTATCTGAGAAGGTCTTAGAACTTTCAAATGTTGCACCTTGTCTTTGGTTACATTTGAACTAATTTGTTACCTATTTAACGCAATTTTTAAAAATATCACAGCAGCACAGCTTCAAGCTTTGCAAAGCTCCATCTGAGTGATCTACCAGACTTCTGGAACAAAATCTTTTGGACAGACGACACCAAAGTAAAGATGTTTGGCCATAATGAACAGCAACTATCAAGCATGGTGGTGGAGGGGTGATGCGCTGGACTTGTTCTGTACCTCAGCACCATTTAGTCTACCATAAACCCCTATGTATACCAGAGTATTCCAGCTACTAATCTCTATAGTTAAAATGTAGTTTGGTTGGTTGCCAGGGAAACGAATCAAGCAGGACCTGAGGTGCTGTAAAAACAGACCTTCGGGTGTCTACAGGCGTGGATCTGGGATCTGCGGTCGGTGGTCACATAGCTCAGGATCTCTGGCATCTTCTTGAACATGGCCAGACTGCTGACGTGGATCTAGGAGAAAAGATACATTTAAAACTAAAATCCTGAACAGATTTACCCAATTTTCCACTTTCTTATTTCCCTTAATATCAGAACCATAGCATTTTCAGATAACCAACAGGTTCCCCTGAAAATAAACAAACTAAACAATTTCCATGTCAAGATTTCCCTGCTTTTCCAGACTCAAAATGGTCCATCAATTCAAACATTAAATATGGAGCTAAAAGTTAGACTGTAGGGAAGGAACGCTGGATGATGGGTTGATGGAGGATTTATTGGATGGAAAGGTCAAACAGATGGATGCACCTACAGGTCCTTCTCAAAATATTAGCATATTGTGATAAAGTTCATTATTTTCCATAATGTCATGATGAAAATTTAACATTCATATATTTTAGATTCATTGCACACTAACTGAAATATTTCAGGTCTTTTATTGTCTTAATACGGATGATTTTGGCATACAGCTCATGAAAACCCAAAATTCCTATCTCACAAAATTAGCATATTTCATCCGACCAATAAAAGAAAAGTGTTTTTAATACAAAAAACGTCAACCTTCAAATAATCATGTACAGTTATGCACTCAATACTTGGTCGGGAATCCTTTTGCAGAAATGACTGCTTCAATGCGGCGTGGCATGGAGGCAATCAGCCTGTGGCACTGCTGAGGTCTTATGGAGGCCCAGGATGCTTCGATAGCGGCCTTTAGCTCATCCAGAGTGTTGGGTCTTGAGTCTCTCAACGTTCTCTTCACAATATCCCACAGATTCTCTATGGGGTTCAGGTCAGGAGAGTTGGCAGGCCAATTGAGCACAGTGATACCATGGTCAGTAAACCATTTACCAGTGGTTTTGGCACTGTGAGCTGGTGCCAGGTCGTGCTGAAAAATGAAATCTTCATCTCCATAAAGCTTTTCAGCAGATGGAAGCATGAAGTGCTCCAAAATCTCCTGATAGCTAGCTGCATTGACCCTGCCCTTGATAAAACACAGTGGACCAACACCAGCAGCTGACACGGCACCCCAGACCATCACTGACTGTGGGTACTTGACACTGGACTTCTGGCATTTTGGCATTTCCTTCTCCCCAGTCTTCCTCCAGACTCTGGCACCTTGATTTCCGAATGACATGCAGAATTTGCTTTCATCCAAAAAAAGTACTTTGGACCACTGAGCAACAGTGCTGCTTCTCTGTAGCCCAGGTCAGGCGCTTCTGCCGCTGTTTCTGGTTCAAAAGTGGCTTGACCTGGGGAATGCGGCACCTGTAGCCCATTTCCTGCACACGCCTGTGCACGGTGGCTCTGGATGTTTCTACTCCAGACTCAGTCCACTGCTTCCGCAGGTCCCCCAAGGTCTGGAATCGGCCCTTCTCCACAATCTTCCTCAGGGTCCGGTCACCTCTTCTCGTTGTGCAGCGTTTTCTGCCACACTTTTTCCTTCCCACAGACTTCCCACTGAGGTGCCTTGATACAGCACTCTGGGAACAGCCTATTCGTTCAGAAATGTCTTTCTGTGTCTTACCCTCTTGCTTGAGGGTGTCAATAGTGGCCTTCTGGACAGCAGTCAGGTCGGCAGTCTTACCCATGATTGGGGTTTTGAGTGATGAACCAGGCTGGGAGTTTTAAAGGCCTCAGGAATCTTTTGCAGGTGTTTAGAGTTAACTTGTTGATTCAGATGATTAGGTTCATAGCTCATTTAGAGACCCTTTTAATGATATGCTAATTTTGTGAGATAGGAATTTTGGGTTTTCATGAGCTGTATGCCAAAATCATCTGTATTAAGACAATAAAAGACCTGAAATATTTCAGTTAGTGTGCAATGAATCTAAAATATATGAATGTTAAATTTTCATCATGACATTATGGAAAATAATGAACTTTATCACAATATGCTAATATTTTGAGAAGGACCTGTACATGCATGGAAGGACGGATGGACGGATGGATGGATGCACCTACATGCATGGAAGGATGGATGGAAGGATGGATGGAAGGATGGATGGATGCACCTATATGCATGGAAGGACGGATGGATGCACCTACATGCATGGAAGGATGGATGGACGGACGGATGGATGCACCTATATGCATGGAAGGACGGATGGATGCACCTACATGCATGGAAGGATGGATGGACGGATGGATGGATGCACCTACATGCATGGAAGGATGGATGGACGGATGGATGGATGCACCTACATGCATGGAAGGATGGATGGATGCACCTACATGCATGGAAGGATGGATGGACGGATGGATGGATGCACCTACATGCATGGAAGGACGGATGGACGGATGGATGGATGCACCTACATGCATGGAAGGATGGATGGACGGATGGATGGATGCACCTACATGCATGGAAGGATGGATGGATGCACCTACATGCGTGGAAGGATGGATGGATGCACCTACATGCATGGAAGGATGGATGGATGCACCTACATGCGTGGAAGGACGGATGGACGGATGGATGGATGCACCTACATGCATGGAAGGACGGATGGATGGACGGATGGATGGATGCACCTACATGCATGGAAGGACGGATGGACGGATGGATGGATGCACCTACATGCATGGAAGGATGGATGGACGGATGGATGGATGCACCTACATGCATGGAAGGATGGATGGATGCACCTACATGCGTGGAAGGATGGATGGATGCACCTACATGCATGGAAGGATGGATGGATGCACCTACATGCGTGGAAGGACGGATGGACGGATGGATGGATGCACCTACATGCATGGAAGGGCGGATGGATGGACGGATGCACCTACATGCATGGAAGGACGGATGGATGGACGGATGCACCTACATGCATGGAAGGACGGATGGATGGACGGATGGATGGATGCATCTACATGCATGGAAGGGCGGATGGATGGACGGATGCATCTACATGCATGGAAGGGCGGATGGATGGACGGATGCACCTACATGCATGGAAGGACGGATGGATGGACGGATGGATGGACAGATGCACCTACATGCATGGAAGGACGGATGGACGGATGGATGGATGCACCTACATGCATGGAAGGACGGATGGATGGACGGATGGATGGATGCATCTACATGCATGGAAGGGCGGATGGATGGACGGATGCACCTACATGCATGGAAGGACGGATGGATGGACGGATGGATGCACCTACATGCATGGAAGGACGGATGGACGGATGGATGGATGCATCTACATGCATGGAAGGGCGGATGGATGGACGGATGCACCTACATGCATGGAAGGACGGATGGATGGACGGATGCACCTACATGCTTGGAAGGACGGGTGGACGGATGGATGGATGCATCTACATGCATGGAAGGACGGATGGACGGATGGATGGATGCATCTACATGCATGGAAGGGCGGATGGATGGACGGATGCACCTACATGCATGGAAGGACGGATGGATGGACGGATGCACCTACATGCATGGAAGGACGGATGGACGGATGGATGGATGCACCTACATGCATGGAAGGATGGATGGATGCACCTACATGCGTGGAAGGATGGATGGATGCACCTACATGCATGGAAGGATGGATGGATGCACCTACATGCGTGGAAGGACGGATGGACGGATGGACGGATGCACCTACATGCATGGAAGGACGGATGGATGGACGGATGGATGGATGCATCTACATGCATGGAAGGGCGGATGGATGGACGGATGCATCTACATGCATGGAAGGGCGGATGGATGGACGGATGCACCTACATGCATGGAAGGACGGATGGATGGACGGATGGATGGACAGATGCACCTACATGCATGGAAGGACGGATGGACGGATGGATGGATGCACCTACATGCATGGAAGGACGGATGGATGGACGGATGGATGGATGCATCTACATGCATGGAAGGGCGGATGGATGGACGGATGCACCTACATGCATGGAAGGACGGATGGATGGACGGATGGATGCACCTACATGCATGGAAGGACGGATGGACGGATGGATGGATGCATCTACATGCATGGAAGGGCGGATGGATGGACGGATGCACCTACATGCATGGAAGGACGGATGGATGGACGGATGCACCTACATGCATGGAAGGACGGATGGACGGATGGATGGATGCATCTACATGCATGGAAGGACGGATGGACGGATGGATGGATGCATCTACATGCATGGAAGGGCGGATGGATGGACGGATGCACCTACATGCATGGAAGGACGGATGGATGGACGGATGCACCTACATGCATGGAAGGACGGATGGACGGATGGATGGATGCACCTACATGCATGGAAGGACGGATGGATGGACGGATGCACCTACATGCATGGAAGGACGGATGGACGGATGGATGGATGCACCTACATGCATGGAAGGACGGATGGATGGACGGATGCACCTACATGCATGGAAGGGCGGATGGATGGACGGATGCACCTACATGCATGGAAGGACGGATGGATGCACCTACATGCATGGAAGGACGGATGGACGGATGGATGGATGCACCTACATGCATGGAAGGACGGATGGATGCACCTACATGCATGGAAGGATGGATGGAAGGATGGATGGATGCACCTACATGCATGGAAGGACGGTTGGATGGACGGATGGATGGATGCATCTACATGCATGGATGGACGGATGGATGGATGCACTTACATGCATGGAAGGACGGATGGACGGATGCACCTACATGCATGGAAGGACGGATGGATGCACCTACATGCATGGAAGGACGGATGGATGCACCTACATGCATGGAAGGATGGATGGACGGACGGACAGATGGATGCACCTACATGCATGGAAGGACAGATGGATGCACCTACATGCGTGGAAGGATGGATGGACAGATGCACCTACATGCATGGAAGGACGGATGGATGCACCTACATGCATGGAAGGACGGATGGACGGATGCACCTACATGCATGGAAGGACGGATGGATGCACCTACATGCATGGAAGGACGGATGGATGCACCTACATGCATGGAAGGACGGATGGAAGGATGGATGGATGCACCTACATGCATGGAAGGACAGATGGATGCACCTACATGCATGGAAGGATGGATGGACGGATGGATGGATGCACCTACATGCATGGAAGGACAGATGGATGCACCTACATGCGTGGAAGGATGGATGGACAGATGCACCTACATGCATGGAAGGACGGATGGATGCACCTACATGCATGGAAGGACGGATGGACAGATGCACCTACATGCATGGAAGGACGGATGGATGCACCTACATGCATGGAAGGACAGATGGATGCACCTACATGCGTGGAAGGATGGATGGACAGATGCACCTACATGCATGGAAGGACGGATGGATGCACCTACATGCATGGAAGGACGGATGGACGGATGCACCTACATGCATGGAAGGACGGATGGATGCACCTACATGCATGGAAGGATGGATGGAAGGATGGATGGATGCACCTACATGCATGGAAGGACGGATGGACGGACGGATGGATGCACCTACATGCATGGAAGGATGGATGGACGGATGCACCTACATGCATGGAAGGACGGATGGATGCACCTACATGCATGGAAGGACGGATGGACGGATGGATGGATGCACCTACATGCATGGAAGGACGGATGGATGCACCTACATGCATGGAAGGACGGATGGACGGATGGATGGATGCACCTACATGCATGGAAGGACGGATGGATGGATGTACCTACATGCATGGAAGGACAGATGGATGCACCTACATGCATGGAAGGATGGATGGACAGATGGATGGATGCACCTACATGCATGGAAGGACGGATGGAAGGATGGATGGATGCACCTACATGCATGGAAGGACGGATGGAAGGATGGATGGATGTACCTACATGCATGGAAGGACAGATGGATGCACCTACATGCATGGAAGGACGGATGGAAGGACAGATGGATGCACCTACATGCATGGAAGGATGGATGGACAGATGGATGGATGCACCTACATGCATGGAAGGACAGATGGAGGCACCTACATGCATGGAAGGACAGATGGATGGATGGATGCACCTACATGCATGGAAGGATGGACGGATGGATGGATGCACCTACATGCATGGAAGGACAGATGGATGCACCTACATGCGTGGAAGGATGGATGGACAGATGGATGGATGCACCTATATGCATGGAAGGACAGATGGAGGCACCTACATGCATGGAAGGATGGATGGACGGATGGATGGATGCACCTACATGCATGGAAGGACAGATGGATGGATGGATGCACCTACATGCATGGAAGGATGGACGGATGGATGGATGCACCTACATGCATGGAAGGACAGATGGATGCACCTACATGCATGGAAGGATGGACGGATGGATGGATGCACCTACATGCATGGAAGGACAGATGGATGCACCTACATGCGTGGAAGGATGGATGGACAGATGGATGGATGCACCTACATGCATGGAAGGATGGACGGATGGATGGATGCACCTACATGCATGGAAGGACGGATGGATGCACCTACATGCATGGAAGGACGGATGGACGGATGGATGGATGCACCTACATGCATGGAAGGACGGATGGATGGATGTACCTACATGCATGGAAGGACAGATGGATGCACCTACATGCATGGAAGGATGGATGGACAGATGGATGGATGCACCTACATGCATGGAAGGACGGATGGAAGGATGGATGGATGCACCTACATGCATGGAAGGACGGATGGAAGGATGGATGGATGTACCTACATGCATGGAAGGACAGATGGATGCACCTACATGCATGGAAGGACGGATGGACAGATGGATGGATGCACCTACATGCATGGAAGGACAGATGGAGGCACCTACATGCATGGAAGGACAGATGGATGGATGGATGCACCTACATGCATGGAAGGATGGACGGATGGATGGATGCACCTACATGCATGGAAGGACAGATGGATGCACCTACATGCGTGGAAGGATGGATGGACAGATGGATGGATGCACCTATATGCATGGAAGGACAGATGGAGGCACCTACATGCATGGAAGGATGGATGGACGGATGGATGGATGCACCTACATGCATGGAAGGACAGATGGATGGATGGATGCACCTACATGCATGGAAGGATGGACGGATGGATGGATGCACCTACATGCATGGAAGGACAGATGGATGCACCTACATGCATGGAAGGATGGACGGATGGATGGATGCACCTACATGCATGGAAGGACAGATGGATGCACCTACATGCGTGGAAGGATGGATGGACAGATGGATGGATGGATGCACCTACATGCATGGAAGGATGGACGGATGGATGGATGCACCTACATGCATGGAAGGACAGATGGATGCACCTACATGCATGGAAGGACAGATGGATGCACCTACATGCATGGAAGGACAGATGGATGGATGGATGCACCTACATGCATGGAAGGACAGATGGATGGATGGATGCACCTACATGCATGGAAGGACAGATGGACAGATGGATGGATGCACCTACATGTGTACCCCTCCTATTCTTTATGCATCTTTTACTGTAAAAGCACCAGAAAAGTTTTCTTTTTAGAAATTCAGATGTTTGTCCTGTAGACAATGGGATAGGGAATAATATGTTTCCATCCTGTTTCTTTTTTCATCCTTAAATCAAAATCCAGACTTTAAGACAGCGTAGAAACCCTGTTTCCATGAAAATGAACAGATTACAGGACTCAGACTTCTGAATTTCATGAATGTGTCACCTGTGTGCTGAACACATCTCCCAGGTTTGTAAACAGGTATTCGTATCCGTAAGCAGCCTTACAGTTGAGCCACACAACATGATACGAACTCTGACTGATCCAGTTCCCGATCAGCTCTGAAATTCCTTTCAAACAGACCTCCTACAAACAAAGGGAGGAAAAAAACAATCAAACGTTGAGAGTCGGAAGTTTGTTACAATGAAGCAAAAAGACTCACTCGGCTGGGGATCTGGTAGAAGCGTGTGTCGTAGAAGGTAGAGTCCAGATAAACACTCTGGATATCTTTGACCCTGTGGGACACGAAGCAGACGGCTATGAAAAACCCCGAACAAATATCCGGAACCACAGATAAATTTCTCTACCAGGACAAAGAGGGAACTCTCCTGACTTCACCTGCTGCCAGAGTGAAGATGCTCCATTCTGGACGCGTCTCCCATCGCCAACCGGAAGTCCCCAGTGTACAATACGTTTCCTTGGCGACCCTCAAAGAGGAACCTGAGAATGCGATCTTTTGGGTAAACTTTGATTGGTAAACACCTACATTTGCATTAAAACAACAACACATCAGGAATCTGGGGTCAGCACAAACATCACTGTCCCTTTCCATTCCATTCCAATCAACCATAGCTTCCTGTAAACCTTTAAACTGGTTGGATCAACAGTTCTCTGGAGTTCCTGGAGGTCAGACGAAGTATTTTTGGACTTCGGCTGCTTTTGTTTCATTCAACAGATTCCTAAATTTCAACACATTTCCAACACTGAAAAAACTCCTCACAGATTCCTCACACTGAACAGATGAATGAACAAATTCCTTTTTTATAGAATACCACCTCTGAACAGACACCTAATTCCCAAAGCTAATCAGCATCCTACCAAACTGCATTGTTGAATACATTAACGACTGAACAGATCCTCGATTCTGAATAGACTGACTCTCCACTGACTCCCTAAACAGATTCCTCATTTTCAACACAACAAAAAGATTGTCAACCCCTAACAGATCTCCAACACACTCCTTATTTTGAGCAAATTCCAGACTCTGAACTCCCAGACAATGAATACACTCAAATTTGAGACTGAACAGATTCCAGATTCCCAACACTTAACAAATTCAACACTTAATAGATGCCAGATTGTTGCCAGACTGTTATTTCCAAATCGGAACCAATAGATTCCCAACTCCAAACAGATCTCTGAACAGATTTGTAAAACAGATTGCCACTACTAAACAGATTTTATATTTTTGAATAGATTCCACAATAGATGCTAAGACTCTGAACAGACTTCCAGAAAATGAACAGTTCTTCAACGGTGAACAGATTCCTGCCTCTGAACAGTTTTGTAAGTAAATCCAAACAGATTGCTTATTTTGAACATAACTCCTGAGTCTATACAGATTCTTGAAATGATTCCTAATGATCAACAGCTTTCTTCTTCCCCAATACTGAACGAACAGATTCTTCACCATGAACAGAGCCCCCCCTCCACCCTGCTTTGAGCAGATTTGTAAACAGATTCCTGCTTCAGACTCCTGATGCAAACCAGACACAGTTTTGAGCTTATTTTTGACTCCACCAAAACTGAATTTGCAGCACATGCAGAGCTTTAAATAAGTCTTTACGGCTTGCAGGAAATTAGTACAAACATGTTCAAATAAAAGGTGAAGGATCGATTGAGGAGGATGTGACTCACATGACCGATCCAGGACAGTGACCTGCAGGAAGCAGCGTTACCACGATCTCCTCTTTCTGTCCCACAAACACAAAAATCCAAAGTTAAAGAAACTGCATTGACAAACACAGAAAAGCTCCAATCTAAAGCAATGACTACAGACGGGTTTGACTCCTGAAGGAACTAACCTCTCCAGACGCTTCATCCACCAGGGAAATCTGAGTCGGGCTTTCCAGCTCCAGAGGAACCTGTGACGGGTTATTGAAACCAAACTCAGCTTCTTGTGAGGTTCTAAAATCCTGCAGCGTTATCCAAGAGAAGGAGAGGGCAGACTCACTACATATTCGTCCCAGAAAGCGTACTTGGGATTGTTCAGCAGCAGCTCTTTGGTCACAAAGGAGCAGTAAAGTCTGACTGTTCGACTGCAAACAGAAAACAGGAAGGATGTTTTTTTTTGTTTTTTTCCAATTAAACCTCCTTTAATGTTGCTCCCTAATTTATACCCAACAGTTGATTTTATTGTTAGCTTGGTTCTAATGTTCATTTTATTCTCTCCAATATTGATCTGTAAGTGGAAACCTTTTCCACAGATCTCATCATGAAACCTTTTCATTCCAAAAACAAAAAACACCGGAAATTTTTAACAACTTTCAGGAGAAATTCTTTACTTTTTATTATTCAAATGTATATTTTCAAATGCAAATTCTGGCATAATAAACCAAGACAGCTTGAAATTCATCAGAAGCTTTAATATTTAACAATAAAGATATTTTTCTTCAATAATTTAATTGTTATAAAGGTTTAAACAGTAAAAAGTCAACCCTTACACTGGGTTTTAATAGCACATCTTAGAACTTACTGGGCAGTTCTTTCTATGAATGGAGCCGCTTCCATTTAATAGTTTATTTTAAACATAAATTCGTTTTTAAATTAAAATTAACTTAAGAGAGAATATTAACCTATAAACATAAACATAAATAATAACTCATATGCATATTTAATCACATGTTTAGTTAATATTTTAATTATTTGTTTTTAATCAAATTCTAATCTTGGCACTTTTGGATCTCCACATTGAGCTTATCCAGTAAGTTTGTTTTTTTCTCGCTCCGCATTCTTTACTAGAACCTTACATGTTGTTAAAATATGACAGAAGTTAAATAATTTAATTTAGTCCCATTTAATCAAACCAGAGGTCAGATGTTCTCACCTGAACTGCAGTTTTCTCTTCAGCAGAGGTCCTTTCAAGCCTTTCATGTGGTCTGATAAACCAAAACCCAGAACACACCTGGTGTCAAAGATGTATCACGATAGAACCGTAAATAAAAGCCAAATATTAAATCACCTTTGTGACAGTGGGAAAGGAAATAAGCCTGGGCGTGCAGGTTCTCCCTGTCGAACCGGTCCAGAGACACGTTGGGGTACTCCCTCATCCGACCCGCAAACGAACTCATCTCTCAACCGAACCGTTCGGCCGGACCACCTGAAGTTAATTTGTTCTGCTCCAACATCCTCGTCAGAGCTGAGCTTGTTTGCCCGCCCAGGTTAACTGTTCTTCTTCTACGTTCCAACCAGAAAGTGGTTAGGTAATGTCGCCATCTGCTGGCTCTATGGTACACAGAAAAACAGACGCCTCTTGGCTCATTGGCGTCAGTACGTCAGTGTCCGCCATGTTGAGAGTGGCATCTCAAAAAGTCAGAAAAATCTTTGACAATTTTTACATTTCTTCTACCATATAAAACCAGTGGAAATGTTATTCAAATATGTGACTCTGGTATTTTGATCATCTGTTAGTTTTATTTGAGTTTAATGTTTTAACTCCTGATTCCTCTGCTACTTTAGATCTTTTTGAATATGTCCTTTTCCCAGATTTACAAGGTTGTCCAACATCTGTGGCCTTATTGCCCAGGTGACAGTATTCCATCCAGACTAATTAAGGATGTATTCAGTGCTGTAGGCACCTTTATTGTGAAGTTAGTCAACACATCTCTTCCCTTAGGATGTGTCCCAGTTGTTTTTAGACGTGCAGTTTGTACAACCGACCCTCTCAAAAAGACTAACTTAGATCGCAATGTTCTAAGTTCTCTCCAAAATATAACAGAATGTGGTTTACCTCCAATTACAGAATCGTCTACAGCTTCATGGGTATACTGAGAAATTTCAGTCTGGTTTTAAATTGTGTGACAGCACTTTTTACAGTTTTGAATGATCTGCGTGTAACTGCTGACTCGGATGACTCTGCCATTTTAATTTTACTTGATCTAACTGCTGACAGAAGCTTCTCTGTCCAGTTCAGTCAGCTTTCCTACTCTAAGGCTGCTCTGGAGGGTGGTGTTCCTCAAGGCTCCATCCTCTTCTGCCTCCTCTGAGTTAAATTTTTAGAAAGTATATTTTGTCTTTTTATTGTTTTGTGGATGATGCACAGATCTGTTTCCCTCTAAAAGCAAGTGGAAGCCAGTTAGTAGTAAATATCTTAAACTTGGACAGAGCTTAACCTCCTCTACTTGGATGGAAATAAGACAGAGTTTTTGGGAAAGCTGACTTGTTAACAATCACCTGAGTGTAGCAGTACAATTGGTCATTTAAATTGTTTTAGTTGTACTGTTATCAGGAATTTTGAGGTATTTTTATAACTGTTTTAGACTGGCACAGGTCAGTGGAGTAGTCCAGTCTAGCTTCTACCATCTGAGGTTGATCTCTAAAATCAAACACTATCCACCTCATAGTGCCATCGAAAGGGTGATACATGCTTACATTACCTCTAGACTGGACGAGGGCCGCAGGATATTAGAAAATCATGCAATGACAATATCTGGTGAGATATATGCGTATATTCTTCTTTCCTCTCTTTCTCATCTGTGCTTATATCACTCTGTGACCTTTAGCATTTTGGGCAATGTCATTTGTGTCTGGTGTGAGCATATGCTGCAAACTGGCAAAATATTCCATTAGTGTGTAAAATGCAAGTCCATAACACTTGCAACAGAGATGCAACTACTGCATCTCTCTCTATACTGGGATGGACAACTCTGTTCTTCTGCAGCTGGTTCAAAAAGCTGCAGCTCGTCTGCTGACCAGTAAAAAATAACATGACCACATTACTCCCATAGTGTCCTCCTGGGATTGGCTGCCTGTATGTTTTAGGATTGCTTTTAAGATTTTACTTTTGGTTTTTAAATGTTTAAATGGTCAGACATCTCCTTACTTATTGGACCTCTCACACAGGCATGTTCCCAGCAGAACTCTGAGGTAAAACCTGCTGATTTTAGAGCTCCTAGGAACTCCCAAACCTTGGAACTGCACCTTGAATGATTTTGAAATCTCTTAAAGACTCATCTTTTTAACTTAGCTTTTAATTTCAGTTGAGCAGAAATATCAGGCTGGTTTTATTAATAGTTTTTTTTATATATTTTCTTTGTATTGTTTTACCCCTTTTCTTTTTATCATTTGTTTTATTGACCTGTACAACACTTTGGTCTGAGTGTGTAAAGTTTGATTAATTGATTGATAAAAATGACATTGTAAAAGGAATAACTTAAAGTATAAACTTATATATTTTTACAGAACCATTATTCTCCCAGTACATTGTAAAATATCATCTCTCTCCAAAATGTGTTTCTGTGTTAAATGTGGAACTTTTTATTTATAGGTTGAAATAGTCTTTGTGGTATTTAAAAAATGGCTTTTCATTTTTAAAAGAGATCATTTGTGTACTTTCTATAATTATTCTACTGGACCTTTTCTGTGTTGTTATGGCTTTCTTATATGTTTTTCCACACTTTTTTTTTTTTACAGTAATTCAAATATGGTCAAATCAATACGTCGTATAATACATGTAAAGATTTATTTTTGTGTGTGTGTGTGTGTGTGTCCCTATTTTGACAGACGCTTTCAGCGCCCTCTGCTGGAAGCTTTAGACAAATAAAAAAAGAAAACAAAAACTTCACTGGGTTCACTCCTTACCAGTCTGCAGGCAACTGACCTGGCTACAAGTTAAGATGATTTCTTTTGGAAGGTAAAGCGTTTATTGGCGTGGTGTCAATGCGGTGTTACTGGACCTCAGCGTAACAGCAGACGGCAGAAATATGGAAAAAGAAGCCAACCTTGTTAGTTTTAATCAGCTTTGTTAGAAGCTGGACTGAAGCTTAACCTCCACTTGAGCTCCTTGTCGGCATGTAAATTATGCTGAGCAAACATAACTGCAATCCAAGCGAAAAAGGTGAAAATTCACGATCAGCTACAGATTAGAAATGATTAAGAATATCGACTATCTTGATCGATTTAGTCCAGCACTTTTCAGGGATTTTGCTTGTTTACATTTATTTGTCGGAGTTTACAAAGTTACATTATTAATGTTTTACCCCAGGAGGAGGCCACATTCATTTTATATTCTAAAATGCTAAATATATTGTAATAATAAAGTTTGTTCACTCAAACAACTCTCATCCCCACTGAACACCGAGATTGTGTTTAATTTTCAGTTCTGTACATAATGGATGGTAAATGGCATAAAACGGTACATATCTGTGCAGTATTGTTTTCTGTGACCATGTGACACATAAGTGTTGTTATCTATATATTAGAGACATTTCATGCCTGTTCAGTCGTCTCGTGACTCTATATGGGACTAAAGATTAGTTTTTTCTTGCTGGGTTTAACCTCTGGGCCTGTCACACTCTCTTCATGTGATAGGAACTTCAATGGGGGAGATTATGCACGGACTCTACCGCCTCTCCCACATGAAGATTGCTTACTTGATGTAGAAATGTATTGTATTGATGTATTTCAAGGTTGTTGGCTTTAATTAGAAATGAAGCCCAACAGCTGACATTCCTGCATTGCAGCCAGTTCAGCTTCAAGTTATAGCCTACTGTACTCAACAAGGGCAACTATGTTTAAACACTAGATCAATCTATCTAAGTATAATAATAAAAAATATCTATATAAGTAAACAAAGTTATAAACGTGACGCTGGAGTACGTTTTACTTTAATGTCAGTTGTACTGAGATTTCCCGAGCTTGCCTGCGTCCCTGAACGCCTCTCGGTCGGCTCAACAGTTAAAGTGAAGTCACCATTAAGGAGCTTGAAAACGGGGGCTACCGGGGCTTATTCCCTTTAACTCTGACCTTCTGTGAAGCCATGTTTCCACTCGAACCCACTCGGAAGCTGTGAGGTGAGTGAAACCCGACTGGATCGAGAGGTTTGCGGCTGGTTTGGTTCTTTTCACTGATTGTTTTGACTCTTTCCGAGCGTCTGCTCTGTTAGCGTAGCTTCGTTAGCCTGCTGTGAGTTAGCCAGTAACTGGTAAATCTCAGGTTAGCTGTTAGGGATACTTTACTGCTTTATTCTTAGTTGGTTTAACATTAATAACTAATGTTTCCAACGTAAACTTAAGATAAAAACCAGTCATAATGGGGTAGATGAGGGTTCTTATGCTTTTAAACAAACAAAGCTATCTTTAAGTAGATAAGCTGCGTTTGATTCAAGCTAACTGTTAAAATGTTTACAGAAAAAAAGATGGAAATCAGATATTTTACTTGATGTAGAAATTTAGTGTCTCACATTACTCGTTTAAATCTATTATTATTCTTCAGCAACACTTACTCATCTAGGCATTTATTTTTTTACTCCAAACCGTAGATATTCAGTTCTTTTCATTAGTATCTCAGAAGTTTTCTGCTTTCTGTTGCTTAAAAAGGGCCACTTAATTAAATGTAATCTTAAAGAAAAATACACTTTAAACCAGAGTTTGGATGCAGATTATGTGTTTAGTGGCATTAAAAAGTCGAATTAACCAGTTACAATTCCAGATTTATTAGATGTAAACAACGGAGACCATTAAATATAATTTTCAATCATTTTCTATCTTTTTAAAGTGAAATTTTAACAGAGCAATTCACACTAAAACGAAAATTGGGTCCCAATTTGGAAGTGAAAAATAAACAAAAATAACTTAATTTCCACCGTCTAACATGGTGGTGGCAGCATCATGCTGTGGGGTTATTCGTCTTTAGTATGAACAGTTTCAAATATCCATCAGTTTTGACCCAAAGCCTCCAGGCGTCTGCTGGAAATCTGCAGCTGAAGAGAGACTTTGTCTGTCAGGTTTATTTAAATAACATAAAATAATAAAACCATATTCTGGGTATCTTTACATTATCATTGGAAATTCTCAAAACGGCAACAGGAAATGAAATCGGCCAGCGATTGGAATCGGTCAATTTTTCCAACGATCGACTATTATCTTAGCTGCTGATTACCGATCAGCATTTTTGCTTCTCCTTTTATTAAATGCATCAAAATGACCAAATCCTGTCATTTTCTTTGGTGAAGAAATGAGGATAATCATTTAGTTGGATTTAAAACTACCTCTATCAAAGAAGCTGCAGAATATTTGTTCTGTTTTATGTTACAGTCCTAAACCCAGAATCGGTGGGTCAGAATAGAAAGAAAACCTGAAGAAAAAGCCTTATTGTTGCATTTCTACTTCCAGAGTTGCTAGATTTGAGAAAAAAAACAAATATGTTGGGTAATTTCAAAGCCTCCTGTTTTACTCAATAAATAAATCAACAAAGAAATGTATGTTAGTTTTATTAGTGCTAAATTCTTACTAAAGAATAAAGTTTCTGCTCTTTGCCCATAAAGGTTTGATACTGATGCAGAGGTCCAGCCTGATTCGACTCATGAAGGACAATAACAATGTTTTAGATGTTTTCCTTCGCCTCTGGATCTCTGGGGTTATCTCCTGGTGTATTACTACCATGTTGGATCATTTTGTCTGAAATGTTTCTCTCTGTGGGCTCAGTTTAAGAAGCCTAGTGAATCACAAGGCGGCGGAGGAATGCAGCTTTAGGCCAGGTTTATTCTAGTTTATAATGAGCCTTTTGTTTTCACTGTGAACTGAGGTTTTTTCTGCTGATAAAGCTCTGTGAGGGTGTTCTTTCCTTTTTCTCCTGTCTTCTCAGCCAGAACAAGAGGAAATGAACACAGCTGCATGACTTTTCAAGCAGGTCGAAGCGTCACTCCTCTCTTTGGGTTGTTTTTACTGAGAGGAACATGTCTTGTTTGGTCTAAATGTACGCTGGTGACGCCAGGTGCGCTGACAGAAACGGGATGTAAGCAGGTTCGGTATGGGTGCTTTTCTGAAACAGTTATGGAAATATGAGGGTTAATCTGATCCAACCTGCAGGAGCAGGATGGGTTTAAGAGGAACAGTGTTGACTGCTTTAAAAAGGTAGATCAAGTGACAGATGACAGAAAAGGTAAGAATCTAACATTTTATTGGGCGCTCGGTGACATTTGTAGTAAAAAGATGTAAAACAAGTTGGTGTTTAGCTTTTCTTTCAGCCTGATAAAAGGTGAAAATATGTTTAGGGAAACCGTTGAATGTTTTTAGCTGTAGAGTCGAGACGGGGTCACGTTGCTGTTTCCTGAACCAATTTCCTGACTTAAGAAGGTTGCAATAATAAACTTTTAAAGCTGCTGTGTGGTTTGTTCTTTCTCGTGAATGACAAGGAGAGACGTTTGGATGCGAGCTGCTCATTTTAAGACGTTAAACATGCTATAAATGAGTATATATCGTCAGTAATATGTTAAAAAACCGACCAAAGATGACAGAACCGACTCGGTTTGTGAGATTTTTTGACGGCATTGTCAGTGCAGCGCCACACCCTCCGAACTTTATCAGACAGAGCTGAAAGTTTCCATCAAAGCAGATCTTCTCATCTCCTCAGCTTGCACAAATTAAACTGACTGATTTCATGTTCAAAGTTCACCAAACCCACAGAAGAAACGGGAACTAGTTCATTTAACCATCAGCGTTTCAGAAGAATAAAAAGAACCACAAAAACCTTAATGTCAATGATCACATCATGGGTCAGTTTGCATGACCAGAACATCATCACATGGCGGATTTGGACTCTGGTTTCTAGAAGCTTGCATACAGGACCTTGGAAAAGTAATCACACCCCTGAAACCTGCTGCGATTTCATGACACAGACCAACATGGTGCACATTTGTGATGTGAAAGTAAAAGGAAACCTGCTAAATATTTTTTCTATGTTCTGAAACTTTTTGACGGTGTGTTAAACAACAAGTGTCCTAAATATATGACAGGAATGTGGGCCTGAGTGCACGGTACCTAAATAATTAGAGATCTGGATTCTGCTTCGCAGCGCGTCAGACTGCTGTCATCTAGGAAGACTTGGTGTGAAGAAAGTTGCTCTGATTTGAGCTTCCTCTATTCATCCGTGGTTTATCACTGCTGAAGAAAACAGGAAGTGAAGCAGAAGGAAGTTCAGTGAAATCTCTTTCTCTGTTTGCTTCGGGTCTGTCGTAAGCCAGCGCCAGCAAGGAGAACCAGAATCTTTGACCTGTCCTGGTCACATGTGTTTTAACACGGCAGAACCCAGAATTTAACTAAAAACAAACATAATCAGCAGAATTTTACTATGCATTTACTCCAACCTTTTATCTTGAATTATTATTTTTTGTAATAAAAAAACATAAAAAATGGAAAATTAGGCCTTTCTGTTTTCTTCCTTGTCCTTCTTTGTCTCCTTTCTTCTTTATAAACTATCACCTTTTCTTTTGTATTCTACTTCTATCCCAAGCTTTTTCCTCCTCAGTAACTTTATTCCTATTTTTTTTCCATCTTTATTTTCTTGTACTTCCATCCTCATCCTTCCTTGCAATGTTCCCTTTCTTTCCTTCCTTATGTCCTTATTTACTTCCATCCTCCCCTCCTTTCTTTCTGTTTTTCCAGGTTTCGTATTTAAATCCCAGCCACTGCAGAAATATCGGCCATAAATTTGTGGTGAACTTTAGTATTTTATGTTTTAACATGAGTGTAAAGAATTGAAAAGTCTGTAATTTTAATGATAAAGATGCAGGAACAGATTCCCAAACTGTTTTGTCAACAGGTTCCTAGTTATATCTCAGTTTCTGTCTGTTTGCAAACCTGAATCTTGCTCCTGCGGTCTGAACCCAGTAAAAAATGTCCTTTTCTATCTCAGGTGAACTGAGCCTCCTACCAGTCCAGCCTCCGTCATGTCTCCACCTGATGGTGCACACTGACGGATTCCCCGACACTTAGCAGCAGAAGAGGGCTGGAAATGAGCACACCGCAGTGGCCGAACAATTCCAGGAGGCGGCGCTGCTGAGACGGGATTGGTCGGTGGTGATCGAGCTTCTGCCGCCACCGCCATGGATGAGTTCTCCACCAGGACGTACGGCACCAGCGGCCTCGATAACAGACCTCTGTTCGGCGAGACGTCAGCCCGGGTAGGAAAATATGTAGAACATCTGTTAGTTTATGCTTTAGCTTCTGTGCCGAAGGGAAAGTAAAATAAACCAGCTGTATGGGTCACTGGTTAAAGCGAACCTTCAGCTGGGTTTTGCTCTGAGGAAACAAGAACAGCTGATTTCTGCAGTGACGTGTTGAATTTTTTCCTGCAGGATCGGATCATCAACATGGTCATGGGAGGCTTTACGTCTGTGGTTGTTCTGGTGAGTCTGTCACTGCTTGGTGTTGACCCATTGAGTTCAGTTTGACCTAAATTTATTTAACCCCTACTGGATATTGCTGCAAGCAGCTTCTTAGGGCCAAAGTCCTCCAGGTCCTTGTTTTTTAAGGTTAAACGCTGAAGCCACCATTTTCAAGTCCAACCAAAGGTTTTAAATAGACTTCTAGTCGGGCAGCTATTATGGCCACCCTAGTTTTTTCCTAGGACTTCTTCTGAAACCGAGCCTTGGTGGGCTTTGGAGTCATTGTCCTGTTTGAAGGTTCAATGAGGTCCAAGCTTCAAACGACATGACATTTTTCACCCAGACCTTCCTTAGGTTGTACATGCTGCAGATTTTAAATTGACAGATGAAGCAAAGCGGTCCCAGACCATCACTGAACCACCACTGTGCTTCTCTGTAGCCCTGGTGGGTTTTTTCCCCAGCATGCCCATGGGTCAGAGGGGGTTATCACATGGAGTCCTGCAGTGTTTAATGAGCAGAAACTACTTTCTGTATCTGAGTAACAAGAAAATCCTTCAGTTTAATCTGTTCTTTTATATTTACATCAGGACAGAAACTTTCTGAACCTTCTTGTCTCCCACACTCTTTGTACTGAAGAAAATCACTAAATGTCCTCAGGAATAAAAGGAGGAGCTCCTCCATAACAGCTGAACTTCCTGGACAGGCTTTATTTTTTCTGACCCAATCAGTGAGCTAAGAATCAACATTAAGTTGGAGCAAAGCAGTGAAAGACTAAATAAAGAGGAGCGATAAATTGCAGCTTCATTTCTCAGTTCTTTATAGAAAGAAACAGATCTTTCCAGTGAATGTTCACATTCCCAGACTAAGACTATTGGGATTCTTTTTAGCCTCAGACTAAATGATAACCTCCTTGTTTCCCAGGTGACGGTGATCGGCTCGTTTGTGTTCCCCTCGATGCCGCCGCGGCCAGTCAACATCTTCTTCGCGGTGTGCATCCTGCTGGCATGTGGCTCGACGGTAGTGCTGGTAACTAAAACACTGATGGTGTTAGCATGTAATCGTTAGCCTGTTTAACATTAATTATCCCGGTAGCACCTAATGCAATCTATCTGCAGATGTAAATATTACTGTAATCCTTTCAAGCAGCCAGACTTCATTTAAGGTTTTGATGAACAGTCTTTTATGTTTTCTGAAGATTTAGCAAATATTTTTGTTGATTTGCTTTTAACTCCAAAATAACAGAGACAAAACTTCTTCAGCAGCAAACTGTCAATAAGTCGTCATACACAGCTGACTGACTGATAAAGCAGATAAGCTGCTGTTTTCCATCAAACTCAGACACGGCAGATCTGTTCTACATTTTGAGGTGACTCTTAAGTTCACTGGGATTAAACCTAAACAAAAAACACTCACATGACCCTTGGATCGTCTCCCAAACTGGAGACTGAAAACCATTCCAGCAGTTTCAAGTTAAATGTAATTAAATCTCTAAAATGTAATAAAATCAGCAACCAAACACTAGATAAACCTGACTAATTTGTAAAATCTACTCCTGTCCGCAGATATTCTGGTACCGACAGGGCGACCTGGAGCCCAAATTCCGGAAGCTGATCTACTACATGCTGGCTACCATCGTGCTGCTGTGTTTATGTGCCAACCTTTACTTCTTTGACGTTAGGTAGGAAGAGGGGACAACGCGGCTTCAACTGACAAGATGGAGGTCCAACGTGGACAACCGGACCGATACGTGACCAACAACACACTAATTTACACAGAGAGGCTTGCTGGGACCAAAACACAGAGATTTAGAACTTCCAGTGAGTGGAATAATGTAAACACACTGAGGTCACAGTGTGGGAAACACAAAGTCCTGAAAGAGGCCATAAATCAGCCTAGAGGAGGAAGTTCACACAAACAGGCTGGTTTACATGCAAATAAACAATAATCATGAGCGCTGCCGCATTCTGATGCTCCTGTGAGGATCCATGAGGAAGAAAATGAACAGTTAGAGGAAAAACCTGCCCTTTCATCCAGCTACATCCATGTTTCTGTGATTATTTATGTTTTAGACAGGCTGATTCAGCTGAAGGCCAGTCATCCAGACTGGATTATCTCCACTTAGGGAGGAGAAGAACATTATCTCCTTCCTCTAAGGCATGGAAATAAAGGATCTGGACTGGGATGAGCCTCCACCGGGGGCGCCAGAGGGTCAAAGTGATATGAAGCATACTGAATAAAGTCATTTATTTTTGTCTAAAATGTGGTAAAGAATTGAAGTTTAACATTGGATTAGGTTTTACTGCAGTAAGTTGAGAAATGTAACCGATTTAGAGGAAACGCACCTCATGTTCCGCTTTAAGGGGGTCTGTAGTACGAACCAGGATTGGTTTCCTAACTGGGTGACTTCAGGGTCACAAAGATGCTTCAGCCTTTGTTTGGGTTGAGCTAAAACTGGAAACCTAAGACATCTGATCAGCTGCCTGCCCTCCTGTATGTTCAGGATGCTGAATGCTTAAAATAGGGGGTGACTCTAAATTTAGCATTAAATTACGTGAAATCAGACATTTTCTTCTATATTTTCAATTCAAAAATACTTTATACTATTATATTATTTTATACCCCGTTTCAGTGGTGGTGCATTTAGGGGAGGCTCTATGGTCAGGAAATCTCATGTTTGTCTGTACATCAAAGCTTCTTTTAGTTCACTGGTTTTAAAAGAGGTGGATTTTTCCTTTAAACTGGAATCAAGTGAACCAGGAGGAAGGCTGCGGACACGTCAGTACAGTAGTTTGGACCAAGTAAACGGCACATGCGCCACATCGGGTCTGTGGCCCCAAAACAAGCTGGCTTGTAGCTATGTTTCTGCTTTTTTAGATGCATTTCCTTTTTGTTCTTCCAGTCTAGACCGATCGAAGACGCTTCCACCTACCGTCAGCCATTGAAATAAAATTTTACACAGGACTGTCTGCCACTGGAACAGATTTACACTATTAATCCTGCTGGTTTTAAATCTGAGCTGGACTCGTAGCTTCCTTAAATCCACACTGATGTTTCAGTGGAAAGAATAGAACAGACTCGGGTGTCATTCTGCCTGTTATGCTTAGAGACAAAATGTCACATTTAAAAAGCTGCAGTTCGTGGTGACGGATTTCTGTGACAAATCCTTAAAGCTGCAAAATAAAATGAGAGGATTATTAAGGTTGTTACATTCCTTTTACAAACTGAAATCATTAAAAAGGTTCAGGATGCAGCAGTTTGCTATTTTCTCCCCCATTTTGTCACATTATAACACACTTGAATGTATTTTATTGTAATTTTATAAGGCAGACCAACACATTAGTGCATATTCATACAGAAGATGAAACATGGCTTTAGAAATAAAAATCTGAACATTTTGTTGTGCGTATGTATTCAGCACCCTTTACTCTGATACCCTTAAATAAAATCCAGAGTGACCGAATGCAGCTGTTCTGTTTCTGGACCCAGATGTTTGTAAGAGAACATTAGTGGAAAAAATGAAGACCATCAGATCATCAGAAGCACAGCAGGACGAGGACCCTAAACATACAGCCAGAGACACAATGGGATGGTTTCGATCTGAGCTCATGGGTTAGAATGGCCTAGTCAAAGTCCAGACCTAGATTCAACAGATAATCCCTGGTAAAACTTGAAATATGGTTTTCACAGACACACTCCGTCCAGCTTGACTGAGCTGAGCGAGACTCTGGTTTACCATATAGAGAAGGTGGTTGGCTAAAAGGACCACGATAGATTTACTCTACAAAAAGGATTTCTCAAGATGGAGTCCTAATTGCTTGATTGACGCTTACTGCAGCCTTAAGTTGGAGTCAAAGTAGTCAGACCACATTGCTGTAATAGTAACCTGTTTTTGTGTAACCTTCAACCATTTGGATTATTTATGTACCAATTTGTGGGTGCGTGTGTGTAGAAATAAGTGTGTTTGTGTTGAGTGGGTGTATATGAGCGTGTTTGTCACCTGGAGGTGCACAGTGACAGTAGCGAGAAGGCCTGCAACACTCAGCACCCAAGATCAGCAAAGAAGAGGTGGACCTGGGTCTGGAAAGCTGCAGCAGACCGACACAAGGCATCACCCCAGGGCAGCTATATGCCCCACACAGAGGCAGCAAACCCCAGGCAAAAGCAGACATAGAGCACCGGGTCCTACAAGCAGTCATCACTGAACCAGACCTTTTAACGTCTCTGTACGCTGCTCAAACAGAACATGTCCTATTTCAGGTAAATTATTCACTGCAGAGGAAGGTTTTGTTGTTAGCAGAGCAGTAAAAACGCCTTAAAACAGCAGAAATGGAGCTCGGGTGCAGGAATAAAACAAAACCCAGAAACACCCAAATATTCTCTGATCATTTCCTTTAATGATAAAACATCTACTGAGCTGTAGCTCTGGACAGAAACATCCTCTCTGTTGGTTCTGCTGCTGCGGTTCTGACGGTTCTACCTGTAAATGCCATGTTTTATGGAATAAACCATTACATCACCTCTCTGCCTTTTCCTGTATAGATCTGAGCTCAACTCTGAGTCTTTAAAGTTTGTTACATTGCTTTGAAAAAGTATTCATACCCGTCATGTTACTTGGCAACCACAAACCTCAACGTAACAATTTGGACATGGATGAAGACATTTTTCACAAATTTGCAGTTATAAACATCCCCTTTATTCTGATAAAGTAACCTAAACATAACCTTTTTTTTTCCAACAACACTTATTTCATAATATTTGGTTTTGAGCTTAAAGATTCAGTCATAAATTAAGATTTTATGTCACATGGTGAAGTTTTATAGAGAAAACAAAGCGTATGACGATATAAATGTATCAAAATAACAACGTCCAGTTCTACAATATCATTTAAAATGAAACCACATTTAAATAGTTTGTTTTACTCATCATTACTGACCTTAATGAACTGAGTCAGCCATCATGAAGCTCCTCTTTATCTCCACATGATTTTATCCTCAGAGGTTTTAAATAAAGTCCGGCAGATGTTCTGCTCGTTTTGACCCAAAGTTCATCAGGCGCAACCTTTCAGATCGAAGCTGCGTTCACATTTCAATCAGGGATTCCCAGAGAAGCTTCGACGCTTCGGTTAAAAGGATCAAATCCGTTTCAAAGGTCCCGGTTAAAAACCAGAGGAGAACTCACAGTTTGACTCTCTTCTGGTCCTTTTCGGTCAGTCAGAACCTTCCTGGTTCTCCAAGATGGGATCTGAGGACAGTCAGAAGGTGATCATCAGGTTTGTCAGAGTTTGACGTCAGAAACTCACGGCTGCATTAGTCAGATCTGTGTTTGTTACCTGTCAGGGCGCTGCTGATGTTGGAAGACGTGATGAGCACCGCACTGCCTGACGGTATCCCAGAATCCACCACAGGACTCTGAATTTATATAAAAACACGTATAGTGTGTATATAGGTGCATCTCATTATAGAATCTTAAAAAGGTTGTTTATTTCACTTATTTTATTTAAAAAGTGAAACATAGATTCATTGCAGTGATTCATTTGAAGCGTTTCTGGTAATTTGCTGATTGTGGCTCACAGCTTATTAAAAACAGTTTCAGTTTCTCTGGAAATTAAATCCAACCAATTAAAAACAAGGATTTTAATACAGAAATATTATGATTATGGCCTAAAGAACCACAGGGAAGTCTGCTGACTTGTCTGTGTCCTTCCTTCTTTCGTTGAGGAGAGCATCAAGGAAAGTAAGGATGGTAGGACACAAGGTAGGACACAAGGGAGAAAAGCAGGACAAAAAAAGAAAGAGAAGAGAAGATGGTAGGAAACAAGGAAGGAGAGAAGGAATTAAAGAAAGGAGGAGGGACACAAGGAAGGAAAGAAGAAAGAGGTCAAAGAATGAAAGTTGGACATACAGAAGGAAAGGAGGTGGGTAAAGGACAGAAGGAATGAAGATAGAGCACAGCAGGACGAAAGAAGGAAAGGAAGGAGGGTAGGACACAAAAAAAGAAGGAACACAATGAAAGGAGAGTAGGACACAAGGAAGGCAAGAACCTAGGAGATGAGGAAGGGAAGATGAAGGGACAACAAAGAAAGGAGAGACATAGGGGACATAAGATGGAAGAGGAACACGAATAAGGACAAAAGGAAAGAAAAAAAGAAAGGAAAGAAGGTAGGACATGAAAGCCATGAAACTAATAAAGTAACCTAGGCTTCCTGAACACCTAAGCAGAACCACAGGGTGATCTCCTCCATTTCACGCTGCACTGATGCAGGAGTCCATGAAAAAGGAGCCCTGACCAAGTACTGAGTGCAGATACTTTACAATACACAGACAGACTGTTCTGTTCTGTAGGTTCGAATTTCTGGATTCAAATCCTTTTCTATTGGTCTGATGTAAAAATTCTCATTTTCTGAGAAAATAAATTTGGAATTTTATTCAGTGTTAGCCAGAATCAGCAAAATAAACAACATCTTTAAATACACCGCTTGGTCAGAAATAAATTAATTTTTCAGTGATAATTGTGATACACGTCTAAATGGGACGTGTAAAAACCTGGTGTTGGATGTTTCTCCCAGCTGGAATAACCCAAACCTGACACATTTATAGTCCTCAATGTTTTAAAGTGACTGATTCAGAAAGCATGTTGAGCACCCAGAATAAACACGCCTGTGTCTGCGTACCTTCTCTGTGAAATCTTCAGCTACTGACTCAGGAGTTTCCGTGACAACCGTCTCCGAATCCTCCAGGAGACCCGGCACATTGAGGTGGTTGTCCTGGCTCCGCCCCTCTGTTTCCACGACCAGCTGCGGTTCTGAGGGGGCGGGGTCAGAGGACACAGTCTGAATGATGACGCCATCTCCAGAGCAGAGGCTGTCGGTCTGAGGAGGAAAAACAACAACATATGAAAACAAACAGTGAGGAGGACGGAGAGGCGCCAGAGGGACAGGAAACTGACCGACAGGCTGTGAAGGATGATGTGCTCCTGTGAGGAGGGGGAGGAGCCTGTCGTCAGGGTTACTGTGCTGTTATTGGATAAGCTGAGAGGAAGGCTCTGGTTGGACGTCGTCTGGAGGTAGTATGTTCCTGGGGTGCCGGTGGGCTGCAGGTGAAAGGACTGGAGAACAAACAATTCTTCATTTATAAAATAATCTTCATCTGGTAAAAAATTGTTAAGAGCTTGAAAACAAATAAATCAACAGAAAGAACCTTAAGATTACAGGATCTTATTGAAAAAGCTGGAAACAACTGGAATGTGAGATGTGCTGCACATTTGGCTTAGATTCATCTTGATGAAATGCTCCAGAATGTTTATTTACATAATGAAAATAATCACATGTGGGGTCCCACAGGGCGCTACACTGGGCTCAGACTTGTTTATCTGGTACATCAATTAGACCTGTTCTGAACAGCTGCAGCAGCTGGTTTGCTTTGCTGATGATACCAAAATGTTTCATTCACGAAATATTTGGATCAGCTTATAGACACAAAAACAGAAGAATGTAAATAATTTTTCAATAATTTAAATAAATCTAAATATATATGTGCTTCTCAAACATTTAGCAGGCAAATAATAGAAATGAATTGTTCCCACACAAACAAATACATTTTCAAGGATCTTATTAAGTTTTGCCACAGAACCACAGAAATATCTTTTGCAATATTACATAAAGTCATAAACATTTGCCAAATCCTGTCTACCGTTAAGCATGGCGGTGGTTCAGTCATGCTCCGGGACTGCTTTGCTCCCTCTGGCATTAGAAATCTGAATGAGTCATTTTGAGATAGCAGTCGTCATTAATGGTGGCATCTTTGTTTATTTTGGAGAAATTAGTTGTAATATTCCTTGAGCTGAGCTATTTAACTTGTTCTTTTTTGGTTTGTTTACTGCAAACAGCTGTTAGTTTGTATATTAAGTCAATAAACCTAACTTACAGTGGTGGTTAAATCATGTCATGAGTAATTATTTACATGTTTACTGTTTAAAATTAAGAGTTTTTAAACAGGTTGCATGTCTTTTGTTTTTTTTCTAGTTCATTATTTCAAATATTATCAGCATCACATCTCCGATCTAAAACAAGGAGCCCGGCTGGGTCAGAATCACCGGCAGGATCTCGAAGGTCTGCAGCGCCCCTGAGTTCAGAGCGATGGTGTCTCCGTCTGCAGCTGCAGCCGAATCTGAAGCTGCAGACACAAACAAACAGAAGGTGAGGAGGAAGCAACATCTCTACAACATCTTTACTGCTGCCTCTGTTTGTTGGAAGGTCAAGTCTCACCCAGGTGAGTGATCTGCAGCGGGATCTGGACGGGAATCTGCAGTGCTGCCAACGAGCCGGGGGCGGGGCTGCAGCCGCTGCTCTCGTCCAACCGGGCAAGTCGGATCTGGAGCGAGGAAGGAGAGGGACTCCCGGGTAGAGATGCTGTCTGTGAAGATGTCATCAGCTCCTCGAGGCCCTTCAGGAGGACTGTTACAACAAACACACTCAAATACAGCTACATCACTCACAGGCTGTGGTGTCTGAGTAATCCTGAGCCATTAACTGGAACTGTTCTTCTTCCAGGGTGGGATGATTATACAACAACGATTCTCAAAACAACAACAGAGTGCACACATTTGAATTTATTGTGGTTCTTCTCTGATCCGCACAAACATAGTCATAAATACAAACTCAAATAGACACAATTTCATCGAAAGATTTCAATAAGCGGTGCTGAAGGTTCTTGAATGACTAAAACTTTACAAGGACAATTAACTTCTGAGAAACTAACTATGGAAAAGTCCAAAGAACTCAGAGAAGATCTCAACAACTGCAGAGTCAAAGGTTATCAGTTCAGACAGACATAAATACAAGTTATTCAGACGCTTCAACTCGCAAAGTCTGGAAGAAGACCCTAGCTGCCCCTGTCAGATTTGTCAGAATGGTCAGGAACAGCCAAAGGAACCAGCCATGAACTGGAAACAGCGAGAAGAACAATGTCGCTGTCCCCAATGAAGACAGTTTTAACCCCCATGATCTGAGAGGGTCCCAACCAAGAAAGAGGTCCTGCTGAATAATCTAATCCCTTAGGCTCAAGTGAAATTTACAGCTGGGGCCAAATGTCCATGTTTGAAGCTAGTTTGTCCATCTCTTCCCTGAACAAGACGTTTTATGCTCAGACGAGACAAAGATTGAGTTATTTGACTAAGATGACAAGACGTTAGGAGGAGTTACTGTAAAAACATTGTACCAGCTGTCAAGCATGGTGGTGGCAGCAGCATGCTGTGGGGCCTAATTAAAACACAATCACAAGTCCTTTCAGTTTTAACTACGTACAGGAGAACGTCTGGAGGACTCAAGGTTCCTACACATTTCATCATTCTGGACTGTTGAGCACAAAATATTTAAAATTCAGTGGCAGTGGTATTGGTGCATCTCAAAAAGGTCAACCTCAAAATTATTCTACATCATCTCAAACAAACAGCTAGACAGATGTTCCACCGGGATAAAGATCCCAACCACACATCCAAACTGGATCTGGAACGGGCTTCCCAAATCCGTTTCAATGAACTCTACCAGGAACGTTGTCAAGTCAACTTAGCCAAAAGTCGAGCCAGGATGATGCCAGAAGCTTGTTGATGGCTACAGGAAATATGTTTCTACGGTGCAACTTTCTAACCTGTATGTAGAAATTTGCCCCCATGTGATTTAAAAGGAAATCTTCATGGAGCCATCACAGATCCTTATTGTATAATCATTCCAACCTCAGTAAAGAACGCTTCAAATAAATGATGAACACCACAAATCAATCCCTTGGTAAACGAGAGTCTGTGCTGTTTACCGCTGAACGGGATTTCTTTGTGGTTGGCGACTTGTCTTTTGATGCTCCACCACTTGGACCGCAGCCACTGAGGTGACCGCACACTGCTCCAACCCCACGCCATATCCTCCCACTGGATGTCGTTCTCATCCTCCACCCTCACCAAAGAGATCCTGAAGGAAGCAGACTGTTATTTTTACACACATGCGTTCGGTTTGAATCACTGACTGTCCAACACTCAGCTTAAACCTGCGCAGGAGGTGCAGGTCGTCCTCCTTCGTCCACTCAGATCCTCCGCTGTGCTTCCAGTTCAGGTAGTTCAGCCACTTCGATCGACACTGCTTCTCTGAGCGCGTGCGAACCCGATCTGCGACCGTCGCCCAGGAGACTCCCGCTGTGACCGCCGACCCGGGTGTCACGCCCGCCATCTCGTACACGACCTCTGCGAGTCGCCCCTCCTCCTCCTCGCTCCATTTACCTGAATTGAAGCAGGAGCTTTAGCCCACAGATCAATCTGAAGGATGTGTTTGAGTTCTTCCTGAGCTGCACCTGTGTTGCACGTGTCCTTCATCAGACGGCAGCGGTCTTTAACAGAAGAAGCGCTGCGACCCAGAGCCGCTCCAATAGTCGCCCAGTCGTTCCCGTGTTTTTCCCTCAACCTGAAAACAAACGGTTAAAACTGAAACAGCTTCTCAGCGGGATTAGTTTCACTCTGAACCAACCCTGACAGGTTTCACTCACGCTTTCAGCTTCTCTATCTCCTCTGGAGTATACCTTATAGGGGGAAAAAAGGACCAATTAGCACTCGGACTCCTGAATCGGTAAGGCTGCAGTCTGATTCCTGCTGACTCCTCCTGAACTCACTTGCCGACGTGGTTTCTGTCGTCGTACATTCGTAAAACTCTCCTATAGACGGCGAACAGCGGCCGGTTCAACCCCAGCGCCACAGAGCGGTAGAAATCCTTCCTTTCCTCCTTGGACATCTCAAAAATAATCTCCGCTGGATCCTGGATGCCACGGCGCTGAACGAAGATGGCAGGAGTGAACTTTATATGTTTACAAGCAGGAAAATGAGAAACACAGAGCGACATACCTTCATGTAACGATCAATGTTGTTGATCAGGATGTCGATCTCCTCCTTTGACCACATTCCCTGCTTCCACCTGTGACCTGAAGAGGAACAGAGGATTCATCTGTCAAATTCATCTTCGACCAGGCACAGCGGTGGAGGAGGTGAGGGAGGGGACCTTCAGGTCACCATAACAACCCTTTATGCCATCTACAGGCCAACTGTTTGTTTGGGAAAAGCCTTTCTGTCCTACCATCACAAACATGGGGTTGACTAAACCCTACGTGCACTTCAAGTGGAATCATGCGATCTGGTCAGATGATACAAAGGCTGAGGAATATGGGAAAACGCACCTCATGCCCAATGCATACACAGTGGAGGATCTGTGATGCTGTGGGCCAGTTCCCTTTAAAGCCCTGGGAGAATCTGTCTGGAGTCGATTGCCTCATAAACTCCATATTTATGGATGTGCTCATGGAGCCAACAGTGGAGAAAATTATAAAAATAACAATTCTGACAATAATTAGTTGGAATTTATTGCCGCTGATAAATAAATTCTAATTCTTACCATGATAAGAAATTTCCCACCTATCGAAAGCTGGTCTAATATTTTTCACCTGGTCTGAAAAGTAGTTTCCAAAACATCGACAAGAAATCCACAACCAGTCCAGAACCATCTACAAGTCCAGTCAGGTCTGCAGCTACAGCTTAAATTAGATGTACTGAGTAAATAATCAGTTTGGACCTTTGTTGGCCAGCGTGTCTTTGTCCTCTTTAGTGGTGAACCAGGCCTGGCTGACAGGCGACACCTCAGCCTTCTGATCTTTATCCTCGTGCAGAATCTGAACAAACAAACACAAAAACAAACTTTCAGCTTCTGCTTTATTTTACCGACTCAGAACCATCTGCGGTCTCTGTGACCTTTAGGGTTTTTAGAGCTCTTTTATAAAACAGGTGAACACAGCAAAACTATTCACACCCCTTGAGCTTTCCCTCATGATACAGCCACAAACGTTAACGATACATGATGGAAATTTCTTTTCAGGTCCCGTATTTCTAGATGACGGCAGGAGGGAAGCTCCATGTCTACCTCGATCTCAGTGACCCCGTCCTCAGGGAGATCGCCTTCAGCTGTGGCCGTCATCGTCACCTCGAAGCTGTCGTCGTTCTCAGACACTAATGGTAAAAACAGACATTTTAAAACTTTCACATCAGTTTGGTTTGAGGCTTCAGTTTCTGTGGGAAAAAAACTATAAGTTTCAATGATCTGCCTGATTCACGAGAAGAAAAGCAGTCCCACGTGATGAAAAACAGCTCAACTTCCTACTTCTATTTAAAAGCACATATTTAATCCTTATGAAATCCTGAATTGATCCGTTTAGATGTTCAGCTGAACAAAACAAAGTCAGAGATAGAAAAAACAAACATCTCACTGGTGACAACAGAGAACTGAGGCGCCTCTGAGTTGTCCTCCGTGGAGACTCGCATCTTCTTCTGAAGAGGCTCTGACTCCTCGTCTGCAGACAAACACATTCACACCTCTATTACCAGGCGCTGGTCCTCTGCATCTTCTGCATCTTACCCTGGAAAAAGAGCTTCCTGTTTTGGTAACAGCTTGCTTGTTAACTGGTCTTTCAGAGTATACTGAAGCAGATATTGTGTAACCAGCACGTCTTGGACCAGGCTGCACTGAACTTTGTTCTGCTTCTCTCTTCTTGAAGCAAAGATGTTCAGCCTTTACTGACAGCATAATGTCAGAAATGATTCCTGTTTAAATCGGATTTCCCCAGCAGTTCTGAGGCACTGATGGGACTCTGCTGAAAGTCTCCAAACATGCCCACTGTTAACTACGGTGACAGATCTCTGATGTTGTGGCGTTGTTTCTCTTGTTAAAGTGCACGACCTCAATAACTCTTCGAAATACCAGGTGCCAATAAGTTGGAACACCTAGTTTAGTCAAATATTCTTATTTCTGAAGGTAAGATATGTAACCAAATGAAACATTAGACCTTTCTATCAGTGTGAGATTATACTACTGCTATAAAATCTGAATTTATTTTAAGGCTTTTTACACATCTAAGAGTGAAGGGTGCTGCATGGTTCTAGAAATAATCTGAAACCAGTCGAAAATCAAGTCAAAATGCACTCAAAACTAATTCTGAAAATGGTTTAAATTTTTTTATTTTAAACCGCTAAAAAATAAATAAAACAAATGCAGTCATTACTGGGTTGTCTGCTTGTGAAATCCAAACCAAAGCCTCAGAGAGTCGCTCAGAAAGAGTTCTTTGTGTTTCTGTTGACCCACCATTTGAAGGACAGTGCAGAATGATGCTGCCATCGCTGTCCTGAGTTAACGTGACGGGCTTCACGCTTTCTAACGCTGCCGGTTCTTCTGCTGAACTCATCCTGCACCTGCTGAGGACACAAAAACACACCAAGCTAACAGCTGCTTCGCTGACAGCTGGGTGTTACTGCAGCAGAAACAGGCGACAAACACCAGGAAGTCTAAGCGAAGAGGCAGCATCTGGAAAATGTGATTTCTTACATGTAAAATGCAACAAATTTACAATTTGTGTTAAACAAAAAAGAGCAAAGAAGGATGAAAAAAACCAAAAACTGCTTTATGTGCAATGAATGAAACAGCAAATCTTCAAATATTAGTAAACTCCTGGCCAATGCCCTTACTTTTAAAATATAAATTAGAATAATAAGAATATGAAACAATCACTAAAATGGTCTTTATTGAAATGTTTGACCACAGGAACCATAGGATATCTGCTGCCTCTACATGATGTGGTAATTTCTCAGTATATCTACTTAGGACTTTTGGACAAGAACATGCTCTATCGCCCTGATGTAAAAATATTTTCTCACTGTTACCAGTCTGGTTGCCACCTTCAGGGTTTTTGTTTTTCTATGTAATTGAGATTCCTGTGCGCTCCATCTTAGATACACTGTAAAGAAAACCTAAATATGCAATAAAGATTTTTATTTATTTATTTATTGTAAATAATTTCATTTTTGAGAAACCTTAATTTATTGGAGAAAATCTGCTCATGCTTTTACAGCCATAATGCAGACTGTTTGTCTGTATGATATGATATGAAAATGACTGCTTTGTTTTTAAATCTTTGAATGTTCTACCCTACCACTGCCCCTCCTGGTCACTAAGGTCAGCCACTGGACATTAGACAGGCCACCTCAATGGTTTTTAAGTCTGCTCGTGAAACTTGTCTCTTTCCACTGACCTTTGACCCAGAATAAGAGAAATTGTTTCATTTGATTTAATTGATTTTGTTTAATACGATCTATTATGTGTTCATTGTATTTGTGTTTTTATGCTTCTGTATAATATCTGTTCAGCACATTGGTCAGCTGTGCTGTTTATGTAGGACTTCATAAAGTTGGCCTGGCTGAGAATGCAAACAAAAATTGGTCATTTTAGGGAATTTGTGTATTTTTTTTTTTAAACAGCACATGTCCCAAAGTGCAGGATGTAATTCAATGGAGAACATTTAAATCAGAATAAGGAACAAAATAAGCAGTAATATAGAAAATATAGATTTTTTTATTATTATTAATTTTAGCTCTGCTCGCGGTCGCCCTCTACTGTTTTCAACTTGACAAAACGTGAACAAATACTTTTCTGGAAATATTATAAATAGTATTACTAATTATTTTTAAAGCACAATATGCATGCCGAATTATAGACTGAGTCTTCCAAAGCAGGGCTCGTGTGAATTTCACTTTATAATATGTTTACATTATTTCTAAATCAGAAAGAATGTGTAAAATTTGTTGTTTTCTCTGAGGAGTTTGGAATGCGGGCCCGTCGGGCTGAGAAAGCACTCAGCGTTTACTCACTATTAGTTTATATCAATACAGCAATAAGTACAAACACTGAAGTATATTCAGTACATTTGCATCGCAACATAAGGAAAACCGATGGTTATTATAGCTGCCTTGAATCGAAGCTAACAGTTAGCATCGAGCTAAAAGAAAGACGACATAAAAATCTGCGGCGCCATGTTTGTCGATAAGCTCTAGCTTGTGGCGCCTGTGCTGTTTTAGTTTAATTTAAGACTTTAAGACCATTTTTATGTTTTGGTTTTGCTCCTGAACATCCAGTGGACCCTGACCACCAAAGAGAAAGTGAATTTTACTTTTGATTTGGCTACTTACTTCCTGTTTTTGGTCCGGGGACTTTCGAGGTACCAGGATGGAGGTAAAGTGCCAGGATGGAGGAGCGCCGCACGGAGGCCGACAGGGTTGCCAGGTTTGATCGTAAACTGAAGGCTAATAGATTTTTGATTCTTTGTTAAAATTCACGTATCATGAAATATTAACATATTCATAACGATCATTTGGACTAACAATAAACATTAAAAAATCCTGAAAAGAATTTGATGGTGCCTGGGTCATGGTGGAAACGCCATTTAAGTCGCATGCTTAGTCATTTCTTCTAAATAATTGCACATTGTGAGCCAACATATAGTGACCAAGTACAGATTAATATTGTTCTTCTGAGGTCCCGGAGAAAAAAATAAAAAACATTTTAATATTCAAAGCAAGACTTTCATTATTAAGATCATTTGGAATAAGTTGCGCTATGTAAAAGCCAAACATTTATTCCTAAAAGTCTATAGTTGGTTTTTTTATAAAGTAATAACAATCCATTTTTAATCACTGGTTCATTAGTGTCTTGTTGAACCTATTTCTATTTATTTTGAAGAGTATCTGTAAGCCTTATTTTGACAGATTAAATTAGCCCATTTTGATCACTGGTTGAGGCCCATTAGTACGGTGGCCGTCACAGCAAGATTTGATATTTGTCAGTCTGCCAAAGCTTTCAGCGCCATTTCTAAGACTTTGGGAATTGAGAGAACCACAGTGCAAGAGATATAATCCACAGTTGACGGACATTCCCATGAGAGGCCTTAAGGAGGTTATAAAAGAACCTTTCACCTTAATAAATGAAATAATTATTTGAAAACTGCGTTTGTATTTACTCAGGTTATCTTTGTGGGATATTAAAATTAGTTTGATCTTCTCACAGGAAAGAATAATCATAATAATAAAGAAACCTTATGGAGCTAAATTGGGGCCATAAAGTTTGTTCAAACAAAAGACATTTGAACCTGAAAAATTATTTTGAACTTCCCCCCAATAAATTTGAAAACTGGAAAAAAAGTTTTGCAACTGAAAAAAAACAAACATGTCAAACTGGAAAAAAAAAAAGTTCAAAACTACTTTTTAGATTCAAATTTTTTTTTTCAAACTTTTTTTTCAGCTTCAAACTTCCGGCCCTGTTTTGGCGTGGGGGGCGGGGCCTCAGAATCATGACTGACAGCTCAACACAGCAGCTGAAGGACATATTCTCAGCTGTTGCATTCAGGGACCGTGGGAACTGGAATTATCTGTAATACATCATCGATATTCTATATATGGGATTGGTTTTGAAAGATAACTTGCTTCACCGATAGAAGCAGCTTACATGAAAACACGACACGCATCTCAGAGGAGAAAATATGATCTTGACAAATTTGTACAGCATTTTATGTCCGTGTTGGAGATTTCCCATCCTCTCAACATCAAGCAAAAGAACCACCAGACTAAGCGACGGTATGAAACCAGATGCAAAACGAGCCGGTATTTTCCAAATATCCTTGCATAATTAAGCCTGGACTTGTTTTCACATGGACTGGACTCGGGTTTCGGTTTCTGGTGCATTTTTGATTTAAACGTGTTTGGTCTCCATTTAGTGAAGTGACTCACAGCCAGGGGCAAACTGGCATACGGGGCAACAGGGGAAATCCACAGTGGACTGCTGGCTTAGGCATTTCTTATTTTATGAATGTTTAGTTTTTAATAACCGCCCTGCACAGACGCAGGGCGAGTGCGACATCAAGTACGAAAGAGGCGACAGTTTCTGGGGCGCTGATATTTTGCTGGACCATTGTGCCCCAAACTATGCCATATCAACCTGTTAAGGATAACCTTTATTTCTATGACTCATAGCAGTTTTTCCCATTTATACCATAATGATATAAAGTATAAGTTCTAATGTTTTCCTTTTGTTAGAATAGGATAAGAAAGCTCATCGACACACATTACAAGGATAAATGGCCAAAGGTTTGTCATGAATGATCTGTGGCTGGGGCACTGGGTTTGATGGTGGAGCAGGCTGTAACTGGTTTGAATTAGAATGCAGCAGCACACTTAGATTAAGGATGGACACCAGTTACTACACAACATACCAGATAGACACCACAATGGTGACACATAGTCTACTGATAAACACTGAGGGAGGGAACATCCATTGCATCGGAGTCCCAGATATAAAACTACATGTGACCTTCTATCGGGGCTCTTCGTCATCCTCTAACAGACGGCGACAGTCTGAGACGGGAGCCTCAGCGCTGATCTCTGTAATCATTCCTCTTCCTTAATTTAGATTAAAGGAGCTGAAAGTTAGAAACTGGTTGAGATAAGTGCCAGTGTTTGTTTTAGCTCGCCAGCGCGCAGCAGAGCTGATCTGCCTGATTGGAGCACAGGAGAGGTTTGTCCGAGCTACCGCACCCTGTTGGCGGTCAGACCTCTCAAAGTTCCTCCAGTCCTTGGTCCCCAGAAGCGATCTCCACCTGTTTAGAGGTGGACAGTAATAGCTGCCTCCATGCAATGCGTTTATTGCTACGGCAGGCGCCAATTAAACATTTTTATAACAAACAAATCAGAAATCTATTTAGGACTGGCAGCAGGAGGTGATGCTGGAGAGCATCATCTCCTGCACAAGAACCATCAGGAGCCCACCAGGGGTGTGTTCTCTCCCAACTCTCCTCCCATATGACTCCCCCTAAGTGGACCCATCTGTGGAACTCCTGACATCATTAGTCTGATCCAGAACCATGACAAGTCTGCATACAGACAGAAGTGGGATTGGCTGGTCCACTGGTGCGGTCAGAACCACCTGGAGCTCAACCTGCTTAAGACCTTGGAGATAACAGTAGACTTCCAGAGAGCACCCCCTCAGTCTTCTGCACATCCACAAAACTGTACAGGTCTAAACTGTAACAAACAATTAGGTCTGCAGAGAGAATCATCAGGGCTGAGCTTACCTCCATCCATGACTTGTACAGGTCTAGGGTCAGGAAAAGGGCAGCTTACATCTCTGTTGACCCCGCACATCCTGGACACAAACTGCTAAGCCTTTCACCTTCAGGTGGCGCTACAGAGCTCTATTTGCAAAACTCATCCACCACAGAAAGTTCTTTTCCCCAGGTTGTATCTGATGAACACGAACACCCTACTCTCAGAGTAGTCAGCTGCTCTGCTCTGAAACAAAATAAGCATATTTACACTTCCACAACCTGCCTTTTTCTTTCTTTAAAACGAAAAAAATTGGCTGTAACTACACGTACAAACTGTTACTTTTAATCCTGTATTTCCTCTAAAGTTGATATACAGGTCCTTCTCAAAAAATTAGCATATTGTGATAAAGTTCATTATTTTCCATAATGTCATGATGAAAATTTAACATTCATATATTTTAGATTCATTGCACACTAACTGAAATATTTCAGGTCTTTTATTGTCTTAATACGGATGATTGTGGCATACAGCTCATGAAAACCCAAAATTCCTATCTCACAAAATTAGCATATTTCATCCGACCAATAAAAGAAAAGTGTTTTTAATACAAAAAACGTCAACCTTCAAATAATCATGTACAGTTATGCACTCAATACTTGGTCGGGAATCCTTTTGCAGAAATGACTGCTTCAATGCGGCGTGGCATGGAGGCAATCAACCTGTGGCACTGCTGAGGTCTTATGGAGGCCCAGGATGCTTCGATAGCGGCCTTTAGCTCATCCAGAGTGTTGGGTCTTGAGTCTCTCAACGTTCTCTTCACAATATCCCACAGATTCTCTATGGGGTTCAGGTCAGGAGAGTTGGCAGGCCAATTGAGCACAGTGATACCATGGTCAGTAAACCATTTACCAGTGGTTTTGGCACTGTGAGCAGGTGCCAGGTCGTGCTGAAAAATGAAATCTTCATCTCCATAAAGCTTTTCAGCAGATGGAAGCATGAAGTGCTCCAAAATCTCCTGATAGCTAGCTGCATTGACCCTGCCCTTGATAAAACACAGTGGACCAACACCAGCAGCTGACACGGCACCCCAGACCATCACTGACTGTGGGTACTTGACACTGGACTTCTGGCATTTTGGCATTTCCTTCTCCCCAGTCTTCCTCCAGACTCGGGCACCTTGATTTCCGAATGACATGCAGAATTTGCTCTCATCCGAAAAAAGTACTTTGGACCACTGAGCAACAGTCCAGTGCTGCTTCTCTGTAGCCCAGGTCAGGCGCTTCTGCCGCTGTTTCTGGTTCAAAAGTGGCTTGACCTGGGGAATGCGGCACCTGTAGCCCATTTCCTGCACACGCCTGTGCACGGTGGCTCTGGATGTTTCTACTCCAGACTCAGTCCACTGCTTCCGCAGGTCCCCCAAGGTCTGGAATCGGCCCTTCTCCACAATCTTCCTCAGGGTCCGGTCACCTCTTCTCGTTGTGCAGCGTTTTCTGCCACACTTTTTCCTTCCCACAGACTTCCCACTGAGGTGCCTTGATACAACACTCTGGGAACAGCCTATTCGTTCAGAAATGTCTTTCTGTGTCTTACCCTCTTGCTTGAGGGTGTCAATAGTGGCCTTCTGGACAGCAGTCAGGTCGGCAGTCTTACCCATGATTGGGGTTTTGAGTGATGAACCAGGGTGGGAGTTTTAAAGGCCTCAGGAATCTTTTTCAGGTGTTTAGAGTTAACTCGTTGATTCAGATGATTAGGTTCATAGCTCGTTTAGAGACCCTTTTAATGATATGCTAATTTTGTGAGATAGGAATTTTGGGTTTTCATGAGCTGTATGCTAAAATCCTCCGTATTAAGACAATAAAAGACCTGAAATATTTCAGTTAGTGTGCAATGAATCTAAAATATATGAATGTTAAATTTTCATCATGACATTATGGAAAATAATGAATTTTATCACAATATGCTAATATTTTGAGAAGGACCTGTACTTATACCTTTTGTCTGCATGCTGTGAGCGCTTGACACCGAAGTCTAATTCCTTGTTTGTGCAACAATCTTACATTAAAGCTGATTCTGAGGTGCAAGAGAAGCAAACCTGGCAACCAACCCGAACATAAGATTTTATATTAATAATTTATTTAACTAACTTTAACAAAAAAGACAATGCTTCTAAATAAATACAACTTCTCGTCTTTGTAATTTATGTCATAATTGTGTACTTTTATCTGTGAAATATGCGTCAGACATTGCTAGAAATCCATTCCGCGTTTGTTTCGCTCGGACCTTTTTTTGTGGACGGACGATACGTTAACGCTGCTAAAATCCAAACGGTTTCTGGAGCCGGACTGCAGCAAAATATGGGAGATCAGCCAGTGAGAGTGTGAGTTTGACCTCCTAGGAGGTTTATGCGATGAAATGTCACCCATGGAGGTTTTATATGATTTAAATTAGATGTGTTTTGCTCTTTATCGTGCAGTAAATAAGCTAAAGTAAGATGTGTTGCAGTAAAAGCAGTCTGGATGTTGTGTGTTCACAGCTTGGTGTGCGGGGACGTTGAAGGCAGACTGAGCTCTCTGTTCAGCAGAGTTCAGGCCATCCAGAAGAAAACCGGACAGTTTGATGTAAGTCTGGTTTTATTACCACTGTTTCTCCTCACACACTTCCTGTCAGCCTCATTAGATGTGATGTTTCCTTGCAGTTGCTGCTTTGTGTTGGAGAGTTTTTTGGAACAACACCAGAAGCTGAAGTAGAGTGGCAGCAGTACGAAACTGGAGCTAAGAAAGGTGAGAAGAAAACCCCAATAATTCCATCATGAACATGTTCAGAAAGGATTTTAGAAAGTTTTACCTGATCTTTAGTGGCTCATCCTGGACGTTTTTTGGGCAACCAAAGTGAACAGGCACCGCTGTGACCTAATAAATGAGACCATGTTGAATTAAAAACCTTTATGTGGTCCATAGTTGTAGAAATGATCTACCACCATCTGACCTAGAACCCAGAAATTCAAACTTTAATCAGGAAAAGAAATTCACCATAAAAAACTGTTTGAGCTGAAGACGAGCAATCCTAGATCATGATGCTGCTACTAACATGTTTCACTGTGAATATGAGGCTCTGAAGTGATGCACACTTATGAATTGTGGGCATTCACTTAGTCTTGGGTTTCATTAGACTGAAACACAGAATCTATCTGGATGCTGTTGAGTTCATTCAGTCAAATTAAGGAATACAAAAGTTCATTTTGTGGACTTTTTCCAGCTCCGATCCACACTTACATACTGGGGGCAGCGAGCCAGGAGACAGTGAAGAACTTCCCCAATTCTGACGGTTCTGAACTGGCTGAAAACATCACGTATTTAGGTAAGACTGCAAAGATCAGATCTGCACTTCTCTCATAAGACAAGACTGAGACTGCCAAAATCATTAATGCACTCAAAAATATTCAAATGACAAAATGAATCCCATTAACCATTATAAATATGCTTTATTTTATCCTCTGGAGATTATTAATATCAAGGGCAGAGACAACAAAAAAAATCAGTCATCCATGCAAAAATATACAAATGAAATAAAAAATCCCATTAGGAACAGCTTCATTTTATCCTCAAACATTTGCCTGGATTCAAATGTATGGCTGAAACATGCAAGCAGAAATACACAAATGAAATTCAATAGCTTGTTTTCTATCTTCTTTCACACCTGGGTGGGCTATGGAGGGCCGGGTCTGGCAAACTCAAAAATGGATCCACATATATACAAATAAAATCTTAGATACCAATTTGTTTCAAACTCATCTGCATCTGGACTGGATTAATATGGAGGGATGAAATGGCCCGAATCAATAATTCATTCAGAATTATACAATTAGTTTAAAACACGTTTTTTGAAAATATTTTTAATCCTTTGAGGTTTTTTTTTCCATTTATATTTTTTGTGTTATATTATTTTCATATAATTACTGTAAATAATGATAAAATGTATTTGAGGTTAAATTGAGTATCTAAAATTCAAAAAAAAATTCCTGCTCTGTTTTTCCAGACTTATTTATTTTCCATTTCTATCTTTTATGTTATCATATAAAATGCATTTAAACAAAATGCACAAAGATTAATTTAAAAATGTTCTGTTAAATGAAATAAAAGGAAAAATTAGTGAATAGAAATAGGGATAAATCAATATATTTAGAATTTTAAATAGAATTTATTGATAACTCTTTATTAATGAATTTTTTTTATGATTCTGTCATTTTCAGTCTGCATGTTGCCCTCTGATAAAATGTACTTTCCTAACAATAATCCCAAAATGTTGAATCTGTTTAGAGTGTTGTGGTACTTTTAAATCCTAATTGATGACTTTAAAGCTGCAACATGCGTATCTTTCTAAAGTATTAATCTAAATATCAAATAAAAGTTTAAATGTTTCAACCTTCCTCCTCAATCCGAATGAATGTGATTGTCTGAGATGTCTGAAGTAAACCTGGAAGGCGTCGTTCTGGGTTTCAGGTCGTCGTGGTGTGTTCACGGGCGCGTCAGGACTGCAGCTAGCCTACGTCAGTGGTCAGGAGGCCCTGCAGGAACCGGCCCCGGCTCACTGCTTCACCTCCAAAGACCTGTCGGCGCTCGTCACGTCGCTGACCGGCAGCTCCAAGTTCAGAGGCGTCGACATCCTGCTGACATCGCAGTGGCCTCGAGGGGTGTGGCACTATGGAAACAACCCGGTAACCCAGAGTTCTGGTGAATATAGAGACCATTTAAGTTTCAAACTGAAGTTTTTTTGAATCTGTGTCACAGGAAGTGAACACAAAGTCGTGTGGGAGTGGCTCCATTGCCAGCCTCGCTGACAAACTCAAACCACGGTACCACTTTGCTGCACTAGAGGGCGCTCACTACGAAAGGCTCCCATACAGGTACACTGCAAAGCTGAAAAAGGCTATATTTTAATTTATTAACCCCTTCCAGACAAGGTTCTGATTCTTGGCGGGCACTAAAACCGGTTCGGATGAAAAATATTTGAAAATCAAGGAAATAAGGAGCAGCTTCTGGTTTAAATCCTGACTGATGGTGACCCATTCTTGTCTTCTGATTTCTCAGAGTAAACTCAAGTAGACAATGATTTAAAGCCGTTTGCCCCTCAGATAGTCATCATTCTGCTGAGACGATTAAGTGATTTAAGATGGACTATTTCTGACTACAGATGACTGTGGAGTTTCTGGGTTCTCATTTTCTCAGGAATCATGTGGTTCTACAAGAAAACGCTCAGCACGTCAGCCGCTTCATCGCCCTGGCAGCTGTCAACAACCCCGCCAAGAAGAAGGTAAGTGTGTCCTCTGTATGTTTAAGTCAAGGCTTTTCTACATTAGCTGAATAATATTATATCTGTATAGACTGAAATCTGCTCCTTCACTTGCAGCATTCATGTCATAAATTACAGATTTCCACCCAGAGCATCTACAGAAAACCTGAACACTAACACCTTAACTACAATTTTACTTATTTATATCCCATAAGAAATAAAAAAGTAGATTTTTTTTTCCAGTTTCTTAGCATCTTAGTCCTCTTTGCAGTACCTATATGCTTTCAACATCATCCCTATGAAGAACATGGATCCGATGGAGCTGGTGAAGCAGCCACAGGATGTGACTGAAAGTCCCTACAGACGCCCAGCCAAAGACAAGACGGACACACAGAAACCAGCATTCAGCGCTGTAGAAGAAGAGGTAAAAAAACAGCTAATATCATGGATGTGCAACAAAAATCCTTAAAATATGGTTTTTATTGCAGCCAAGCAACCTTTTTATAGTGTTGTAGGGATGTGAATTAAAACCTGAAAGCTTTTATAGCATTTTTCCAATCTTCATTTCCTAAATCATCTCATTTTGACTAGTTTTATTTGTGTGAAAATTAGATTAAAGTCCAACCAAAATCTGTATTTGATCTTCTTGGACTGGGCCTGATTTTACTCTGAATGTGTTTCGCTAGTCTTTAATTTTCACGTTTTATGCTCATCTAATAAACTGCATTTCTTGGTGGAAATAGCTCCATCTACATCTATCCTGTTAAAAAAAAGCAGCATTTATGAATTTTATTTTTAATTTTCCACTTCTAGGATCATTATAAATGGCCTTTTTTTTACCCCGATGTTTGTCCAGGAGCCAGTCCACCAGTTCTTCTTTGACCTGAGCGGGAAGCGGGGGGGGGGCTCTTGGGGCCGTGGCAGGAAGAGGCCTTCGGACGGAGACGGACGAGGTCGAGACCAGTGGCGTGACGGAGATGGGCATCATCAGGGGCAGCACAAACAACCCCGCCGTCATCGTGAGTCGAAACGATGTGGAAGCTCAAAACTACCATATATGTTTGTGTTCTCATTAGGAGGAGTGGAAGAAAAACTGTGGAACATCTCATTCTGTTAATAATATGGAAGTTTTATACAACAACTTAGTCAAAAATGAGGAAGATCTTTCGCTTGGTTCCTTTATTTTGTTGCAAAAAGAATCCCAGATATAAGAGAGAGAGTGAAAATTCTCCAAGTTGACCGAAAGAACCTGCAAGAACATCTGATCCGGTTTAGAAAACAAGAATGTTAGCTGTTTTATCACCTTTATATCACTAACTGAGCTTCAGACTTGTTGGTTAAACACCTGAGTTAAAGCTGAGCATCCAGATCTTTGGCCACGGGTTGTAGAAACAAATTTAGAGATTTTACTCTAGTAAATGAGACACCGATAAACACTAAAAGCCCAAAAACGTGTCTAAGAGCCTGTAAAGGATTCCAAGCAAGCATGAACTGGGTTACTGCGTTTTAACATCAACCTTTTTTTCCTGTGTGCAGCACAGCCTACTGGTCCCTGCTGGTTTTGTCTGGCCAGTCCTCAAGTGGAGAAACATCTCGTTGTCAGCATAGGAACACACGTAGGTTCACACCCTGGGAATTTAAAAATTAACACAATATCTCCAGGGGACTTGCTGGTCTTCTAAATCCAGAAATCATGCAAGTCTTAACAGTTTAGTTCAAAGTTGTTCATACCCCCTTTCAACCTTTTTCTACCCTACCACAACCTGACTGGTGGTCTTCCTTCTAAGTAGCTTATTGTTAGCTTTCATATTACCTCAATTATTATATCCTCATTTGTAAGTCTGCATATCACCCTAAACACAAAATCCCCAACGGTGAAACATGGTGATGGCACCATCATGCTGTGGGTATCATGTTGTTCAGCAGAGACAGGGAAGCTAGTCTGAGTTAATGGGAACATGAATGAAGCTAAACATACAGCCAGAGATAGGATAGGATGGTTTAAGGCATTTTCATGTGTTAGAATGACCTAGTCAAAGTCCAGACTGGGAATTTTACCCTTTAAAAAAGGGGCAAATGGGTGAACAACACATGAAATTAAGTCTTAATTTGAAATTATGACAAGGAAAAACCCCAACACCTGTACCTTTTGAGAAACCCAGGAACATGAGGTATGGGCACCTAAGCAGACTGGGTTTTCTACTCTTTGGAGGTTTTGAGATGTTAGTGGGAATGCAGAAGATCCATGTCAGGTGGAAACAGTCCATGGAGCTGGAAGTACTGGGCAATTCAGTTTAAAATGGGGTTTCTAAACAAAAATCCAACTCAACTGCAGTTTAACAAGTCAGATTTCAGATAATCCAGATGTGCTGCCCAGTTTGAAGGGAATAAAGCTGCATCTCTGTTGGGCAGTGTTACCTGGCTCTGGCTAAAGGCCCCCTGACTCCCCGCCACGTGCTCATCCTTCCCATTGGCCACTACCAGTCTGTGGTGGAGCTGAGCTCCGAGGTGGTGGAGGAGATGGAGAAGTACAAGTCGGCCCTGAGGAACTTCTACAAGAGCAAAGGAGAACGCTGCGTTCTGTTTGAGAGGAACTACAGGAGTCAACATCTGCAGCTTCAGGTAAAACACCAACTTCTGGAGTTCTGCGTCATGCTGACCTTCTCTAAACACTGAATTATCTGTTAAAACCTGGGAGACATTACATGTAGGTTTCAGAAAATCAGCTCCTAGCTCAGAGGTTTTTACAGAACTATAGATTAACGGCAGAAAAAATAAAATAAAATAAAAACATTCTTCACAATCAAACTGAAAGTGCCCATTGAAACATTTAGGGTCTGATTTAGAATAAAAAGCAAGTTTGTATTTTATTATTAAAATGGCACATTCTCATTATCGGCATATCTTCAACAATGAGGACCCTAATTTGTGTAAACACTTTTCATCAAAATGATCTGATACCTCCTGGGATATTTTACCTCTGGCATCGTACCAGATGTTTACTTTTGTGTTTCACACCTTTGCTGTTCAGGTCGTTCCCGTTCCGCTCAACCGCTGCACCACTGAGGACATCAAGGAGGCATTTATGGTCCAGGCTCAGGAGCAAAACATGGAGCTGATGGAGATTCCTCAACACACAGACCTCAAACAGGTAAGAGCACCAGAAATCAGAGACTTAAACAAATACAAATCATACTGAATGGACATTCAGCTGAATAGTTACTGTTTTGTAATGTCTGCGTTTAGATTGCTCCCCCAGGGACTCCTTACTTCTATGTGGAGCTGGACTCTGGGGAGAAACTCTATTACCGGATACAGAAAAACTTTCCTCTGCAGTTTGGAAGGTGGGAAACAACATGTACTTAATTATAAACTAAACCTAAAATATTTCACTGTTTTACTGGTCAAACTGCAGGGGGGACTGAAAGGTTTAATCATTGTGACCATTCATCTAGCTTCTTCTTGATCTTTAATAGATTGGAGAATCATCGCTTTTATTGGATTTATTTTAAATTTCATTAGCTTATCGGTTACCAGCTGTTTGACCAATTTGACGATCTCTGAAGGTTGTGATCATCAGAAACCATCAACCACCAGCGTAAAAGGCACCTACCGTGTCTCTCACCTCTCAGAGGGCACCAGATGTGATTCCCTTGGCAACACTCTAATGCAAAGTTTCAAAAACCTGCTTTGATATCACAGAAAAGTGGCCAATATTCAACTTTTTATTCTCCTCTCTTGTTGGTGACTGAAGACGTATGACAACACATAAATGGCAAATACTTATTTCTAATGTGACAGTTTGCCATAATTAATCAAAAAAGAATAGACCAAAAGATGATCTATTATTTTAAGTGATTCCTATAAATTAAAAGACCACTGGGTCTAAATGTGACCAGTGTGCAGTCTTCCTGTCATGGCTTTCTACTGCAGAGCATTGCCAGAGAGGGCGCCAGAGAGCTTATAAGGTTTGTGACTGACACTTGGTAAATAAAACAAGCTAATCTTCCACCAAGACTGATCTAAATGCATGTATAAAAACAAGTTGATTATTCCTCAAATTGCGCAATTAAATGGTGAGCCGAGACAAAGAAGAGTAAAAAAAGATTCAGTATTGGTGGAAACAATTGTTTGTGTTTGTACGCAGGGAGGTATTAGCCAGTGAGGCGGTGCTGAACATCCCCACTCGAGCTGACTGGAAGGAGTGCAAACAGAGCCGAGAGGAAGAGGAGGAAAGCTGCAAACAGCTTAGAGACGATTTCCAGCCATATGACTTTGCCTGGGAAGATTAAAACGCACACGCTTGTTTACCTGTTGATGTGAAGACTACGGTCGACAAGATGCATTGTGGGGACCTTCAGTGTATTCTTTAACTTCTAAAATGGAGTCTGAAGCATCAGGTTTGCACAGTACTTTCATTGTGCTGGGTTGTCTTATTTAGGTTTAAGAGGACAGGTGGGGTTTGTAATCAAAGAAAAGTTCACACAATTTATTTTGTACATTTTACAGCATTTTGTGAATCACAAGTAAAACTTTTTAAATTTTTGAACTGTCAGAATCATTCACAAGTTGTTAGTGAACTTTTTTCTGGTTTTTCTTTTTTCTGTATTCAATGCAACATTAAATGTTTTTAAAAACAATGTTATCTAATTTTAAATGATAAAAACTGGTTGTCAAATTTGAAGTGATATGTTCCAAAGAAAACAAAGAACTTCTCACAGTAACAACTCCCACACTGAAGAGTGTTTCTTATCACAAGATGACTGTGCTTATGTATGGTGTGTTCACTGAAAAGATTCCAACTGGTCACCAGTCAGTGGTAATTAAGCTGTAAACTGGCCAAATATGATCATCAGCAAGTTTCTCTTTGCATCTCTACTGCTTTTGGCTTCTTTCTTGAGAAGGTCCCACTGTGCATCATCTGCTCATATCTAGTATTCTTTTGTTATACCAACCTTACACATATCCTCCTGCCTAAAGGATCCCAGTTCTACAATTTTGTCCATACCACCACTTCTCCAGGCACTTGCACCAGTTTAAACTCAAGCTATTAGTCACTCCTACCACACACCTCACCACCATCTCACTGTTCTTGTATATTTCCAACATCATCCTCCTATATACTCTTATGGGTGTAATGATGCAGGTATTCACAAGGTGCCACAATACCGAGGTTACTCTAAACTGCCAGGCAAGGACAGCATTAAAGGAAAGGTTTATGGTAACTCTGGGGGAGCTGCAGTCATCTTTAGTTCAGGTGGGAGAATCTGTTGAGAGGGCAACTATTAGTCTTGCAAGTAACTTGCACTTGCTAACTTAGAGGCCCAGTTTGGGATTTTCTATTATAAAATATAAAACTTACAGATATTTATGAAAAGAGATACACTTGAAGGTCAAGAGCAAAATATGACCTTTGGTAACGGGAAAAATCTATTTTCAAAGAATGTCACAACTGCATCAAGAACATACAACAAAAAGATTAAACACCTAAAACTACTATGAGTGCACAACAAATGGTTGTTTTAACTGACTTCCTAAAAATATTAAAACCAGAATGTTGTTTGACTTGATTTTAAATGTCTCTACTACATTACAAAGAAAGTACACAGTGCTTTCCACTTCAGTAGATTTAAAAGTGTATCGTCTTCTTTAGAAAACCTGGATTAAAATCACATTCAACTGTTTGAAAACCAATGAGAAACGCACTGAAAGGCTTTGCTTTTGTGTAACACAAAATCAATGTTTATTAGATCCTTATTTGGCATCTTAAATACATGAACTGCATTCATCATAATATTTGCATAAAACTCCACAGTTCTTGATAGTAAAAAAAAAAATCTAATGGACCGTGTCAAAATAAAACATTTAGTAATCCACCAAAAACCAGGCTGAAGCACAAAAACGGAAGTGATATTAACATAAGATTTAAAAAGAAGAAACTGACAAGTGTCCACCAGAGGGAGGCAGTGTCCTAAATGTTACCTCCATTAAAACTAAAATTTTCAATTTGATTTTGGTAAGCAAAAAATAAATAAAGTTTTGCCTTTTGTGTACAAAAATAACCTCCCTACAATGTGGAGTTGAAAGAAACATTGTGGCAGAAGCTCCATACACTCACAAGTTGATCTGGTCATCCTGTATGAATCCAACTAGCAAATTAAAGAATGACTGTGACGTCTAGTATTAAAAATGTTTTAACTCTTAATGCAGCAGGTTACAAAAGTGAGGACATTTGATAAAACAAAAAAAATATATATTTTTCTAGTTTACACATAGTCCCTGGACCTCTTGATGGCACAGCAGAGCATCATGCTGAAGATCATTCCAAAGATCTGCAAAAAGACAAGGAAGTTGATGGGAAAATGATTTGATGTGAACAGAAAACCTGACAAAATGCATTAAGAATAATGCATTTAGGATTAACCTGCCAGAGTTACATTCAGTTTAACTTTGTGTAAATTGTTAAAGAACAGATTAAGTGGATGTGTTCTCAAAAACATTTCAACTGTATCATTAATATTTATAGCATTTATAGCAAGTTTTCTTTTAGGATTTTCAACTTCTTAAGTTGAAGTGTTCTGCAGCTAGTATTCCCAAAATGACAAAATTAATTATCTTGTGTTGACAAACCCTTGAACAAAATACAACCTGGCAAGTTATTTGCAAACCATGAATATCCGAACCACTGCATCAATATGCAAATTCTACCTCATTACAGCAGTAAACCCCTAACCTCATGAAGAAATGACCAATTTTCAATAAACTCTGAAATATCTCCATTTTCCTCCATTACGAGTTGTTTCTTAGCTTTTTAATACATGAATCTTAAGGTTTATATAGTAACAGAAAATAGATCAAAACAATGGAAAGGCTGGGCTACAATTTTGAAATTAGCCTTTTTACTCATAGAAAAGCTAGTTAGCCCAGTTAAAGTTTTTTGGTAGAGCAAAAGCTAAACCAAAAGTGTACTAAATTAAGAGTTTTTAACCAATGGAAAGGGTGAGCCAATTTCTTTTTGAATTAGCCCTTTTACCTATAGACAAGCTAGCAAAAACCTAGCCCAGTTGGGGTGTTTTTCTACTGATGAAGCTAAGCTAAAAGTTAGATGAGTTAGCTTTTTCTGTTTCTGAAAAGCTAAACCAAACAATAACCAGGTTAGCTTTTTTTCCTCAAGGTAAAGATTAGACAAATGTTAGGAAAATGTGCTTTTTACCCATGAAAAAAACTGTTTTATGAGTGGAAAAGCTGTGCTAAAAAAGTCAAAATTGGCACACCATTTTGATTTAGAAGGGTAGGGCAAAGCTGAACCAAGTCTCCGTTGAATTTCTTTAACTCAAAGGTGGCATATGCCATGAAATAGAGCCAGGCTATGCATGCATGTATACAGGTCCTTCTCAAAAAATTAGCATTTTGTGATAAAGTTCATTATTTTCCATAATATAATGATGAAAATTTAACATTCATATATTTTAGATTCATTGCACACTAACTGAAATATTTCAGGTCTTTTATTGTCTTAATACGGATGATTTTGGCATACAGCTCATGAAAACCCAAAATTCCTATCTCACAAAATTAGCATATTTCATCCGACCAATAAAAGAAAAGTGTTTTTAATACAAAAAACGTCAACCTTCAAATAATCATGTATAGTTATGCACTCAATACTTGGTCGGGAATCCTTTTGCAGAAATGACTGCTTCAATGCGGCGTGGCATGGAGACAATCAGCCTGTGGCACTGCTGAGGTCTTATGGAGGCCCAGGATGCTTCGATAGCGGCCTTTAGCTCATCCAGAGTGTTGGGTCTTGAGTCTCTCAACGTTCTCTTCACAATATCCCACAGATTCTCTATGGGGTTCAGGTCAGGAGAGTTGGCAGGCCAATTGAGCACAGTGATACCATGGTCAGTAAACCATTTACCAGTGGTTTTGGCACTGTGAGCAGGTGCCAGGTCGTGCTGAAAAATGAAATCTTCATCTCCATAAAGCTTTTCAGCAGATGGAAGCATGAAGTGCTCCAAAATCTCCTGATAGCTAGCTGCATTGACCCTGCCCTTGATCAAACACAGTGGACCAACACCAGCAGCTGACACGGTACCCCAGACCATCACTGACTGTGGGTACTTGACACTGGACTTCTGGCCTTTTGGCATTTCCTTCTCCCCAGTCTTCCTCCAGACTCTGGCACCTTGATTTCCGAATGACATGCAGAATTTGCTTTCATCCGAAAAAAGTACTTTGGACCACTGAGCAACAGTCCAGTGCTGCTTCTCTGTAGCCCAGGTCAGGCGCTTCTGCCGCTGTTTCTGGTTCAAAAGTGGCTTGACCTGGGGAATGCGGCACCTGTAGCCCATTTCCTGCACACGCCTGTACACGGTGGCTCTGGATGTTTCTACTCCAGACTCAGTCCACTGCTTCCGCAGGTCCCCCAAGGTCTGGAATCGGCCCTTCTCCACAATCTTCCTCAGGGTCCGGTCACCTCTTCTCGTTGTGCAGCGTTTTCTGCCACACTTTTTCCTTCCCACAGACTTCCCACTGAGGTGCCTTGATACAGCACTCTGGGAACAGCCTATTTGTTCAGAAATGTCTTTCTGTGTCTTACCCTCTTGCTTGAGGGTGTCAATAGTGGCCTTCTGGACAGCAGTCAGGTCGGCAGTCTTACCCATGATTGGGGTTTTGAGTGATGAACCAGGCTGGGAGTTTTAAAGGCCTCAGGAATCTTTTACAGGTGTTTAGAGTTAACTCGTTGATTCAGATGATTAGGTTCATAGCTCGTTTAGAGACCCTTTTAATGATATGCTAATTTTGTGAGATAGGAATTTTGGGTTTTCATGAGCTGTATGCCAAAATCATCCGTATTAAGACAATAAAAGACCTGAAATATTTCAGTTAGTGTGCAATGAATCTAAAATATATGAATGTTAAATTTTCATCATGACATTATGGAAAATAATGAACTTTATCACAATATGCTAATATTTTGAGAAGGACCTGTACATTTTACAAACCAGACAAATTGGCAGACTGTGGTAAACCATCACTGCATTGAATAGGTTGGCATTACAAACTCCTACTAAATAAGTTTTGTCTTGAATAAGCTTATTTTTTATTTTACTGCTTATATTTTATTTCTGTCTGATCAGTGTGTATTTTTCTTTGGTTGCACACTCACCACGATGACTCCGATACCAATGCCAACTCCACCGATGATGTGCAGCTTGTTGTTGAATATTTCATCTATTACTTTTGGGCAGCTCTGTATGAAAACAAGATAAAAGTAGAAGTACGCACGTTGTTTCAATGTTAACAAATTTTTATTAAGGCATTTTCCGCCCTCATATTTACAGTTTAGAGAAGCTAGTAAAAGTCATAACCAATATGAAGTAATTTTATTTGTTCCCCAAAGCAGAACCGTATTTTCAACACCTTTAGGATGAAGTTTGCACATTATGCTGTTCTCTATACTTTGAAAACAGCCAGGCTGAATTTAACTTGGGGAAGACCATCAGTGCTTCATGTCAGTGCAACATTACCGTGGAAACAAGGATTTCCAGTCCTTCCTGCTTCGGACAGGTGTCTTTGGCAGCATCGAACACTGTTCCTGTAGGACCACAGCAGTCCAGCTGTGAAACAGAAACTGTTCAGACAATGTCTAAACCGACTGTACTGATAAAAGAGAAAACGGGTGTGGGCTCTCACCCCGAAGTGGATGAGGCGGAGGGTCTCCTTCAATGCTTCCTGTTTGGTGGTCTTGTAGTTGTCAAAGGTCTGCTTATAAAACTCAGTAACCTCCTCTATCACCTGCAGAGACAGGAACAATGATGCAAGACTCCAAATAACTTGCAGGAAATTTCATGTCAGATTTACAGGTGTGCTTTGTTAATTTTAGCCATTTAAGTGAAAACACAAACTCAGATTCATTATGCACAGAGTGATATATTGCTGCTTCTCTGTTGATTTTATTGATTTGACAAGAATTTGAATATTGCATATCATCAATAAAGGACTTTTATCACTGAATTATGTCCAAGGTAGGGCCTACACAATCAGACAGAAGACTGCTGACCTAGCAGTTGTCCAGCAGATAGTCATTGATAATAATAAGAAGTTGAGTGAAAGGAAAAAGTTGAGTTTGGTGGAATTTATCAAGATGGGTACTGCAGCTGGAGTCAGATTTTATTTTCCAGCAGGACCACACTACAAAAAGTACCACTACCTGCTTAAATCATCATGGTATCACCAGTAATCGGTCTGTCCTAAACCCTCAGGTTTATTAGTACGGCACATATTTCAGTAACAAGACAACTCAAAGTGCCTTCTTTATTTTAGTTATACCGTGTCCTTGTTGGAGAGTCCCCAGATCCCTGCAGCCACTTCCGCAGCAAAGATGAGGAGCAGGAAGAGAAAGAACTAGAAGAAGAAACAAAAACAGTCATTTTGTGTTATGTCAAACTTCTCCTCTATACCCCTGCTGGCAGTTTGTGGTTTTGCACCTAGTGGCCAATTTGAATTTTTTGCTTTTTATATGAAGCACAAATTACATCGCCTGATATTCATCTTGTTGACAGCTATCAGCTTATAGACAAAGATACCAAATATCAAAATAAATTACATCTATTTAATGCAAAAAATAGTTTATTTTAATGTCATTATGTCTGCCTGCAGCTCTCAAAGGATAAGTCTCACCAGTCCCAGCATGCACGGCGACTCTTTAATGGCTCCACAGCATCCCAGGAATCCCACAACCATCATTAGAGCTCCTGCAGCAATCAGGAGGTATACGCCTATAATGAAACACAAACACAGACAATGCAGGAGAACGTAGGAGTTTATCTGGAGCTTCACGGTACAGATATCAGGGAAAGGCAAAAACATCGTCTTCAAACATATTTCATTAACCAACTATGCAAAAATTATTTCCAGTAGCACGGAATCAGTTTTAAAACAACCTTTATTCCTGTAACATTTTTAAACCTGCAGTGACAGTAAGAGTTTTATTGATTATAAATTAAAATATAACCCATACTAAAAGGGCCATGTACAGGTCCTTCTCAAAATATTAGCATATTGTGATAAAGTTCATTATTTTCCATAATGTCATGATGAAAATTTAACAATCATATATTTTAGATTCATTGCACACTAATTGAAATATTTCAGGTCTTTTATTGTCTTAATACGGATGATTTTGGCATACAGCTCATGAAAACCCAAAATTCCTATCTCACAAAATTAGCATATCATTAAAAGGGTCTCTAAACGAGCTATGAACCTAATCATCTGAATCAACGAGTTAACTCTAAACACCTGCAAAAGATTCCTGAGGCCTTTAAAACTCCCAGCCTGGTTCATCACTCAAAACCCCACACAACGAGAAGAGGTGACCGGACCCTGAGGAAGATTGTGGAGAAGGGCCGATTCCAGACCTTGGGGGACCCGCAGAAGCAGTGGACTGAGTCTGGAGTAGAAATATCCAGAGCCACCGTGCACAGGCGTGTGCAGGAAATGGGCTACAGGTGCCGCATTCCCCAGGTCAAGCCACTTTTGAACCAGAAACAGCGGCAGAAGCGCCTGACCTGGGCTACAGAGAAGCAGCACTGGACTGTTGCTCAGTGGTCCAAAGTACTTTTTTCGGATGAAAGCGAATTCTGCATGTCATTCGGAAATCAAGGTGCCAGAGTCTGGAGGAAGACTGGGGAGAAGGAAATGCCAAAATGTCAGAAGTCCAGTGTCAAGTACCCACAGTCAGTGATGGTCTGGGGTGCCATGTCAGCTGCTGGTGTTGGTCCACTGTGTTTTATCAAGGGCAGGGTCAATGCAGCTAGCTATCAGGAGATTTTGGAGCACTTCATGCTTCCATCTGCTGAAAAGCTTTATGGAGATGAAGATTTCACTTTTCAGCACAACCTGGCACCTGCTCACAGTGCCAAAACCACTGGTAAATGGTTTACTGACCATGGTATCGCTGTGCTCAATTGGCCTGCCAACTCTCCTGACCTGAACCCCATAGAGAATCTGTGGGATATTGTGAAGAGAACGTTGAGAGACTCAAGACCCAGCACTCTGGATGAGCTAAAGGCCGCTATCAAAGCATCCTGGGCCTCCATAAGACCTCAGCAGTGCCACAGGCTGATTGCCTCCATGCCACGCCGCATTGAAGCAGTCATTTCTGCCAAAGGATTCCCGACCAAGTATTGAGTGCATAACTGTACATGATTATTTGAAGGTTGACGTTATTTGTATTAAAAACACTTTTCTTTTATTGGTTGGATGAAATATGCTAATTTTGTGAGATAGGAAATTTGGGTTTTCATGAGCTGTATGTCAAAATCATCCGTATTAAGACAATAAAAGACCTGAAATATTTCAGTTAGTGTTCAATGAATCTAAAATATATGAATGTTAAATTTTCCTCATGACATTATGGAAAATAATGAACTTTATCACAATATGCTAATATTTTGAGAAGGACCTGTACCTGAACCAGATAAGTAATGAAAACTTGTTTGACATTTTATAGATTAGCTGCTGACTGTTTTCAAACCTTTATTTCTGTTTATTATTTTCCACTTGCAGCTAATGAAAAGCAAGACACATTAGCTTAGAATATTATATCAGATCCATAAAAAAACTATTTAATACAGAATAACCACCAGCACACAAATCCTCCAGTCTAAAGCTGTCAAGATGTTTGTCATTTTATGTCCACCCTCTGTGTTGCTGCTGCCCACTTGACGTCTCAGTCTGACGGGGGCGAAACACAAAGAGTCTGGGTGATGGTCTCTGGGACGGTCCCTCTGTGAATGCAGAAATCTGGGGAACAAAGACTCAACTGTCCAGCTGTGAATAATGACGGCTGTGTGTTTGGAGGGCTCTGCCAGGCTGCAGGAGCCGCCTCACTGTGGACCGACCGTGGTTTCAGCTTCCCCCAGATAAGGTGGCTCCAACTGCAGCGCAGTCAGTCACAGCCAACAAATTCCCAAAAATATTGAGCTCATTTAGGACTTCAAAAAACAAAAGGAGACCAGAGAAATCCACAGGGAAATGAAGGTTTGATGGTCAAACATTAAATATCTGAGTTCCTTTTGTTCTCAGTTTTTAAAAGATCTTTAAAAATCTTCAGTCTAAATGTTGTACAAGGAGGTTTTTAATCACTTTTTACTCAAGTACTCAAACACTTCTAACCTGCTTTTAAACCACTAGACCAGTGAGGAACAGGCTCTCAGATGCTTGAGCACAACAGGTGGATCTCAAGTTAATGGAAACCAACAATTGTTTCTCAGACAATTTGAATATTACAACAACAAAAAATAAATAAAAGATATGTAAGAATTATTTTGTTATGGCCTTATTAGTCACAGCATAGACTGCTGATCTGTCCATCAGAGAGTCATTAAAAGCTGCCTATTCAGAGTACTGTATACAAGAACATTATTGGATAATTTAATGGAAGGAAAGAATGTGACAGAGAAAGGTGTTCAAGCAACAAAATTCATTGCAGCCTCAAGACCAAAAGCCCATAAAGAAAGTTTGGTGGAGATTAACAAGGTGTGGACTGGTTTCAAGAGCCACCACACACAGACGTATCCGGGACATGGGCTACAACTGTCACATTCCTTGTATTAAGTCACTCCTGAACCAGAGACAATATTACACAAGTCTTAAATGGGCTAAAGAGAAAAAGAACTGACATGTTGCTCAGTAATACCAAGTCCTCTTTTCAGATGAAAGTAAATGTTGCATTTTACTTAGAAATCAAGGTCCCAGAGTCTGGAAGAAGAGTAGAGAGGCTCAGAATCCACGTTGCTTGAAGTCCAGTGTTAGGTTTTCACAGTCACTGATGATATGTGGTATCATGCCATCTGCTGGTTCTGGTCCACTGTGTTTTATCTAGTCCAAAGTTAGTGCAGCCATCTACTAGGACATGATTGAGCACTTCATGCTTCATTCTGCAGACAGGCTTTATGGAGATGCTGATTTCATTTTTCAGCAGGACTTGGTACCGGCCCACACTGCTAAGGTACCAAAAGCAGTTTCATTGACTGTGGTGTTACTTTGCTTGGTTGGCCAGCAAACTGGCCTGACTAGAACCTCAGAGGATCTTTGGAGTTCTGTCAAGAACATGAGACACCAGAACCAACAACGCAGACGTACTGATTTCTGCTATCAAAGCGACCGGGGCTTCCTGAACACCTCAGCAGAACCACAGGCTGGTTTCCTCCATGTCACGCCGCATTGATGCAGTAATTCATGCAAAACAAACCCAACCCAATACTGACTGCAGAAACTGTACAGTACATGGAAATACTGTTCAGTAGAACCATGATTCTGCATTAAATATTTGTCTGATGGAATATTCTAATTTTGTGGTTTTGGGGCTTTCAATATCTGCAAACCAGAATCTTCAAAAACAAATGGAATGGAAATACTGTGTAAAATCTAAGTTTTACTTTTTAGGTTTAATTATTGCATTAATCTTTCGATGATATTCTAATTTATTGAGATCCACCTGTATAAACAGTTTTTTCCCCCATCTTAATTTTGTTTTATTATTACAGAAGGATTTCTTTAAATCTTACCAGTGAAGAAGACAGAGGGCGACTCATCTCCTTCAAACAGTCCTTTGGTCCTGGTGTCAAAACGCAGCCATAGTCCCACAGTCAGCACTCCAGTACCTGCAAGCTACAAGAAGACAAGACATTGTTACTGTCACAGCAAGATATCTCAAATGTTACACGTTTAGACTTTTTAAACTTCATATCAACAGTTTCAACGACTACATGACCATTGCATGTCTATTTAATAGCAAGTACATGTGCAGCTCAAAGTAAGGCCAAGCAAAAGTAAGTAAAAGGGATGAGGTGTAAAAAATATATACACACATGTAGTGTTTGCTCGAACAGCTTGAAAGTAATTTTAGATGCTAGAAATTTGCTCTTCTGAGCTTCAGTTCAAGTGTCTTCCAAAGTCTGGACCATGTTGAACTCTGAGTTTTTACTTGGAGAATGTAGTCGAACTTTGTGCATAATGCTGATTACCTAATCCAAACACAGAAACCTTAAGAACAATCCGTTACTGGCTTATCCCCAATACAAACCAGTTTTAAAAACATGAGGCTGGTAAACATGCACTCGAGGAATTCACAGGTAAGAACGTGGAAGGTCTGAGCAGCTGAAAGAAACTGCCCACAGCCTGAGGGCAGCAACAACTAACAAAACTGCATTTTATTAATGCATCCTTATGTGATTCAAAATAATAAAAAAAAGAATTTAAAACCTCAAGTTTTATGTTCATTGCTGGGAAAGACGTATGTGAGGGTGATTAAGAACAAGTTCAAAGGACAGTGAGACAGCGGTGAGGTGTGTAGCGAGAGTGACAAGACCCAGTGGGGATGAGATTAGATCAGGGATTCACTCCTAGACAAAGTTAGAGAGTTGGTGCAAGAGATGGTTTGAACAAAGTATATTTAATATGAAGCTGACAGGCAGGAGGAAAAGAGGAAAACCAAAGAAAGATCAGATGTTGTGAAGGAGGATACAAGATACAGGGTGATCTTCTGTGGTGCCCCTAAATGAAGCAATGGGAAAATTAGAAGGCAGTAGAAAAGAGCACTTTAGTAATGACTACCATTACCAGCTACTTCACTTGGTACACATTGCTAGTACTGAGTTGGACTCGATTTACTTTCAGAGCTACCTTAATTCTGTAAGAAAATCGAGTCAACAAGGTGTGAAGCATTCCTGTGATTTTGGTCCTTTTTGACATAGCCTCACAGCTGCTAAAGATTTGTCGGCTGAACATCCATAACGCAAATCCCCCAGGTCCACCACAGCCATCAGAACATGGGTACACTGTGGTCATGAAGGGATGGACATGGTCAGTGACTAGACTCAAGTAGGCTGTGGTGGATAAATGATAATATCACCACAACCAAAGGCAGTATGGATCCATGCTTTCATACCAAATTCTGACCCGTTCTAATCTGTAATCTGGACTGGTCTTCTGCTGCTGTAGCCTATCTCTATGAAGACTTGATGTGCCATGTGTCCAGAGACGGTGTTTTTCATACCTTGGTTGTAATGAGTGGTTATATGATTAATCTATCCTTAGTAAATGGATCAGAACCACAAGCTTTTAAGGTAGCTGTAATTAAACCTTTTCTTAAGAAACCTTCACTTGACCGAGATGACTTGAAAAATTACAGACCTATATCCAATCTTCCATTCTTATCTAAAATTCTTGAGAAAATAGTTGCTAATCAAATGTGTGAACATTTACACAGCAATGACCTGTTTGAAGAGTTTCAGTCAGGTTTCAGAGCTCATCGTAGCACTGAAACAGCTCTGCTGAAAGTCACTAATGATATTCTTATGGCCTCAGATAATGGACTTGTGTCTGACTTAGATCTCAGTGTTGCATTTTGAATTGCGCCACTCTAGGTGGCAGCAGGTTGGAGTAGCTCTGTTACTTTTGATTCTGATTTATTCTTTTTTGGGAACTATTTCTCTTGTGGTGGATACAGTCTTTTTTTTTTTTTTTTCTTGGACAACTGTCCTCTCCGGTGTCAGATGCTGTGCAGCTTGGAGGATTTTTCTTAATACTTTCTATTTTTGGACATTTGTTATGATGCATTGCCATGGCAACGGGGTTGTTTCTTACAACCGGGAGCAGCTGATTAATATCTCAAAAGCTCAAATAATACTTCAGCTACAACCCCAAATCCCTGATGAGTTGAAAAGGAGACGCCGTGGATGCAGAGCAGGAGCTAAGAGAAGAGAGAGAAGGAGGAAGTTCAAACAATGTCTTCCATCGATTATGATGGGCAATGTGAGATCGTTGGGAAATAAGTTGGATGAACTCCAATCCCTACAAAGGACCCAGCCAGAGTACCGGGCGTGCAGTATTATGTGTTTTACTGAGACATGGCTGCAGGATCATATCCCCGACTCCAGCGTCTCTCTGCCGGGCTTTTTAACCATACGAGCAGACAGAGATTTAAAGAGGAGTGGCAAATGTAAAGGAGGTGGACTGGCAGTACTTGTGAACAACAGATGGTGTAATCCAGGACATGTAACTGTGAAGTGTCATCTCTGCAGTCCAGATATTGAACTGTTGGCAGTAAGTTTTCGTCCATATTATTTACCCAGAGAGTTCACCAGTGTTATTTTGGCAACAGTTTATGTTCCACCTTCCGCTTTTGCCAACACTGCATGTGATGCCATCAGCTCAGTTGTTGCTAAGCTACAGACACAAAACCCCAATGCTTTTGTGGCAATTTCTGGTGATTTTAACCATACTTCACTGTCTGCTACACTTCCAACATTTCAACAGTTTGTCAGCTGCTCTACCAGAGAAAACAAAACATTAGATTTGTTTTATGCAAATGTCAAGGACTCATACATCTCTACAGCAAGACCTCCTCTAGGCAAATCAGATCACAATCTTGTTTTTCTCTGCTCAAAATATAAGCTCCTTGTTCAGAGGCAACCTGTAATAAAGAGGACTGTGAGAAAATTGTCACAGGAAGCTGAAGAAGCTCTGCAAGGTTGCTTTGAGGCTACAGACTGGGACGCACTGTGCCACCCCCATGGAGAGGACATCAATGCCATGACTGAGTGTGTAACCGACTATATAAACTTCTGTGTGGATAACAACATCCCCACCAGAACCGTGAGATGTTTCCCCAATAACAAACCTTGGATCACCAGTGACCTGAAGGACCTGCTTAACAAGAAAAAAAGAGCCTTCAGAGAGGGAGACACAGAACTATTGAGGATTATACAGAAGCATCTTAATGTCAAGATAAGAGACAGCAAGGAGGTGTACAAAAAGAAGCTGGAGAGCAAGCTCCAGCAAAACAATATCAGAGATGTGTGGACAGGGATGAAGAAGATCACAGGCTTCAAGCAGAAGGACGATCAGACCGATGGAGGTCTGGACAGAGCCAATGAACTGAACACATTCTTCAATAGGTTCAGTTCAAAAACAAGCTCAGCATCCTCCTCTCCTGCTCACAGCCTAACAGACATCTCACCCTCCTTTGACCCACAGGACCCACAGCTGTCCAGTAACACCTCACATTTTTTATCTTCAACCTCAGCCCTAGACCCTTCTGCTTCTACATGTTTGCCATTAACCATATCAGAAGATGCTGATACTTCCTTTGCTTCCCCCTTCCACCTGTGTGTCTCAAGAAGTCAAGTGAAGAGACAACTGGAGAGACTGAATCGGAATAAGGCTGCAGGTCCAGATCATGTCAGCCCTAGAGTCCTGAAGGGCTGTGCAGAGCAGCTCTGTGGGATTCTGCAGCACCTCTTCAACCTTAGCCTGGCCCAGAAGAAGGTTCCGGTGTTGTGGAAGACCTCCTGTCTTGTTCTGGTACCAAAGAAAACTCACCCATCAGTCCTCAATGACTATAGACCTGTTGCCCTGACATCCCACATCATGAAGGTCCTAGAGAGACTCCTGTTGGCCCACCTGAGTAAGCAAACAATAAACCATCAGGACCCCCTTCAGTTTGCTTATCGCTGTGGAGTTGGATTTGAAGATGCCATCATACACCTGCTTCAACAAACCCACTGTCATCTGGACAAAGCCAGCAGCACTGTGAGGATCATGTTCTTTGATTTCTCCAGAACATTTAATACAATCCAACCTGATTTGCTTTGTCAGAAACTCCAGAAGACTCAGGTGGAGGCCTCAACAATCTCCTGGATCAAAGACTACCTGACAAACAGACCACAGTTTGTGAGACTGAAGGGTTGTGAGTCTAACCAGTTAGTCAGCAGCACAGGAGCACCACAGGGGACGGTACTCTCACCATTCCTTTTCACTCTGTACACCTCAGACTTCCAGTACAAGACAGACTCCTGTCATCTGCAGAAATACTCGGATGATTCTGCAGTCGTGGGGTGGATCAGAGATGGACAAGAAGCTGAGTACAGGAAGGTGGTGGACCGCTTTGTGGCATGGTGTGGAAACAATCATCTCATTTTGAACGTGACTAAAACAAAGGAGATGATTGTAGATTTTAAGAGAAACAGGAATAAGTCAAAAACTATTTCTATCATGGGAGAAGAAGTGGAGGTGGTGGAGGAGTATAAATACCTCGGTGTTCACCTGGACAACAGACTACAGTGGAGATGCAACTGTGAAGCCATCTACAAGAAAGCACAGAGCAGACTGTACTTCTTGAGGAAGCTTAGGTTCTTTGGTGTTTGCAGCAAGATGCTGCATATCTTCTATAAGTCTGTTGTGGAAAGTCTGATCTCTTCTGCCATCATCTGCTGGGGAAGCAGCATCAGAACCAGGGACTTAAAAAAGCTCAACAAGCTGATAAAGAAGGCTGGTTCTGTTCTGGGGACTCCTCTGGAACCTCTGGAGATCATTGTGGAAAGACGGATTCTTCATAAAATGAAGAACATTATGGAGAATCCTCTTCATGAGACTGTCCTACAACAACAGAGTGTCTTCAGTCAGAGACTTCTTCAGATCTGCTGTAAGACGGAGCGCTACAGGAGATTCTTCCTGCCCACAGCCATCAGCATCTACAACGGCTCTTTGAAGAAACCTACATAATATGAGCTACAACATTTAATTTCCCTTTGGGATTAAAAGTATTTTTGAATTGAATTTGATACAGTCGACCATAATATTCTCTTAAAAAGGCTGGAATATGCTGTAGGGATCAGGGGAACATCGCTAGGCTGGTTTAAATCTCATTTGTCTGACGGATTCCAGTTTGTTCATGTAAATGATAAATCATCTTTAAACTCCAGGGTTAATTGTGGAGTACCACAGGGTTCAGTATCAGTACTTGGACCAATTCTCTTTACTATATATATGCTTCCAATAGGTCAAATTATCAAGCAGGGATACATTTTCACTGTTACGCTGATGACACTCAGCTTTACTTATCCATAAATCCTGATGAGCCCAACCAGTTAGATAGACTACAAGCATGTCTTGAAGATATAAAAACTTGGATGACTTTAAATTTTTTGCTTCTAAATTCAGACAAGACAGAAGTTGTCGTCTTTCGACCGGAGTCTTTAAAAAAAGAAACTGCTTAGTTAATCACTTAACCTGGATGGCATTAAATTGACCTCCGGTAATAAAGTAAAAAAAACCTTGGTGTTATTTTTGACCAGGACATGTAATTTAAATCCCATATTAAACAGGTTTCTAGGATTTCCTTCTTTCACCTCCAGAATATTGCCAAAATTAGAAATATCCTGTCCAGGAGTGACGCTGAAAAACTAGTCCATGCATTTGTTACGTCAAGGCTGGACTATTGTCCTGATTCAAAATGCTGCAGCAAGAGTTCTGATGAAAATTAAAAAGAGAGATCATATTTCTCCTATTTTAGCTTCCCTTCATTGGCTCCCTGTTAAATCTAGAATAGAATTTAAAATTCTCCTCCTCACATATAAAGCCCTTAATGATCTAGCTCCATCATACATCAGAGATCTGATTGGTCCATATGTTCCTAACAGAGCACTTTGTTCTCAGACTGCAGGTTTACTGGTGGTTCCTAGAGTCTCTAGAAGTAGAATGGGAGGCAGATCCTTTAGTTATCAGGCTCCTCTCCTGTGGAACCAGCTCCCAGTTTTAGTCCGTGAGGCAGACACCCTGTCTACTTTTAAGGCTAGGCTTAAAACTTTCCTTTTTGATAAAGCTTATAGTTAGAGTGGCTTAGTTTATCCTGAACCATCTGTGTAGTTATTCTGCTATAGGCTTAGGCTGCTGAAGGACATAATGACCACTTTCACCCTCTTCGCTACATTCTCACACTACTCTCCAATTTTGCATTATTTGCTGTTATTTCAGCTTTTAACTTTGTGTTCTCTCTTTTCTCTTCCTAGAAGCTACACCTGGCCTGACTCTGTGTCTGCCTGTGACACCTTTCTGGAGAGGGGCATTGTCCAAGCTTCTGCTGGCAACAACTTAATGCTCTCCTTCTACAGATGATCCACATGGCCCTGTCTTTTAGTGTTTAACCCTTTCTCTCTCCTAGACATGGCTACTGACTGAGCTTCTACTGTAACTAACTATGTTCTCTCTTTCAGACTCTAACCTTGAAAACTGGATCAGAGTTTATCTGTTCTTTCTTTCTAGGTGAAACGACTAAAGGAGCTACAACCATTAACATTTACTTTTCCTTCCCATAGAAAGTACTCCTGGATCAGTGCTTCTTTGTTCTCTTTGTGTCTCTGCTCTGTTCTCTCAAACCTCCAGTCGGTCGTGGCAGATGGCCGCTCACACAGCCTGGTTCTGCTGGAGGTTTCTTCCTGTTAAAAGGGAGTTTTTCCTCTCCACTGTCGCTACATGCATGCTCAGTATGAGGGATTGCTGCAAAGTCAACGCCAGTGACTGTCCACTGTCTCTACATGCTCATCCAGGAGGAGTGAATGCTGCAAGTCACTGACTGGATGCAATCTGCTGGGTTTCCTTAGATAGAAAAACTTTTTATCCAATTTGAATAAATAACTGAATCTGACTGAACTGTTCAATGGTTAGGATTAATTGGAATGTATGAACCTGACTGTTGTGAAGTTCCTTGAGACGACATGTGTTGTGAATTGGTTCTATATAAATAAACTGAATTGAATTTTAGCTACTGTTGCCTTTCTATAATCTCAAACCACGCTGCTCATTCTGTTCACACAACTGCTGCTTCTTGGACATTTCCTCTTTTCCGACCATTCTCAGTAAACCAGTGAGATGGTTGTGTGTAAAAATCCTGGCGCAGCCCGTGTGGCACCAACAACCATGGCAATTAGTATTATCAAGCAATTAAACAAATTTACCGAAACATTTAGTCAAAGAGGCTAAACTTATGGAAACGTTTCTCCTGTCTGGATGAGTAATTCTCCCACTTAGATTTAAATAATGTGATTTTCCAGTAACCAACTGTTTCACAACCCTGGTTAGACACAAAAACAGTAATTTGTGTTTTCTGCACACCAACAAACCTCCAATTGACTCACCATCTCCTCAGAAACCACAAGATGGTTTACATCATCTCCGTTGCCACCCAAATAACCTCTGCAACATTTTGACGTCTGCATTGTTGAAAAGGGAGTTCGACTTTGAGTAATGCGGCTCAACATGACGTGAGGAGTCATGCAGCTGCAGATGAATAACCCTGAATGGAATGAATGCAGTGGTGGAGTTGAAGCTGGAAACAGGTTGTGTCATTGTTTATAAAAGGTTACGGTATCTTAAACTAATATTATCAAGATGAATAGCTCCAATTTTTCAATTACCTATAGGTCAAACATGTAAAAAATGGAAAGTTACTAGAGGAAAAAATAACGATAAACATATATTTTGAAACCATAACATGAAATGCAGAGGAATGAAGGGATCTAAGCTGGTGAAAATGTTAATTCCTGATACTTCCTAAATCACGTGAAAAAACCAAAAAATCCACGGTGGGATCATTTATTGTAAATGAGACAGCACATAAATTACTGTCAACTATGACATTATCAGTTGTGTTCATCCATGTTCCTCCTCTTCTGCTCATGTCATCAGCTGACTGTTGTAATTTTGTTAAACAAATGCAGTTTTAACTGTTCCCCTCTGTGCTAATAAAAAAAAACAACAACAAAAAAACACCTCACTTTTACAGCCACTAGCAGCAGTGCCTGGAACTCCAATACCATATTCATTTCAGAACAAATTTAAATTAAAGCGTTCTTTGATTGGATTAGCAGCCTAGCTAGTATTATTCCCTTCAAAAATAATGGTCTGATTTCAATAAACCAAAAATGTATTTTTACATATAAAAACAGAACTTGACTTCTGGGTCAGTTTATGAAAAATACTTATCAAAATGCTAACCCACTGAGTTTTAGATTAGTAGGACTGATTTTTCTTCAGGTTATTTTTGAAAACTGGCTTGATGCATGTCCATTCCCATTTTATTAGCTGCAAAAACTGTACTGCTTTTTGTCAATAATGTAATGTGAATGCTACTGCTACCTGGGTTGCTTAGCACTAATGTTACACCAACTTTGTGAACGTATGAATCAACAAATACATAGCTGAAGTTCTGAGCCAACAAAGAAAGTTCAGATGGGTTTTGTTTAGATTAACAACAAGTGTAAGATCATACAACAAGCCCGTTGTGAGTGAGTCTGAGCAAAAAGAGTAACTCGTACTGTAGGCCACAGTTTCTGATAAAGCAGTTTGGACTAGAAAATAACCAATCATACATTAAATCCTCCATTCAGAGGTAAAAATCCTATTCATCATATCAAGGTAGCACAGATCAAATGTAGCCTTTGTCAAAAAGAGGAAAAAAACTGCTAAATGAGCACATCTTCGATGCATTATGAATCAGCCATGAGTAAATATTTCATGGTTTGACACCAAGAGTCATGAGAATAGCAAGACAATCCCAGTTGCCCAACATATTGCTTCAAAGGAAGATTACCCAATACTATTCCTAACAGTCAACAAGGCATTATGGCATCAGAGATTTAACAGTGAGGCAGTCAGTCATCTTTAAAAAGGCCCCAAACATGTTGTTTAACTTGGGATTACTTGCAATCTTTGTGACGGATGCTTTTAATTATCAGTTTTGTTCTCTTAAATATTTCTTCCTACACCAAACAAGTTGAAAAGACAATAAGACAAGTGCAAAAACTAAACGGACATAAAGAAAACCTTATTTGAACAGGAAGGTTTTGTTTTGACATGTAGTTGATCAAATTTCCACCTCTCCTGCCAAAACAGGTTAGTCATCCAAGAAGCTCAAAAGGAAGGTTGGACATTGGGCATTTATTCCTCAACATCTGGATTAATGTTGCAACGGCAAATGATCCCAGAACCTCATAAAAAGTATGAACTTATTTTTACAGCAGTCCACCAACTACCCTTAACCGACAGAAATTTCTGCTTCCTGAGCGGAAATCAGTTCTGTGGTCCAACTAGTCAAGCAGTAGGTATTTTCCTCTAATCATCCGCTCTACACATTTCCCATGAAAAACAGAAACAGGAAGTCTGACATTCTAAATGCAGACAGCAGATTGGTGTTCATGTTTGATAAAAAGCCCCCAGCGGAAACATTGTGGAGGACACAATTAGATGTTTAACTAAAAAGCTTTTACCCTGAAGGTACTTGTTAGCGCTTATTAACCACAAAGGCCCTCAGCAGCAACATTAAAGAGCAGAAACAACGAAACATGATAAATTATTAAGACCTTATATCTAAAAAAAAATATGCAGCTTGTTACGAGGAATAGGGTGACCAGTTTCTGTTTAAGAAGAACCATTTCAGACGTGCGGATTGTGGGAAACGTCTGCAACAGTTTAACTAACAGGACCGATCTAAAGACTCTGAATAAACAAACCAATTTAATCTGCTTGTTTTTCTGCTTCTTTAACTACAGTTGCGTCGGAGCTGAGCGTGACGTCACAGCTACAGATACCGAGAACTGCTGAACGCTTGGATTAAGATCCGAGCTGCTGTAGGTTGTGTTCTGGATTTATACTGTAATTAAAGCAGGAAGTCAGCAAATCTTTTTTTATCTGCATCCAGTCAGTATAAACATGAGATTAAATTAGCTGACAAATCTGCCCTCAAACCATATTTTACATACATAGAGCAGAGTCCTGATGTTCAGGACTCTACTCTTAGATTTAAGACAAACCTAAACTTACTGCCATTTGTAAGATTCGTCCTCATTCTGCCAGTCAGGCAGAGACAATCCAAAGTGTTTTGTTAATCAATGTCCACAGAGGACAAATAAAACATCAAAACTAAAAAGCAGAGTCATCTTAAAAGTACCACTTCAATGTTCTGCAACAACAGGTCCAGCTTGTCCACACATTTGTGAATTCATTTCCAGCTGAAATCCATCTGATTAGCCAGTTGCTACAAAAGAAGGTAAAATGTGCATGAAATTAGCACCTTCTTGCGTTGGCAATAGTTGCCTTCAAAGAAACATCAGTAGCCAGGTGCTACAAACTGCTGCTGGGAATACTGCAGCTAGAGCAACAGCTTTCGACAACGTCAAGAACATGAGGCTATGAGGTTCAGTTTCAGAGAATGTTTCAGATCATCCAAGGAGGTCCTGAGGCATGTCGCCACCAGTGCAGAGCTTGCTCAGCAGTGGCAGAAGATGGGTGTGGGACAAGGCAACCAAAAAAGAAGCCATATCCTTCCACAAAAATCCCCGTCAAGAATAGAATGATTTCTGTAGGAAGCACAAGACTGTCAAAAAGTAGCCATCAGACTCCAAGCTCTTAGAGGACAAAAAAGTGGTCACAATTAAGGGGAAAACATACGTGACTGAGGTAGTTCTGCCTCCCTGTCCGATGCCGCCAAAGGCAGAAAGTGTGGGAAATGTAGGAATTTCTCACCAGAAATATAGGACATTGGTACGCTTAACTATGAAGCCTCACAGGAAGCCCAACTATGTTTTGCGCTTCAGTCATCATGACAAAGAATTAGAGAGGTTAAGAAGAAGAATCAAACGTTTCATTGTTCCTCAGTGACCCACAATAGTAATAACTTTCTAGCCTCATGTTTGCACCTCACTGTAAAACATCAGGGTTTTTAACTACAAAAATATCTGTTGAAAGTACTAAATTTGATCCTTTAAAACACTCATTCTAAGTCAGAAATGGATTTATTTGCAAATTATCAATTAAACGGAGATAAAAAATAAAACATTTGCTGAGCCATTTCTAACAGTCGGGACACTCCGTTATTTTTTTTTTTACCTGAGAAATACGATCCTGAACTTTTGTTTATTATTTTGGATATTTTTACATCATGGCACCCAAACAGCTCCATTGGTCACATGGTCTGAAGGAGGCCTGACTGGTTTGACCTGCAAACCTGACCTGGTTTACCAATGCTATGCATCCGCAAATAAAACCAGGACAAGTTAAGATTTTAAAAGGGCAAGAACAAAATGGCCTCAGTCATGGACTGACAGTGACTAAAAAGACTGCAAGCAGTATTTAACACCAACAAGCCCTGTTTACACTGAACACAGACTGCAAGATCAATTAAATGTGTGAAGATGACTGAAACTTATAAACAAAATTTGGAAATAAGCAAAGATATCTTGCTGTTGGTTGAAACGGAGTAAAAACTGCCTGAAAGGCAGGTGCTGATTAACATCGCAGGTTCAGAGCAAACATAGTCTAAGCAGGCAGGTTAACTTGTCTTGATAAATTATTACCTTTTCACAAGGAAACAGGGCTGCTAATAACAGGTGGATTTAGTCTCATGAACACATTAAAAAGCAGGAATTAGGTTCATAATGCAGCTGAAAAACAAATCCCTGGGACAACTTTCAGTCATCTGAGTTCACGTCCAGATTGGATCAAATGAAACAGCTTCAGGTTTCTACATACCCAGAAGAGGAAGTTGAAGATGAACATGGCGTATTTGATGCACTGCATTCCTTTCATGGCTCTCAGATCTGGATTTAAACTTTCTTTGGGGAGAAAATACGAGCTTCCTACTCCGACTGGGTGAGAGAAGAAAAAGGAAAACGTGCTTTCTGCGAGAAGAACCACACCCTTGCGTGGCTCACCTGGCTGCTGGTAGGAAGCGATGCGGGAGGAGGAAGGGGGTGGGTCCAACCGGGTGGGGTGGGTGGAGAGAAACCGAGCTGGTTTAGAGCCCAAACTGCAGGTGAAAACAATTAGCAGGGTCCAAGGACCAGAACCGCGCCCGAACACTTTTATTACAACTATCTTGATTTAAAACATGTAGCCTGACCGTACATGTATGAATAGACAGTGGTTCCAAAAGAACTGTTCCTCCATTAATACATGAGCAAAATAATGATAAACTAACCAAAATCTATATATTTTGTAACCAAAAATAATTTCTTTTATTTGTGTTTAGTATCAACAAAATATACAAATGTTTTTCAATTCTGATTATCTGAGTATATGATTAACAACAACAACAACAAATATACATTTTTGTCAGAAATACATCAATGTGTGTATTTTTTTTAAATATATCAATTAGAAGCATTTATAGTTTCAGTGTCCACTCATCATGTTCATGAATTTTAGATTGTTTTGGACTTTTAATGATTCATTTGAATTATTAAAAGATTCACGGTGGAATATTTTATGCAACATACACCTGCAATGATTTTTAGTTTGAACATTTTATAAACATGTTTCAACCATCTGGCTGTTGAGTAATTTAAAGGTTTACCTCTTTCATTATTCTAATTACTGTGCTATAGTGAAACAGTCCCGCAGCCTGATGCTGCCACCACCATGCATCTTGACTCCTCCAAACATTCTTCTTGTCACAGTGGCCTAACAGCTCAGTCTTTGTTTTGTCTGACCATGAAACTTACACCTTGGACATGTCACCAGTCTACCACAGAGCAACACAAACCCACAGGCATACTCATTCCTAAGGACCATTTAGAGAGACCAGTTGACCTAACAGTCATGTTTTTGGACTGAGGGAGGAAGCTGGAATACCCTGAGGGAACCAATGAATGCACAAGGAGAACATAGAAACTCCCTGTAGAAAGAAACCTGGCTGGGATTCTGACCTTGGACCTTCTTGCTACCGACTGGAAACTGTTCCAGTACTTTCCAGTTCATGGCAAGCTCAGGGCTTGATGGCTCCTGAATTGTTCCTGAACATACAAACCAGCTTGGATCTTCTTCCAGACCTTGACAAAGAACTCAATAACATGCAGGTGTTTGAACTTACTTCATCCATCCATTGAGTGTTGCCATACAACATTACAATCAGGAACGTGAGTCCTGAACACGATGAGTCAATAAAAACATCTGTTTGGTACTGATAAATTAACCAAAATTCCAATTTTTTAGATGTTAAAGAGAATAAACAAATACATTTCATGCTGATTATTGTTTCATTTTCAGACCTGACTGGAGATAATCTGAGTTTTCTTCCTTAAAAAGAGGCAACAAAGCATTAATTGTTGTGTCCAATTATGTTTTTAGGGGATTTTTACAAAGCGAAGCTGCAAACACTCAGCAAATAATTAAAAATGAGCTGTTAATAAAGATAATAAATTGTGGATGTTTATTTCAGTTGAACCAGTACTGGGCTGATTAACCACAGCAAACTTTTTCTCAGAGAAATAAAGACTAAAACCAAGACATTGAAAGATATTTTTGTTTTTATTTCTTATTTCCTATTGTCTGCCAGTATCTGTACCAACAGTAACAAAGGCAGACCAACTCATGGTGTAAAAACAACATTCTTCTTCTTCTGAAAGGGACTGAGGCTACACAGGTGTATTCACAGCCCTCTGGGACTGCTGCTGGCTGAGGTAACTGGAGCTGCTCCATTTTTCCAGCAGGCCCAGTTAAACCAAACAACGGTAGCTTTGTTTTCCAGCTGCTGCAGCCTGTTGTTCATTCCTCTGTCAGTGCATAACTATGTTGTCATCCAGATTGACAATTAACTGGTTATTTATTGGATGGATCTCAAATCTGATTAAGCTGTAAACTAAAAAACATAAACTAATTGAGGGTTTTCTGTGTTTATTTTTTGTTTTCAGTCCCTAATGTAGAAAAATTTGAATCGACGTGGGCTCAACACGTGAAGGAGTCTGATATCTTGCAGTGCAGAGAAGCTTCATGTGAGTTTCTACCTTATTCTCAGATCTAAACTGGATTTATGTTGCAGTTTAAAGGTGAAACGACTGATTGCGCAACCTGGCTCACATATAAACACAGGATGACCTCACCACTGCCCCCCTGTGGAAACTATAAGGCTTGAAACTCAAATGTACTATAACCTTTTACAAGTGAACTTAATGTGATCTTTTCTAAGCTTTTAACTGCACATGTCCAACTGTTCAAGGTTTCAGTACTTTTTGCACAACTTGCTGTTCTCTAATAAGGAGCTTAACGGCAAAATTCACAACAGATGTTTAATCCATGAATTGTCCAATACATTTCCTGGTTCAATCAGAATTGGTATTTAAACAGTCCTCCTCCTCATGCTGTTCACATTCTGACATCATGGCAACACCTAGCATTTGATGAACAGTACCTCGCCACTGTGCGGCTTTAAACATCTCAGACGGAAATGGCCACTGAGCTTAGAGTGTCACAGAGTGTCATCAGCAGAGACCGGAAGGGTCACAGAAAGGCATCAAAGTGGACATCCTTTGGCCACATCCCACTAATGACCACGTCATTGTGAACAGTGCCCTGGGTAACCGAATAATGAAGGCCTCTCCTTTCTGGCACATTTAAGGGAGGTGAGAAGCACCCAAGTGTCACGTCAGACCATTCAAAACCGTTTACGTCAGTGTGATCTGTGTGCTAGATGACCTCCAAGGGTACCTGACCACACCACCAGGTACAGGCATCATTGTCTTGCATTGCGCCGGGAGCATTTACGCTGGGACCAGTGGCCTCCATGCTGCTCTCTGATGAAAATCAATTCACGCTGAGTAGAAATGATGAACGCCAACAACTTTAAAGACATCAAGGAGAGCGCTATGTCACTAGACAACAGCCTTTGGTGGTGGTGGTGTTACAGTGTGGGCAGGTGTGTCTAGTCAATAAAAACTGCCATAAACATTGTGAATGGTACAAGCCCATACTAACTGAGTAGCATCATTCATCAATTCATTGCATGAACATCTTCATAAATGACTCCTGCTCATCGAGGTCGCATCATTAGGGAACGGCTGCTGCAGACTGGGGTACCTTGAATGAAGTGGCCTGCACTTTTTCCAGACCTGAATCCAGTAGAAAACCTCTGGGAACAGCTGAGTTATCATCCAGAGGCTCGTAACTCCGTACCCCAGAACCTCAATGACCTGAGGGGTGTCCTTCAAGAATAGTGGGATGCCCTGCCTCGGCAGACAGTAAGTCGACTTGTTTACACCGTGAGACATCATTGTCAAACTGGAACTGATGCTCAAAGGCCCATGATGCTATTGAGACGTGGTAATATACCCACCTCTGTTGTTGGCTTATGTTTCAGTAAATTGTTTGAGAGGAGGAAATTGCTACTGAATGCTTCTACTTACATGCTCTGCTTTCATAAGATAATATCGCTGTAGCGTGAACTTTAAACGTTTTCAGTCAATTTCAACTGAAAGCCAAATATTCCAAACTTTTTGTAAGTAGTGTATATTCTAAATGAGGCTCAGGTTGAGACATGTATTCTATTGGGATTTTAGGGGATGAACCAACACATAGTAGGACATCATTGTGAGAAGGAAGATTACATTTTTTTCTCATACAAAAAAAGAGAAACATATAATAAAGCTTTAACGGATGTGGTGTCAATTTGTATTTAGCATCTCCACTCCCTTCAGATGTCACCTTTCAGTAAATAGACTCAAGCTATGTGTAATTTATTCCCAGCTTAAATTCATCTGTTCAGGTGGTGGAGGTGTCAGCATCAGGCTGTGGGGATTCGTTCTATCAGGAGGCACAGGGAAGCTGGTCAGAGTTGATGGGAAGATGGATGGAGTTAAAATCCATGTCAATCCTGGAAGAAAACCTGTTAGAGGCTGCAGAAGACTTGAGACTGGGGTGGAGGTTCACCTTCCAGCAGGACAACCACCCTAAACCAACAGCCAGGGGTTTAGATCAAAGCACATTCATGGGTTAGAATGGCCTAGTCAAAGTCCAGACCTTGGGCAAAGTGAGAAGACTGATGTTCACAGAACTAAAGGGCTGTCAAGTGTTGGACCCTTTAAATTTTCTTCAGCTTTTAACTTCCAATTTCACATTTAAATGTTTCTGACCATGAAACACATTTTTATTTATCAATTTATCAGCCAAAGATAAGCATTTTAAAATGATTATTCAATTAAACAATTTTAAAAACTGGATAAACTGATAAATTGACTGCGAATAACCAGATTTTTTTAATAAGATGAGTTCAATTTCACAAGCCACACCCTGACCTGACAACTGCCGGACCTGTAGAATCAAGAAATTATCTAAATAGAACCTGTCTGACAACAGGAAGTAGGCTAAAAGATCTAAAAAAGCATCACATCATATTTAAAGACCAAAATAATTTTATGAACAGATGAAAAACAAAGTCATTGAAATCTATTAATCTGGGAAGGGTTACAAAGCCTTTTCTACGGCTTTCTTGGTCCATCACACTAAATCCAATACAAGACACGTGATTCATGTGATGCAAAAGAAAATAAAGTTATTTTTAGACCAATCAAGTGCTGTTTGCCAATTTCTCTTACATCAACTTCGAGAATAAAATGTCACATATATCCCACACACTAAAAGAAATAATCAGTGTTATTCACTTCATCTTTCAGTGGTCATAATGTTATGCCGGATCGGTGTATATAGGTCATTACTAATAAAGGCTTTTTCCTGGTGGTCCACCTACTAAACCGGCTATGTTGTATATCACTGCATTTAATTTTAATTAGGTCAAAATCAACTAATCCTCATTGTCATCCTAATTAAATCACTTTAAAATTTAATAAAAGTTTCCACTCATAAATCCGCACAGTTACCAGTTGTAATGTAAAAAAATATGCGATGAAACTAAAGTTAATGCTGCCTTAATGTTAGTTAATCGTTTTTCTAACTATAAAATCAGCTCAGTCGTTTAAAACAGACATAAATTCAGATTTCCTCACCCAGAAGACAAAGTTGAAGATAAAAAGCGCGTATTTGACGCACAACTCCCAGCTGGACAGAGCGGTCATCTCTGCGGGGTCCTTTAACCTGTCAGCGGGGTAAAACGGCGAGAAATCCAGCTGCGTAACCTGCCTCCTGGTTCTTGTTCAGTTCGGCTCCTTTCGGAAAGTTCCGTCAGGACTCGGCGGGTCCACAGGTTAAAGCTGAGGGAGAGCACATGACCGAGTGCTCAGCTGAGCTCGAACTCCTACAGAAATACAAGGAAAAAGAGAGATTTCTGTCTTTCTTTGTTTTCTTTCTCTCTCGTGTCTTTGTCCTTTGTTTAAACTTTTTATCTTTCCAAAACAAAAGAAGACAAATAAGACATGTTTTGATGAGGATAAACGCTAAAATTAGGGTGAACAGTAAAGTAAAAAAAAAATATTAATAAATAACAGTTAAATTCTGCGCATTGTAAAGTCAAAGTGAATTAAAAGATTTCCTTAATTAAAGCTGAGAAATTACTTTTATTTAACAAAATTCAACACAATTAAACCCTGAACAGGAATAATATGTTTTACTGCAGCTGATCATGTTCTACAGAGCACACAGTCAGACAGATATATTATATATTTGTATTTACTAACTACATATATATATATATATATATATTTAACAAATACCAATTGAGTTCTTGAGTTGAAAAATATGTGTAAATAAATACACCATTCTTGGGCTAAATGTGAGGTTCCTTTTATTTAAGATCTATGTCTTGTTAGCCTTGTTGGACACATTTAGACCTGATTTTAGACTAAAATAAGAAAACACTTGAAGACAAACCAATGAAGACATTTTAAATATAAATATAGAAAATGGAAATAAAAAATATATATATATATTAAAATATGTATATATACAGTGTTTTTACAAAACAGAAAGACCTGGTTGAATTAGTGAAAATATGCATGATAGTGATCTGGGTACTCCAGCAGTTAAGTGTTCATCAGAGAAACAGCCTGAGGGAAGAAACTGTCTCTGTGGTAGCTGGCTTTTGCTAACAGCGCTCTGTAGCGCCACCTGAAGGTAAAACTCTAAACAGTTTGTGTCCAGGATGTGTGGGGTCTGCAGACATTAGCTGCCCTTTAATAGCAGTTATATTGTTATACATTAGTAAAATCATGCCAAACTCAGAGGGATATGAAGGCCAGTCAGTCAGTCATTTTCTACCGCTTATTCCAGAGTGGGTCACGGGGAAGCTAGTGCCTATCTCCAGCAGTCTATGGGCGGGGATATGAAGGTGAGTTTAAATAAATCTCGCAATTCATCATTCTGCCATTTGTGGCAGCAGAAAATTCGAGAAAGGCTCATCAAAACAGTGCCAACTTTAATGTGAGTTCGTTTATATTTTCGAATGAAATCACAAAAGTTGAGGGTTCCTAAACTTAAGCTAATAAAGAATTAGAGTTTGTGGTGGATATAGTACCTTATGACATCTTGACTAATATCAAGTTGGGTCTTTTTCGCCATAAAAACTGCTTGACTCCTCTAACATGGACACTGAAGGTCAGCTGTGGTATTTGGCACCAAGCTGTCAGCAGCAGATATTTTAAAGGACTATTATTTTCCAAACATGGGTAAACGTTTTTTGATTTAAAAAAATTGAAGAACTAAATCGTTTTAGGACTTTAATCACTGAACCAAAACAAAATATTTAATTTACAGATATTGAACTTTGAGCCTCGTTATGAGGGCGCAAAGGTCAACACCAACTGGAACCAGTGTTTGTGTGTCATGAGGTTATATTCTCCCTGTCTGTGCGGGGAAATGGGACTGTTTTCGTCTTCTTCTGCAGAACAAAGGCAGCAGTGTGAGTGCTCAGCCCACCACTGTGTGTTTGCAGCTGCACGCAAACACACAGTGACAGTAATGATGGAGAAGGATGTGGCGCCTCAGCTGATCAGAACTAGAGAAATGCAGCTGTGAAAGGAGCTAAATATCCAGAAACATTAAAATATTCTGCAACAATTCTTTAATATTTCGCTGGGAAAATATGACACTTTCTACTCAATAGACAACTTGAGTTTTGACATAAAAACTTAAATACTTTGATGAAATATATTTTTTTCCTTAACATTTACGAATAAAAGTTTGCAGAAAAAAAGAATAAAATATTCTAGGTGTGACTGTCCTAGACCATGCAGCTATAAATTCACATAAAATCATATAAAAATTCAACCTAGTAGATAAACAGTGAGTGTTTGCATAATTCATGAGTGTTTCTTTTGTTGCATTGCTTCATCCATCTTTATATGGACTTTTAGGAAACTTCAGAGATTATTGACTTCAGTTTGATGCAGTTTCAAAAAAGCTTAATGGTGGGGCAGTAAAAAAATCAGATGAGTTGGAATCTTCACCAGTGTTTCTTTGGTGCGTCTGTTTCCTCACAGGGTCTGTATAAAAGACTCTCAGAAAGCTCTAAAACAACACTCCCTTCATCTCTGTCTTGGTGTGGATCTGAGTGACTCTGTTCATCTTTTGACTCAAAGCGCCTATTTAAAAGCTGCAGCCTCCACCTGCCTCTGTCAGTGCAGTGGAGAGGAAAAAAGAGGCAGAAATAGATATAATAGAATTTTTTTTGCAATTATCCTGGTTCAAATTAACCCAGAATATTCTACACAATATATTAGAAGATTAAACTGGAAAACATTAAGCTGAAAAACATCATTTTACCTTTTTTTTCAATATATGAATCCCACTGTGGTTTACAAAGTAATGGTTTTATATTAACTGTATTCTGGCGACCTCTAGTGGCACTGGGGTGTAACAACATCCAAAAAACGCAGAAGCACTAGAAGAATATCAGGTTCTTTGTAAACATTTAAAAATGAAGAAGGTATAATAAAACTATATCGAGTACTAAAATAACTACAATTAATAAATAAATCATAACATTTTTATATGCGGTATTTTTAAAAGAAAATAGGTATTAGCTAAATAAATGCATTCATACTTACTGAAATGTATAAATAATCAAAAAACAAATATTCTATTTTGAAAGCCATTTTTTCAAATGTGAAGCAATTACACGTTAAAGCCACAAAATAATTATTTCAGCAGGTTTTAGTTCCGGTGAAAAAATATAAACTGTCACTGCGACCTGTCAAATAGACCCTGATAGCTGATTGGTTAACCTCCACAGCAAGTCAAGCTCAAAACCAATTATATTAAAAAGAGGAGTGGTAGCCAAGGTAGTTAAGGTTAGCAAATAAATTTAAATTACAATCTGTGTGTGTGTTTTTGTAAATACAGTAAATGTTTTTATTAACGTATTTATTTCTTACTTTTAATAATAATAATTTCTGATGAGAATTTTAATTAATTAAGGACAGATTAAAGTCCAAGTTAATGATTTATTTGTTTTGTGAATAGTTGCACATATAATCTAAACATATCAGTTCATTTCTTTAGCACTTACATATTTTTTTTTATGTGCACATTTAAATAGTTACAAGTATGTTTCATTTTATTAATAAAATATATATATTTCCCATTTTATTTTAACTAGAACATCTCTAAAATAATTTGTCACATTGTGGCACTCAAGGCAATCTTTATATCTGTGCATTAAAATTGGTTAAAATATACTAGTTGCCTAGTACAGATTATTTCCTAAACTGTTAAAATAATAATAATCTAGCCTATTACATAGCGTTTCATCCTTAAGCCAATCAGCAGTGCCCCAGATAAAAGCGCGGACCAATCAGAGAGCGGTGCGCGCTGTTGGAGCGTTTAGGAAGCTTTACCTGTTCAATTGTTAACCTGACTAAACCCGCTGCTTCCAGCATCATTAAACGAAACAGAACCGATTCATCTCTTCAGAGATTAACCCTTCAAAGCTTAGAGACGACTCTGGGTCATGGCTAGGAGCGGCTCCGAATTCCTCCCCCTCCGGAACGCCAGACTGGACTCCTTTCTGAAGCGAAACACGGAGCGGGTTCTATACGAACGGATCCGAACCTACGAACCGTGCGTGGTGGTGTCTGACGTCATCAACAAGGTCTATATGTATGCGGTGCTGAGTGACGAGCGCGTGTACCTGACGGAGTACCCGCCGCGCGCGCTCAACACGGCCGTGAGCTTTGCGCGCGTGCGCGACATCCAGCTGGTGAGTTTAAAACTTAGAAACAGAAGAAAAAAAAATGTAGTTTTTGTTGTTGAAATTCAGCTATAAGCGACGTGCATCACCAGCAGGTCAGATAAGAGGAAGCAGGTGTCCAGCGGATATCTCAATGATCTGATAAAATAACAATTCAATGCCAAAAAAAAAAGGCCTTTTAATCGCTCAAGATTTATTTACACAGCATTTTTTAAACTGCAAATCCAGGGTTCATATGCAGTCTGGAAAATATTTGAATATATTTAGATTTGTTTCCCCAGGTCTGGGTAAGCATGGAAATGACCAATTGAGGATGGCAAATGTCTGGATTTCCAAATTTGATTCCTTTCTTCTATCCATCCATCCATTTCTTTTTCTTTCCACATGTTGGTTCATCCACCCTGTTTTTCTGCTACCATATTTAAACTGTAAATATATCTGACAGAGATCCAATGTGACTTTTTCTATTTATACTTTTAGCCTGACCTAATTGATTGGCATTTTTTTCTCTACTTAAGAATAATACATATAACTAAATAAATAGACCACAAGTATGTCTTGCAGACATATATAATTAACTAACTTAATGTGTGTGTTTGTAAAGAGAATAGGTCCAAGTACAGAGCCCAGTGATACTCCACCTTTATTGTTTTGCTCTACTTTTCACCATGTTGGTTTCCAGAAATCTGTCTAATTTTTTAATTAAATAATGTATATTTCCTGGTTGAATTTTGTCAAATATAAAAGGTCTGTTTTATGATTATTATTAATAGGATAACTTACTCAATTTAATGGAATAAACCTTAGCACCTATTTGAATTTGTGGGTGATTTGCTTTTATTCTTTCCTTCCTTGACCAGTGTTCTAACATTTAAAATATTAAAACTAAAATATATTAAAAGTCATCACAGCTACTTGTCCTTTCCTCAGCATTCAGTCACATCTCTTTAATATTTATTAAACTGACAGCAGAATCACTGAGCAATCCCAAGTCACTATCTTCTTGTTTCAACTCCAATATTAATTAGTGTTTTTAAAAACAGATCAATCATTTTATTAGATCCTACAACAGAAATGAACAAACCTCCATTTCTGTTGCATTTTAACTGGATTATTTACAAACTTTCATGTCTGGAGAGAATAAACAGCATGGTTTTATCTGTGACAGTTGACTGGTAAATAATCCAGATCATCTGTACATACTGCCTTAGTGGCTATGAAATGGGCTTCTGTGTTATTTTGGGTGAACATTGGTTCTGGCCTTTGCCCAGTCTCTCTTTCTTACTGTTGAATCATGAACTCTGACCTCACCAGAGCCTTAGATGTTCTAGGCTCTTATGATCTGCTGGATGAATCACTCCTGTGAAGGTTCTCCACTGTTCCTCGCTTTCTTCACTGTGGTTCCCTGGAGAAAGCCAAAGCCTTAGAAACATCCTTGTAAGGATTTTCTGGAATTTCCAGGCAGACAGATGTCAATGACTCTGTTTCTCATCTGTTCTTGAATTTCCCTGGATCAGAGCGTGATGAGTTGCCTTTTGAGATCTTTTTAGCCTACTTCATGTTGTCAGACAGGTTCTGTATGATTTCCTGATTGTACAAGTCTGGAATGAACCAGGCTGAGATGTTGCTGGTTTCATTTAACAAGCTCTATCTCCAATATTTAAAATTCCTGGTTTATTCCTGTTTATTTTGAAACCTACTTATTAACACGTTCTACCTGGTTCTAGTTTGTTTAGAGGATAAAATTCACAATTATTTAACAAATTAAATCCACTGCCCAAACATTTTAGTATAATTAAACAGGTATAAAAGAAAGGTATTTTCAGGCTGACTCCTGCAGGGAGGCAGACAGTGGAGCCTGAAAAAAAGCTGATTAACTGATTAGAAAACGGCCGATGGTTGATTATTTTTAAACACAGAGACTAAAAATAGGTTTTAGCGTCAACACAACTTGGCTTGAACAGTCAGTAACGTTGGCAGCTCAGTCTGTGATTCCCAGAGGTTGTAGTTCTGTCAGACGTTTATCAGTAATCCTGTCTGTTAAAGTTGTTGGAGTCGACCTCCGGCTGCAGAAGATCACCTAAACCATCTCCCTGTTAAAACTCACTGAATAAATAAAGACGTGCACAATGCATGTCACTGTCCCACATCCTTTCCATCATGGTTCCACTTTCCATCAATATGCCTCTGAGTGGTAGAAAATTGTTACAAAGGGGTTTTTAGTATAACTTAAATGAATATCTGCAGTGTCATGATATTTCTGATCAAGTTTGAACAATGTTTCTACACAGTTAACCTAAAAATTATACAATTACTCCAGTGTTACTCCAGGGGAAAGTTATGGATTAATCCAAAAATATGTGATTTTCGTCCTATTTTTGCAAAAAATCTTCTTGAAATGTTCCTGAAAATCTGTAAAATATTAATGCTTGTTAAACTTCCTGTTTTATTTGTGCAGGTGAAAGACCTCCCAGATTTCCTCAGTACGAAGGACAGAGAGCGCTGTCAGCATATACGTTTCACCTACATCCCTGAAAAGCCTGCAGAGAAGGAACGTGATTGGTTACAGAGGAAAAAGAAGGCGGGATTTCCTCCTGTGACCCCGCCCTCACGCAGAGCCAGCCACTGTCCAATCAAAACACAAAACTTAAAAGGTAGAAATGTTTGTTTTCATGTCTTAAATTTCAAGTTATTTGTTACCGCTCAGTTTTCTAAGTCATTTCAGATACTCATTATATTTTAAAAGTGAGTTTTGTTTTTGCTTTCAGAGGAAAATAAACGCAAATAAATAGAGGCATTCATTAAACCAGTTAACACAGTATTTCATCTTTTGTGTTCAAAGTTTGAACAAGTTCATCTGCAACTTTGCTTTAACTGCCCCCTACTGGCCACAAAAAGCAAATACTGAAAGTTATCAGTATTCAGATTTTGAATGTATTTGATTTTATTGATGACTAAAATCTGAAAGATTCCCTTTTACCAAACGTCTGTCTCACAGGATGCCATCAATCCATCCATCCATCCATCCATCCATCCATCCATCCGTCCATCTATCCGACTTCTGCTTTGGATTATATGTCTGTATTAAAAGACTCTAAAAGCAGAACAGAAATAAAGACTGAAATATCAAGCATAATACTGTTAAAAGCTAGAACATTATAATAATGGACATAATAAATCAATTGACCACATGTTACGTCGCTGTTATTACTGGAACCTTAACTGACTGGTTGGATGTTGGTTTAGTTTAACAGAATCAAGTAAAATAGTTGAACTTTTTTCTCTTCTAAGTATTTATCTTTCACATTTTTTTATTTAAGTTTGAAGGCACTCAATGTCAAACTGTTAATCCTGGTGGTGGAAGCATCATGCTGTGGAGGCCCATAGATAAAATAATGAAGCAGGAAGACTACCTCCAAATTCGTGACCGTCACTTTAAATTTGCAGTTATACAGTTGAAGCTCGGACACAGTTGGATGGTCCTACAGGACAATGACCCCCATGCAAGCTGGTCTGATAGTTAATAAAGAAGGCTAACGTCAAGCTTCTCGAAGGGCTACAAAGAGCATGTTCCCAGGGTGCAATTTGTTGATTGACATTTGATGAACAATATAAATGGAGGTGTATCTATACATCCAATCCTTTATGTATAATTTTGACCCTGTGTGGATAAGAAAATATTCACAAATTCATACTTCTGGTCTTAATTTGTATTTTTTGTCCTCCTCCCCATATGACACCTAGTTTATACTAAACCAGGGGTTTATTTTGTGTTGTAAGAAAGCTAAACTGATAGTTAAACATGTGGAGAACACAGATTCATCAACGTCTAAATTTGATCCTGGTGGAAAATCTGATCCCTGCTGAAGAAAACCAAGAGGCTTGTGTAACCTTGTTTTCCTTTGTTCTGAAATCTCTACCTGTAATCCTAACCTTCCTGTGTCTCTGGTTCCCCCACAGGATATCCTGCAGACAGGTGAGCACACACACACACACACCTGATAACAACTTCTCAGAAAACAACATCAATCTAACATCACAGCAAGCCATATTTCAAAGATCTTAGAGGTACTTGTAGTTTTTCCACCTCAGTAAAAGTCCTCACAGCAAAAGAAAACAGATGAACATCTTCCACTTCTCAGTATCCAGCCTCCAGAGGGTCATGAAGGAAACTGAAGCTGAACCTTGTCTTTACTTTTTAACCAGTTTAGTCTAGTGGAGATGAAAGCTACATTAAATTATGTTAATTTATGTAAAAAAGCAACCATGCATTGCAGACGTTAGGGTTTCTACAGTAAATCCACGTTCCTTTTAATGAAATTAGCTTTTGAGATTGATAGAAATGCACAGAATGAAACCTTTAAAAAATCTTCCAGATGGAGGGCTCGTCCTCCTGTTGCAGATCTGTTGTCTTTGCTGCAGCCGCTTGGGATCATATCGCTCCGTTGATTCCTCGGAGCATCAGTCAGGAAACGGCGTGTCGGTAATGAGACGAAGAAAGGAAGCAGGAACAGATTTACTGTCACAGGCCTCTGAATGGTTGCCACAAGGGAAACTGATGTGCGGGATGTAAACAGCACAAAGTGTAAATGTGCCTATCTGCTGCACCGCTGGGACGTCATTAAATACATCAGTTAAGAAACCTAAATCCTGCTGGAACAGCAGCTTTCTGTCAGGTGTATAACTAAATGAGAACAAGCAGCATCATTTTATGATAAAAGTTTAAAAACAGGAGACATCTACAGAGACAAACTGATCAACATGCTCAGCAGCTGATTTTAGATGCAATTATCTGATTTTATCTCAGTCATACAGATTAACCGCTGTTCAACCTTCTCTTGTGTTTACCCAGTCGGTGGAAGAAGGAGGAGCTCCACCCACTGTTGAAGACCATCCGCTCTGCTTCCTGCCCTGACCCGGAGACTCTGGGCCTCCTGAGGATCCCTCATCCTCCCTCCCAGGCTCCCTCTTCTTACTCCCCTTCTTCTTCTTCATCAGCGTCAGATGAAAGCCTGAAAACAGGAGAGAGCGGTCAGGTATGGACAGCTTCCAACATTAAATCAGTCTGATGCAGCTCTAAATTAAAACACTAATAAAGAATAAAAATACTTTTCTTAGTTTTACACAATTTATCAGGGGTAAAGCTGCGTAAAAACAAATGAATCTTTTACTGCAGCAGTGTAATGCCATGCTGAACATTTATGAAATATCCAGCCTTTAATTTGAGCACATTTATTCAGTGTTAAGAAATAAATATAAAATAATATAAAGGCCAGATTTGTTTGTAGAAACTCTTGGAATGGGAAAGAAAGAACATGACATTCATATTGTTTAAAGCAGGTGTGTTAAGCTTCATAAATCAGGAAATGAGTGCAAGGAAATACAGGGTGAGTCTGGGATTGATTTCAGTATTTTCCAGCTCTGTGATATAAAAAAAATGTCCGTCTTTATTCCTTGTTCCATTGTATAAAAATGGTGCCCTTCCCTCTGTGCTTTCTTTCTTTCACACATCCTGTCTTCCTCAGCTGTGTCTGTCCTGTCTCTCATCCTTGTCCTTCATTCCTTTCCTTCCTTCCTTCCATCCTGTGAAACTGCAACAAACAAAGCTGGCTGGTGTTCATCTTCTCACTATGTATGGTCAGGAAGATCAAGATGATGGTAATGGATCTCCAAGCTCTCAATTAGAGAACTGCAGCCAAGAAGGAAAAAGCCTTTTCTGTCCTACCATTACAAATGTAAACTTTTCTGGGACTTTAACTGGAACTGGTAGCTTTGGTCAGAGACTAAAGAACACATTTGTCAGCAACAAACACTCCAGATGGTTCTGGAAAATATAAATATACAAGAAAGCACCTTATGGTGACTGTTATGTACGGCGGAGGATCTGTGATGGTGGGGGCCCATTTTTCCTGGTCAGAGTTCATGAGGTCATCACAGGATCTTTCACCAGGGTGCTGATTTAAAACTATGGCCACATCACCAGGAGTATGGAATCGGGGGCCCTTTATTAGGGGCCATCCGGTCCCTGTACGAGCGGAGCAGGAGTTTGGTTCGCATTGCCGGCACTAAGTTGGACCTGTTCCCGGTGCATGTTGGACTCCGGCAGGGCTGCCCTTTGTCACCGGTCCTGTTCATAACTTTTATGGACAGGATTTCTAGACGCAGCCAAGGGCCGGAGGGGGTCTGGTTTGGGGACCAGTGGATTTCGTCTCTTCTTTTGCAGATGACGTGGTCCTGCTGGCCCCCTCTAGCCAAGACCTACAGCATGCGCTGTGGCGGTTCGCAGCCGAGTGTGAAGCGGCTGGGATGAGGATCAGCTCCTCCAAGTCCGAGGCCATGGTACTCGACCGGAAAAGGGTGGCTTGTCCTCTTCAGGTTGGAGGGGAGTTCCTGCCTCAAGTGGAGGAGTTTAAGTATCTCGGGGTCTTGTTCACGAGTGAGGGAAGAATGGAGCGGGAGATCAACAGACGGATCGGTGCGGCTGCCACAGTAATGGGGGCGCTTTGCCGGTCTGTTGTGGTGAAGAGAGCTGAGCCGAAAAGCAAAGCTCTCGATTTACCGGTCGGTCTACGTTCCTACCCTCACCTATGGCCATGAACTTTGGGTCATGACCGAAAGAACGAGATCCCGGATACAAGCGGCTGAAATGAGCTTCCTCCGTAGGGTGGCCGGGCACTCCCTTAGAGATAGGGTGAGGAGCTCGGCCATCCGGGAGGGGCTCGGAGTAGAGCCGCTGCTCCTCCACATCGAGAGGAGCCAGTTGAGGTGGCTCGGGCATCTATAACGGATGCCTCCTGGACGCCTTCCTTGGGAGGTGTTCCAGGCACGTCCCACCAGGAGGAGGCCCAGGGGACGGCCCAGGACACGGTGGAGGGAATATGTCTCTCGGCTGGCCTGGGAACGCCTTGGGCTCCCCCTGGGGGAACTGGAGGAGGTGTCTGGAGAGAGGGACGTCTGGGCGTCTCTGCTGAGTCTGCTGCCCCCGCTACCCGGTCCCGGATAAAGCGGAAGACGACGAACGAACGAATTTTTAGTTCAAACCTTTTAATAGTCCTGCTCATTGTGTCCATCGTGTTGTTACAGGTGACCAGAAGGATTGGCTCTATCCTGACCCGTCTGCTAAGGCGAGACCGATTGAACATCGGTGAGGAGAGGGAAGCTGAGCTGCATCTTTATGCTGTTTCTCAGACATCCACCCTTTACCTCCACCTGCAGAGCTCGTGGAACAGCTTCATCATTGTGGGTGAAGGGACAGAAATCAATGAGGTTCTGTGTTAGATGCTCGTCTCTAATCAGGATGTTTGTGTCTGTATTCAGAAGTCCACGCTACTTCTAGATCCACTCTACAGGAGGAGATGCACAGCTTCATCTGACTCAATCAGGTCTCAGATGTTTTATATATTTTTTCTTAGAATTAAATTAAAACTTTAGGGATTCTCTGCACCAGCTTACACAAGCTTTAATATCCCATCACGTGTTTGGAAACATGCTGTTAATAATTGTTCATAAGAGGAAAGGGGAGACCAACAAAGGTCACATTCAGCAGCTAACATGGAAAACCCATGAAGACCTCTAGATTTAGGCTCATCTTTGCAGAACATCCCTCTGACCACCAGCTGTTTAATGGAGATCAGATGCATAGCTTCACTGAGTTTGTGTGACTGAGTTTGGTGTCGGTTTGTGCAGCTGGGAGCGGACGGCTCACCTGTTTGCTCAGCTGAGCTCGGAGCTCCTCCAGGACGGGATCACCGAGGAGAACATGTACCTGCTGCTGCAGGAGCTGAGAACTGCTGCTCACCGCAACATCACACTCCGGAAACTATTCTGGAGGGTGAGATGTTACGTTAAAAGTTGCTTTAACATGGAGAGAGAACATACAGATTCAGGGCAGATAGCTGGAAATGTAGACAGAAATCAAGATTTTATTCCATGCCCTTTCACTTAAATGTTGTGTTTGTTTCCAGTCCAGTAAAGTCTTCATCTTCCTGGTTCAGACACTAGAGGAATGTCTTCACAGCTGTCAGAGCCTCAGTGGAGTTTACACCACAGATCAGCTTCTGTAAGAGATTCATGTTGTGAAAAAACATAAAGTTCCCACCTCCAGCAGCGCACATAGTTTAGATTTATGTTAGGATGAGGTTGTTAATGTGATTGAAATGTTACCTTAAAACAAACCTATCACTGCAAATACAGTATTAGGTCATGATAAAGATGTGATTTGGGTCAGAAATCATTTAACTAAGATTAGGGTTAAGCCTAAATCAAACCTGTATACTTTTTAAGGTAGGCAAAGTTTAAACATAGGCAAGGTTGGCTTCTAAGATTAAAAGCACAGAGTTTCAACAATGTCAATGCCCTGAGAAAATTGAAAGCAGACATATTACTCTAAAGTCTGTTCCAATTAGAAGCGGAAGATTAGAAACTTAACTTAAAAATACCAGCATGATTTATCAAGTATCTGAGCACAGAGAGCATCGTACTGTCCAAACCACTGTGTATTCTTGCTGTATCTTCCCCAAATCTCCGCCACGCTATTCAACGTGCTTTGTGTTGGAATCCTTTCAAGGCTGCATACGCACCTGTTTTTAAACACTTTTTTCTTCTACTAAACTTTTCTACTGATACTCTTGGATGCAACACTGAACAGTCAGAATATCTGTGGCTTTTTATGGAGAGAGAGAACCGAAAAATGCATAATGTACACATGCATTTCAGTAGGTTAGAATATTAGCAAACTGTTTATTTCAGTATTTGATAGATTCATTAAACACAGAGAGGGATATTTCAATCATTCAAGTCTGTCTGATTTAAATTTGATCCAAACAATACATGTATTTAAATCAGGAGGAAGAAAAATGGATTTGGAAAACAGGACAGTGAAACAGCGGTGAGGTGTGTGGTTGAAGTGAGATGTGGAAAAACCTAAATGTTTTTATCCTCTGGAGACAAGAGCCTAATTAAGCTTAGTTAAAAAATCATTAAGTTAAGGTTTTCAACTAGTCTAGATAAGTGGAGTTGTTTATATCCAGTTTTCAGATCACCTTCCAGTGTTTGTTTCAGGATATATTTCTGCTAATGGTGCTGATCTTGTTCAGGCTGAGCACCCTGATCGTCCAGACACTCGCCATCATGTTCAGAGAGACGGAGGTGGAATCAGCCAGAAGCAGCCTGCTGTTCGTCAAAAAGTGAACACCAAAAACCTTCTCATTAAGTCAGAAAACACTGCCTTCACTCGTGTCTTTCTAATTCTAATGCTGGGTTATTGAACAGTTGCCAGGAGGTGGATATTTTTATTTATTTATTGTTAGTATTTATTTTATTCTTCACAAATTATGTGGATGAGTGAGCTTATCTCTTTTTCAATAATTCTAATTATATTTATCATAAATTAAAAACAGCCTAATTTTACAATTGTTTCAGATCCGTTCTTTTATCAATTCAGGCCTAAACTAAGAAGCTTATTTAGCTAATGCTCATGATGTAATTCTTCCTGGAAATCACTGTCTGTATTCCTAAGATCAGCTGAAATTTTGGCTTTTTGAACTGCATTCTGCGCCAACATCATTTACTTTAGCAGATCAGACGATCTTCTTTTCCTGTTTTCAGCTGACACTTTTACTACTTCATGAGATGAGCCGACGAGTCTGCTTTTTTTATATTTCGACAACTTTTTATGCATTGAATTCAGCTTCTTCTGCACTTTTAGTGTAATACTGTGCAATTTAAGCAGATCATTCAGACCAAGTATCTGCTAATTCATTATATTTCAGCAACTATTTTTAGGTTATTCTTCTTTAGCAGATGAGATGACAGTTCAACCTTGATTTCTGTAAGTTTCTGTCAATATTTTACTCGTCAACAACTGTTTTCAAGTTGACTTCAGCTTGCTCAGTTTAACAGTTTGGCTCTTGCAGTTCTGCAGTTGTCAGCTTTCAGCAATGCTGAATGCAGAAAATGCATATATACAGTTTTTTTCTCTATGTAGAGGGGCCCTTATCTCCAGACTACTGCTTGCCTTAATATGTGATCCTGATGGTGAGAAGCGCAGCCGAGGATCAGCATCAGACTCCGAGGTAAACTAATCACTACTCTTAAAACAAGAGATGTGTTCAAATATGTTATAAAATATTCTTTTACAGACCCCAACCTTTGTCTCTGACAGCTTCAAGCTTTACTCTCAGAGTATCTGGATGCTGCCTGCTCTCTGCTGTTTGAGCTGCTGCTGTTGGGCTTCGAGGTGAGTTCTGGCAGAACAGGTTCAGCTCAAGAAAAAAACCCACAAATGTAAAATACACCTTTCGATTCTGGGTTACCAAGATGGAAAGGCTTTAGCAATGACCTTTCAGAGAGTTGCTCCAAGCGACGCACATCCCAGACAAATTCACCCAAAGGTCAGAGCACGTAATCCTTAGAAAAATTACAAAAGACCCAAGAGCTGCGTCTCAAACTTTACTGCCTTCAGTTAGAAGGGTAAAAGATAAAGCTCATGATTTAAAAAATATGGCAGCATAATTTGTATTTGTAAATCCAAATGAAGATCTCTGTAAAAATGTCCTCTGGACAAATTGGACCAGAGCTGAGCTGCCATAATGCACCAAACGCAGTAGAAAAAAATAATACTAACTGTCAAGCATGGTGGTGGAGGGCTGGTGATATGAGCTTGTATTGAATTCAAAGGGCCTGGGGACCTTTCTGTCATCTGCTCTGTTTACCAAAGCTTGGCCCAAACTGGGCCATCAACAAGACAATGATCCCAAACACAGCAGCGTATCTACAAGACAAAAGAATCAAGGTGCTGAAATGGCCTAGTCAAAGTCAAGACTCTCTGAGAACCTCAGTGAGCTTTGCAGAAACTAATGTCTGCAAACCTGAATGAACTGAAGCAACAGTGAAAAAAGAGCGGGTGTGATTTCCTCCACAGCGGTCTGGAAATAAATACTGACAGCTGTTGCTGCTAAAGGACGTTCTGTAAACTTTTGGAACAGAGAGTGGACTTAGTTTTTCCACAAACAACTTTACCAGATCATTTTTATATTTGATAGTGGGTTTACTTTTTTTTACTGTCACGGTAAGAGCTTTAGGAAATCTTTTAATGGTCAGTGCACTGAAAATACCTTTAGAACATCCACTGCTTTGAAAAGACCAGACACAACCCTGGCTGCTGAGAAGAAATTGACTTTTTCATGTGAATCATTTCACTACTGATTTAACAGTAACAGCAAACATGTAATTTTCAGAAAAGTGATTCTGTTTCAGACCAGCAGGTGTTTCCCTGGAGACAATTTTGTGTCTGTGTCCTGGATCCTCACAGTCCTTCAGCCTCATCCCCATCTGGTAAACGTCTCCTCAGAGGAGTCAAGGTGCTCTGCTCTTCAACTCCTCCATCTAACCTCAGTCTGTCCTCTGCAGCTGTCTTTCATCCATCACCAGGCCCAACAGCTTGTGCAGGTTCTGTCGGACCAGCACGGATCCATCCTGAGTCCAGTGGAGTCCGTTCTGCTGTTCCAGCGCTGTCGCCTCCTGCTGGCCTGTCTGCAGTACAACAATCACCTGGATCAGCATCTAAGGTTGCACTTCAGAGAAGAATTCAGGTTGGAAACTGCTGTGACTTGTGATCCAGCCTGCACTGCCCCCTAGTGGCAAAACATAGTACTACTGCAGAAGCATCTCGAAAAGATCACCCAATTCTAATTCTGACATAGTTCTGTAACATTTTGGTCACATAATAATAAAAATGACTTTTAATACAGAAATGTTATAATCTACACAACATAGAGGAGATTGCGGACTGGACAGCTGTCCAGCAGACAGTAACTAATTGGTAGGAACAAAAGAAGCTGCTGCTTGCAGACTACTGCGTCCAAACACATATTGGAAAGTTGAGTGGTAGGAAAAAGTGGAGTTCTTATTATATAATATACTAATTTTCCTGTGGTGACCAAATACATTTTGGGTCACCACAGAAATCTAACATAAAATATATCACTGTAATGAATCTACACAACTTTCGATTTCCACTTTTTGAACTTCAAAATAAATGTTTTGATAATTTATTGAGATGGCTCTGTAGTTGTCATGAGTTACTAACTAAGGAAGGGTCCTAATACTCCTTATCATGAATCATAACTCTGAACCGGGTCTGAATAACCCGGTTCTGCCCTGCAGGTATTTTGTGACTCCATCCAGCGTTGAGGAGAGGCTGCAGCCTCATTATCCCATCTGCAGACCAACTGTAAGACTCGTCCAATGTATCCTGACACTCATCCAGCCCAGATGATTGGACACAAACCTTTCCTGTTTACGCAGTGCTCCTCCGTTCTCAATCTGGATGTTCACCCTGCAGAAATACTGACAAAGAATGTGCCTTTAGCATCTTTATGGCCTCCATATACTCTGTTATCACACCATAAACAGGAATTAAGTGGAGTGTGTTGTTACTCTCAACCTAATTGGTACATCTTCACTGTGTAAATACAATAAATGATCAGTTTTACATTAAACTGGAATAAGCTCATTTATTCTTTAATATTTGTAGCCAGAGCCTCTTTTGTCTCCAAACTAAAAGAAAAAAAGCTAGAATAAAAATTTATGTGATTTATTTCAATGTTTTTCATTAGTTTCATATTTTTAACATACATATTGAACCTTTTACTGCTCCAATAGTAGTAAAGTTTTATCATCCCAACAATCACCAAACAACAAAATGCTGGATCTAGTTTCTGGTGGTTTGTGGTGGTTACTGTGGTTTACGGCCATTTCACTGGTTTTTTGGCATCCACACTAAAATAAATCAGCTCCATTTTGAAATCACCTGAACTTGTGACGTCCCTCACTACAGATTCTTTAAAGTCCATTTTAATTCATAAAAATTCAGAAGCATGGTTTTAGTGTTTGGCATTTTAACCCGAGCCTTTGTTTAAATGACTGCATTCAGGCAGTAAGAAAATGAACAAAATGCTGAACTTGTTAAAACCATGGTGTGGTCATAGACACACAAGTCAGTTCAATTTAAATCAATGTCATTATGCATTATGAGGTAATTTTCCTTTAGAAAATGTAGAAGAAAAATCTAACAGTTTTCCATATTTTGTTTAATTTTCCCATAGTTAGGCAGAAACAAGGAAATACCAGACTTGTTTTTTCTTGTCTTTCTGATCATCCATTGCTTCTTTTTCAGATTTCATCTTTTAAAGGTGATCACCGGAGAAATATTTGTTTTAAACTATTTTGGTAAAAGCTTTAAAGCAGGAAATTTGTCAAGAAAAAAAATAATAAAAAATTCAGAAAATGTTACATTAAAATAATTCCTGCTGAATCTCAATAAAGTAAATTATTTAAAAAAAGAATAATTTGCAGTAATTCAGTAAAGAAAAACTCCAATATGTTCATCATACACCAGTATACATATTTTAAGAGTTTATATAAAATTCAATTGCTTATGAAAATTTTTTATTTATTATCATTTAAATACAAAAATATTATTTTAATTTCTACATTATCACAAGATGTCCAGCCAGGGACTCCATAAAAGGTCAAAGGTAAATAAGGAGGCTGCACCCAAGCATTTTAGTGGAAAGTTTAGTGGAAGGAAATATCTTTATTAAACAATATTCTAATGATATTGGATGTAAGCTATAATCACAGATATAAACACTTAAAATACACCCTGCTGTGTGTGATGAACCTTTTTCAAGTGAACTGCTAAAATAAATTAACTTTTTAAGGATATTTTAATATATTCTGGATTCTTGATGGACTTTCTGTCTCTTCATTCAAGTTCAAAGTTTAGTTTATTGTGAGCAAACTGACATCATGATTTGACTTCTATTAATGTACTGAAATAAAATAATAAAACAGAAGTCTGGAAATGTATGGCGTTTGAGTAGTTTAAGAGAATAAATAGGATGTAAAAAAGTCTTTATTTTCTATCTCACCGTCTAAAGTTGCCGTCCATGGATCCATCGGCTTTCATATATAAACCACAGCAGAATTCACTGCCGTTTATTGACAGTAGTTTGGTATTTTTGCTTTGAAAACGGACTGAGAAGAAATTTGAGTCTGAAAAAGTTTATTTTGACCAAAAGAAACCCTTAAAACACTGACATAAATCTCTCACAAATAATTGTGTGTTAGAACTGCTCTGTGGATTGAAATGGTAAAAAGCATCCATGCGTACAGAATCTGACACCATGATGTTGGCCTGGGGATCATCACAACTTGGCTGTGGGCCTGCAGTAAAGATGGTGTTGCAGGAAACTGAGGATCTTCGTCCAGGAGTCTTCCTGAGCGTGAGAGTGAGGTTTGGTTTTTCCTCCATAAGCCTGGATCACTGCAACACACAGTGATACGTTTCAGGAGGAATCCTCCATCACAGCTGCTGAATATTTGCAGTACACCAGAACTTTTTCACATTTTATCACGTTACAAACACAACTTTCAGTGTTTTTTATTGGAATTTTGATCAGACAGACCGACACAAAGGGACCAAAAACATAAATCCCCAAAGTGTGGCCTGCATTTGTATTCAACCTTCCTGAATCAACACTTTGTAGAACCACCGTTTTCTACAGGTCATTTGTAGGTTGTCTCCACCAGCTTTGAACATCTACAGACTTAAATTTTATATTGTTCTTTATTGCAAAACAGCTCCAACATAGTCAGATCAAATGGAGAGCATCGGTTTTCAAGTCTGGATTTTGACTAGGCCATTCTAACACATGAATATACTTTGATCTAAACCATTCCAGACATCCTCACCAGACGCTCACCCAGCTCAACGTCCCAGCCTCCACCTGTCAGTGGATCAACAGCTTCCTGACGGACCGACAGCAGCAGGTGAGACTGGGGAGCATCTTCTCCTGATCCAGATCAATAAGTACTGATGCCCCCCAGGGGTGTGTTCTATCCCCACTCCTCTTCTCTCTGTACACAAATGACTGCACCTCATCGGACTCGTCCGTGAAACTCCTTAAGTTTGCAGACGACACCACTGTCATTGGACTGATCCAGGACGGTGATGAGTCTGCATACAGACAGCAGGTTGATCGGCTGGTGCACTGGTGTTGTCAGAACTACCTGGTAGTCAACACACTCAAGACTGTGGAAATGGTGGTGGACTTTCGGAGAACACCACCCCCATACACCCCCCTCACCATCCTCAACAACACTGTATCAGCCGTGGACCACTTCAGGTTCTTAGGAACCACCATCTCTGGACCTGAGATGGTCTTCACACATAGACACTGTTCGAAAGAAGGCCCAGCAGAGACTGTACTTCCTGAGGCAACTCAAGAAGTTCAACCTTCCACAGGAGCTGCTGGTCATCTTCTCCACTGCCATCATCCAATCTGTCCTGTCTTCATCCATCTCAGTGTGGTTTGGATCATCCACAAAACAGGACCGGTCCAGACTGCAACGAATAATCAGTTCTGCAAAGAGAATAATCAGAGCTGACCTTCCCTCCATCCAGGACTTATACAGGTCAAGGGTCAGGAAAAGAGCTGCTAAAATCTCTGCAGACCCCACACACCCTGCACACAAACTGTTCAGAGTTTTACCTTCAGGTGGCGCTACAGAGCACTGTTTACTAAAACCAGCCACAGAGACAGTTTCTTCCCCCAGGCTGTTTCTCTGGTGAACATTCAATAGAGTACAAAACAACAGCATACAGATGTTGCAAATGCACCTTTTATTAGATATGTGAATATTGTAAATTGTAAATTTGTATATTCTGTAATGCAAAAACAGAACAAAAGAGCAAAGTGTACCGGAGTCAAATTCCTTGTTTGTATGTACGAACTTGGCAATAAAGCTGATTCTGATTCCATTGCATCTCTGGCTGCATGTTTAGGGTCCTTGTCTGACTGGAAGGTGAACCTCCACCATGCGTCTCAACTCTGACCAGCTTCCCTGTCCCATACAAAAAAAACAACCCCATAGCATGATGCTGCCACCAACGTGTGCCACCCCAAGGATAGTGCATTGGTGGTGATGCGTGGTGATACTTTACCACCGCACACATTACGCTGCATATAGACAAAGGAAAGCAACTGTGGTCGGACCTGACCCATCCCTGCTAAAACAACGCATCCTCGCAGCATCATGCTGCCACCAACCCCAACAGCTGATGCATTCACAGAACACCAATGTTCATGCAGACATTATATTAAACACAGCTGGATAATGAGTTTAGAGATAATGAATTTACTTATTTCAATTTTATTTTACAGGTAGTTGATATAGATTGTGGCCTTTTTCTATATATATGATATTTATATTTAAATTGTTTAGTTGTGTGTGCGTGTGTTGCCCACCTTTTTCATTTGAGCTGTGAAGTATGACGTTTCCAGCTGCGCAATGAGGCAAGAACGGCGGCTCGATCAGATGTCCGGTGTCAGCATAGTCCAGTCGGGTCACCAGATGTCCCTTTCCAGCTGCATTCATTGTGTTGGATATCTGGGAGAATTTCCAGGATAAAACAACCTCAAACCAAAAAACAGGCAAAGGCCTTGACTTAGGCATTCAAAGTTAAGCTCATAGATATTCAATTCAGTTTATTTATATAGCGCCAATTCACAACACATGTCGTCTCAAGGCACTTCACAAAAGTCAGGTAGCAGTACAGAAGCTGCAGAGAGGAGTGTTAAACTACGACCCTGCTTCCTGGTCTGAACCCTGGGTTGTCAGAGTTTTGGAGAACTAATAAATTCGGTCAGATTCCTAGAAAGAAGAGCAGCTCCATCCAAAGTGGGATGGATGCCGTCTCTCTGGATCAGACCAGGTTTTCCCCAAAATGTTCGCCAGTTATCAATGTAACCCACATTGTTTTCTGGACACCACCTAGACAGCCAGCGGTTGAATGACAGCATGCGGCTAAACATGTCGTCACTGGTCAGATCAGGGAGGGGACCAGAGAAAATTACGGAGTCCGACATTGTTTTGGCAAACTTACACACCGAAGCAACACTAACTTTGGTGACCTCCGATTGACGTAACCGGGTGTCATTACCGCCAGCGTGAATAACAATCTTACTGTATTTACGCTGATCCTTAGCCAGCAGTTTCAGGTAGGATTTGATGTCGCCCGTTCTGGCCCCTGGCTGACATTTGACTATAGTCGCTGGTGTCTCTAGTGCCACGTTTCTGACTATGGAGCTGCCAATTACCAGAGTCGCTGAGCGGGGAAAATCTGTTAGAAACGCAGACGGGTTGGTGGTGACCTGTGGGCTGGGATCTAGGACTATGCTTGCTACGTACCGTCACCCAGCTGGCCTGAAGCCCCGGCTGCGCGGGCTCTGCTGGAGGACAGCTACGGGGAGCTACCCTCGATGGGTCCGCGCTGGCTAAGGGGCCTCGGCTATCTGCTGGTTTTTCAACAGCGCGGAGCCGGGCCTCCAATTCCGACACCCTCGCCTCCAAAGCTACAAAAATGCTACATTTATTACACGTCCCATTATCACTAAAGGAGGCAGAGGAGTAACTGAAGAGCAGGAGAGAGGAGGAGACTCAGAGAGAGAAATCAGATCAAATGAGAGAGCCTTCACACATCAAACAATCCACCGAGAGCAACAGCGAAAAGTGACGAATACGCCTTACCACACCTGTCCAGCAGAGGCAGTCTGTGATACTATTAAAAATAATACACTAGCTCTGAGATGGCTTAGTTTAAAACAAGAGTAGCTTGTAGGGGCTAAAAAGATCAAATCTGATGCATATTAAGTTTCTGGGGAGCAGCTGGAAATATTTATTCCCCTGATTTTTTTTAAGTTTTGTTCATCCCTTTAGTTTAGGAGCTTTTTAAAGCCTGAATGATCTATATGTCAGATTTAAACAGAAAATGCTCAAGATAGACTAAAACTGAGAGAAAAAGGAGACTAGGTCCAAAGAAAAACTTTTTAAAGGGGTCCTTATGAGAATATAAATCTGAGTAAACTTACATCATCAGCTGTCTCCACTGCACACCAGTTCTGATCATCACATCCGTTGACCAGCAAAAGGGGACAGTTTATTTTGGCCACCTAGCAAACGGAGAAGCTTTAAAATGGGCCTAAAACCAGTTAATCCCTTTCTCAGCATGGGTTTAATCCTAAACACTGACGTTAACTTTCATCGAGGGCTCTTTCAGAACCGCCAGCCCCACATCCTTCCAGATCTGATAGTTGTTTTCATCCAGACGTATCTTGTTGAACTCACTGCCAACACACAAAAATGTTTAAACCATTCCAGCTGCAAAAAACTCCAGTGTTCCCAGTGATCCCAGATCACCTACCTGGGAATGCTTTGCTGAAACCCACTGAGGGAATTTCCCGGAGATTTACTGATGACATTGCTGATGCAAACAACACAAGAAGGCTGAAACAGAACCATAGTTAACATTACAAAGGATTTCTTTGGCAAATGGTTTAATGGTTGAGTAACAGGGATATAGTAACTAAGAAAAATGCTTCATCACATGGGAATCAAAATACACTTCAGCAGATCTGAGACCAAACATAGTATATCAACTATATCTTTTAAAAACAATAACAGACTAAGTACCCCACCCTGTGGCACTCCACATGGCACATTCAGCTACTCAGAATGACTATTGTTTACATTGATGTCCGTGTCTGAATGGCTGTCCTGCCAGTAAAGAGTTTTACACGTGCAACTCATACAAATTAGTTTATGATCAACTGTGTAAAATGCTTTTTGTAGATATTGTATCCTCTTATCTTTCTGTTGCATCAATGATCTGTTCATTAAAGTCCATCAGTGCCACTGATGTAGTCCTTTTATTTCTGAATAAAAACTGTTGTTGACAAAGTTTGTTTTACTTATCGAAGACGTTGTGTAGTCTCTTAGGTGATAATCTTCACTGTATTTCAAATATTAAAGACCAGGTTGTGGAGATACCAGACCTCTCATTCCTCAGTAACACCCTCCTTTCCAATCTCAAGGTGTTCCCAGACCAGAAGGTAAGTTCTGGTTCTGCCCAAAGGTATCCTCTCAATATAAAACCACTGGAACATCAGTAGGTATCCTAATCAAACTGATATATATGAAGGTTGGGCGTAGTTGGGCTGGGAACTCTAGAGCTTTGTCCATAACTTTGATCTACAAAATCAATTTGTTTCTCTTAACTCATGAATGTCTGCATCTGGTTTGTTTACAATGGAAGGTCTGAACTGGGGACTCTAACAATGCTTCCAAGTGTGGTTGGACTGCAACCATGTTTAGGCAGCTGTTACGTATTAGTAGTGAAAAGCAAGCTAAGCTTAATGGTAAACTCTCTATTTACTTGTCTAACTATGTTCCAGCCCTTACCTTTGATGAGATCATCTGAATCAGGACATAATAAAGAAGATAACTGATACAAGCAGGTGAAAAACAAAGGGTTCTGGGTTCAGATTTATAGATAGAGAGGAGATCTTGGTAATCCTGGATGAGCTTAGAGAATGTGTACCCCTCAGGGTGTCTCTTTCTGGCGTTTGTCCAGGGCATCTCATAGGAAATAAATACTAAAGTAGAGCCAGAACCTGCAAAGTGATTAAATATCCAATTTGAACTGGGAATGCTTGTATTAGCCTCCTGGACCTTTCTAGAGATCAGACTAACCCTGTGGGTTTGCCTTCTTCTCATGATATGGGGCACACATAGTCCTCCATGGTGGAAACTACTCAGACGAGTTGTATATTAGACCAACATGGGAGCTTTCAGCAGCTCACACTGTTAGACACACTGAGCTTTAGTATTTTGGCTCCTCATGTGTTGGGACCACAGCCATGGATGTCAACATTAAAACTCCGGTACAAACGTTTCTGGAACTTTCAAAATAAAGTGCATTTAACTTACTTCCAGCACAGACAAGCAAACTGTAACAGCGGACTTCCCATGATGCCACAGCCTGTATAAAACCCCCACCTTTTCAATGGTCCGATCTCTTCGACTGCTCCTCTGCGGGACCGGGAAAGGGGAGGCAGCGCGCTAATGTCTCTTTGCTGGCAAACAGACATTAACTCTTCAAAAACTGGATCCAAGGATGTCATAAGATCACGCGATCGTATGCACAAGTTAAGTACTGATGAATTACTGTTGAAAGAATCCAGTATTCATTCATAAAAAGGGGAAATTAAGGAATGAGCATTGCTTTACTTTCTCTCTGAGGCCTGCAGAAGCAAACTGTGTTCCAGAGACGTCCCTGCAAAGACGCGGTCTCTACAAAGCCGAGTGGAGCGGTTCTCTTTCATAGCATTCGTTTTGTGTCTCACATTGGGAACGCCCTCGGCGTGACCTCATCAGAAGCTCCTATTGCATTATACCAGCCACGATTGGCTGGAAATAAGCTTGTTAGTGTCAGAGAGGGCAGGGTCCCTCCCCCTATTTATAGGGCTGTCGCTGCACTGATAGTTTATTCAAAAACCTCTTCTTGCAACGAGCAGAAGTTCCAACTAGCTCTCCATTAGATACGGCCTCTCTTCGGAGCCTAGCTAAACTGTCCACAGACACGTGAACATTTTTCTGTTCAACAAAAATAAATGCTCACAAACTGCTGCATCCAGGCCACGAGCCGAGGGCGCAGTTAAAAACATTGATAAATATAAACGTACTATCTCTTGGGGATTTGGTCCCTCCTTTTTCAGAAGGAGTGAGACCTCTCCCAAGTGTGAGCAGCTCTGTTGCGCAGCCAATACCGCGTGCATGCGCACTACAACACGGAGCTTTTTGCGACCTAGCACCAGAAGGCGGCGCTCTCAGCCCGTTTTCCAAAGACTGGCCGGTCAGCCGCCTGACAGTGAAAATCAATCTTTGGGAAAAATGCACAGACTCAGAGTGGGTTTTAAGAACAATAAGGAGGGGATACAGGCTGCAGTTCACCGTATCCCCCCCATGCTTCAGGGGAGTGACTCAGTCACAAGTAGAAGGGGAAGCCGCTCTTTTCCTACAGGAGGAAATTTCCTCGTTGCTAGAGAAGAGAGTGATAAGACTGATCCCTCACGAACACTGCAGCGTTGGTTTTTATTCGCGCTATTTCCCTGTTCCGAAGAAAGGTGGGCGGGGGATGCGTGCAATTTTAGACCTCTGGGCGCTGAAAAAGCATCTGAGAAAATACAAATTCAGGATGCTGACCCACACCTCCCTGCTGCGCTTCCTACGTCCCGGCGATTGGTTTACTTCAATCGACCTCAAGGATGCTTTTTTCCACATCCCCATATACCCACCACACAGAAAATATCTCAGATTTGCATTTCAGGGAAACTGTTACGAATACCTCGTACTCCTTTTTGGACTGTCTCTGAGCCCCAGAGTGTTTGTGAAGTGCACGGAGGCTGCTGTGGGTCCGCTCTGGTGGCGGGGCATCCGCGTGGTGATGTACATAGACAACTGGCTGATCACCTCATCCTCCCACCAAGAAGCTGCAGACCACACAGATGTATTAGCACAGCACATGATGGATCTGGGTTTCCAAATAAATGTGGAGAAGAGTGTCCTGCTTCCTTCTCAACACATATCCTTCATAGATCTCTCTCTAAACTCAGTCCAGGCCAGAGTGAGACTAACAGAGGAAAGAGTGAAAACCATGCTTGACTGCTTGGCCATGTTTCATAGAGGAAATCTGGTATCGTTCACACTCTGCAGAAGGCTTTTGGGGCCGATGGCTTCAGCATTAGTAGTAGTCCCGCTGGGACGGCTCCACATGAGAGGGATCCAACGATGGGTGGCCTCTCATCAGAGGCTGAACCCACACTTCCGTCAGAGAGTGAGGGTCACCACAGCCTGCACAAGAGCACTACATCCTTGGCGGGATGCCGATGTGCTGACTGAGGGTGTTCCGATGGGAGTCGTGCAAAACAGAAAGGTGGTCACGACGGATGCCTCCCTGTCGGGCTGGGGAGGTATATGCGAACGACAAATGGCGAATGGGTCTTGCGGCCCAAACATGCTGTCAGCTCACATAAATTACCTGGAGCTGATGGCTGTTCACTTAACATTAAAACATTTCCTCCCTATCATGAGCGGACACCAGGTGCTGATCAGAACAGACAACACCACTGTGGTGGCTTATATCAACAGGCAGGGAGGTCTGAGGTCACTGAGGCTCCACAGGCTAACTCACAAACTAATAATTTGGAGCAGCAGACATTTTCTGTCACTGAGAGCCACTCACATCCCAGGAGTTCTGAACTGTGGAGAAGACCTTCTCTCCAGGGGGAATCCTCTGTATGCAGAGTGGAAGCTCCATCCGGAGGTGGCCAGACTGGTCTGGCAGAAGTTCGGTCAGCCATCAGTGGACCTGTTTGCTTCACAGGAGAACAATCAGTGCCCCGTTCTTCTCCCTGCACGATCAGAACGCACCTCTGGGGGTGGACGCACTAGCCCACACCTGGCCTCGTGTTCTGCTCTATGCGTTTCCCCCAATAGCTCTCATTGCACCAACACTAGCCAGGGTACGAGCAGAAGGCCTGACAATGATCCTTATTGCACCCCATTGGCCAGCAAAACACTGGTTAGGGGAAATAACACAGCTCCTCTGCCAGGAGCCGTGGCCTCTTCCTGCACGCAGGGATCTGCTGTCTCAGGCACGAGGACAAATATTCCATCCCCACCCAGAACATCTGGCTCTGTGGGCTTGGCCCGTGAGTGGTTCAATCTGCAATCTGTAGGTCTCCCTCAGAATGTCATTGAAACAATACAGAATGCCAGAGCGCCTGCTACAAGATCTTTGTATGAGCGGAAATGGTCCGTTTTTGAAAAATGGTGCTCTGAAATTCAAGAAATCCCCTTTCAGTGTTCTGTGGCGGTGATTTTAGCCTTCTTACAGAACCTGATTGAAAAGGGAAAAGCTTTTTCCACTATTAAGGTTTACTTAGCTGCAATTTCAGCAGCCTGCCATGTAGGTTTTGAAGGAAAAACTGCAGGACAGCACCCATTAGTGGGCCGGTTCATACGAGGGGCTCGCAGGAAGCTCCCCGTTTCAAGACCCACTGCTCCATCATGGGATCTGCCCCTGGTGCTGGATGCTATCACTAGCCCACCCTTTGAGCCACTGGATCAGGTGGAATTAAAGATAGTAGCTCTAAAAACAGCACTCTTGTTGGCACTGGTCTCTGCTAAGCGTGTGGGAGAAATCCACGCTTTATCAGTGCATCCTTCTTGCACAAAATGTTCTTCGGACAAAACTAGGGTGGTTTTGCTCCCCAACCCTGCTTTTGAGCCTAAAGTGTTGGGGTCATACTCTCCAATTGAGTTGGTGGTTTTTAATCCCCCTCCTTTCTCCTCACAGGAACAGGAGAAGCTGCACAATCTCTGTCCGATACGTGCTTTACAGATCTACCTAGGGAGAACAAAACAGGTCAGGAAAAGTGACCAGCTGTTTGTCTCCTGGGCTAAGAATCATTATGGGAAACCGGTGTCAAAACAGCGGCTCGCCCATTGGATCACTGCTGCAATCTCCTTAGCCTATAGTTCAAAAGGGCTTCAGCCTCCAGAGGGCCTGCGTGCCCACTCTACTAGGGGCTTAAGCTCTTCATGGGCCGTGCTCAGAGAAGTATCTCTGCAAGAGATTTGTGCTGCTGCAAGCTGGGCGTCTCCTCACACGTTTGCTTGGTTTTACAAGCTAGACATCACAGCATCATCGCTGGCTCATTCAGTACTCGGTGTGGCACCGAGCGCTATAAAGAACTGTGATTAATTGTTTTACAATCTGCTGACATGCAGTGTGTAATCTGCTGAGCAGTATATTTTCGTTCCCAATGTGAGACACGAAACAAATGCTATGAAAGAGAACTTTAGGTTACTTTCGTAACCCCGGTTCTCTGAGTAGCATGAGTGAGTGTCTCACCAAGTCACCCTCCTTGCTTTGACGTTGCGAGGAAGAGGTGAATGTTTTTGAATAAACTATCAGTGCATCGGCAGCCCTGTAAATAGGGGGATGGACCCTGCCCTCTCTGACACTGACAGGCTTATTTCCAGCCAATCGTGGCTGGCGTAATGCAATGTGAGACACTCACTCATGCTACTCAGAGAACCGGGGTTACGAAAGTAACCTAAAGTTTTCCCAGTCTGAGAGGAGGACAACAGGAGCCGCATCACCGTGGTAACGTGCTGTTTGGTCGGCCTGACAGAGCGGCCGCCCAGTCACTGCTCCGGAGGTTAGCTGGAAGCTAACCCTTTGTTCACAGAGCTTTCTTCAAGCGTCGTCGTCGCCCAGACAACTCCTCCTCAACACGTTTCAAACGACGTTAGGGTTTGGGCAGAGAGATTTAGGGTGAAATGATCTGAACGTTTTCATTTTCTGAAGTCTGGTGTTGTTTGTGTTGAACTCAGCTATCTTGGTGCTAGCAGGCTATCTTCAGCACACGTGCTCAGTTTTGTGTTCTGTTTGTGTGTTTTTAAAGTTAAGACAAACTTTATTTAAAGGGTGATTTTAAACACAGACGATTGATCATAATGCGCTTATGCATTTTAACCCTTTTATTGACGGTATTTTAAAGGTGTGTGTTTGATTCTGGTGTTAAGCTATAAGCTTCTTTTGTTAGCTTTCACTGCTAACAGGTAAGGACACGTGCTAGCATACTTAGGACAATTTCTCCAGAAAGATTTGGTTCTTTTCCAAAATACCTCTTTAAATATTTGACCATTTCCTTAATAATATTTCTTTAAATATTTTAATAAATAAAGGCAGCTAATGAGACACTGTTGAGAATTTGTCATACAGAAGGTTGGTTTTATTCAGCAGATCATTCTTTAAAACATTATTTTAATAAAATAATATTTTATCTGATCTTGCATTGTGAATGGTTGTCTAAAAGTATGCTGATTATTTCCTAAGTTGGTTCCAAGACTAACTTAACTTCACTTCCAGATTCTTCTAGATAATCATTGGTTCTCAAACATAAATAACATTGCATAGTAATGTTGCATCACTCTTTTGGTCATGATTTTCAACCATCTTTAATCAACCTGTTTATATTGTACATAGCCCATTAGTCTTCGTTATTCTTTAATTCTGCTTGGTAGTTTAGTTGGATTGTTTTAGCAAAGTAAAGAGTTTGTTGATTGAAATATGTTTGACTTTGAGTTGACTTATTTTTGTTAATAAATTCTTGCATTTTAAGAAATTGTGTGAATTCATTCCATATACAGGTCCTTCTCAAAATATTAGCATATTGTGATAAAGTTCATTATTTTCCATAATGTCATGATGAAAATTTAACATTCATATATTTTAGATTCATTGCACACTAACTGAAATATTTCAGGTCTTTTGTCTTAATACGGATGATTGTGGCATACAGCTCATGAAAACCCAAAATTCCTATCTCACAAAATTAGCATATATTAAAAGGGTCTCTAAACGAGCTATGAACCTAATCATCTGAATCAACGAGTTAACTCTAAACACCTGCAAAAGATTCCTGAGGCCTTTAAAACTCCCAGCCTGGTTCATCACTCAAAACCCCAATCATGGGTAAGACTGCCGACCTGACTGCTGTCCAGAAGGCCACTATTGACACCCTCAAGCAAGAGGGTAAGACACAGAAAGACATTTCTGAACGAATAGGCTGTTCCCAGAGTGCTGTATCAAGGCACCTCAGTGGAAAGTCTGTGGGAAGGAAAAAGTGTGGCAGAAAACGCTGCACAACGAGAAGAGGTGACCGGACCCTGAGGAAGATTGTGGAGAAGGGCCGATTCCAGACCTTGGGGGACCTGCAGAAGCAGTGGACTGAGTCTGGAGTAGAAACATCCAGAGCCACCGTGCACAGGCGTGTGCAGGAAATGGGCCACAGGTGCCGCATTCCCCAGGTCAAGCCACTTTTGAACCAGAAACAGCGGCAGAAGCGCCTGACCTGGGCTACAGAGAAGCAGCACTGGACTGTTGCTCAGTGGTCCAAAGTACTTTTTTCGGATGAAAACAAATTCTGCATGTCATTCGGAAATTAAGTTGCCAGAGTCTGGAGGAAGACTGGGGAGAAGGAAATGCCAAAATGCCAGAAGTCCAGTGTCAAGTACCCACAGTCAGTGATGGTCTGGGGTGCCGTGTCAGCTGCTGGTGTTGGTCCACTGTGTTTTATCAAGGGCAGGGTCAATGCAGCTAGCTATCAGGAGATTTTGGAGCACTTCATGCTTCCATCTGCTGAAAAGCTTTATGGAGATGAAGATTTCATTTTTCAGCACGACCTGGCACCTGCTCACAGTGCCAAAACCACTGGTAAATGGTTTACTGACCATGGTATCACTGTGCTCAATTGGCCTGCCAACTCTCCTGACCTGAACCCCATAGAGAATCTGTGGGATATTGTGAAGAGAACATTGAGAGACTCAAGACCCAACACTCTGGATGAGCTAAAGGCCACTATCGAAGCATCCTGGGCCTCCATAAGACCTCAGCAGTGCCACAGGCTGATTGCCTCCATGCCACGCCGCATTGAAGCAGTCATTTCTGCAAAAGGATTCCTGACCAAGTATTGAGTGCATAACTGTACATGATTATTTGAAGGTTGACGTTTTTTGTATTAAAAACACTTTTCTTTTATTGGTCGGATGAAATATGCTAATTTTGTGAGATAGGAATTTTGGGTTTTCATGAGCTGTATGCTAAAATCATCTGTATTAAGACAATAAAAGACCTGAAATATTTCAGTTAGTGTGCAATGAATCTAAAATATATGAATGTTAAATTTTCATCATGACATTATGGAAAATAATGAACTTTATCACAATATGCTAATATTTTGAGAAGGACCTGTATGTGCAGAGTTTTGCTGTTCAATAATGTCAGAGCTCGTCTCACACCTTTCTATTTTGTCTTAATACCATCGCCTTACTGGGCTGGTATTCACAGGATAACCCTTAACAGACCGAAATATTATTTGATAAAATATTAAAATATTAAATCAGTCAGTCAGTCATTTTCTACCGCTTATTCCATAGTGGGTCACGGGGGAGCTGGTGCCTATCTCCAGCAGTCTATGGGCGAGAGGCGGGGTACACCCTGGACAGATTGCCAGTCCATCACAGGGCAACACACAAACAACCAAGCACACACTCATTCATACACCTAAGGTCAATTTAGAGAGACCAATTAACCTAACAGGCATGTCTTTGGACTGTGGGAGGAAGCCGGAGTACCCAGTGAGAACCCACGCATGCACAGGGAGAACATGCAAACTCCATGCAGAAAGACCCCAGGCTGGGAATCGAACCCAGGACCTTCTTGCTGCAAGGCAACAGTGCTACCAACTGCGCCACCGTGCAGCCCTTAATATTAAATATTAAATAATATTCTCAGATCCATAAACACAACATCATGTCTCATATACAGTGCAAATATCTTAAAAGTTTTAATGTGCCATTTGGTCAGTTTCTTTGAGCATAACTGAACACATCACATGCTACAACCACATAAGGTCAACGCAGCAGTTTAAACCCAGAATGTGCAAAAATCAAACATATTAGTGAAGTAGTTCACAGAAATACAATCAATAAATCATGAAATCAGGGGGCTTTGCTGCAAAATGACCAGAGGTTGAACACAAAGTCCAATTACGTGCTGGCTCTGCAAGTTTGGCGTGCGTGTGTTGGGGAGGGCTCTGCTTGGCCCGAAGCTTTTGCAAGACCAGACATTTACGATAACTGGTTTACTGATCCAAAAGAGTTTGTAATGTGAGAGAAGAGTCATTTACCAAACTATTGGGGTAAGATTTATTGCACATATAAAAAAAATGAGAGCTCTCTAGAAATGAATTGTAGTAGAAAATGCCTTACTGCCTCAAACTTGCCTCTGCTTTCTGCGGCCATTCTGAAACCTTTTGAAGTTTCTCATTCTCAGCAAGCTAAGATCATTTTTCTCCGACATCTGACAGCAAAGAAGTCAGCCGGCTTCATATGACGGAGCCCGATTGGTTCCACTGCAAGAACTTACCTTGATCTCTGTGTTTTCAGCCACCAAGTTTAGGGTCACAACGGTGCCAAGGCACATACCAATTATCCCAACTTTGTCTGGGATGACTTGAGGATGACCCTTCAGGACATGATAGGCTTTCTGTGGAAACAAACAGATATTTGTTATTTTATAGTTTTGCAGTTATGGATGTTTTCATAGATACATTTTTGGATATGAAAAGAAGTCGACAACCGAGAAAGGCTTTTTACCAACTATGACATGATTAATTTCACAGCCACTCTGACAGCTGATGATTTCAAATGGTTTTCTTATACAGGGCTGTGAAAAAATTTCTTCCCCTCACAGATTTATTTGGTTTTTGCTATTTTGTCAAAATGCCACATATCAGATCATCAAATAAATGTATATTGATACGTTATATATATTGATGCGTCTGATGTCTCTCACGTTTCTCTGAACAATACTCCAAGTCCAGTCAGCTCAAGTTTATTTATATAGCGCTTTTCAGCAACAAGGCACTCAAAGCGCTGTACACGAGAAAAAACATTACAATGATACAGAAAATAAAACACAGAAAACAAATCAAATGACTTTAATAATCCTTGGGGGTTTACTGGTAAGAGCTGGTTCTAATCCAATCTTTCTAATAGAGGTAATTAGCTCATTTAGTCCTCTGTGGTAAGGAATTAATCCGGTGCTAGAAGAAAAATGATAATATTAATCCTTGAGGTTGCTGGTATGAGGCAGCTGTGGTCCCATCATTCAAATAGAAACAGTCATAGGCACTCACTGAAGTCTAAGTAGAGACGATGGGTCACTGGTAGGTCCAAACTTTTTAAATACTAATAATGTCTGGCTTTCACATGTATGAAATAGTTGTAATACAATCCTTCTAAGAAATCTAAAAATCTCTGGTCATTTATGTATAAACAGCTGTAGTTAAATTTTCAAATACTAATAATAATTGGCTTTTGCTGGTAATCCTCCTGAGAAATCTGAAAATCTATGAAAAGTAATGAAATCACACATTTAGATAAGATAGGAGGGAAAAATAAATCATATTTCAGACTCTATTCTTAGCAGAATAGAGTCTGAAATAGTACAAAAAACCTCAGCAGAGGTAAGCAACACACACATAAGTAAAGATAAAGCAAGGCTACGGTGGAATCTTGAGGGTGCAAATATATAAGTCTGAGTGTGTTTGCAAGAATTAGATTATCAACACTGATAGAAGCGCCATATTCCTTGAGAAGAGAGGTGGAAGTTTTATCAATTGGCCGCATAGTCCTATCAGCACACAGCTGGTAGGGGAGTGCTGGGGAAAAGCGTCGTGTTTATATAACATCCAGGAGATATTTTGTCGATAGCCAGTTAGCAGAAGTTGCCAAGGCCACATTGGGGAACCAGATTTAGAAAAACAATATATGTTGTGGTTCAGGCAGTTGTGAATTTCCAACCACCTTAAGAGTTTTACTGGTATGTCTCAATTGCGAATCCAAATAGCCAAATGTCTGGTATTTTCTGCAGATCTTTAGCGTACAACTTCTCCAAGATTATATCCTTTAACCTCTGAGTCCAACCGCTGCCAGGCTGCGATTCTGTTCAAGAATTGTGTCCAGCTCGCGATTCTTCTCTTAATATTTCAGAGTGTTGATCGCTCTACAGACTCCATCCAACATCACAGGCAGCTTTGGAAAGCTTTGAACAGCTGCCCACGTTTTGCGAATCACTCGATAAGCCAGGTAACCACCAACTCCAAAAAGCAGAAATCCTGTTATCAAAACTCCAAATATGTACACATTTTCCACGTCCGCGACTGACATTGTAGTCAGGCACACAATCCTCCACTGCTGCCAAGAATCCATTGTGTATCCAGAGAAGAACGTCCCGTCTGGACAAGAGGGTTCTCCTTTACCCTGTCTTCCCTTCGAAAAAATTTGAACAATTACGTTAAGAGACCAGCTGACGAAATCCATAATTTACAAGTTTGGAGGATATGCAAAGCGAGGCTCTGAGAAAAATACAGACAAAAGCAGAAGCAGGGATCAGCAGGGAGGGAAGGAGAGAAAATGCGTGTGTCTTCCACCGAGAGCAAGAGAAAGGTCTCCCATAGATTCTCTATGGGGTTCAGGTCATGCTAGTTTGCTGGCCAATCAAGCAGAGTGACACCATGGTCATTGAACCATCTTTTGCTACCTTCAGCAGTGTGGGTTGGTACCAAGTCCTGCTGGTCCTGGTAGATGGCTGTGTTGACTGTGGACTTCAAAAATCAAAGAGGACCAACACCAGTACATGAAATGGCTTCCCAAATCATCACTTAAACCTCACACTGGACTTCATGCATTGTGGATTCTGGTCCTTTCCACTCTTCCTCCGGACTCTGCGACCTTGATTTCCAACTGTAATGCAAATTTTACTTTCATCTGAAAAGAGGACTTTGGACCACTGAGGAACAGTCCAGTTTCTTTTCTAGTCAGTCCAAGTAAGTCTCTTTGTGTCTCTGCTCTGTTCTCTCAAACTCCCAGTCCGTCGTGGCAGATGGCCGCTCACACTGAGCCTGGTTCTGGTTCTGCTGGAGGTTTCTTCCTGTTAAAAGGGAGTTTTTCCTCTCCACTGTCGCTACATGCATGCTCAGTATGAGGGATTGCTGCAAAGTCAACGCCAGTGACTGTCCACTGTCTCTACATGCTCATCCAGGAGGAGTGAATGCTGCAAGTCACTGACTGGATGCAATCTGCTGGGTTTCTTTAGACAGAAAAACTTTTTATCCAATTTGGATAAATAACTGAATCTGACTGCACTGTTCAATGGTTAGGATTAATTGGAATGTATGTACCTGACTTTTGTGAAGTGCCTTGAGACGACGTGTTGTGAATTGGCACTATATAAATAAACTGAATTGAATTGAATTAATCTGTGCTTAGGGGCTCTTGAAGCTCCGACTCCATCCTCAGTCAACTCCTTATGAAGCTCACCCAAATTTTTACATTTTGCTTGACAATCTTATCAAGGTTGCGGTTATCACTGTTGCAGGTGCACCTTTTTACTAAGACACTTTTTCCAACTTTCTATTAACATGCTTGGATAGATCATTCTGTGAACAACAAGCTTCTTTAGTAATAACCTTTTGTTGGTTAACCCTCTTTGTGGAGGGTGTCAATGACTGTGTTCCGGACAACTGTTCAATCAGCAGATGATATGATAAATGACTTTATAATATTTAAATGTAATAATAATTGTTTTTACTGGGATATTATGTAAAAGATAAACACAAAATAGTGAACTACTCAAGTGGAAGGAAAATGATAAATGATTTTTAACATGTTTTACAATTAACATCTGAAAACTAGGTGTGGGCGATCTGGCAATCTTAGACGATGAAGGATTAGAAAATGTTTCCCAACATTTTCTAATCCGTGAATCTAAAGCAGAAAAAATCATGAGGTCCTCTAAAAGCAACATTCTATGAATCACAGTTCTATGATCGTGCAGAGGTGCATATGTTTCATTTTCCCTTAACATATATACATAACTTATAAACACAATGAGGTGTTTCTTCAGGCAATTGGTTAGGGGTGTCCAAGTAAAGGGGGCCTGAAAACCATGGACAGTATGCATTAATTTGTGTTACTCTATTGCATAAAACAACAAAATACATTGGAATTTGTTGTTTAAACGTAATAAAATGTGATAAACCTATTATTTTGCAGGTTGCTCTATTATTTACATGAAAATAGAGAAAGTCAATAAAAAAATTTGACAAACCACAAAGTAATCGAAACTCATATCTGTTGACTTCATATGACCCATTTTGAAGTACTCCAGAGCCAGGCAAACATAACCATGAGATGCCAGCAGGGCGGAGCGATACTCCACCAGCCCTCCTCCAGCTCCCCACAGGTCCAGCATCCCAGGGTATGGTCCTGGACCTGTGGGAAAATCCAAAGACAGAATATAACTGTTATACAAGGAAAAACTGTGGGAATTCCTACTTGAGTATAAAGTCAACCTCTGGAGTCTCTGCTATACCAGAACAACTCATCAAAAACAGGACACTGCAGGGAGCCTCTAGAGCCCCTCCTGGGGGATCACAAAATGATCCCAGGTCTGAAGGGATATACAGTTTCTCCACTGAGGTCTGGGTTTGCTCCAGGGTCTCCTACCAGAGGATGATGCCTGGAAAGTCTTACTAGCAATAAGCTCGGTTGGTACAGCTAACATTACATATGTACCTGACTTTGTGAAGTGCCTTGAGACGACATGTATTGTGAATTGGCGCTATATAAATAAACTGAATTGAATTACTAAACCACCAGTCTCAAGGCTGCCAACATTTTCCCTGACAACACTGAGCAACTTTGCTGTCCTCTGTTTAGTCGTCTTGAGTTCCCTTTCTTGTGGTCATTGGTCTTTGTCTAAGCTAAAAATCAGCTGATTTTTCTGAGCATTTTAACAAGATACCTAAACTTCTATAGGCTTGAAGCAGATAATCTTTTCCAGTCTGAGAACCATGACCTGGCTGCTTCTCGCTCGGTTGTGAAGCCCTTCAATATAGGCGGAAGACCAAAGCTTATAAACAGGTCTCCAAACCAGACACCCTCCTCTCTACAACTACACCTCCAGAACCTTTCTGTAAACACCACAAGCAGGTTTGTTGACAACATAGTGCAAGTGGCACAAACCGGTGAAACGGAATATCTATTTGTCCAAATGGTAGAAAAACAAAGGGTTATGTAGGACCTTTTTCACAAATATCTATGATTGGCAGGAATAAAAAAAAAAATTAGTTTAACCTTAGCCAAATTATACCGTAGATTTACCTGGGGGTATAAACAGACTCCCTCGTAATCCTCCCTCAGTGATTTTGATCCTTTGCATGCCTGGACCCATGTACCACCTCTCTGTGACCATCGAGGCCAAAGGGCTCTTGTCCCTGAAGTCCTCGTGTCCACTGTACAAGGAGATGCTGACCAGCATGGGGGTGGTGATGTCCTTCTTTCTCAACCTGTCCAAGAAAGAATGGAGCAGAATAACATCAGATGAAGTGAGTACCACCTACCTCAGGTAGATAGACTCCAAGAATCCAATGTTCCTAGTGTGGAATAAGGACAAACCTGCAAAGATTTTCAAAGGTTTGAGGGATTTTTGTGATTTAAAATTATACTTTAAGATTCAAATGTACTAATTTATTCTGTTAATTTTTTTTCCCACCAAGTGGTGCTGAAGGTATTCTCCAGAGGTAAAGACCCTTAACTCCCAGATAGAAGTTAAATATCATCCATGAGATCAGCTGGAGGCTTTTCTTTGCAGCATGAAGGACTTGTTTAACAGCACTCATTGGACTAATTAATAGCCATTTGGTCTGATTATTGTGAAGCTCTAAGGAGGGATATTATAGATTGACACAAGTTGGGACATTCTTTTGGTACCATTTCTACAAAACTGCAGATTCTAACATTCAAACTATTTTACAAAACTAACATTTATCTACAGTACAGACCAAACGTTTGGACACACCTTCTCATTTAAAGAGTTGTATTTATTTACACTGAACAAAAAAGTGTGAAACAACTGAAAATATGTCTTATATTCTAGGTTCTTGAAAGTAGCCACCTTTTGCTTTGATTACTGCTCCGCACACTCTTAGCATTTTGTTGATGAGCTTCAAGAGGTAGTCACCTGAAATGGTTTTCACTTCACAGGTGTGCCCTGTCAGGTTTAATAAGTGGGATTTCAAGCCTTATAAATGGGGTTGGGACCATCAGTTGTGTTGTGCAGGAGGTGGATACAGTACACAGCTGATAGTCCTACTAAATAGACTGTTAGAATTTGTATTATGGCAAGAAAAAAGCAGCTAAGTAAAGAAAAACGAGTGGCCATCATTACTTTAAGAAATTAAGGTCAGTCAGTCCGAACAATTGGGAAAAATTTGAAAGTGTCCCCAAGTGTAGTTGCAAAAACCATCAAGCGCTACAAAGAAACTGGCTCACATGAGGACCGCCCCAGGAAAGGAAGACCAAGAGTCACTTCTGCTGTGGACAATAAGTTCATCCGAGTCACCAGCCTCAGAAATCGCAGGTTAACACCAGCTCAGATTAGAGAACAGGTCAATGCCACACAGAGTTCTAGCAGCAGACACATCTCTAGAACAACTGTTAAGAGGAGACTGTGTGAATCAGGCCTTCATGGTAAAATAGCTGCTAGGAAACCACTGCTGAGGACAAGCAACAAGCAGAAGAGACTTGTTTGGGCTAAAGAACAAAAGGAATGGACATTAGACCAGTAGAAATCTGTGCTTTGGTATGATGAGTCCAAGTTTGAGATCTTTGGTTCCAACCACTGTGTCTTTGCACAGAAGAGGTGAACGGATGGACTCTGCATGCCTGGTTTCCAGCGTGAAGCATGGAGGAGGAGGTGTGATGGTGTGGGGGTGCTTTTCTGGTGACACTGTTGGGGATTTATTCAAAATTGAAGGCATACTGAACCAGCATGGCTACCACAGCATCTTGCAGCGGCGTGCTATTCCATCCGGTTTGCGTTTAGTTGGACCATCATTTATTTTTCAACAGGACAATGACCCCAAACACACCTCCAGGCTGTGTAAGGGCTATTTGACCAAGAAGGAGAGTGATGGGGTGCTGCACCAGATGACCTGGCCTCCACAGTCACCGGACCTGAACCCAATTGAGATGGTTTGGGGTGAGCTGGACCGCAGAGTGAAGGCAAAAGGGCCAACAAGTGCTAAGCATCTCTGGGAACTCCTTCAAGACTGTTGGAAAACCATTTCAGGTGACAACCTCTTGAAGCTCATCAACAGAATACCAAGAGTGTGCGGAGCAGTAATCACAGCAAAAGGTGGCTACTTTGAAGAACCTAGAATATAAGACATATTTTCAGTTGTTTCACACTTTTTTGTTCAGTATATAATTCCACATGTGTTAATTCATAGTTTTGATGCCTTCAGTGTGAAGCTACACTATTCATAGTCATGAAAATAAAGAAAACTCTTTGAATGAGAAGGTGTGTCCAAACTTTTGGTCTGTACTGTAGATGTGTCACCACTTGGCTACAGTCTACTGTGCCACTGAGAAGAAAGGTTGGGATATTCAAGCACCACTAAGGCTAAAGTTTGCAATGAACTGGAAACTGCTGGAGCACAACTGTTATTCTACCCCAAGCAAACCAGTTTGGAATGAAAGGAAGAACGAAGTCCCTGCTCCAGAATAAACACCTTCAAGCTCAACTGAAGTCTGTTGCGACTTCAAGGAGAAGCCAAAGTCTCCTAAACTCTGCTACTCTCTCCTACTACTCTCTAATGTTACAGCTCGGGGAGGCCACTCCCCAAAGTATAGCTCAGCGGGACACAGGCAGTCATAAACTTCCTCCAAGCAAAGTTGTAAACCCAGAGGACAAAGGGTAATAAACTTTTGGCGGCAAGCTATTAAAGCAAGAAGTTGAAGACAAAGAAAATGGTTGATTTTCACCATAAGGTTATTATAGCGGTCCAGTTTTACAGCGCACCTGTGCTCAGGTGTTCGCACAGTAAAAACACAGTTTGCGAGACTCGGCGGCCTCCGAAATTCAACAGCAGTTTAAAAGTTTAAAAAAAAAAGTTGCATGCACATACAATTCAGAACACATTAGACTATAAGTGGAGACTCTAAATCGCACTAAAACCTACTCTATCCTGCCCACACTATTTCTAATAAAGAAATAAAAATTAAAGGACGGATTTTACTTGATGTCTCCTCTGAGCAGAGGGAGAGAGAAGGAGGGGGGGGAAGAGTTCCACGAGTTCGCGGATACTCAACAAAGCAGTCCTGTTTGTCGTGCTTTGTGACCTGCTTGGCAGAAAGGTGAAAAATATGACGGACTGTCACTAGTCGACTGGAACAAAAAAAACAAGGAGGAAAAATTGCATCTCCTTGAAACTCCATGGTTTTTTGTTTTCGGGTTAAACACATGTCTTCGATCGGTAAAGTTGAAAACTTACAAGCCTTCTTATTCCTGTAAGCTTAATTCGCTTAGTTTTCTCGATGGCCAACAGGGAAAATGAATGAAAATCCACATGGGACTTCTTCTCCAGAATGCTGCTTCAGATGCCGGTAACCGCGTCTCGGTCCCAAGCTGAAAAGCATTGGTGGGCCGTCTCATACTCTGTTATATAGTTGACTGTAGCATCAGAGCCGCGACGCCCCGTCCTATCAGCCGCAGTGGCCGCTGGGATTTGTAGTAGCGGACAGTCCTGCGATACAAAATGGCCGAAAACGCCGGAAGGCCTGGTGGCGTCCAGCAACGTGCAAATGGTCCAATATTCAGCAAAACATGGTCCAACACTGCTAACACAGAGCTTAGTTCTGGCAGTTCTGGTTTTGCTGGAGATTTCTTCTTGTTAAAGGGGAGTTTTCCTTTCCACTGTCGCTACATGCATGCTCAGTATGAGGCATTGCCACAAAGTCAACGGCACAACGCAAGCGAAACTGAACTTGATTGCATTGTTTGGCAACTAGGAGAAATTTTGAATGTATGTACTTGACTTGGAAGTGCCTTCAGACAATACTCGTTAATTGGCACTATATAAATACACTGAATTGAATTTTATTAAAAATAGAATAGGGATGGGTGAAATGGGTCTTATAGTTTGTGACAATATCTTTTGTCATCTATTGCAATAACAGCGATTAAAACAGGACTGAAAAACCACTGTCTTTTTTGACTAGATTGTATGGCTGGGACTGCACTGACTTACAGATAATTGAATAGGCTACTTAAGGGCACCATATACAATTAGTAGTACAATTTTATCACCAAACAACACACAATAGACAGCATTTAATTATATTTCCAAAGATATGTATTAGTGCTCTCATGCAGCTAACAGTAGAAAAATTTGTAAAAGTAACAACAATAAAATAATGATAAACTTTGCTATAATTGTCCATTCATACCAGCAACCTCAACTTTCCTAAAAATTAGTGCACAATGCTTAATTTCCCGGTTTGTTCCAGAAATCCAACAGGGTCAAATAAACTCCAATTCTGCCAAGAACATAAATTATTGGTTTTAATGCAATTTAGGTAAAATTAATTTAAATTTCTTGTAATATTTGAGCTATTTCCAGGTCTTTAAAGAGTTGGACTACGGTTGAATTACCTGAGTCCGGTGCGGCTGCCTGGGACAGGACGCATGCTCCATATCAAACCCATGGACTCTCTCCCAGAGTATGTTCCTCCAAAACTCATATCCTGTGAAACTAAAGGAACAGAGATGACAAAAACGCCTTTACCTGGTAAGCTGCTAGTCAGCTTATAAGTTCTGTTCTTTCTGCTGGGTTTGAAGTGATGCACTAGTATGCTGTGCATGACACAGGTTTGACGGCAGTTCTGCAGGGCGTTTATGAAAGGGAACGTAATGATAGGCATATAACTAATGTTCCCTGAAGGAGAGTAACGAAGCAACTCCAAAGTGATTAAACCATGTTAAATATGGGTGCAGTCTTCTTCTATAATTTCTAAACATACACATTGGTATTTTGATGATTTGTCTTTGGTGATGAGCTCTAAGCCTTTCAGCTTGGAAGACCTTCTCACCATTACCCTAATCTTTAGCTCCCTCAGTTTCTTGATCAGATTCAGGACTTTGGCTGGGCCGCTCTGAAACATTAACATTTCTTCTAGTCAGAAGACCTTGATTTCCTAAAAAATGGAAAATTTACTTTAATGTTAAAAGAGACTTTAGACAACTGAGTACAGTCCAGGCCTTTTTCTCCTTAGCTTAAATAAGATGTTTCAGACATCCTTGGTTCATGAATCCATCCATTTTTATACCCAATTATTCTTGCAGTGGGAAAAACGCAGAGTATTTCCTGGACAGGTCACCATTCCAACACAGGGTGACACGGAGACACAAACTCATACTTAAGGGCAAATCAGGGTGAGCGATTAACCAAACATGCTCACTATTTGACGGATAGCAGATAACCCATGTATGCATGGGGAAAACAGACAAGCTCCATGCAGAAAGAAGCCAGAATGAGTTTTGACTCACTACATATTTTTCTGCAAAGCAACAGTGCTAAAAACTGCACCACAGTACAGCTGTCTCAGGTTCAGCTGTAGCTCATCTCTTGGATCCGTCTGTGTGTTGTGGCTTGTGAAGCTCTGACTGCGGTTGAAGGCCACATCTTGTTAATCTCCCCCAAAATGTTAAACGGTCTTTGCTTCACAGTCCTCATAATGCTGCAGTTCACCATCCTACTTATGCACCGTTTTCTATCACACATTTTCCTTCCACACAACTTTCTATTATCATGCTTGGATATTGCGCTCTGAACAGACAGCTTCTTTAGCAATGACCTTTTGTGGCTTACGGGAGGGCGTCAATGACTGTCTGCTGGACAACTGTCAAGTCAGCACTCTTCCACATGATTGTGTAGAACATAAGATTTTCACAATTTCTGAATAAAAAATTTATGTTTTATTGGTCTGAGAAACTGAATTTCGGGTTTTCCTGAGGTGTAAGCTATAATCCTAAACAATAACAGAATTAAATACTTGAAATCAATCATTCTGAGTGGAATTAATCCACATATTTTGAGATTCAGCCTTGTTTTGCTATACAATAACTTGCCTTACTGAAATAAACTTTTTGATGATATTTTTACTTATTGAGATGTACATGTATTAATGCTATCTAAGCAGCAACAAACATTGCCTTAAAGATCTTTATTTAGGAAACTGGTAAATATTGGTAAATATTTCAGTCCTTTTATTTTAAATGCAGTGCAGCAATCACATAACATTGCTTTAATTCCAGAGAAATTAAGAGTCCTTGCATAAAATTTTTTATTTTTATTTTCTGTTTAACAAAGAAAAAATTACAGGGGTCTAAAGAGAGAGCCAACAGATGAAAAATTGTATATATTTTTGATTCAAAAAGCCTGAACATATTTATCCTCCATTGCAGAATCTCCACTGACTGATCAAGACCAGAACTCACCTGAAACCCTCCCAGTGTGATCGCTGACATAGAGCCCATAGGCCTCCCAGTCATCTCCATCCTCTGAGTGGTGCAACGAGCGGATGGTGACCGGACATCCTGGAGAGAGATTCTCCACAATAACCTCAAACTTCTCATCCACCAGAGCCCGAGAGGGGTGGACGGAGAGAATCGGAAGAGGAGAGCTCAGAGACATAGCCAACATTCAGCTGTGGAGAAATGAACACAAGACAGAGCAGCGCCGGGTTTTTATTGTTAACATAGTCAGGGTCCAACGCAATCTTTATTACCCCTGAGTTGGAGTGGGCACAGAACAGCAAACACTTTACAACACACAATGCTTTGTTATCTTGGTGGCTAAACTCAACAATTTTAGCTCACATTTTTTAATAATCATTTTTGCACTGGGTATGTACGAACATTTGGAAAATACTACATTAAAATTACAAAATTGTGATTACCCGGTCAAATCTTTCTCCTGTTCTAACTTTATAAACAAGCAATGAGTCCCAGCAAACAGCCTCAAAGTACTTCTAGAAAAATTCGTTCGTTCGTCGTCTTCCGCTTTATCCGGGACCGGGTCGCGGGGGCAGCAGACTCAGCAGAGACGCCCAGACGTCCCTCTCTCCAGACACCTCCTCCAGTTCCCCCAGGGGGAGCCCAAGGCGTTCCCAGGCCAGCCGAGAGACATAGTCCCTCCAGCGTGTCCTGGGCCGTCCCCTGGGCCTCCTCCCGGTGGGACGTGCCTGGAACACCTCCCGAGGAAGGCGTCCAGGAGGCATCCGGTATAGATGCCCGAGCCACCTCAACTGGCTCCTATCGATGTGGAGGAGCAGCGGCTCTACTCCGAGCCCCTCCCGGATGGCCGAGCTCCTCACCCTATCTCTAAAGGAGTGCCCGGCCACCCTACGGAGGAAGCTCATTTCAGCCGCTTGTATCCGTGATCTCGTTCTTTCGGTCATGACCCAAAGTTCATGGCCATAGGTGAGGGTAGGAACGTAGACCGACCGGTAAATTGAGAGCTTTGCTTTTCGGCTCAGCTCTCTCTTCACCACAATGGACCGGCACAGCGCCCCCATTACTGTGGCAGCCGCACCGATCCGTCGGTCGATCTCCCGCTCCATTCTTCCCTCACTCGTGAACAAGACCCCGAGATACTTAAACTCCTCCACTTGAGGCAGGAACTCCCCTCCAACCTGAAGAGGACAAGCCACCCTTTTCCGGTCGAGTACCATGGCCTCGGACTTGGAGGAGCTGATCCTCATCCCAGCCGCTTCACACTCGGCTGCGAACCGCCACAGCGCATGCTGTAGGTCTTGGCTAGAGGGGGCCAGCAGGACCACGTCATCCGCAAAAAGAAGAGACGAAATCCACTGGTCCCCAAACCAGACCCCCTCCGGCCCTTGGCTGCGTCTAGAAATCCTGTCCATAAAAGTTATGAACAGGACCGGTGACAAAGGGCAGCCCTGCCGGAGTCCAACATGCACTGGGAACAGGTCCGACTTAGTGCCGGCAATGCGGACCAAACTCCTGCTCCGCTCGTACAGGGACCGGATGGCCCCCGATTCCATACTCCTGGAGCACCCCCCACAGGGCATCACGAGGGACACAGTCGAATGCCTTCTCCAGGTCCACAAAACACATGTGAACCGGTTGGGCAAACTCCCACGAACCCTCGAGCACCCTGTAGAGGGTATAGAGCTGGTCCAGTGTTCCACGGCTGGGACGAAAACCACACTGCTCCTCCTGAAGCCGAGGTTCGACTATCGGTCGGACTCTCCTCTCCAATACCCTGGCGTAGGCCCCTCCTTGAATCGTCACCTTAACGTGGTGGAGGGGTTTGAGTGCTCAAATGATCCTAGAGGCTATGTTGTCTGGGGCCTAAATGCCCCTGGTAGGGTCTCCCATGGCAAACAGGCTCTAGGTGATGGGTCAGACAAAGAATGGTTCAAGAACCCCTCATGAAGAACAAAATATCGAGGCACGTGACGTCGCCCGGTACGGCGGAGCCGGGGTCCCACCCTGGAGCCAGGCCTGGGGTCAGGACTCGTCGGAGAGCGCCTGGTGGCCGGGTTGCTCCTCGCGGGACCCGGCCGGGCCAAGCCCGAATGAGAGACGTGAGGCCATCCCCCAGTGGGCCCACCACCTGCAGGGGGAACCGTGAGGGACCGGTGCAAAGAGGATTGGGTGGCGGACGAAGGTGGAGACCTCAGCGGCCCGATCCCCGGATGCTTAGGCTGGCTCTAGGGATGTGGAATGTCACCTCGCTGGGGGGGAAGGAGCCTGAGCTTGTGCGGGAGGTCGAGAGATATCGACTAGAAATAGTCTCCTTGAGAGGGGTTGGACTCTCTTCTACTCTGGAGTGGCCCACGGGGAGAGGCGGCGGGCTGGTGTGGGTTTGCTTGTTGCCCCCCAGCTCAGCCGTCTCGTGTTGGGGTTTACCCCAGTGGATGAGAGGGTCGTATCCCTGCGCCTTCGGGTTGGGGAGAGGTCTCTGACTATCATTTCAGCCTACGGGCCGAGTGGTAGTGCAGAGTACCCGGCCTTCTTGGCGTCCCTGTCGGGGGTCCTGGATAGTGCCCCTCCCGGGGACTCCATTATTCTGCTGGGGGACTTCAACGCCCACGTGGGGAACGACAGTGACACCTGGAGAGGCGTGATTGGGAGGAATGGCCTCCCCGATCTGAATCCGAGTGGTGTTTTGTTATTGGACTTCTGTGCTAGTCACGGATTGTCCATAACGAACACCATGTTCAAACATAAGGGTGTCCATCAGTGCACTTGGCACCAGGACACCCTAGGCAGGAGGTCGATGATCGACTTTGTTGTTGTATCATCAGACCTTCGGCCGCATGTTTTGGACACTCGGGTGAAGAGAGGGGCTGAGCTGTCCACTGATCATCACCTGGTGGTGAGTTGGATCTGCTGGAGGAGGAGAAAGCCAGACAGACTTGGCAGGCCCAAGCGCATAGTGAGGGTCTGCTGGGAACGCCTGGCGGAGCCCTCGGCCAGGGATGTATTCAACTCCCACCTCCGGGAGAGCTTCGACCAGATCCCGGGGGATGTTGGAGACATAGAGTCCGAGTGGACCATGTTCTCCGCATCTATTGTCGATGCTGCTGCCCATAGCTGCAGCCATAAGGTCTGCGGTGCCTGTCGTGGCGGCAATCCCAGAACTCGGTGGTGGACACCGGCAGTAAGGGATGCTGTTAAGCTGAAGAAGGAGTCCTATCGGCTGTGGTTGGCTTGTGGGACTCCTGAGGCGGCTGACGGGTACCGTGAGGCCAAGCGTGCTGCGGCCCGGGCTGTGGCAGAGGCAAAAACTCGGGCCTGGGAAGAGTTCGGTGAGGCCATGGAGAAGGACTACCGGTTGGCCTCGAAGCGATTCTGGCAAACCGTCCGCCGCCTCAGGAGGGGGAAGCAGTGCTTTGCCAACACTGTTTATAGTGGGGGCGGGAGACTGCTGACCTCGACTGAGGACATTATCGGGCGGTGGAAGGAGTACTTCGAGGATCTCCTCAATCTTGCCATCACGCATTCCGTGGTGGAAACAGAGGCTGGGGACTCGGGGTTGGACTCTTTCATCACCCAGGCTGAAGTCACCGAGGTGGTTAAAAAGCTCCGCAGTGGCAAGGCTTCGGGGGTGGATGAGATCCGCCCTGAGTACCTCAAGTCTCTGGATGTTGTAGGGCTGTCATGGTTGACACGCCTCTTCAACATTGCGTGGCGGTCGGGGACAGAGCCTCTGGACTGGCAGACTGGGGTGGTGGTCCCCCTTTATAAGAAGGGGGGCCGGAGGGTGTGTTCCAACTACAGGGGGATCACACTCCTCAGCCTCCCTGGTAAGGCCTACGCCAGGGTATTGGAGAGGAGAGTCCGACCGATAGTAGTCTAGAAAAATTAATAAAGCTAAAATAGCCCTAAGGTTTTAGAATCTGATTAACTAACATGAGATGTGGTGAGAAATGGTTCAGGTCTTTTAAAAAGTTGTTTCCAGTCGGTTCGAAATTCAGAACCAAACGTATGATGAACACAAAGATTACACTTCACTGTCTTCAGCTTATCGAGGATTGTGTAACTTGTTAATAGGATCCAGGAAGGAAACCCAGACATCCCAACTTCTCAGAAACACTCTCCAGCTCATACTGGGAGAGCCCAAAGATTAGAGCGGCTGTCATTTTCTCGTTTACGTGTTTTGGTAAATGTGAGCTTTTGTTTTTTCTTGGTGGTGGTTTTGGCCATGGAACTCTCTCATGGGGGACATTTTTGCCCAGTCTCTTTATTATTGTTGAATTGGGACCTCTGGCCGTAACTGAGGTATATGTGGCCTGCAGAGTTTTAGATGTTGTTTAATTTTATGTTCCCTTTTCTTTTCTTTTCTTCTCTTACCTTGTCCTTTGTTATCCACTTCATGACAAAACGTGAACCTAAGTGCTTCAGCCCTTTTTGGATCTTTGTATTAGTCATCAGAAGTATTGTTTCTGCTTTGCTAACTTACAGGAAACATGAATTTTTAAAAGAAAGGACACTATTTCACAGAACATCCCTCTTTAATTCATTACAATTTAGAGCTTTAGGGTATTTTGGCCAAAACTGTATCAAGAGTCAAGGAAAAGTCTATAAAAAAGAGTTGTTCTGGCCTTTTTTATTTTATTTTAAATACCCACAGTACTTTGACCTTAGAGGAAAGAAAAAGGAAAGAAGAGGTGAAACCGAGATTTGACATCAACTTTGCTCCATCAACTTTTGCTGTTCATCTCAAACTCGGGTCGTTTACCAGAGGCCTCTACCTGGGTCCTATGCAGTATCTATGCTGTTCCTAGGACTGCGCTCTTCTGGACTGAGATCTCCAGTGTTTCTCCAGGTATCTGTTGGAGCCACTTCTCCGCTGTTGGGGCCATTGAGCTTACTTCCCAGTTCTTGCTTTACGTGTTGCAGGCATTTGGCCGTTGCTGCTTTCCTCGTGGCTTTGTCGTAGTTGCCATTTGCCTGCAGTATTCCAAAGTCCTTATATAGTAGATCTGCTATCTTCCCATATGGTAGTGCAATTCCTTCCGCGTGGATAACATTCCCTCACTCACTGTGGATCAGTGAGTAAATGTCTCGCTTACTCTTAGCATACATCTTGATGTCATGCATGTATAGGAGGTGACTGATAGTGGCCCCATTTTCTGAGTCATTAGCCATACCCAGTCTTGTTGATTAGTTGAATCAAAGGGTTCAGGCCTATGCAGAACAGCAGTGGGGAAAATAAATATTCTTGGTATATGCCACATTTGATCTAGACTTGCACAATTGCCTTGGCATTGGCTTCAAAGTTGGTCTTTCACAGCCTGGCAACAAAGGCTTTTAGAGTGTTGTTCACCTTGTACAGCTTTTGCCACCTTCATGTTTACAGGACTTTGAGATTAGTGTGGTCTGCTCTTAGGTTATTAGTGACTGTGCATTGTTTTTATGAGGCGTTTTCCAGTACTGTTGAGTCTCCAGCCTTGGTATATTCATACATGTGGTATTACACTACCAGCTGGTTTGGTGGAGAACAGCCGGTTTATTTGTCTGGCTTCTATCTCCCTTGTGTATCTCTTCAGTTGGGTGGCCAAGGCTTGGAGTGTTTGTTTGGCAGTTTTCAGAGCCTCTGGTATGGGAATCTGTTTGTGTTTCTTGGGTATTCCTTCCTGCTGGTTGCAACCTTCTGGAGTTCTGACAATTGGCATATTTACTTCTGTGTTACCATTATTTTGGCGTCTGATCTTCTTCCTACATTGTCTATTGTGGTTGCCTCTACTGTTGACAAGTGTTTTAAGGATAACTGTTGCTGTACTGCATATCAGCTCGTTGGTTTCTGTGATGGTCTCAGTAGGGATTGTACGTAGTGTTGCATTCACATTGTCTAGGAGAGCTTCTGAAAGTACTCCACTCAACTTCACTAGTTGATGATGGGGTTGACAACACCTAGCCATGATCTTATCTTTAAGATTTTCTTCCAGGCTAGTCTTGTATTTAGCTCCATCCATCTCCCCATCAGCTATGATCAGCTTCTCTGTCCCTGCTGATGCTGCCACCACGTTTCACTGTAACAGTTTTCTGCCACACAGGGTTTGCATAATAGTTCAGTATGGCCTTCTTCCACACTTTTGCCCCATCTCTTCCCTGCTTTGTGGCAAACTGTGAACAGGACTCCTAATGGCGTTCTTTCTGTCTCCCCTCCATAATCCCTAAGGCCAGATTTGCCGAGCATATAACTAATAGTTGGCATGTTAACAGATTCTTCCACCTGAACTGTGGATCTCTACAACTCCTCCAGTGTTACGATGGCCTCCTGGCTGCTTCTCTGATAAATGCTCTCCTCTGAGGCCAAAACAGAAAAGCTGGATTTATACTGAGATTAAATTACACACAGGTGGAAACTAATTATGTGACTTTTGAAGGCAATTAGTTGAAATGGATTTAATTTAAGAGCATCCTAGTAAAGAGGAGAAGATTCTTGTAGTTAATCTGAAAAGCAATGTACCATCAATTTTGTATAACTAAGTTGGTCTGTCCCATAACATCCTAGGAAAATACATTGATGCTCTGCAACTTCAACAACACATAGTGGAAATTTGGTATTTGGTGTTGCAGTTGTGCTTGTTGACCACTAGAGGTGGGCACTTTCAGTATAATTCTTAAAGCAGCGTGTGTTAAGTATTTTTAAATCAATATTACATGACATTTTTTAAGTCTTTATCATCTTATTCAGAAAATGCTGAACTTCAATGATAAAATTAACCTGTATTCCGATTGTAATATCATCATAACATTTTTCCTTCATGAGCGAAATCACTGTTCAACAACCACTATTCCCAACATTGTCCATGGTGCAAATGATCTTCTTTCTTACATTTCTAATCACTCCCATGTGCAGCTGCACTATAAAGCAGCCTGTTATCCATCAACATGTTATCTATCATCTGAAGCCATTACATTATTACTTCCCTTGTGCTGCTGACAGCCCCAGATGATTAGTCATGTAAATGTCCTTTCAGTTTGGTGTCATAGCCTCACTCCCTCTCCTTTGTGTTAGCTGGAGCTCCGATGATATCTCTCATGGAAAACTAATTACAGTGATAAACTCTCACTCCATGAGCCTCGCTGCACCTGCATGTTTTTGTTTGATAATGTTTAATAAGCAATCGGTCTGTCGAGATTTACACAATTCATTCAATGCATGATTGAGAAAGGGTTAAGATGCATGCGGAAAATCCTAGATTTAACCAAAACTTGTAACAGCTTTAGTTTTTATACAAAGAAACTGAACATTTGCACAGAACAGATTCAGCTGCACAAAGATAAGGCCAAAGTGGGAAAACAGCCAGGTGTTGCTGATCAAATGCACTCATTAACTAATCATGAGTGTGAGCAGCTCTAAACAAAACAGGTGATTTCATCATGCCAAGATGAAGACATCTGCAATTACTTTAGGGAAGCAACTTCAACTTGGCCTTCTCCCAAGGCTGCTTTGAAACCCAGTAGATTTATCTCAAGGTCAGAGTGTGCAATACTCAGAGAAAGGCCAAAATACCCAAGAGCTCCATCTCAGAGGACCTCGGCCATCCGGGTGGGGCTCGGAGTAGAGCTGCTGCTCATCCACATCGAGAGGAATCAGGTGAGGTGACTCGGGCATCTATACCGGATCCCTCCTGGACGCCTCCCTTGGGAGGTGTTCCAGGCATGTCCCACTGGGAGGAGGCCCAGGGGAAGGCCCAGGACACGCTAGAGGGACTATGTCTCTCGGCCAGGCTGGGAATACCTTGAGCTCCCCCCGGAGGATCTGGAGGAGGTGTCGGGGAGGAGAGGGACGTCTGGGTCTCTCTACTGATTCTGCTGCCCCCGCGTCCCGGTCCCAGATGAAGCCGAAGACGACAAGTACGTGTACGAAGTTCATGACAGGACGGTTAGAAAAAGACTGAAGAAGTACAAATTGTTGGAAAACTTGTGGAACATTCTCCTTTTGACAGAGGAGACCAAAGTAGAGATGTTTGGCCATAATGCAACACCTCAAACTAACTGCCAATGGGTAGAGGGATGGTGATTTGGGCTTGTTATGCAGCCATAAGACTTGGCCTCTTGAATTCATTGACTGGACCTTGACCAAAGTACACCAAAGTATTCCAGAGTCATATATGAGGCCTCTGAGACAATGATACCAAACACAGCCGCTACAAAAAAACATCTGAAAAATAATAGAATATATGCTGCAATGGTCCAATCTAAAACCAAGAAAGTCGTGGGATCTTCAAAGAGCTGTGCAGAAACAACTGTCTGCAAACTGAAGTGAACTGAAGCAAAGTTGGAAATAAGAATGGACCAGAAGTCCTCCACAAAATTTGAGGGACTGAAAAAATCAGACAGAATATGACTACTTCAAGGTATTCAAAGATATAATGGTTCATATATGAGAGTTAAGTGGCTTAGCAAAGAGAAACACCCTTAGAACATGGTCAAGACTAAAAATAAGAGACAAAGCAAGCGAAAGACCTGCTGAGAACTTGAAGAACTATTAAGAAGACTACTTGTTAGTAGACCTGCATGGAGCTTGTGAGCCTTAGGGGGTTAAATATTTGTTTAACAGAAATATTAGCTAGTTTTTGATTTCCACCACAGTCTGTCACAAGATTCAACCAAAGCAATGAAGTGAAGAAGATGCAGTATGATTCCAAAGTTAATGTGTTTCATTCTATTGAGAAGTGGAAGGGCTTTTGCTTTAAGTTGCTGCTTACTGTAGGTCAGTTACTTGTGATTTATAGACTCAGCACCTTTGCTCCTCAGATGGCACTGAGGGGATCATTAAGACGTTTTTGGTAAATAATGACAGAACTTTGTGTTCTTTTTGATCAGCAGTGATTCTGGTCTTGGAACACTCCCATGGAGGCCATTTTTCCTAGTCTCACTCTTTCTTATTGTTGAATCATGACCTCTGACCTTATGGAGACAAGAGATGCCTGCAGAGCTTTAAATGTTCTAGGTTCTTCTGTGACCTCCTGTACAAGTCACTGATGAGCTCTTGTAGTAATTTTGGCTTCTCCACTGTTTCGTGTGGATAATGGTTCTCACTGTGGTTCTCCAGAGCCCTAAAGCCTTAGAAATTGGCCTTAGAAATTAGCCTGACAGAGGGAGGTATCCCAATCCTTGTGGTTTTTAGTATAACAATGACCATCAGTGGGACCCTTTGTGGGGTTCCTTGAGACGACATTGTTGTAAATAAGCGCCGTTTAACTAAATAATCTGAACTGAAACTATCTCTGCAGTTATGCTGCTATAGGCTTAGGCTGCTGGAGGACATAATGACCACCCTCTTCGCTACATTCTCACACTACTCTCCAATTTTGCATTATTTGCTGTTATTTCAGCTTTTAACATTGTTCTCTCTATTCTCTTCCTAGAAGCTACACCTGGCCTGACTCTGTGTCTAACTGTGACACCTTTCTGGAGAGGGGCATCGTCCGACCTTCTGCTGGCAACAACTAAATGCTCACCTTCTACAGATGATCCACATGGCCCTGTCTTTCAGTGTTTAACCCTTTCTCTCTCCTAGACATGGAAATTGACTGAGCTTTTACTGTAACTAATTATATGTGCTCTCTTTCAGACTCTAACCTTGAAAACTGGCTCAGAGTTTATCTGTTCTTTCTTTCTAGGTGAAACGACTAAAGGAGCTACATCCATTAACATTTACTTTTCCTTCCCATAGAAAGTACTCCTGGATCAGTGCTTCTTTGTTCTCTTTGTGTCTCTGCTCTGTTTTCTCAATCCCCCAGTTGGTCGTGGCAGATGGCCGCTCACACTGAGCCTGGTTCTACTGGAGGTTTCTAAAAGGGAGTTTTTCCTCTCCACTGTCGCTACATGCATGCTCAGTATGAGGGATTGCTGCAAAGTCAACGCCAGTGACTGTCCACTGTTGCTACATGCTCATCCAGGAGGAGTGAATGTTGCAAGTCACTGACTGGATGCAATCTGCTGGGTTTCCTTAGACAGAAAAACATTTAACCAATTTGAATAAATAACTAACTCTGACTGCACTGTTCAATGGTTAGGATTAATTGGAATGTATGAACCTGACTTGTGAAGTGCCTTGAGACAACATGTGTTGTGAATTGGCGCTATATAAATAAAACTGAATTGAATAGTGACTCTTTCCAGATTGAGAGCTGTCAATGATTTACCGTGAATCCACATTGCTCTGGACTGACCAGATGCTGCCTGTTTTGTGGACCTTTAACTTCACCCCTGTTTGTGATTTTCTTAAAATCACAGCATGACGTGTTGCCTTTTGAAATATTTTAGCCTACTTCATGTTGTCAGAAAGGCTTTATTTATGTGATTACTTGATTCTACTGATGAGGCAGTAATCAGGCCGGGGTGTAGCTACTGAACCTAAACTCAGCTTTCTAGAAAGAAAGTGTTTAACTGTCATAAGTGTTGTTTTGGCTGGAACAAAAGGCAGACAAGCACAGAGAAAAGCAGAAAGGGGGTCGAAAACTCCTTTAATTTAAAGCGAGTCCACTTACATGCAGGCGAGGTACTGGATGACAGGATAATCCTGATTACAAGGCATCTTCAAACTAGAATTTACCAGGATCCGGAGCAAGAACAAAATCCAAAGAGACATAACGACACCTCGTGAAACAAAGGACGAAGGCAAACTTAAATACAGACAAAGGTGGACAAGAAACAATAGGGCAGGTAATCAGAGGAACAGGGAACAGGTGACACAAGGAGGCTGGGAGGCAGAGGGAGCAGGTGAAACAGATTAACCAACTAGAAAAATTTGCATTTCCTGCAAAAATGCAGTGTGAATGCTGTAAGCTGAGTTTTTTTTAGCTGAAAGCTGGCAGAAACAAGCTGAAATTGACTGCAGAAAATCTGCTGAAATCTGATAAATTAGTAGAAATAGCAGAAACAGCAAAGACAAACTGTCATCTGATCTCTTTGAGCAGGAAGACTATTAGCTATAAAACAGCTTAACAATGTAAAGTTACCTCAAAACTACTTGTTGAAAGAGTTGTTGAAATGCAAGAACTGACAAAAACTTTAAAAAAGCAGGAAAGAGCTGCCATAGATGAGCTGAAAAAGCATAGACTGAAGCAAAAATATAGCCTAAGAAGTTGAAGTCAGTGGTAAAAAACATAAAAAATTGCAGAAATTTCAGAAAAAAAGGATCTCACAACAAATACTCTGAAGAAACACAAAAACAAACAAGAAATTGCCTAAAAAACACAAGTGTTCTTCAGCTAAGAGACAAGAGAGGAGAAAGAGAAGCTACAAATGATAACATTAGCATATTGGCTATTACTAGCATGGAGGCTGATATTAATTTAAACCACCTACCATGCAAAAAGCAATGTATAAGCTAAAATGAGCTAAAATGCTAATGCTTACTACAGCATATATTCAAAAGTCTATGAAATTGCCGTTTAAAATTATTCACTGCATTGCTTTGGCAGTCGCCTATAAATAAAGAGTCCAGTTTAGAGATGTGTAGTAATAGGTGCCAGAGTCAGGCCACTCACTGTTCTCTCTTCATTGCTATGGCAGGCCCCAACTAAGGAATGTTGAGACTTTTATTTTGGAAATATCAGTGAGTTTATTTTGAAAGGATAAAGTAGATCCATTTCCATCACAGAGTCCCAGCAATAGTGTTAAGACCAATGCTGCAATTATTGCTGTGTGAAATATGAAGGCGTTTATTTTGTAGGGTATGTCTAGGTGTTGTTTTGAAAGTCCAGTATAGTTGTCCTTTTAGGTCTGGCGTACTTCCACTAGATATAAAGAACCTGCTTGCTATTCTAAAATCGTTGTGTATGCTATCATCAGCTTAAAAAATCAATACAAACTATGGAACGCTGAGGCTTTTATTTTGAAAGTTTCAGTAAGACTTATTTCAAAGGACTAGCATAGTCCCATTTCCAACAGTGGGTGAACTCCAACAGTAGTGTAATGCCCAATCATGCAATGATATATAGTTTAAAACGTAAAGGCTTTTATTTTGTAGAACATGTTTTGTCTTATTTTGAAAATCCAGCATGGTTGTCCTTTCAGGTCTGGGTTACTTTCATTAGTTACATAGAACCTGCTTGCTATTCTAAAATCATTAAGTATGCTATTATCAGCTTTAATAATCCCTAGTAACTATTAAAGATTGAGGCTTTTATTTTGAAAATGTCAGTAATCCTTATTTCAAAGGGCTCATCTGGTCCTATTTCCTACACTGGATGAGCTCCAACATTGGTCTGAAGCCTAATGCTGCAATTTTCTATATTTTAAAATGTAAAGGCTTTTATTTTGTAGAGCATTTTTGTCTAGCAGGGTTGTACTTTCAAGTCTGGGTTATTTCCATCAGTCATATACAACCTACTTGCTCGGCTGAAATCATTGTGTATGCTATTATCAGCTTTAAAAAATCATTTGTACATATGGAAGGTTGATGTTCAATGTAAAAAAAGGCTTTTATTTTGTAAACTATGTGTAGGTCTTATTTTGAAAGTCTAGTGTGGTTGTCAGCTATGACTGACTTATTGTGATCACTCATGGAAGCTTCTGGCCTGATCTCAGCCTCAGAGCCACTCTCTGTCAGAGGTTACTAAAGTTCACTGGCAGCTGTGTTCTGTTGCTATGGTAATTAATGAGCGCCCAACAGCTGCTGTTGCTATGGTAACTAATGAGCGCCCAACAGCTGCTGTTTGCAGCACCACACTTTGTGTCTCATCATGGCCTGGCTTTATAACATGGTGGCACATGCTCCCGAACTACTGCCCATAACTCGGAAACCGTAAGGGCTATCAACGTCATTCTTGGACCGTTTTTCTCAGAACGGAGAGGGGAACAAGAATATTAACAATTTTTGTTGAAAATATAATAATGAAGGCACAACACTAGGTGAAAAAAAGGGAAAAATTGAGAAATACACAAAAATGCCTGAACATGCTCTCGAACAACGTCTAATACCTCGGAAACTATAAGGCCTATCAATGTGATTCATGCACTGTATTAATCAGCAGGCCCTGGTGAACAATCATGGAGCTTCTCAATTTTCTACACAAATCTGGCTGGGAGGTGTGACCCTGTGAAAAAGTGGATAATTTTGACCATTTGTAACCAGAGTGAAGGTGAATTTTTCTATCTCAAACAAACCTACTTCACGAGAAAACGATAAAAGGTATCCAAATAATTTTTGGACCGTAGGTATCAGCAGGGACGGGTGAACAATCCTGGATATTTTAATGTGTCTACATAAATCAGTGTAGGAGATGTGAAGATTAATTGGTGCAAAGCTCATGACTCTAACTTGAACAGTTTAGGAGAGGCGGCGATTCGAAAACATGTGAGTTTAAGGATTTGTTACTCAGATTTTTTCTGAAATTCCTATAGGTTTTCCATTCAGGCTGTGTTGACTTTGCGTTGCTCCCGGGCATCGTGCATGAAATCTGTTAGTCCCACATTAATGAGGGTGACATTTTCTGAATCGCAAAAGAGGATCCGACATTTTGATACCTAATTTGTGCCAGTAGAGTGAAAATTGAGCGAGTGAGGAGAGTTTGTTTGTTCTTTCTCAGGTTATTCAAAAACCTAGAGCGTACACTCTACCAACTGACGAATTCCGCCATAGGATTACATTATAAAATGAAAAACGTCAAAAATCTTGCCTAAAATTTGAATCGCAATTGTAGAAGAACCGTAATAGATATCAAAAAGCTGAATCATTTGAAGATAGCTTAATGTCTTGTGAACATTTTAAAAGTTGAATGGTGTTTCTAGCTGAACGTATGCAGAAGTAGTAAGCTGTGAAAGAGCACAAAGTTTTAGCTGAATTTTGCGGAATTGTTATGATTTTTCATTCATTTCAATGGACCAAAAATCGGCACAAAAAGCTGAATATTTTAAAAAGTATACAAAGTATTAATACCAAAAGTCATAGCCGTAATGTCCTAAATGAGCTTTAGCATTTTAAAAGTTGAATGGCTCAAATAGCACAAAGTATGAAGGAGGAGATAGGTGCCAAAAAAAGCATTCACACAATAAGGAGAAACACAGACCTAAGCAGAACAGGAGACTACGGTAAAATAACCAAAACATAAGAAATCTAGAATAACCAGAAGATAGAGGAAAACAGTGGAATCTGGAAGGAACAGGAAAAAACAACAAAAACCTAAGGCCTAAGAAAAAGGGGACCATAAAGAAACCCTGACTACAATAGCAAACACTGAAAGAACAAACTGAGAACGAAGCAGGAGAAAAGATGACTAGAATAAAAGTAAACAGTAACTAAAGCTAACCTGTTAAAGGAGGAACTGGAGAATAAAGATAAACAGAAGAAACAGAGCTAAGAGGGACAATGAATGTAAAGGGAACAGAAACTAAGTAATTAACAACTAAAAGAGGAAAACTAATGATGAGAGGAGAACAGACAGGGAGGCAAAAGGAAACCAGAATTGTCAGAACACAAATTGATGAACAAGAATACAAAACTTCAAACAAGAGCATCTAGTAAAACAAAAACACCAAACCACAAACAAAGTCCAAAATCTCACATCCTGACATTAACGGACGATTTAACAGGAGGCCAATTCTTCACATTGGTTTGGATACACTTCACAATAAACACCTTCATGTAAACACTACATTTTCTGTTTACTTGTGTTATCAAAGTCTAAAATTTGATAACCTGAAGCTTTTTGTGGCACAAACTTTTTTCTGTCCACTGTATAAAGAATTTCAAGGTGTGTTGAGATAAGATTGTTTCTGGCACAAAAAACCGTTGGTTCCCAGATAAAGTATGCCGACCAGGAACATTAACTCCAAATAAAACTGAATTAAAATAAGTTTCAATCTTTCCTCGTCATCCATGGATTATAACGCACCTTGTAAACAGTGAGACTCAGGATGGAAGAAGGAAAAAAGCAGCATATTAGAGAGTAATAAATTTAGGCAAACATCTAATTTAGATACAATTAGGTCTGCACAATATATTGAAAATCTATGTTATATCACTACGTAATACACTGAATTCCTCTATTTTATTTTATAGCTGCACAGTTGCATTGTAGAAGAACCCAAATCAACCATACTGAAAACATTATTTCAGCTGGAGTTTGAGCGCCTCCACGTTAACTTTAGATTCACCAGACACAACTGATGGAAGAACTTAAAAAGACTCACCTGAAAACATCCAGCAAATCGTCCCTGTCACCTTATTTCACAGAACCCACACAACCTGCCAACTAAAGCTCACGTCTCCTTGTTAAAATGGAAAAAATGAAAGAATGCTTCATTAAACATTAGACAGGAGAGAACCTTGGACTGAATGATAACCTTTCTTCACCTTTCAGCAGAGCAGAACACACAGGTCAAACATGATCCTTTTTTAAGGTAATCTTTTACAAAAAGGTATGTAGAGTTAAAAAGACACACCTCCGATGATTTTAGTATTAATTCAATTCAATTCATTTAAATTCAAAGATACTTTATTGATCCCCGAGGGGAAATTAGAATTTCAGTACAACCCATCCAAACATACATCATGACACAAGACAAGGGGGGGGACGGGTCACCGAGGCTTTGCTGCCCACTCACAGGCGCTGCCCTTGCTAGATGAGAAAAGAGGCCACATTAGGTAAGTAGAGGGAAAAAAATCATATTTCACACTTTATCCTTAGCAGGATACAGTTTGAGGTTGCAAAAAACCTCAACACAAAGAAGCAACAAGTTTACAAAACATCATGCTGGGATCGGTGAAGGTGGTGTGAGGGGTGTATATGTTTATCTTGAGCATGTGTGTGTGTGCAAGTAAGTCCATGAAGCACTGTCACAGAGGCCATTGTCCTTGATGGTTCGTTGGAATGTACATCAATCGGCCACAAAGTTCTGAGCAGGTCCACAGATGTCCTCAGGGAAGGGAGGGAGCAGAAGGAGCAGAGCGTCATGTTTACATAACTTCCAGGAGAAGTTGAGGATAGCCAGCCATCAAGGCCGTGCAGGGGAGCCAGATTCAGAAAAACAATAATTATTTGGGTTAGGCTGACTCTTAATTTTCCGTCAGCCTTGAGAGTCTCGCTGGTGCTTCTCACAGGCGAATCCAAACAGCCAAATTCCTGGTCTTTCTGCCAGATCCGAGCGAACAACTTTCTCCAAGATTTATCCCATTTCACCCCTGAGTCCAGGAACCGCAAACTGCCTGCGATCCTAAGGATCACATCCAGTCTGCAATTCAGCTCACGTAACATCTCAGTCTGAGTGCTGATCGCTCTGAAGATCCCATCATACATGCCAGGCAGCCTCACAATGGCCAGAACAGCTGCTGACATTCTCCGAATTTCTCGATATGCCAGGTAACCGCTGACTCCAAAAAGCAGAGACCTGGGATAGCCATGTCTGCTTGAGCTAAAACACAAAATCCCAGTTTTAAAATGTTGGGATTGAATAACAATCTACACGCCTATATTAAAATGCTGGGTTTTTGTGAACATAATGAAGATCAAACCAACTGCGTCATCATGTTGCACACTTTTTACTTTTGTTTCTCTCTTACTTCCTGTGTTATTATAAGCTTTATTTTTATTATAGCTAATTTACAATAAGGCTTCTATCATTCACTTTTTTCACCTGATGTTGTCAGGAAGTTAAAATTCAGACTGAAAACAATGCCTTTCAAGATATCTCAAATGACGTCACTGGATTCGTCATTTGAAGGGTCACACATAATTACAACTTAAGATATCTCAAACTTTAATATGACCAGTCAAAATTACATTTTTAGATATCTGAATTAAAGTAAATTATGCACAAGGCCCCCCTAATGCTGCCAATGAGCTGTCCAAACTGTTGCCTGCTGAATTTCGGGTGGCTGCCAAGGCACTAGGTGTTTTTGAAAAAAAGCCAGAAAATGCCAGAATATTGAAAGAGCTCGGCAGTTTGGGATATGTGGAGAACATGGACTTTGTATACTTGAAGACTGCTTAAGAAACCTGCTCTATAAAATGTAAGTGCGGTGAAGTTGATTTTATGTTAAATCGACCTGCCATAATGTACACACCTATATTAAAATGCTGGGTTTTTGTGACCATAATCAATATCAAGCCAAAGCCTACACTGGTCAACTCCCCCCCATCTTCACCCATGTCTTTAACAAGTCTCTGGAGCTGTGTGAGGTTCCCTTCTGCGTTAAATGCTCCACCATCATCCCTGCCCCCAAAGAAACTTCCCATCACAGGATTAAATGCCTGCAGGCCAGTTCCAACTTGGGACCACACCAATGGTGTTACACCTTGACCACCCAGGGACGTACACCACGATCTTGTTTGTGGACTTCAGCTCGCCCTTCAGTGCCATCAACCCAGACATCCTCCTTTAGAAGCTCACAAAGCTCAGAGTCCTGGCCTCCACCAGTCAGTGGATCACCAGCTTCCTGACTGACCAGCAGCAGCAGATGATGCTGGGAAGCATCTTTTTTCACTCCAGAACCATCAGCACCGGCGGACCCCGGGGATGTCTTCTCTCCCCACTCCTCTTCTCCCTCTACACAAACGACTGCACTTCAGCGGACCCGTCTGTGAAACTCTTGATGGTTCAGATGACACCACTATCACTGGCCTGATCTAGGACAATGACGAGGCGACATACAAACAGGAGGTGGATCAGCTGGTAGTGAAAACCACCTAAAGCTAAACCCACTAAAGACGGTGGACTTGGTGACAACCACCCCCCCAGCCACTGCCTCCCCTCAACATCCACAACAACACTGTTAACTGTGGATCACTTCGGTTCCTAGGAGCCAGCCTTTCTCTGGACCTGATGTGGTCCTCACTGTCCAGAAAAAGACCCATGTTAGATAAATATTATTGCTTGTAATGTTAAGATCCTTTATATTTTGTAAAAAGCATACTTTCTACAGCATTAATGTTGCATTACTGAGTATGAACTTATGTGCAGAAGAAGAACGCTGTGACTTCGAAAGACTGAAGCTGAAACTCCACAAAACTCCTATCTGGTGAGATAAGGAGAAAGAACAGATTATCTGCAAAGTGTTATCTACTTATGAGGAAGGGGGAGAATACACTTTGACCTTAGGTTGTGGGAAAAGCAAATATTGGGACAACTGAAGGCGAGGAGCAGCCAATAAAAAGACCCACATTCATGTTAGTTCAGCTTGAGACAACTGAGGCACTGTACAGGTCGTATCTAGTTGAACTCCATACAAGTCAAATTTGTCTGTTTCTTCCAAGGAGTTTGTGTCTGTAGTTTCTCTCCTGATAAAGGTACAGGGGTTGGACAATGAAACTGAAACACCTGGTCTTAGACCACAATAATTTATTAGTATGGTGTAGGGCCTCCTTTTGTGGCCAATACAGCATCAATTCATCTTGGGAATGACATATACAAGTCCTGCACAGTGGTCAGAGGGATTTTAAGCCATTCTTCTTGCAGGATAGTGGCCAGGTCACTACGTGATACTGGTGGAGGAAAACGTTTCCTGACTCGCTCCTCCAAAACACCCCAAAGTGGCTCAATAATATTTAGATCTGGTGACTGTGCAGGCCATGGGAGATGTTCAACTTCACTTTCATGTTCATCAAACCAATCTTTCACCAGTCTTGCTGTGTGTATTGGTGCATTGTCATCCTGATACACGGCACCGCCTTCAGGATGCAATGTTTGAACCATTGGATGCACATGGTCCTCAAGAATGGTTCGGTAGTCCTTGGCAGTGACGCGCCCATCTAGCACAAGTATTGGGCCAAGGGAATGCCATGATATGGCAGCCCAAACTATCACTGATCCACCCCCATGCTTCACTCTGGGCATGCAACAGTCTGGGTGGTACGCTTCTTTGGGTCTTCTCCACACCGTAACTCTCCCAGATGTGGGGAAAACAGTAAAGGTGGACTCATCAGAGAACAATACATGTTTCACATTGTCCACAGCCCAAGATTTGCGCTCCTTGCACCATTGAAACCGACGTTTGGCATTGGCATGAGTGACCAAAGGTTTGGCTATAGCAGCCCGGCCGTGTATATTGACCCTGTGGAGCTCCCGACGGACAGTTCTGGTGGAAACAGGAGAGTTGAGGTGCGCATTTAATTCTGCCGTGATTTGGGCAGCCGTGGTTTTATGTTTTTTGGATACAATCCGGGTTAGCACCCGAACATCCCTTTCAGACTGCTTCCTCTTGCGTCCACAGTTAATCCTGTTGGATGTGCTTCGTCCTTCTTGGTGGTATGCTGACATTACCCTGGATACCGTGGCTCTTGATACATCACAAAGACTTGCTGTCTTGGTCACAGATGCGCCAGCAAGACGTGCACCAACAATTTGTCCTCTTTTGAACTCTGGTATGTCATCCATAATGTTGTGTGCATTTCAATATTTTGAGCAAAACTGTGCTCTTACCCTGTTATCTGCTCTTACTGGTGCAATGTGCAATCAGTGAAGACTGGCTACCAGGCTGGTCCAATTTAGCCATGAAACCTCCCACACTAAAATGACAGGTGTTTCAGTTTCATTGTTCAACCCCTGTATATCCCAGTTACCAAGGCTCAGCGATGTAGGTGGGGAGTGACAGCTGGTCCATGTGGTCCAATCCAATAGATAAGCCGCAGTAGGTTGCTATATTTAAAGCTGCAGACCCGTCAGGGTGTCCATACTGGCCCCTGTCCACCACCTAAAGAACCAGCAATGGGCATGTGAGCATCAGAACCATGTTACAATGAAGGAAGGTGGCCTGCTCTACAGAATCCCAAAGGAGGCAGTCCTGTGGAGGCAGTATGATGGTTTGGGTAATGTTCTGCAGGGAACATCTGCTCCCGCCATCCATATACATGTTCCGTCTAAGCAATACATATATTCATAATAATAGCACTGCAATTACAGTATTACAATGACAGTATTTGACATCCAGGTCACTACAGAATACTACAATAATCTAAAGACAAACATGCAAGAGTCAATTAATTTAATATCTTTGCTCTAATTTACTTTTAAATGAAGCGATCAATAAGTAAATGACATATTGTTTACTGTGTTTGCATTGTTGTTTCCATTATTCATCTGGAGGGCCCATTTGTGTCCCACGCCTCTGATACAATATGAAGAAACCCCAAGGGTTTATTGGCGGCATCCTCTGGAAAAGATGTGTTAAATAAATGCAACTTTTATCGCAGAAGCATGATCTCACACTATGAAAATTTAGAAAAATCCAACTTTTAATTTTAGATCATCTAATTAGTGGAAGGGAAAAATCCACATTAAGAAATAATAGTTGGCTATGTCATTATTGACTGGCTGTGTCATCATTGACAAATCAATAAATGTAAGTGAAGTATTTTTGTATGTACTTGATCAGAGCAACAGAGAAGCATGTCTCTCTTCACAATGGGAAAGATGTTTGTTGATCTAAAAAAGTAAGGAAATGTTTCAAGAAAAAAAACTCCTAGCTTAAACCTGTCTCTATTTACATGTCGTGTAATGATTGTGTGGAGGCACTTTTGCTTTGGTGTTTCTTCTCTTACCGATTGTTTTCTAACTAGTACCGAACCCTCACAGATGTTTCCCTATTGGCTGATGCCTGTTCTGCTCCTGTTTGGATATGCTGTTTTTCTGACCTGTGTATTTACAACAGATAAACTAATAATATATATTTCTAAAGCTGCTACTGATATGAAATGTTCATGGAATGAGACAGGGAAAATGCATTAACACATAAAGGCATTGAAAGTTATGAAATCAGTTATTAGTAAGCAATCCTGACACTTTGTGCAAATTAATATCAGCTTGTTCAGTCTCAACTGATTGACTGTTAAAAGATGTCTCAATACCAAGGTGTTCCTAAAGAAACATCTCTTGATGGGTGAGCTGTGTTGAGGCCATAACACAGCAGAGGAACGAACATCTTTACACCACAAACCGGCAATGGCCAGGTGCTCAAGGGAAGATTTTAGACAGAGGGGTGAAAAGGATTATCAGAAGAGTTGTCAAACAGCCAAGGACTATTTGTGGAGAACTTCAGAAAGAGCTGGACAAGGTACATTGTCCCAAAGAAAACAATAAGTAACACAAGCGTACCATGTAAGACTCCACTACTGAAGGTAAAGCATGTTGAAGTGTGTTTAAAGTTTGCTAAACATTTAGACAAGTCTGTGAAATGCTGGAATACCAACAGTGATGTTTGGAGGTGGGAACATCATAGTGCTGGGCTGTTTTTCAGCATCCTGCCCTTCTTATAATTAAAAGAAGGACAAATGTACAAACATAACGAGGCATTCTTGATGAACAACTGTCGCCATCTACCAGAATGATGAAGATGAAACAATGGTGGACGTTTAGCAAGATGAAGATCCTAATCACCTGACATTAACCATATATAAATCTATGGAAAACCTTAGCACCTTTGTCTTTGGTGCCGTGGAGAGTGAGGTTAGTGGCTCTGAAATGAGGGGAAAAAGGTGGCTCGATCAGATGTCCGGTGTTGGGATACTCCAGCCTGTACAGGAGGTGTGTCTTCCCAGAAGCTTCAATCACCTGGGCCATCTGAGGGTCAAAAGTTTACGACAAGGAACAAGCAGATGAACCAGCAGAAACAGTCAAAACTCTGGAAAAGCTGAGGAACAGTTTTACACAACGGATTTTCATCATTTTCTTTCCACTTCACAATTATGCACAACTTACTGTTGGTCTCTCACATTAAATCCCGATAAAACACATTATGTAACAAAATAAGAAATAGGTTTAAGGAGTATGAATACTTTTGGAAGGTGCTGTATCTCTCAAATACAGCAGTGAACTCCCTCGGCAAAGAACTGGACTGAAAAGAAATTAAAAAGCAACCAAAGCCCAAAGAAAAACATCTAAACAGCTTCACAAGGCTTGAAGAACTATTCATTAAGGCTACTTTAAAAGAATCCAACCAATTTGACTCCTTGGAAGCAAGATCTAAATGAAATGGATGCATGAAATTCCTGCTGAGGACCCAGTAGGTGTAACTGAGCATGTTTGTGAGCTCACCCTGTCAGCGGTTTCCAGTACAGGCCAGTTTTGATCATCACAGCCACTGACCAGAAGCACTGGAGATCTGATTTTCCCCATCTAGCAAAAAGAATGTGTCAAAATACAGCTCAGTGTGTTTGGAGTGACATGAGTTTGGCAGAGATTTGATCGCACCCTGGTCAAACATTTTACACTCACATCTGTGTTTAATAAATAGCTATAACTTACATCCACTTTATACGGGGCGTCTTCCATCAGAGCCAGACCCGTGTCTCTCCAGATCTCATACTTGTTCTCATCCAGACGTATTTTGTCGAATTTCCTGCCATCACAGGTAATTGCATGTGTCACTGCAGCTGTACAAAGATGTTTAATGTCCTCATGTTCCTGAGAAACTCAGCACCTACTTGGCCATTAACAGCTGGATTCCTGAGAGGCCCTTCTCACAGGCGTAATAGTTGGCGTTACTGATGCAAACAGCGCAGCGGGGCTGAAGCACAAGATTTTTTCAAAAATGCATAAATTTATCCATCCGTTTCACAATGTTTTGCTATGAACACAGCAGGATACTGACCAGAAAATAGGAATAAAAATGGACGCATAAAATAGCCACTAAAGACTTTAAATGAATATTCTGATGTTTTTCAACATGTTGCGATTTTTTATTTTTATGCATTTTGTTAAAACATTAAAATGTCTGAATTTATTATTTATTCAGGGGTTTCATGTGAAACATGTTAAATCTATAAATAATCTATAAAAAACAATTTGGTAAATAATAAAAAGTATACTTTTTTTCATTATAACTGCCTGAAGGCAAGTGTGGTGTCATTGATCCTGGGATCTGGTTTGGTTTTGGTGGACCTACATCATACAGTCCGTACTTACCCAAAACTAGACACAAAACTGAAGTGCTGTGCTTAACTGTGTGCTCTTTCTACCCTTCAGAGTTTAGTACTGTGTTGGAATTATGATTATTGATTAATTAATCTTTATCAATAATTATAATTAAAAATCATAATTTGACAAAATTAATTTCTTAACCATAAATCCTCATTTATGAATCGAGACCAGAGATGTCTTCTGGTGTTGTAATTGTGGCTCAACGCCTTTGATAATTACAACCGTTAAATACTCAGTAATAATTAACAACTATTACCATAGATGTCACTGTTTAATTGACCGTTTCTGCCGAAACGTGTGGAACTTCAACCTTATCTTGACTGACGAGTCACTCTTGCACAAAATAAACACAAAACGCCTTCTCTTATGTATGTGAACATTTATTAAATCACAGCCCCGATACACTCGCTCTTCCGATTTAATCATCTTCACCTACTCAAACATGCAAAGTTCTACACAGAAGGAGTAAAATATCTAACTAAACAAAATAAAGCAAAACAGCAGTGGGTGCGTACGGGATCAAACCAGCAGTTATGGCAAAAATGATAATATGACAAAAAGGGTGTGGTGGTGAGTGGAGGTTGGGGCGCAGCTCAAACTGTAACTCAGATATACTCCGTCATAAAACCTCCCCCAACTCTTGAGCAGACAAAGGGTTATAAAACTTTTGGCGGCAAGCTAGCAGAATCCAGTCTCACAGCGCACAGGTATTTGCACGGTAAAGACACACTTGCGAGACACGGCGGTCTCCGAAAGTACCAGCGAATTTCAAAACAACGGCATCGATCGGCAAAGTGACATTTCTGGCCTTCTCATTCCAGAAACCTCAGTTATGAATTTTTCGTTGGCCAACGAAGGAGAATAAACGAAATCCACTCGGGACTCTTCTCCAGATGATGCTTCAGTTGCGTGGTCACCGCGTCACGGTCTCCAGCTGAAGGCGAGCCCTCAAAATGGTGCCTTCCTATATAGCATCTTGTGACGTCAGACTCGGGACGCCCCGTCATATCAGCCGTAGTGTGCGATGGGATTTGTAGGAACGGACTGTCCTGGATACTAAATGGCCGATGACGTTGGAAAGGCACAGTGGCATCCAGCAAAGTGCAAATGGTCCAATATTCAGCAAACAAGTGGTCCAACATTCCCCCCTAGGTTCAAAGGTTGAGATGAATCGCAGTCTACCGTACATATATATGTATATATATAAAAAGAAACAAAATCATGGTTCATAGCTTATTCGTCCAACTTCTATTAGGCACTGGAACCCGGCTGTGTCATTGGCAAAGGCGGTGCTATGAACCGTGGGGGAATGAATGTGAGGGAATCATTCCTGGCCTGTAAATGCTTAACCTGCCTGTATGCGGTGTGTAATCTTAGAAAAAAAACTAATGTTTAAAACAGGTTTAGGCTTAAACCATTAGCTCTTCCAAATGATGATGGGTTTTAATAGGACTCCTATCTCTAAACTATCTAGATGTGAAAAGAGGGAGAAAAATAATAAATGAATTGCAGTACCTAGGCTATAAGCCAGGTGTATTTGTGGAGGTTGCAAGGTGTCTGCTGTGGTGGACTTAGGATTTTCTCTACTAAGTTCAGCAGAACTAGGCCAGTAGGTATCTGTGCCTCGGTGGGACTGTCTACAGATGAACCAACCTCCTTTAATAAGATTTTGCATGAAAGCTCTGGCAATGTGGGTGTCCATTAAATCATTCTTAATCACTTCTGTGAGGGTCTGCAGTGCATGCAGAGTGTTATTGGAAAAATATCGTGTCAACTTACAGTTTCAAGCTGTGTCCTAGAATGTAGTCATATTTTTAACTGTTTCTGTTGAAGAAAGTTGTTAGTGGTTAGTGCATGTTAGCGTGAGTTCATGAAACATGCACCTATTTAACTAGTCCTACGCACTGATCTCTCCTTTCCCGGACATGGAGACAAGCTCTGTTCTTGGGGAGGAGAGTTCGATGTAGGACTTCATCTGGTTCAGCAAAACAGCAGCAGCTGGGATGATGGTGTCAACCTTTTCTGACAAGCATCCAACCCACTTGATGAAGCTGCATGTCACAGTTAGGAGGAATTTGTTACCTCCTGTTAATTTTGGAGCTGGTTCGACCCAGTTGGTCTGAAGGTGGAGCCAAGGTAATGTAACCCCCCTTCGCTGAAGCGGAGGTTTACTGGTTGGCTGGGATGGCTGAAACTGGCAGCAGGTTAAACAACATTTGATGTAGACCTGGGTGTCGTGAGACGTTGGAGGCCAGTGCGCCATCTGCTGGAGGGTGTGGAGTGTGGCTTTGTAGCTCCTATGGCCCCCTACAGGAGAGTAATGGGCGTAGGCTAATGTGACCTTTGGTCTGTTGGAACAATGTCCACAGCATGGGAGAGCTGTTTGATGCCAATCTGCACACTGGAGGTGCACACTCTGGCTGTCTTGAGGAGTGTGTGGCTGTGTTGTCCCTCAGTTAAAAGGGGGTCTTTTTGGCACAAGCGGTCATACGTCTCTCTAATGGTTGATGGTCTTCCCAGCCAGAATGCTAGTAGCACTTCTGGTATGAACATGGTTTCCAGGTGTACACCATCCAACACTTTGGGGTTGTAAGTTTTCACACCTGGGTTCTTTAAAGAGCCAAGCAATGCATGACTGCATCTGGGAGGAGTTTCCTGGATGGCTGGGTGCAGCTGTGTCTCAGAGGTGCACAAGACCGGCTCTGATGAGGGCCTGAGAGGTTCTTTGGGCTCCTCTAAGCTGGTGACCTGGTTGGTCACAAAGAGTGGTTTGCTGCTTACACCCAGTGGGTTTGGCACCTCCACCTGGACCCAGAGTTGGTTCTGGTGGCAGTCAATGAGTGGGGCCAGCCTATCCAGCAGGTCCTGGCCACCAAGAAAAATCTGTTTGTTTAATGTGCACATATTGATGGGGTGCACCAGAGCCATGTCTTCGAGTGTGATGTCCAGCTCCACCCAACTAGTGATGCATGATTGGTTTTGGGTGTGGCTGGTGATGCTTACATCACAAGCGTCGGCCTGAAATGGTTCATTGAAGGAGAGCATGGCTCTACTCACCTCCTCAAACATGATTGAGCGCATCAGGTTGATCTCTGATCCTATTTTAAAGTGGAAACTCAGTGATCAGACTGTATAGACGACGTGCATGTCTATTTTGGTTCAGTTTACCTGAGAGCCTTGGAAAGATGGTTTGTGGTGTTTCTCCTGGGGATGTCCCAGGTTTGTCTCCCAATCCGATCAGGTAGACTCTGATGGCTGTGGAGACTAGGTCCACGCCTATTCATGCTGACGAGAAGTTTGGGTCTGGTTTAACTGGAGGGTCGGCTTCCTGTTTCAAGGGTTGTGGGGGCGTGGTGGCCTGACGCACCGCTTCTGTCACCATCTTACGTAAGGCCTCCTCCATCTCTTTACCCATAATCCCTTCTGTTTGTCGGTCCCACCCTTTTCCATCAGGTTTACCTTTAGGCTTCACGTGATGGTCAGTGTCAGGTTTAAACAACCTACAATACTTACTGCGCACGGTCTTACTGGTATCTACCAACCCGCTGGAATCATCAGGCGTAATTGGAATCCGGCTCCGAAGGACCAAATTAATGTCAGGTTTAAACAACCTACAATACTTATAACATCACAAAAAGAAGAGAAACACAAATAATTAGTTATTTAATCGCTGCGAGGAGAATGGATAGAGATGTTTTCAGTTACAATCTCTCCACCGCTTTGAAAAACATTTGTCCGTTCCACTCTTTTTATTGTCTTTCGGGGGTCCTTAGATACAAAGAACGTCATTCTCTAAGGATGGGAAAAAACAGCTACATCGTAAACAGGTCATAAACACCATTATCTTTTAACAACACACTTCCACAGTCTCCTCCAATCTTAGATCAGTGTGTTGTCCATTCAGCACAATCAGCCTTCATCTTTTATGACCTCCTCAACTGCTTTCCTCCTCAGCTCCATTTATGACCTTTGCCTGCAGACAAACTCATCAAATCCTTTACTCACACAAACATCATGAAAGGTTATAAAATCAAATAGTCAAGTTAAAGAATAGGAGAAAATATAAGATAAATCTATATTAAATTATTCCAACAGTCAGGTCGTCTGTTTGACCGGAAGTGGTACGGCAACTTTGACTGTGGTTGTTATTCAGTACCACCCCAAGATGACCAAACCTACGTTGTTCCCTGAACCTGTTCTTCATATGGGTTCTGGTTGAAGGCATTCCTGATCTTCCAACGCAAGGCTGTTCCTTTCTGCATGTATCCGTAAAACCCTAGCTTCGCCCTCTGATCCCTTGGTCGGGCGAGCACGTGTTTCCCACGCCATCTGAGCATATTTGCGGATCTCTTGCATGCTCATGGTCTTGGTTCTGCAATACATAGTAACATCGTATTGAACACTTTCATGAAGGTTGTGGAGGAACAGGGATTTAAAAGCATGTTCCTCCTCAATGCCGGGCGCATTGCGTCCTTGGAAGTAAAGAGCTCTCAAGCGCCGGTAATACTCCCTGGGTGCTTCGCTTTTCTTTTGCTGGATAGTGAAGGCACCAAGTGTGGCGGAGGCCTGGTCCGTGTACACAGAATATTCTTCCCTTAAAGCTTCGCAAAGTGTTGAATAACGGTCTCAGACTGCAGGGGTCAGGCTCTCCACGAAAACATGGACGCTCCTGGACGTTGTTTTCCAGATGAGCTTCAATTTTTCCCGTGCTGATGGACAGTACAAATCTAAAAGACAGCGTTCAACTTCCCTAAGATAATCATCAGTGTTTGATTCTGCCTTATTAGGGTCGAAACGCTTTATGTCTTTGGCCAGAGACTCAAGCTGGCGGGTGCGCAATCCACTCTAGGGGATTGGTGCCGGCCCATCTGAGTCATCATCGGAGAGTTCACTCCGGCTGCACTCAGGGTGTATCAGTGCATCACACCTCATCCTCGGAGGAGGCAGTGGAGGCTGCTCAGGGTACAACGGTGGGCCCTGTGCTTCCCGGACTCGGATCCTGGGCAGCGGTTGAGGGCGGTAGAAACCACCTGAATCCCAGGGGCGGCTTTCCTGTCGCCTTGGCGGAGGTGAGGGATCGTAGAGGACTGTACTGCGAGTCAAGTTTGAAGGCTGCTCGCATCTGAGCCGTGAACTATTTACACCTGCTGGATCCCCAGCTAGGTACCGTTCATGGCTGCTGATTGCAGTGGGGTGTGGCACCGCACCACTGAACCTATTCTGACTACTTACCCCCGTTCTTGCCTCGGTGGATGTATGGGGAACCCTATGAGCCTGGAAAGGTAATCTCTGGAGAGCAGCATCTACATCCTCCAGATCTGACCTGCAGGTTCTCTCAGGGTTTCGCAGGTGTGGCTCACCTCCAAAGGTTTCAACCTGTGAGGTGTGTTTCGGTTCACCCTCCCATTCCTCCAGGGATGGGGGTGGCATGGCTACCCTCTATTGTATCCAATCTATTTTCAACTTCTGTTAGTTCACCTCTAAGGACATCCACTGTCTGCAAAGTATCATTCAGCTCGAACCGCAGTTTAACGCGCTGGTCAACTTCCAACATTAACCTTCGCTGATATAACAGAGTGAGCTCTCCTAACACATCTGAGACCCTTCTGTCCTTTGGTGGGTTTTTAATGACTTGGAGCAACTTCTGAATTCTGGCTTCACATTGCTCAATGCCATAATCATTGAGACCTTTACGCTCCTCTGGGGACAACAGAATCAATGATCCAATCACCTCTTGTGCCTGCATTCCTATGGGTTCCTCCAATACAGCATCAATTCGTCTTGGGAATGACATATACAAGTCCTGCACAGTGGTCAGAGGGATTTTAAGCCATTCTTCTTGCAGGATAGTGGCCAGGTCACTACGTGATACTGGTGGAGGAAAACGTTTCCTGACTCGCTCCTCCAAAACACCCCAAAGTGGCTCAATATTATTTAGATCTGATGACTGTGCAGGCCATGGGAGATGTTCAACTTCACTTTCATGTTCATCAAACCAATCTTTCACCAGTCTTGCTGTGTGTATTGGTGCATTGTCATCCTGATACACGGCACCGCCTTCAGGATACAATGTTTGAACCATTGGATGCACATGGTCCTCAAGAATGGTTCGGTAGTCCTTGGCAGTGACGCGCCCATCTAGCACAAGTATTGGGCCAAGGGAATGCCATGATATGGCAGCCCAAACTATCACTGATCCACCCCCATGCTTCACTCTGGGCATGCAACAGTCTGGGTGGTACGCTTCTTTGGGGCTTCTCCACACCGTAACTCTCCAGGATGTGGGGAAATCAGTAAAGGTGGACTCATCAGAGAACAATACATGTTTCACATTGTCCACAGCCCAAGATCTGCGCTCCTTGCACCATTGAAACTGACGTTTGGCATTGGCATGATTGACCAAAGGTTTGGCTATAGCAGCCCGGCCGTGTATATTGACCCTGTGGAGCTCCCGACGGACAGTTCTGGTGGAAACAGGAGAGTTGAGGTGCACATTTAATTCTGCTGTGATTTGGGCAGCTGTGGTTTTATGTTTTTTGGATACAATCCGTGTTAGCACCTGAACATCCCTTTCAGACAGCTTCCTCTTGCGTCCACAGTTAATCCTGTTGGATGTGGTTCGTCCTTCTTGGTGGTATGCTGACATTACCCTGGATACCGTGGCTCTTGATACATCACAAAGACTTGCTGTCTTGGTCACAGATGCGCCAGCAAGACGTGCACCAACAATTTGTCCTCTTTTGAACTCTGGTATGTCATCCATAATGTTGTGTGCATTTCAATATTTTGAGTAAAACTGTGCTCTTACCCTGCTAATTGAACCTTCACACTCTGCTCTTACTGGTGCAATGTGCAATCAATGAAGACTGGCTACCAGGCTGGTCCAATTTAACCATGAAACCTCCCACACTAAAATGACAAGTGTTTTAGTTTCATTGTCCAACCCCTGTATATTTATTCTCCTTTTGCCTGCTAATAGTGTAGGTGGTGTTGTGGAATAGATATCTGTTTTCTCTTAAATTTACAGTCTTGATCACTTTTGGGTAAAATATTTGTTGGTTAAAATAATGTATTATGGTAAAGAAATGATATATTGCGTAAAATTATTTGTTGATTGACACAAGATAAATTTTAGCTGAGATACTTGAATGTTGAGGCTGTAATATACTTTTCACCGAAGATACTTAAATGGTGACGGTGTTGATGTAAATAAGTTCCGGATTTGGCAATCCAAACTCAGTCCTGACGAGGACTGGGGTATTTAGGCTGGGGTTAGTAAGAGCCTCCCCGAGGGACTGGGACGCCTCAAAGTGGCCAGGGATAGGACCCCGAGACCCTGAACTGGCAGGTGAGGGAAGACAAATGGTGAAACTGTAATAATAAGATTAAGTAAAAGGAATTCCAGGGAGTCAACGGGGAGTTGATTCCTAGGTGTCAAACCGGGTTTGGCATCACAGCGGTCGGACCAGGAGAGATTGAAAAAGTCCCGCTGAGTGGAAGGGTTCAAGGCCCTCCGCGCGCGCAAGCTATATATCCTGTCGTGTTTTCGTATTTGTCTATGCATATGAGTGAGGAGAGAATACAAATGAGTGGCTGCGAATGGCTGCACTTGAGTGTGAGTGATTGTAGAAGCGGTGATTATATACAAACTGTTTTGCCATAGAGTGAACATAAAAAATAAAAAAAAAGACAAGTTGTTCAACATGGCAGGAGAGATTGATTGTCGAAGGAGGAGTAGATGACAGGGAACCGTTAGGTAGATGGTTGAACCGAGAATATAAGAGTTATCTGAAGGATAAAGAAAGTTGGTTGATTAAAGCTGATGAGGAAGGGCGACTTGGTGGAATAAAGTGTAAAGTTGAAGCAAAAGAACTGAAGTAGGGCCTAAGAGAGACAGAAGCACAAGAAACGTTTAGACTTTTAAGAGGGGTTACACTATTGGAATCAAAAGTGCATGATTTATATGAGAAAGTTTCTCAACAGATGACAGAAAAACAGTTTAAAGATTCTGGAAGAACACACACCATGACTACTCGTAGCCAGAGCGGTCCATCCAGATTTCAATGTCCGTTGTTGACTTCATCAGTTGGAATGACAAAATATGTCCCTTTTTTTATTGGGAGATGTACAGGCATTAGTGGATAAGTTGCCACCTATTGCAGGATGCGGACGTGTCTGGTTACAGGAATTAGATATATTGATTAAAGGCATGACACTGGCCTTGGGTGACTTTAGAGCAATTTCGGGACGATTTGTGCGTCCCTCGGTGGCTAGGGAGATAGAACAGAATGCTGATTGCAGTAAGGATCCTGATGACACACCCCTGACACGTGTAATGACAGCCCTAGGGAAGGCAATAAGAAATCAGTATCCGCCTCCGTTGCAGTCCCTCAATTCAATTGGGACTCTAATCAGCATCCTAAAGAGCACATTAGTGCTGCAGTGGACACGTGAATGAGACACACAGGAGTCAATCCTAAGGGTGACGGGACAGGAATGGGACAGCTGTTTAAAAAGCCATATTAAAAGGAGTTCCAGTTGACATGTGTTAAAAGATGAAAAATAATCCTGATTTGCAGGGAACAGACTTTACAAAGTGGGAAAAACATTTAATTCACCATTTACATACAGCTCAGGAGGCAGAGAAAAAGAAAAGAGGAGAAAGAGCATTTACAGAATCAGCTCCTTAAAAAGGCCAAAGACAAATTAAACAAGAGAAAAAGTGATAAAACTGAAAATGTAATGTTAGCTGCAGCTCAACCTGTTCCTCCGGCTGCATCTCCATCAGCACACACCCCTACGTCTGTGACTGATCAGTGGCAAGGAGGGGGGATACCCCCTCCTCCACCCTATCTATTTTTATAATTACAGGTACAGTGGCCCCGGTCGTGGAGGCAGATGGCAGGTTGGTGGTCAGCTGGTCATAGTGGATGGTGTGGAGCACCCAGAGGAAGGGGTGGAGCCAGCAGGGCACTAGGAGATGTGTGCTACAACTGCGGTCAGTCTGGACATTGGGATCCACAGATGGGTGGACACCCGTCTTACAGCCCATACTGACGCCCCTGAGGAGGACCATGGCAGCGTGGGCACAGCAGATCCCACGTTGCCTGCAAAGGTGGGAGAGAACTGTCTGAATTTTTTAGTGGACACTGGAGCTACTTATTCCACCATAACACAGCAACCTCCTAAACCACTGCTCTCTACTAAGACTGTTTCTGTGATGGGCTTCTCAGGGGCTGCATAAATCCTGCCCGTGACTGTACCACTTCCTGTTCAGATTGGGACTCAGAGAGTAACTCACCCTTTTGTGTGTTCACCCAGCACACCTGCTAATTTGCTGGGCAGAGACTTATTAGTGAAGCTGAGAGCATCAGTGTTGTGTGGTACTGATGGGTTAACGATAACTTTTCCAGATGGTTCCTCTTTGGCATGTGGACAAATGCTTCAGCATGGACAATATTTTTACAGCCAGTTGCAGAGGCATATGCTAACATCTACTGGACACTGTTGACCGAACCTCCAAGCAGCATCTTCTCTGTGTATCAGCTGTGGAAACCCTGGATTCAAAGTCTCTGCCCCTACACCTCTCCGCCTGACCCGCCCCATGTCACTGTTCTACGACCGTTGTCACACTGAATGGTACCAGGATTTGTTTAATGAAACAGTAGAAGGTAGGACATGGTTTATTTCATCCAAAAATATTTATGTGGCTCCTGAGGCTGCAACAGTTGATTTTAACACCTGACCAAGCAGAATGGTATTTAATGTCAGATGAAGCTGTTCCTCATGTTTCTCTTTCTTTGCATCCTGAGCATCAAGCTAAGGAATTGGGAGGAGTGGTAAAGCGCTCTCTGGCAGCCAGGGACTGGCAGGACACCTCAGTCACCAACTTAAGTTTCTTTTCAGGTTGCATCTCCCTTGCTTATTTGGGTTCCACAGTATCCGCCCAAAAAATAAGCTCAGGAAGGCGTCAGAGACACCATTGAAGGCCTGAAGGCAGCAGGTGTGTTAGAAACCTCAGCCTCAGCATGGAACACACCCATCCTTCCTGTAGAGAAATAAGGTACTGGAAAATACCGCATGGCACATGATTTAAGAGCAATAAATTCAGTTCTGGTGACTTCTACTGTTCCTGTCCCAAATCCCTATGTTGTTCTCTCCAACCTTGACCTTTCACCTCAGTGGTATACATGTATTGATCTAGCTATTGCTTTTTCTGCAGAACGTACACTCCCAGACTACACCACACCATTTTATTTGGATGTTTCTGTAACAAAACTGGCAGTAAATGGAGTTTTGTTTCAGAAAAAAGGGGGAGAGAGGAGAGTGCTGATGTACATTTCAGTAATGATGGATAACATGGAAAAACGCCACCCACAATATACACAACATGCAGTAGGGTTGGCAAAATTAATTAAAAAAACAGTTAGTGATGGGACACCCTCTGAATGTTTCAACAACTCACAGTGTGGTGGCATATGTGAAGTCTCAAAGTTTCACCATGACAGCTCTGAGATAACACAGGATCAGCAAAATCTTGGAGGCACAAACATCACATACACACATGAAGGGATAAACATGGCAGATAGAATAACTACCGGTACACCACATGTCTGCGCGGAAAAAGTGGAGTTTAATGAAAAAATCAGACTAGATCTACAAAGTATATCCCTAACAGACGCCCGAAACCTGTACACAGACGGGTGCTGCTTCAGACATGACACAGAAGGACTTAAGGCAGCATACGAGGTTGTGGAAGACACAGGGACAGATTTTGTGACAGTACAGACTAAGGACAGGATTCAGAACTGCAGGACAGAAACCCATTGAACATGAACAGGAAATTAGAAAGTTGGCTGAAGCTTTATTGCTCCCTCAAGAAGTAGCCGTCATTAAATGCAGAGGACATGACAGCAGTAACACCAGAGTAGCACAAGGTAATCAGGCCGCTGACTGACCGGGCATCTAAACAGTGTGCAGGATATCAACCCAGGCACAGAATGCTGTGTTGAGAAGCAGGGTGGACACCAGAACCCACCCTGGAAGAAGTAATGAAATTACAAAAGGTGGCCTCTCCTGAGGAAAAATCAGTTTGGAAGGCCCGAGGGGGTTCAGAGGATCAGAAAGGTCTCTGGAGAAGCACAGATGGACGTCCCATCTTGCCACCAGGTCTTACCAAAGTAGCTCTAGAAGAAGCACATGGAGTAGGACATGTGGGAACAATGCAAATGTTGAAAAATCTTGAACACTGGTGGCACCCTTTTTTGAAACCAATTTCAGTGCATTGGATTAATTTATGTGAGATGTGCAGGCAGTTCAATACCAGACCAACCTTGAAGCCAGCACCTGGAAAGTTCCCAGTAGACCCAATAGCAGGAAAAGAGGTTATCATTGATTATACAGACATGACTGAGAGAGTAAATGGGTTCAGATATCTGTTGGTGTGTGTGGATGCATTTACTGGATGGCCAGAGGCGTGGCCTACAAAAAAGGAAGACAGCAAATCTGTGGTAAAGTGTTTGATAAATCATTATATCCCTAGACACGGTTTTCCAGCTAAAATAAGGTCTGACAACGGAACATATTTTAAAAAATGAGGAACTCAAGGAAGTGGAAAAATGTCTGGACTAAAACACTCATTTGGCACTGTGTACCATCCACAGTCACAGGGTGTTAGGGTTTGAAAACTTTTGTATTGTTTTTCACTCATGTCAGCTCTAAGTGCTTTTCCCTCCTTACATGCCACAGGAAGGGAGATGGAGACAAGAGTGAGTTATGCTTTTATCAGCAACATCTAGGGACTGGTACCGAGTCCTCACTCCCTCTCTGTTTAAAATCAAGACACATGAACCCTGGCCTTTCTGACCCCACACACACAAACACACACACACACACACCCTAAATGTTTGTTGAGCTGTGTGTGAACTAGCATGTGTAGATGGAGAGGGAGGGGTGCTAATACTTTGTGGTCTGTACTGCAGAGCTACCCTTGCCGCAAGTAAAAACTGACTCTGTGTCGTTCTTGCCTCTGAGTTGACTAATTAATATCTAACACAGGAGAAGGTTGAAAGAATGAATCAAACCCTTAAAACCAAATTGGCTAAGATCTGTGCCCAGTCCAAAATGAATTGGGTTACAGCCTTACCATTAGCTCTGATGTCTGTACGGAGTTCTATAAATCAGAAACATGGTTTAACCCCACATGAGCTGCAAACAGGGAGGCCATTCCCAGGTCCACAAACAAGGTTACCGTTTCTCACTGAGTGTGAACAGTCTATGTCTCATTGTGATTATTACAGATCTCTCCACAGTCTTGTTACAGCTTTCTCCAAACAGATCCCAGCAGAACCAGAGACCAGGGTTGGAACTAACACATCAGAAGCCGAGTGGGTCCTCCTGAAAGTCATCAAAAGAAAGTGGTCAGAGCCTAGGTGGACCGGTCCATTCCAGGTCACAGAGAGGACAACCCATGCAGTCAGGCTGAAGGGCAAAGGCGCTACTTGGTATAACTGGAGCCAGTGTGCAGGAGCAGAACCACCTCAACGATCCCTTTCTCAGGTCCAGGAGGATCTGAGCGAAAACACGGGAGAAGACAATCTCACTTCTCTCAACCAAGAAGGGGCAGAATAATCCCCGGGTGAGAGAAATTAGCTCCAGGTCAGTCTACACCTGAGAGCTGAAGAGAAGAGAAGAAAGAACAGCAGAAGAAAAGGCGGAAGTGATTGAGTTTCTCTCTCACTGGGAGTGGTGAAGCTTCCCTCCCACCCGAGAAGACACCGTTTGGCAAACATTTTATATTTTATATTATATTTTGATGTTTCTGTATCTTTTTCATGTTATGATTTCTATTGCAGTATTTGTAGCTATAATGGTGACCTGTGGATGTTGCTGTGTGCCATGCATTCGTTCTCTCATGGTGCGCCTCATCACCTCTGCAATTGAGCAGAAGGACCCAAAGATAACGATGCCACTGTTGCAAATTGACTATAACCAGGATGAGGACTCATGTGACTGTAGGATGTGAATTCATGGACGCATAATATGATGCATGCATGTTTTTTTAATGATTTTGTCTTTTACAGGGGGTACAGTACTATTTTTACTTATTTCCACTTATTTTTAGAAGAACATGCTTCACACAATAAAACCCAGCAAAAACTATTAAATTTAATAACTTCCTGTAGCCTCTAGCTATGTTATAATACGAACTTGACCATATACAGAAAGGGTAAATAGTAGATGTTTGTTTCAACAGTTAGTTTTACTTCCCTAGCAGTACTACAAGTTTGTGGCATCTCTGCTCATTGGAGTTTTGCTGCTTTACCAACTTCTTCTCATATCTGTGCTACAATGCTAACACTAGCTTTCAGGCAAACAATAAAACGTGATTTTATTTCAGTTGTCAGTTTTCTCCATATGCTTGTCTATAACAGCAAGTAATGTTGGTTCTGCTGATCGTAGGAGTTTTAAAATGCTGCTTTTCCAACTCCCTGCTGCACCTAGCTGTGCTGTAATGTTAATGTTAGCTTGTTCAATAATCAGAAAAAGAAATGAAGAGCATTGCTGGCATTTCTTCACTTCCTGTACTAATTCTCAGCGATATTCTTACTACCTCCATGGTTAGATTTCTGAGTTGGACTTTAAATTTGAGGGACCGGTGCAAAGAGGATTGGGTGGCGGACGAAGGTGGAGACCTCAGCGGCCCAATCCCCGGATGCTTAGGCTGGCTATAGGGACGTGGAATGTCACCTCGCTGGGGGGGAAGGAGCCTGAGCTTGTGCGGAAGGTTGAGAGATATCGACTAGAAATAGTCGGGCTCACCTCCACGCACTGTGTGGGCTCTGAAACCCATCTCCTCGAGAGGGGCTGGACTCTCTTCTACTCTGGAGTGGCCCACGGGGAGAGGCGGTGGGCTGGTGTGGGTTTTCTTGTTGCCCCCCAGCTCAGCCGTCTCGTGTTGGGGTTTACCCCAGTGGATGAGAGGGTCGTATCCCTGCGCCTTCGGGTTGGGGAGAGGTCTCTGACTATCATTTCAGCCTACGGGCCGAGTGGTAGTGCAGAGTACCCGGCCTTCTTGGCGTCCCTGTCGGGGGTGCTGGATAGTGCCCCTCCCGGGGACTCCATTATTCTGCTGGGGGACTTCAACGCCCACGTGGGGAACGACAGTGACACCTGGAGAGGCGTGATCGGGAGGAATGGCCTCCCCGATTTGAATCCGAGTGGTGTTTTATTATTGGACTTCTGTGCTAGTCACGGATTGTCCATAATGAACACCATGTTCAAACATAAGGGTGTCCATCAGTGCACTTGGCACCAGGACACCCTAGGCAGGAGGTCAATGATCGACTTTGTTGTTGTATCATCAGACCTTCGGCCGCATGTTTTGGACACTCGGGTGAAGAGAGGGGCTGAGCTGTCCACTGATCATCACCTGGTGGTGAGTTGGATCCGCTGGAGGAGGAGAAAGCCAGACAGACTTGGCAGGCCCAAGCACATAGTGAGGGTCTGCTGGGAACGCCTGGCGGAGCCCTCGGCCAGGGATGTATTCAACTCCCACCTCCGGGAGAACTTTAACCAGATCCCGGGGGATGTTGGAGACATAGAGTCCGAGTGGACCATGTTCTCCGCATCTATTGTCGATGCTGCTGCCCATAGCTGTAAGGTATGGGCAGCAGCCGTAAGGTCTGCGGTGCCTGTCGTGGCGGCAATCCCAGAACCCGGTGGTGGACACCGGCAGTAAGGGATGCTGTTAAGTTGAAGAAGGAGTCCTATCGGCTGTGGTTGGCTTGTGGGACTCCTGAGGCGGCTGACGGGTACCGTGAGGCCAAGCGTGCTGCGGCCCGGGCTGTGGCAGAGGCAAAAACTCGGGCCTGGGAAGAGTTCGGTGAGGCCATGGAGAAGGACTACCGGTTGGCCTCGAAGCGATTCTGGCAAACCGTCCGGCGCCTCAGGAGGGGGAAGCAGTGCTTTGCCAACACTGTTTATAGTGGGGGCGGGAGACTGCTGACCTCGACTGAGGACATTATCGGGCGGTGGAAGGAGTACTTCGAGGATCTCCTCAATCCTGCCATCACGCATTCCGTGGTGGAAACAGAGGCTGGGGACTCGGGGTTGGACTCTTTCATCACCCAGGCTGAAGTCACCGAGGTGGTTAAAAAGCTCCGCGGTGGCAAAGCTTCGGGAGTGGATGAGATCCGCCCTGAGTACCTCAAGTCTCTGGATGTTGTAGGGCTGTCATGGTTGACACGCCTCTTCAACATTGCGTGGCGGTCGGGGACAGTGCCTCTGGACTGGCAGACTGGGGTGGTGGTCCCCCTTTATAAGAAGGGGGACCGGAGGTGTGTTCCAACTACAGGGGGATCACACTCCTCAGCCTCCCTGGTGAGGCCTATGCCAGGGTATTGGAGAGGAGAGTCCGACCGATAGTCGAACCTCGGCTTCAGGAGGAACAGTGTGGTTTTCGTCCCAGCCGTGGAACACTGGACCAGCTCTATACCCTCTACAGGGTGCTTGAGGGTTCATGGGAGTTTGCCCAATCGGTCCACATGTGTTTTGTGGACATGGAGAAGGCATTCGACTGTGTCCCTCGTGATGCCCTGTGGGGGGTGCTCCAGGAGTATGGTATCGGGGGCCCTTTATTAGGGGCCATCCGGTCCCTGTACGAGCGGAGCAGGAGTTTGGTCCGCATTGCCGGCACTAAGTTGGACCTGTTCCCAGTGCATGTTGGACTCCGGCAGGGCTGCCCTTTGTCACCGGTCCTGTTCATAACTTTTATGGACAGGATTTCTAGATGCAGCCAAGGGCCGGAGGGGGTCTGGTTTGGGGACCAGTGGATTTCGTCTCTTCTTTTTGCGGATGACGTGGTCCTGCTGGCCGCCTCTAGCCAAGACCTACAGCATGCGCTGTGGCGGTTCGCAGCCGAGTGTGAAGCGGCTGGGATGAGGATCAGCTCCTCCAAGTCCGAGGCCATGGTACTCGACCGGAAAAGGGTGGCTTGTCCTCTTCAGGTTGGAGGGGAGTTCCTGCCTCAAGTGGAGGAGTTTAAGTATCTCGGGGTCTTGTTCACGAGTGAGGGAAGAATGGAGCGGGAGATCGACAGACGGATCGGTGCGGCTGCCATAGTAATGGGGGCGCTGTGCCGGTCCATTGTGGTGAAGAGAGAGCTGAGCCGAAAAGCAAAGCTCTCAATTTACTGGTCGGTCTACGTTCCTACCCTCACCTATGGCCATGAACTTTGGGTCATGACCGAAAGAACGAGATCACGGATACAAGCGGCTGAAATGAGCTTCCTCCGTAGGGTGGCCGGACACTCCCTTAGAGATAGGGTGAGGAGCTCGGCCATCCGGGAGGGGCTCGGAGTAGAGCCGCTGCTCCTCCACATCGAGAGGAGCCAGTTGAGGTGGCTCGGGCATCTATACCGGATGCCTCCTGGACGCTTTCCTCGGGAGGTGTTCCAGGCACCTCCCACCGGGTGGAGGCCCAGGGGACGGCCCAGGACACGCTGGAGGGACTATGTCTCTCGGCTGGCCTGGGAACGCCTTGGGCTCCCCCCGGAGGAACTGGAGGAGGTGTCTGGAGAGAGGGACGTCTGGGCGTCTCTGCTGAGTCTGCTGCCCCCGCGACCCGGTCCCGGATAAGCGGAAGACGACGAACGAACGAACTTTAAATTTCCTTTTTTCCTCTCATGTACCACCAATGTCCACATTTCTCTCTCTTTACTCAGCTTTAACTTTCTTCAGTTTATTTTGCTGAACAGTTTTTTTTAAATTGGTGTGCAGCTTTAAATGGTACGGGTGCAATTAATAATTGTCCCTTTTGATGTCAGTGACGGCTGAGTGAACGGCCGTGCTCTGTAGTGATCCAACACTGTAATCTGAAGGAGAACAGAACGTGTATTAATTAACTTTACAAGCATACTTGTATCTTGCAAGAACAGAGCAGTTTTTCACGTCTTTTAATGTCAACAGAGAACTGGAGCTGGATCAGAGCTTCTCCTAGTTTTTTTTTTGACAGGTATTTGAAGTCGCTTTGAGTCATTTGGTCTCTTTGTTGTGTTCTTTTTATTTGCTTTGCCTTTTTATGTTTGCAGCAGTTTTTCTTCTCATTAAAAACCCAATATTGTGCATCTTTACAGGTTCAGAATTGAATTTTCATCCTACTAAAGGTAGGTTCTTTAGAGTTCATGCACCTTCTTGTCACTTTTTGTCTATCAAGATGATCTTGTTATTTTGTCATTGTATCCCTTCAACCTTTAAGATGAATGTTTACTTGCAGTAGGACTATAATACTCTGTAGACGAAGACTTCGAGCAAACATATAATCTTTGAAATTACTGCATTGGCGATACACCTTAATTACTCTTTAACTGATTTACTAAGAAGTCTTTGATGCTTATAGTAATAAAGCAAACTGTCTTACAGGGAAACATTTAACTGAAAACCATCTGTTCCTTTTCTGAATTGAGCTAATTTAAGAAAATAATTTTGGTTGTGGTATATTACAACCTCCAGGAGCTTTTAGCAGCAATTACTCTCAGCAGTGTGTTTTTAATCCACATGCTGATGAATTCCCTCTTTACAGACTCCAATTATATTTTCACAGAAACAAATGCTTCACTTACTGCATGTTTTTGTTGCAGACAAATTTAGATGTACATATTTCGTAGCTGAAACATGGGAATGTTCTGCATCGGACAGTGTAGTACCCAGATTCTAATCAATAGCAACCAGGAATGTGGATTTCAATCTTTCCAAAATTCCCTTTTCCCTAATTTAACCCCTTAGTCAACCATTATGCATAAAGTCCCAGGTAAACATCGGGTTTATTTAGTTTCCTCCACAAACAGAACCCTGTGATGTTGGCTGTCTTCTGTAACTGGAGATGTTGCATGATATATGGAAAAAAACAGAAGCTTCACAGTTCGGTTGGGTGGAAACCTGCAGGAAACGTCTTGAGTTTTGCAAGATGTTTCTGAAGAAAATTCAAATTTGATGCAGTGTTTTGCGTCCAAGACAAAATCACAGTGTCCCTTTCTGAACTTGAATTAGGATGATTGGTCAAGTTCTCCTCTCCGGTACCCTCTGGACCCACATAATGTCCTGGGATGATAGGCCTCCTTCCTAGGTGAATTAGTTGCTGTACAACCAGAGGGAGAGCTTGCCTCGCATCGACTGAAATGCAGTTTTGGTAAGATCAAGGAGCCTCTGGGGAGCTGGCTGGCTTGGAGACACCTCTGGGCTGAGATGGGCTGCAGAAGGAGGCTGTGAAAAGGGAGGTCCAGAGTTCAGTTTTAGAAGAGTTGTAGAACCTCAAGGGGTTTAGGTGTTATGATGTAAAGGACTTGGTCTTGTTTTTGTGGTTTGGTTCTGTGTTCTGAATGATTCTTGTATTTGATTATGTTCTGGTTAGAGTATTTAACCCTTGTCTGGTTCTGTTTACTTGTAGAGTTTCTGTCCAGTAGTTTTCCTCAGTTTCCTCAGTCCCCAGCTGTTTCCACTCAGCCAGTAATTACTGCTGCACACACAGGAGCTGGTCAATTTATCAGCAAAGTCTGCGTCTGTCAGTCTGTCCAGATGTGACACTTGCAGGGAGATAGAATGTGTCGAGTTGGTAGCTGAGGTCTAAGAACATCTACAGGGCAGAATATTGTAAAACATTCAGGAAGGGTCGGGAAATATCTGTAAATAAAGGCTGAAAACCATCATTGGACCTTTGAGGCCTCTGGCAGACCTACAACATTTTATTTCAAATTTAAATCCTGCAGGACTAAGTTTAGGCAGAACCTGAAGCAGCTTCTCTCAGTGATGTTTGTCCTTCATTTGTAGAGTGTTGTTTTTGTTGCAAAGCTGCTGCTAGCATGTTTTCCACTGTTTCCTTTAACATCTGTTATTTTTTTACAATCCTGTGGGTTGTTTTTCACACACAGTCTCTAAACATTTGGAAAAAATGTTGCAGGTCAGCCTGAGCGAGAACAATGTGTGATTGTCTCATTTACATCCAGTACATTCTGTCCTGCTGTAGAAACACTTGTAACATTTGGCTCCCTTAAAGAGCAAATTTTTAAATGTTGACCATTCGCCCCACTCGGGCTCTGGTCAATGAGACGTTCGAGGTTTTGGTGGAGAACCTGCCTCCAGGATGTTCGGTCACCATCCGCTCGCTCCACCACTCTGAGGATGGCGACGGCTGGGAAGCCTATGGGCTCTGTGTCAGTGATCACAGCAGGTGGGATCCAGGTGGGTTCTTCATCAAATCAACTAAAACCATATTGGGTTTTAGGACATTTTTGAGAATCTAAACATAAATCAATATTTAACTAATAATGCTCATAATAATTTATTTTTGGAGGGTTTTTGTGGGTCTAAAGGTAGTGCCCAGCTACTCTAGCTAAAAGAAAAGACGTCACAGAATAATAGAATAACCCCAAGTGGACATTATGTAATTTACAGCAAACACACGGGTGGATCCTTCTCACCACTGAGGAATCTTTCTTCTGATTGTTTTGGACATCTGGACATGGTATCGTAGGTTCCTCCCCAAAAGAAGCTGGAGAATGTCCACTTTGATAGAGTGGACACTCAAGAAGCATCGTTATGAAATCTGCTTCTCCTCCATAGCGGTAGGCATCCTTCCAGTCCTGCCAAAGATCCAAGAGCAACTTTTTCTAACAATCCAGGAACAATTTGGCGATGATCTGTTTGATGGAGCACCGTGTCACAACGCTAAACGATAAGAAAGTGGCTCAAAGATCAGAGCAATGACAATTTGGACCTGGTCGAGTCCAAAATTTGGACTTGACAGATTTTAATCCCAACAAGAACCCATGGTCAGTTGTTTAACCCACTAAAAACACAAGTGGTTGGATCTTAATCCTTCCTGAACTCTCTGAAAATGATAACAAAGAATGTTGTGCTTTTCTCAAACAATTTAGGATTTACAAAGATTTTCCTGTCATTAGTGGATTAAACAGCCTCTTTATATTTATAAAAAAGAAACAGTTGATCTTTGATCCCAAAAGGACAGTTTTCCCTATTATAGCATGAATTAATCACAAAAAGGCTGTAGGTTAAATGTTAATGGTGTTTTTCTATGCCTAAAAACTGTAGAAAGGCCTCGGAAGAAGACAGGAGGTCACTTGGCATTTAGAGAAGAACAAAGAGGTTGAATGTTAATTAGGCTAGAATCTGGATATACTGACAGACACAGGCAGCTTAAAGCCAGCGTACAGGATCGGACCCCACCCTGATGTCTTTCATCACCCAAACTTCTCCTTTTTGAAAGCCAGCTGCCTTGACTTTGCTGCATTCATCTCCACTTCCTGTCTCAAACAATGCACTTCCTTACTCCGATTTCCTGCCCTCAGCTGTCTGATAAACTCTGTCCCCTGTTGACAAAGTGATTGATTTTAAAGATATTTTTCGGCACTAGTGGCCTTTATTTATATTTGTTTGACAGTAGGCAGACAGGAGAGAGGGGGAGACATTCGGCAAATGTCGCCGGGTCCGGGACTCGAACCCGGGACGGCCGCCTCTGTACATGGTCGCGCGCTCAACCCTTACACCATCAGCACCGCGCCCCAAAGTGGTTGATTTTAAATTGTGATTTCTTTGGACCAAATGGAAAACTGAAATATTCACTCAGTCACAGCAGGTTTTTTCTTTTAGGTTTTTAACAACATATTGCTGCATAAATACACAAAGAAATTAAAGAAATAAGGAAAAATAAAAGTTTGTTTCTGTAGCGCTTATGGTTTCACTTTTCAGGATGATAGAATTGGATGAAGCTCAAACTAACTCAGGAAAAGGGCAGGTCAACACTGACAAGCTGGTACTCATGCAGAGGAGCTGAGTGGAGAACTGGAAAGACGGAAAGTGGTTAACAGGACTGGGAGCAGGGTCAAAGGCTGAAGAACTTTAGTTATATGGAAGGATGGTAAATGGACTGAATTTATTTAGACCTTTTCAAGTTATATCGACCACTCAAAATCGCTTCACACTAGAGCCACATTCACCCAATCAGACTCGCATTCATACAGCGACTATCCATCCATCCATCGGTTTTTCTTTCAAGCCGTCTCTAATCCCTTTTTTCATCCATGCATCTGTCCATTCACCTTATCAGTTTATTAACTGAATCGATCCATCCATACTGATTAATACAGGTATTTTTTCCACAGGAAGACACAGAATAAGACACATGTAACAAGACAAGCTGGTTCCAAGTGCATGTTAGATTCTAACAGCAGTCCGGTTTGGTCCTGTGGTGTATTCTTGGACTGAATCTCAAGTTGTCTCTGGTCCGTCCGTCCATCCACAGTATAATCCTGTATGTAATGTTGCTTACAGGCTAGTACCTATCTCCAGCAGTAAATGGATCTGAGGCAGGGTACATCCTGAACTGGTCACCAGTATCTCATAAGCCAACAGACACAGAAAACAAAAAACAAGCATGGACATACTCTCCATCAAGACCAAGTTGGAAAAACCAATGAACCTAACATGCACGTTTTTTGGACAAGTGGAGGAAGCTGTAGTACTCACAGAAAACATGCAAACTCCACATAGAAAGGCCTGCAAATCCTGGACCGTCTTGCTACTGGATGTAACCAGCAGAAGATAAGTACACTGTGGTCACAAAGGCACTGACATGGTCAGCAACAACACTCAAAGGGTGCCAAGAAAACACCCCCCCCCCCCCACACCCACACTGCACCACCACAACCAGCCTGAACTACTAAAATTAAGCTAAGAGACGGTTGTGTGACCGGACCTGCCAGTCTGACACCAAGGACCATGACACATTCCTCCAGCTTCCTTTTTCTCTATTTCGATGTTCATTTTGACCTTCAACAAGCCGTCTTCACCACGTCTAGATTCCTAAATAAATAAAGTGAGTTGCTGCCAAGTGATTGGCTACTTTGCTATTTATCTTAACTAGCAATTAAGTAGGGGTACCTCAGGAAGGGACCAGTGGGTGCATATCCCATCTGATTTGGAGACATCTTGAGGTCCTTCAGGAAGACCTGGAGAGTTGGTGAATAGATGTAAAGTTTTCTTTAGGGACCTTTTCCTGTCCTTGGTGTTTTATATCCGGACCTGTAAAGAAGCACAGAAGGACATTTCTTATCTGTTTAGGCATCTAAAGTGAGAATAATTAGCTTTTTGGATGTTCAAATCATCATAAATACAAGACTTCAAAAACGTGCTTTTCATGTTTAAAGGTATATGCCTTTGTTGTAAGAGTCTGCTTTATAAAATAAAGGCATTAAATTACATAAAACTTTCATCTTTTATTACAGCATGTGCACAACAGACAGAACACAACACTTTGGTACAATATCTTACACCTGCAATACCCTGAGGGACCCCAGTACCATCCTAATGCAAAGCAATGCGACAATATTCAAGTAAATGTCACAAAACCTCAAACCACATATTTACATTATTGATCATATTAAACAAAGTGCATATTCAATTACAAGGAACATATGGCCAGATTAAATCATATTTCCAAAAGCACCTTAAGATTTTAATAAGATATTAGACATCACAGCTACAAAAAATGCACTCAGTAATAATCATACATTCAGGATAATTAACTGAATATTTTTCAATATATAAGTGCAGTTTGCACTATTTTTATGTCAGTTCATGAAGTAAACAGTTATGAATGATGTATCTCTGGACAAGCATATGTACTGTAAACCAATCATTGCATCTGCAGCTCCTCATGTTATTTGAACGCATAAGTAAACAACTTATTTACATGTCAAAAAGGTTTTGGCTTACACATCACAGTAACAGGAAAAGGATGAGTGAGAAGAAAAGGGCTAGACATGAGGAGTGATAAAAATGAGAAGGCAAAAGATGTCCAAAAAGAGCAGGAGGATGAGTGGGATAAAAAGGTGTAAGGAGGTGGAAATATAAGTAGAATGAGTAGGATAAATTGTATTTTAAGGGAAAAATAAGAAAACGATCAGGATGAAAAAAAGGTGGGGATGAAAAATGGCAAAAGGGTGATAGGGAGCAGTAAGAAGCGATGAGGTGGATGAAAAATAGGTATGTAAGAGAAGAATGGGTGCGTCTTAAAAAGAGAAGTTATGAGAATGAGTGGGGTAAAGCAGAGTTTTAAGGTAGAATGCTGGGGATGAGTTTGGTAAGATGCAAAAAATAGCAGTGAGGAAAACGTGATGAAATGGGTAAAGGGAAGAGGAATGATGAGAACGAATTGAGTTAAAGAATGTTTTAAACATTGATGAGATGATGAGTGGGATATAAGGGATGAGGTAAACAAATGAGTCAAACCTTGAGTTTTGCGTTTGTACTGAATGACTAAGAACTATAGGTGTGTTCAAGGTGTGGCCTTGACCCAAACCGGAAAGAGAACTTTTATGAATTGAATCAAAGTTATAGTCAATAAGTTTTACACAATATAAACTCTGGGTTTGAGTCCAAAACATTCAGTTACCAGCCATCTTCTTGTGTTTATATCTAGTCTTTTTAGTCATAGGATCAGTGGTTCCATCTCTAACTGTAAATCGTAACTTGTATTAACGTATGTTAATACAAAGAAACATAGCTTTCTTCTCCTAGTTGTCCTTAAATTCCACACATTCTCCGAGGAAATAAAGAATTATACTTTCCAAATGATTTTTATAACCCCTTAGCACCGGCATGGAGTGGTAAATAATCCTTTTTGAGACCACATTCAGGCATCTTACATCAGAAAGTTTGTTTTTAGCTGAATATGTTAAAATAACCATCATGAAAACTGTTGTTTAACCCACAGAGTCTGACTTAACGATGACGTGCCACGGAGTAAACCTTCCCCCTTTGGACTGGACCAACAAAAACTGATCATGCTCTCCTCCATTCATCGCTGCAACAAACCCAATATTAACAGAACAGGCATGTTTTGTGAGGGTCATAATGCAAGTGTGGCTTGTGGACAGTTTTTGATGGTGAAGTTGAGGTCTCTGAAGGGCTCCGAGAGACGTGGACCCTGCAGGCGGGACAGCAGTGTGGTCCGCCGGATGCTGCTGTCTGAATCCTGCTGCCGGAACCGGTCTCGCAGCCGATGACAACACGGCAAGAGGCCAAAAAAGTCAGAGAGCAGGTGGCCGCTGAAGATCATGTAGATCCAGGGGTTGCAGCAGCTGTTGAGGCTGGCCAGCAGGGCGGACAGCGTCACGGCGGCGTTCTCAGAATCTGCAGGGGAAAGAAATTCATAAATCCAGCTTTCTGAGTTTGTCTAATGAAGTTTTTCTCCTCTGGGCCTGAACCTGTAGCTCTAAGTCTGTGACCCGTCTGTTAAATGTTTATTCTTACCTATAGTTACAGCCTTTTATGCTAAAAACAAATCCCACCTTTACTTAGTTTTAGGGCTTTAGGATCAGGACATCACATGATCTGATCTTTAACAGGTTGTAAAGTTTTTTTAATTTAACCTCAAGCGAACAAAAACACACCACATTATAAACTGTCATCATTTTTTACACAAAGATGAAGCTAAAATGGAAAAACTGTGTGGAAAACTATAACTCTTTCTGCTTCCCTGGTATTTAGGGACAAAATGCATCACCCAAGAGTTTAAAATCAAATGACTCCAGCCTCAGTCCACTCCTTGTGAAGCTCCTCCAAATTCTTGAATGGATTTTGCGACACAATCCTCTTCCTTATCTCTGCTGCTAGTGCACCGTTTCTACCATACTTTTTCTTTCCACTCAACTTCCTATGTATATGCAAAACTTTTTCACAATATTAAAATTTTTTGAGCTGTACCTGTTTGTTTTAATGAGGTTTTTAGTGAATTGTCCAATTTTTATCTGTTAGTGTTAATAAGTTATTGTTTCAAAGAGAAAAAATGAGTCTCTTCTTTAATTCACTGAACCCAATGACTTATGAAAAGGTTTTCCCAACATCTCAACACCTGCTGGGTTCTGCTTAAAACATTTAATTTGAAGCAGCAAAAAGCATGATTTCATCTCGTACAAACACTAGTAATATACTACTTTTATAGAATTAGGTTGCAACTATGTGCTTAATTTAATTCATGCCAAACCAAAACATATCTGTTTAAAAGGATAAAGTTAAAATTCAAATAAAAGTCTCAGTAAGAATAGACAACAAAATAAAAATTGGAAAACTGTTAACATCTGTAGTGGGTTAAAAGCCCAAACAAAGAGCAGGTTTTAACCCAGACTTGGTGAAAAAGCTGCACGACTGCTGCTTTTTCTTTGAGCTGACAATAAAAATAGAAATAACTTCTTGTACAATTAATATAAATAGATAACATCTTTATTTTCATGTTAATTTGGGTTTGTTGCTTGAGATATTATTTAGACATCATTCTTTCTCAACATACAGATTTTGTTTCAGTGAAGTATTATTGATTGATGTGTTGTGTAAAAAAAACAGCATTCAGTTTATATCAAATGTCTTTTGCATAAAAAATAATTTTCTTATTCATTTTGAAGGAAATCAACATCTTATAAATAACAGATAGGAAATAATTATCCGATTTGTGATTTTTTTAAAAATGTGTTAAATAACAAATATAGATTCATGTGATTTTATTTATGGGTTTATCAAGTTTTTAGCATAATCAATTATTAAAACGTTTTGGTTATTTTTCAGAAAGCTTGGATTATCTTTAAAGTTCTGGGGTGAGAGTAAAAAAACAGTTTGTATAAATATATGAAGTGAAATATAGTTTGTAGATTTTGGGGAGAATTTTTAATAAAAAAAACCCCGAATTATTCCGTTTTACAGACTAAGGTGCGCACATAAAAATCTGCGCTTTTAAGTCGCCACCACTCAAAGGAAGGATTTAACTTTGAAACTGATCCAGGACCAAAACAGGAGACCTACCGTGCCAAGAGAAGGTCTTGTCCCACACGGACCACATCTGCACGGTGAAGAATGGAGCCCAGCACACCATGTAGGCCACCACGATCACGAAAGTCATCTTGACCGTGCGTAATTTGGCGCGGGAGATGGTCGAGACGCTGCTTACCGAGTTCCTGCCAAGGATCCCGGACTTCGTGGCCTCCACCACGGCGTCCGCGCTCTTCCTCCGGGTCTTGCACTTAAGGTTCCTCCAGATCGTCCTGCAGATGAACCCGTAGCAGAACACGAGCACGGCCACAGGAACGAGAAAGATCCCGGCCGTGATCCAAGTGATGTAGGTGCGCAGCCCCCAAGGCTCCACGAAGTGCCCCCAGCAGTCGTAGACGGCCGATCCGGGCCGCACCTCGCTCAGGGAGAAGATGAAGTACTGCGGGGTGCTGAGGACCAGGCTGCACGCCCAGGTGGAGCTAATCATGATGTAGGCGCGCTGCGTGGGCTGCTGGAGGGTCTGCAGCGGGTGGCAGATGGCGATGTAGCGGTCTACGGTCATCATCACCATCATGTAGGTGGAGGCGAACATACCCAGAACCTGCAGGTGCTTCACGATGCGGCACAGAAAGTCCGGCCCGTAGAAGCGGAAGGTGACCTCCCAGCAGAGCTGCGGCAGCACCTGGAAGAAGGCGACCACCAGGTCCGCCAGGCTCAGGTGCTTCATGAACAGGTGCATCCGGGAAAGCTTCCTCTGGCTCCTGTACATGGCCAACAGGACGCTCAGGTTCCCCACCACCGCCGCCACGAAAGCCAGGCTCAGGACCGTGATTTCGATCTTAGCCACCTCCTCGTTGCGCCCAAACGGGTCGGTGTCGTTAGTTTTCCCGCTGAGGTTCCAAGCAGCCGCCGCGGCTCCGCTCTCCATCTTCTGCGTTACATTAAAAGTTTCTGTGATGTTGCAGGAGCTCTCCGAAGGGCAGAGCATGTTGGCAGCCTCTTCCCACGGGCGCACGGTGGTGTCAGCCCGCCTGTGCTTCTCCGTGACCTGCGGACAACCTGGCTGTCGGCCTCCCAGGTGCTCAGCTCAGGATGACCAGGGATGAATGGGTAAGGTGCAAACAAAAGGAAACATTCTGTCTGTGGCGCATAAACGCTGCTGAGCTGATGTGGATCTGCCTCTTGTAGAGCTCCGTGCCCCACAGATCAGCCCCCTGTATCCACTCACTCCACACAAAACCCCCTGGAAACTCCGCACACACTTCTCCCCACCTCCTACAGCGATATTAGGGGTATAAACATCCACATTTGTTTCACATCACAACCACAAATGTAGGCGCATTTTTGGGGACTTTATGTGATAGAGAAACAATGTAGTGGAGGTGGGAAGGAAAATGATTCCAGGTTTAAACATTGTTACAAATAAAAATCTGATGTGGTGTGTATTTGCATTCAGCCACTCAGAGTCAAAGCCCTTGGTGTTTTGGGGGGTTAGACGTTTTACTTATTCTTGTTTGCAAACTAGCTCAAGCCCAGTCAGACTGGATGGGCAGCATCTGAAGATGAGTTTTCAAGTCTTGCAACAAAATCTCAGTTGGGTGAAGGTCTAGCCTTTGACTTTACTTCCAGGACCGTCACAGATTTAGCTCCATCCATCCTCCCATCAACTCTGACCAGCTTCCCTGTGCCTGTTGAAGAAAGGCATGATGCTGCCACTAGCATGTTTCGCTGCGGGGAGGGTGTATTAAGTTTTAGCTTTCCACCATTTCCATCAGCCACTCAAAATGATTTAAAATCACTTTTGTTTCAAACAAAAGTTTTTGCATAATATAGGCCTGCCCACCATTTCACTACATGTGATGTGACCAGAAATAGTTCAATTCAAAATATTTTCTATTTTTTTACCAAATTGCATTGCATCCGATTAAACATTCACATGTTTAATCAGCATTAATTAATAAACAATAAAAGCATTAGTGATACAGCAGCTACAGTTAATAAAAGTCTTCATTAAGCACACAGTACCATATTCCTGTTGCACGATCTTTGACGAGGGAGGCCAAACCTCCTTTCTGTCATAATGTGGTTTGCGGGCGGACCAAAGAGCAGACAAGAGCTGTTGTAAAAGGTTTTCAGCTTTATTTCCAGAGGTTTTCAAAGAAACCAAACAAGGCACTGCAGATACAAACAAAAGTCCAGATCCAAAGAACTTACAAGATAGGTTCTGCAGGAACATGGAAAAACTCAGCACAAATACATGGGTTGAGAACGGGGGTAAGACAAACACAAGGAACCAGCAACGAACAGAGATACAAAACCAACTAATATACTGAGGAAAGACAAAGGCAGGTAATCAAGGGAACTGAGAACAGGTGCGACAAGGAGGCAGGGAAGCAGAAGGAACAGGTGAAACAAATAAACACTAAAGAGAAACCAAGACCTAAGCAGAACAATAGACTAAGATAAAATAACCAAAACATAAGAAATCTAGAATAACCAAGAGGTAAAGGAAACAGAGGAACTGGAAGGAACAGAAGAATAACAAGAATCTAAGTCCTAAGCAAAAGGAAACCCTGACTACAAGTAAACAAACAAACACTGATAGAAACAACTGAGAATGAAGCAGAAGACTGGAATAAAAGTCAAAAATAACTCAAGCTGACCTAACAGGAAGCAGAACTGGAACACTAGAAACTAAACATAAAGAACTAAGCTAGACAGAACAGAATAAGAACACAAAAAGGAAATAAAGACGAGGAGGAACAGAAAACAGACAAGAAAAACAAGAAGTGTGCAAGGTGAAAAAGAATACCAAACCATAAATAAACACAGAGATATTAAAAGAGGAGCTAACGAATCCAGGAGAACAAAGGACCCTAATACAGAGACTAATCAATAATAGAACCATACAAAGTAATAAGGAAACAACCATAAGGAAACTTAATGAGGGAGGAGAACAACAAAACACCAGGAGGCAGTAGAGGGAGCAAAACAAACTAATAGACTTAATAGAAACATCTAGACAAAATAAACCATCACAAGAAACCATAAAACAAAGTCAAAAATGTCACTCCGTGACACTTTCTTAGGCATCATGTGTTCATTCAAACCTTACTTTGTCTAATAATGTATTCTCAACCCCAAAATGGTGAAAAACTAAATGCAACCACAAAATAAAGTATGAAAACAACATTTTCATGTACCAGTACAGCTAAAAAATGTGAATATTGTAAAAGAAAATTATAGCCTATTCATAATAGAAAGTTGAGTGGAAGGAAAAAGTGTGGTTGAAAAAGGTGTACAACCAACAGCGATAACTGCAGCCCTGAAATTACTGTCAAGCAAAATCCATTCAAGAATTTAAGGCAGCTTGACAAAGAGTGGACTGAGGCTGGAGTCAGAGCATCAAAAGCCGCTTTGCACAAACGAATCCTACACATGGGTTACAAACGTCTTACCTGGACTAAGGAGCAAAAGAACTGGACTGCCTTATATTTTAATCTCCTAAAGGTCAAGCATCAAGTCAGGAAAGCCTGAGGTGATGTTTTTATGGTCCTAAGAAGAAGTAGGCTGAGAAAATGAATCCTCTATAGAAACTGAGACTTTGTAGTAAGAGAGATTAAATACTAAACACATTCCTCACCAACATTAACTGTTGGATATAATCAGCCATCTAATTAGCAGCGACTGCTCCTTAATGAGTAGATTTCGATATCACTCCCACGTTAGTCTGTGTGACATTAATGGGTCTGTGTGTCGATAACCAGATAACCTCAGAGGCTGAGTTTGTTTTCTAATCACCGAGTGAGAGGGCAACCTTCTGCTTTGCTACTGATGAAGAAGGAAACCTCCTGCAGGCGGAGTGGGAAACAGATTAAAGTTTCAGCTGTGCCTTGAAGATCAAGGCAAACATTTATAAGAGCCGACAACCCTCTAAAATTCTTCAAGGCATTCATTTTTTGGTGGACTGTAGAATACAATTAAAGGAACCTTCAGGTCTCTCCAAACAGCTTGGCTCATTTCAGCATGTAGGTAGAAATAGGGGAAGCAGAGATGTTCTAGCAAACCCAGTTCTATCATCTTCCATCAGCATCGTCTGCTGATGGAAGATGCTCCAAAATTGTAATTTTAGACAAAGATAACCTGAGTAAATACAAGAAGTAGTTTTGTTGCGGCCAAGTCAAAGTCCTGACCTAAATCAGATTGCGATGCAATTGCGTGACTATTAAAATCCATTTATGCTCAACTCAAACCCCCGATGTGACTGAATTAAAACACCTCTGCAAGGAAGAGTGGGTTAATATTGCTCCACAGCGATGAGAGTTGTTGGAACAAAGGTTGACACAACCAGATGAAAGATTTAGGGGGTAATTACTTATTCAAAGTGTTTGTCCTACTAAATAAAATCATGATATGAAAACCGTGGACATTAAAATTTGTTTGATATTCTGAAAACATCAAAATGATAAATGAGCAAAAACAGAAAAGAATAAGGAGGGGCCAAAGTCTTTTTCCCAGAAATCTTCTCATTGTCTCATTATGGAGAAACAGCAGGTCTATTATTCAGACTTTCCTTGACTTTAAAAACTGATTCCTTTATAATCTCCTCTGTTGCTGGTCATCAGAAGGAAGGTTAGGATCCCTTTATAAAAGAAAGCCTACAAAAAGCCTTAAAGTTAAAGGTGGGGGTTTAAATTCCTATTTCATCACACCTACAGACGCTCAACTAAGCGACTTTTTATTCCCAATGCCAATTCCTTTCTTCACCAAGGCTACAGTTTGAAAACCCGTCCATTAAAGAGAAAGCATTAAAGGAAACAAGATGCAACCTTGGTGAAAGCTCCATGACTTAATATGATTTCATCAAGAAACCTGGAGTCAGTTGCTTTCAGGCTGCAGAGGGAATAATAGAGTTGCTTTCATTTGATTGAAAAGTTTTTTTACTAATTTTACTGCTGCAGAACTCTCAGAAACATGGTCTTTTTAAACATCTTCAACAACAATTTCAAAAATATTCACACCCGTATTATTTTTCCCCATTTTGTAAGAATAATGCAACAACTTTAATGTATTTTCATAGGGATTTAGGATGCTAACTGTGAAGTGGAATGAAAAGGATTTATATATATTTCGTTACAAATACTATTTGAAAAATGTGGCGTGCATTTGTATCCAATACCGGTAAAATCCATCACAACCATTTACCTTATGAAGTATTAGGTAGTTGGATATCTTATAATTATGCAGTACTTTAAATACATTAAAGCTTGTGGTTGTGGCATGACAAAGATTAAGAGGAGGTGCAGAAGGGCAACCATTTTCTTAGGGTAATTATGTTAGAACTCATGTAAACGACGTTACTCTAAGGTTGAAAACATCAATATAACAATTAATAGTCCAATTTTGGACCAACTAACTACTTCTTAATTTCTGACTTGGTTTTAATTTTATTCGGTCTAATTTTAGACAAAATCTATCCAAACTCTTTCAAAACAGGTAAAAAATTTAGACTAGCCCCAAGTTCACTTTTTAAATAACACCAGTCTTACAGTTAATATTAGTCATCTAAACTGTATTTCGTTTTTTTAACACTGTTTCCAGGCTGTGTTTATAAATCCTGCTTCACTCCCGTTTTCACACCATTAGGAAGTTAGAAATCCAGGTTAGGGTTGTAAAAAGTGTCCTAAAACAGCAATTGTTGCATAAAAACAGTGTTTATAAATGCAGATGGGGACATCAGTTTAGCAGGATGAAGAAACAAATACAGATATCTGTGTTTATAATGGTGCAATGACGTGATTCTGGAATAACTTTGATCCAGATCAAATTACACTTTGACACAGAGGCACATAATTCAATTCAGTTCAGTTTATTTATATAGCGCCAATTCACAACACATGTCGTCTCAAGGTTCTTCACAACAGTCAGGTTCATACATTCCAATTAATCGTAACCATTGAACAGTTCAGTCAGATTCAGTTATTTCTTCAAATTGGATAAAAAGTTTTTCTATCTAAGGAAACCCAGCAGATTGCATCCAGTCAGTGACTTGCAGCATTCACTCCTCCTGGATGAGCATGTAGAGACAGTGGACAGTGACTGGCGTTGACTTTGCAGCAATCCCTCATACTGAGCATGCATGTAGCGACAGTGGAGAGGAAAAACTCCCTTTTAACAGGAAGAAACCTCCAGCAGAACCAGAACCAGGCTCAGTGTGAGCGGCCATCTGCCACGACCGACTGGAGGTTTGAGAGAACAGAGCAGAGACACAAAGAGAACAAAGAAGCACTGATCCAGGAGTACTTTCTATGGGAAGGAAAAGTAAATGTTAATGGATGTAGCTCCTTTAGTCGTTTCATCTAGAAAGAAAGAACAGATAAACTCTGATCCAGTTTTCAAGGTTAGAGTCTGAAAGAGAGAACATAGAGTTAGTTACAGTAGAAGCTCAGTCAGTAACCATGTCTAGGAAAGAGAAAGGGTTAAACACTGAAAGACAGGGCTATGTGGATCATCGGTAGAAGGTGAGCATTAAGTTGTTGCCAGCAGAAGCTTGGATGATGCCCCTCTCCAGAAAGGTGTCACAGGTAGACACAGAGTCAGGCCAGGTGTAGCTTCTAGGAAGAGAAAAGAGAAAGAACAAAGTTAAAAGCTGAAATAACAGCAAATAATGCAAAACTGGAGAGTAGTGTGAGAATGTAGCGAAGAGGGTGAAAGAGGTCATTATGTCCTCCAGCAGCCTAAGCCTATAGCAGCATAAATACAGAGATAGTTCAGGATAAGCTAAGCCACTCTAACTATAAGCTTTATCAAAAAGGAAAGTTTTAAGCCTAGCCTTAAAAGTAGACAGGGTGTCTGCCTCACGGACTAAAACTGGGAGCTGGTTCCACAGGAGAGGAGCCTGATAACTAAAGGATCTGCCTCCCATTCTACTTCTAGAGACTCTAGGAACCACCAGTAAACATATTGAACCACTAAACCCTGTAATGGTGTTTACATCTAAGGGTAGATTTAGCATGAAATTCTATATCAGAATCAGAATCAGAATCAGATTTAGAAAAGCTTTATTGCCAAGTACGTTTTTGGACATACAAGGAATTTGTTTTGGCGTAGTCGGTGCAATACAATACAAATTAAACCGTATAAACATATCTACAATATAATATAAATATTTGTGCACAGTTTTAAGTGAGTGAGAGTAAATATAGAGCAGTATAAGATGCAAGAGCAATACAACAGTGCAGGTGATCATTGTGCAAGTAAAGCAGGAGTCCAAGCTGAGCGTTAATGTAACTCATAGAGTTACAGGTTACAGGTGTCCTGTCAGCAAAAAAGGGGGAGTGTCAGGGTGGTTTCTGGGCTTTGTTAACCAGGCTGGTGGCAGATGGGAAAAAACTGTTCTTGTGGCGTGAGGTTTTGGTCCGGATGGACCGCAGCCTCCTGCCAGAGGGGAGAGTCTCAAAGAGTCTGTGACCAGGGTGGGAGGGATCAGCCAGAATCTTCCCTGCCCGCTTCAGGGTCCTGGAGGTGTACAGTTCCTGGAGCGACAGTAGACTGCAGCCAATCACCTTCTCAGCAGACCGAATGACACGCTGCAGCCTGCCCTTATCCTTGGCTGTAGCAGCGGCGTACCAGATGGTGATGGAGGAGGTGAGGATGGACTCAATGATGGCTGTGTAGAAGTGCACCATCATAGTCTTTGGCAGGTTGAATTTCTTCAGCTGCCGCAGGAAGAACATCCTCTGCTGGGCTTTCTTGATGAGGGAGCTGACGTTTGGCTCCCACTTGAGATCCTGGGAGATGATGGTTCCCAGGAAGCGGAAATATTCCACAGTGTCAATTGTGGAGTCACAGAGGGTGATGGGGGCAGGTGGGGCTGGGTTCTGCCTGAAGTCCACAACCATCTCTACTGTCTTTAGAGCATTGAGCTCAAGGTTGTTCTGGCTGCACCAGTCCAACAGATGGTCCACCTCCCATCTGTACGCAGACTTGTCACCATCAGAGATGAGTCCGATCAGGGTGGTGTCGTCCGCAAACTTCAGAAGCTTGACAGACTGGTGACTGGAGGTGCAGCTGTTGGTGTACAGGGAGAAGAGCAGAGGAGAGAGAACACAGCCTTGGGGGGAACCGGTGCTGATTGTCAGGGAGTCAGAGACCTGCTTCCCCAGCCTCACGCGCTGCTTCCTGTCAGACAGGAAGTCAGTGATCCACCTGCAGGTGGAGTCGGGCACACTCAGCTGGGAGAGCTTCTCCTGTAGCAGAACTGGGACGATGGTGTTGAAGGCAGAGCTGAAATCCACAAACAAGATCCTGGCGCAGGTTCCTGTGGAGTCCAGGTGCCGGAGGATGAAGTGAAGAGCTAGGTTGACTGCATCATCTACAGACCTGTTGGCTCTGTAGGCAAACTGCAGGGGGTCCAGGACGGGGTCGGTGATGTCTTTTAGGTGTGAGAGCACAAGGCGCTCAAAGGACTTCATCACCACAGAGGTCAGGGCGACGGGTCTGAAGTCATTAAGCCTTGTGGTCCTTGGTTTCTTGGGAACAGGGACGATGGTGGAGGACTTGAAGCAGGCTGGCACATGACATGTCTCCAGTGAGGTGTTAAAAATGTCTGTGAAGACTGGAGACAGCTGATCAGCGCAGTGCTTCAGGCTGGCTGGTGAGACAGAATCCGGACCAGCAGCTTTCCGGGGGTTCTGTCTCCTGAAGAGTTTGTTGACGTCCTTCTCCTGGATGGAAAGAGCCGTCCTCGGCGTGGGTAGGGGGCTGGTGGGGGGAAACTTCAGGGTGGGGGTTGGAGGTGCCAAGGCCCCTCTTGAGGTTGGAGAGATGGGGGTGGTGGATTGTGGCTGCAGCTGTTGGGGGGCGTCGTGGGGGATGGTTGCAGGAATGTCCCTTTGTCTTTCAAAGCGGCAGTAGAACTCGTTCAGGTCGTTGGCGAGGCGTCGGTCGTTGATGGAGTGGGGGGCTTTCGGCTTGTAGTTGGTGATTTGCTTGAGCCCTTTCCAGACAGACGCAGAGTCGTTGGCTGAGAACTGGTTTTGGAGCTTCTCAGAGTACAGTCGTTTGGCCTCTTTCACTGCCTTGCCAAACTTGTACTTTGCCTCTCTGTATATGTCTTTGTCCCCAAATCATAGATTTAGAAAACAAACATTTTTACTTGGAATATTCACAATTTAAAAAATAAAATCTGCCACCTCATGTAAAGCCGAACAGTAGAAGCTGATATTTAATACATTTAACTGACCTTAGCGGTGTAGGACACTAAAGAGTTAAAAACAGCCCAGTTCGCATTACAAACCCCAAACTTTTGGCGAGTAGCAAACGTTTGGGGTTCAGGATGATGCTTTTTAGAGGCGCCACACCAACCGCCTCCTCCATGTAGTCAGATTAAAAAGCACAAATAAAAAAAAAAAACGAAGAACTTTGCTGTAAACCAGATGCCAACCCAGGTACAATATTAGTTTCTAACAGCAGTTCTTGCACACTGTGTAAGGGTTTCAAGCCTTTTCTTTACAAAGAGTTGGTCTGAGACCACATTCTGAAGAAAAACATGGAATAGCTTGGAGCAGTATCTGTGTTGCAGGGCCCCAACTTCGCCTCTTAATGTCCAATCTATATGCACAGCACAGAGCGAGAGAAAGAAGGGACTTGGAAGTCGATGAGGCCGACTGTGTTTTTCATGTCAGAGGCAGAGCCGACGCAGACAATTACATAATGGCTTGTGGTTAAACAATGGTGGGCAATGCTCAGACCTGTCACCAGTTATAGATTTATGACTCTACAGTTATGGACCTGTCAAACTTACACAGCAATGACAGATAACAGAGGCTAATGTGCACACCGATAAGAGCTCAGACACTGGTGGGGCACATGTTGCTAGATGTTCTGCCTTCCTTTTCTCTTTAAGGTTTATATAACGACTTCTGAACCGGTTCTGGTTTCATTCTGTTATTTAGGAACAAATGCATAAGGCGTATTTATTTAACAAATTTAATACATATTTAATGTCACCTTTTGGTTGAGCTCTTATTTTGCCACAGCAGACCTGAGCAAAACCCAGAGTCTATCCATCTCTGCTTCAGTACATCCTTCATTCTCTTTCTTGATATTTGAATTCCCTTTTAGTAATTTTGTGTCATTTGTTTCTCTTTGAAATAGTTTATTTTTGTCTAAAATGATTGTTTTTTTTCTTTCCAGATCATGTTTTCAGTACAAAGCATAATGTGTCTCCATTTGTCTTTCTAATCCACCTAGTGAGATCCATTTGCAGGTCCATTTAGCCTCTCTGAAGTCATTTGATTTTTTCCAAGGGTTGTTTCAAGTTAATTGAGTAATTCTGTGTGATTGTATTTTTTTTTTTCGGATGTATTTGCCATATTGTGTTTGGCTATGTAGTATAAAAGCCAAACGTCTGAAGAATCGGGTTTGGAGGTTCTTCTGGTCTGTTTGGTAACCGTCCTTTTGGCTCTGCTGTTGGTAATTTAATCATTATCTGCAGCTCAAAGTCTTTGAAGCCACGTTTCCACTTTTTAGCATGTTACAACCACAAACTTTAATGTATATTGCTGGGATTTCATGTGATGAACCAACACAAAGTAGAGATAGTTATATATGATGCTGGGTTCAGTGTGCAGTTGTATTCAGCCCCTTTTTCTCTGATACACCCAAATAAAACTGTGCAACTGACCCCCTTTAGAAGTGCTATATTTAGTAAACACACCTGTGTGTAACCGAATCTCAGTAAAAAATGTGACTGTTCTATGAAGACCTGAGAGGTTTTAAGTGAACGGTCATCATTTTTCTAGCTGCTTTGACCCACATGCAGAAATGCACTCAGGAAACAGGAAAGGTTTAACAAGTTTATTATGAAATATTTTGAATGCTGGAGAACAAGGAACTCACCGCTGTATGGAGAATGATTGCCTCCAGGAGATCCACCAGGGGAGGTCGGGGAAGATGGATGGAAACTCCAAGAGTGTATCTGGTCAGTCAATGGTGCAGGTAATCCTGTCTTACTTGCACTTGAGGTTGAGGAGGCACCAGGTGGGTGATGTTGGAGGGGAGCACGGTGGAGGGTGAGCCACGTTCGTTCGCAGTAAGTCTGAGGAGTCTTGTAACAGGAATGCCGCCAACTGAGAAGATAATCCGTGAAGTTCTCTTGCAAAGAGTGGATCTGGGTTTTCTGCATAAGCAGACTGGATACAGAAGCTCGAGAATGGAGGTAACCTGGGAAGGAGGACATGAGAAGGTAAGTACTCAGAATAATCACAGAGACTTGTCTTGGCCAACTAGCGTTACCACTACAGGTTAACACTCAGGCACTGGAGTGTTGGCAGCGTTCTTATGCTCCTCTCCTGATGAGGCTGATGGAGAACACCTGTGGACTCTGCTTCTACCGTGCGTCTGGTGCCATCCAGAGGTTGGATGGGGTTAGTAGCAGGCAAAAACAGGTGAACAGAAAAAAACCCCAGAAATCCGACAAGAACATTAGAGAACAAACAGCATCGTGAGGACCAAGGAGCAGAGCTGACAGGTCAGTGAGAAAGTTCTGGAGAAGTTTAAAGCAGGGTTAGGTTCTAAACAGTATTACAATATTCTAAGTTTTGAACATCTCACAGAGCTCTGATCAATCCATCATCTAAACACGGAGTGAGGATGGACCTTCTGCAGACCTACCAAGACATGGACGTCCACCTTAACTGACAAGTCAGGCAAGGAGAGCATTAATCGGAAGAGGAGCCAAGAAGCCCAGAGAAACTGTGGCGAAGCTGCTGAGATCCACAACTCAGGTGGGAAAATCTATTAAAAGGATGACTATAAGTTGCGGAGTCCATGGTCTTTGTGAAATAGGGGCAAGATCGAATAATTGTTTAAAGAAGTCCAAAAGAATCCCCTCCACCATTTTGTCACAATCACCCTGAACACACCATCCTTGCTGATGCTGTGGAGACACTATTCTTCAGCAGGAACAGGGAAGATGGTCAAAGGATGGATGGAGCTGAATCACAGACAATCCTGGAAGACAACCTGTTAGAGGTTGACCCCACAGAGGAGACTCGAGCCTAGGATGGAGGTTCATCATCCAGCAGGACCATGACAATAAACATACAGCCAGAGATACAACGGAATAGTTAAACTGAATTATATATACAAGTGTTAGAATGGTCTAGTCAAAGGCCGGACCTAAAACCAACTCAGAATCTAGGGCAAGACTTGAAAACTGTCTACAGACTCTCTCAATTGAATCCGACTGAGCTTGGGCTGTTTTGCAAAGAAGATTCCGCAAAACGCTCTCTCTGTTGGTGTTGAAAGCTGGTGGAGGCATACTCCAAAATATAAAAACCATATGTGCTCTTCTATTAACTTTACAAATACACACTATTTTATTGTTGGTCTAAGCAAAAAGATCTACAGATAAAACTTCCAATTTCTTCAAGTTAAAAAGACACAGTGAATTTATTTTATGAAAAACTGAAACCCTTGCTTGTTCCAATTCTTGGTTTTGGCTGTTCTTTCACAAAAACAATAAAACATATTTCCTCTGCTGGGGTTTCTGTTGATAAGCAATCTGACCTTAAATCTGGTTTATTATTATAGCTCAAACTTTGTGGTCCAACACTCACATACCCCTTTTCCCCTAAAGCACAAATCCTTTTCATCATCAATTTCAGCAGGTGGGGAGTCATTAAACAATATTTCTTTGTTTCCAGTTCTGCCCCAACTGAATCAGTGCTAATGATCCTCTGTACTAAAGGCACCCACAGGTGTAGCTTTCTCTGCAAAGACCGCAAATAAAACACGGCTATTGCACCTCGGGGCGTCGCTCTGACTTTAATAAATCATGCATTACCCCAGTGATGCTCTTTGGCCTTTTTTTTATCACTTTCCACAGTCCAGGTTTGGTAGCTTCAATCATAAACAGACCTGTGAGAAGAAACACTGCATCAAGGCTGTAAACTGATATGAACTTTGGTCAAAGGGATGGCAGAAAAAAAAAGAAGATATAATGAAATCTAAAGTTGATTGTTCCAATCTTATGTTGTCACACGTGCAGACATGACTTGGTGGCTGGGTTTGTCAGTCAGCCCTCTCTCAAGGCAGAGCAAAATGGGGCAGTGGGTGATTTTCAGACCTTTGCAGGGTAGATAAGATTAGTTCCACATGCAAGTATCGGCCAATTACAGATCTCCTAAAATTAAGGAAGTCGGGGCCAATTGATTGGCCGGCGGATCAATTGGTGTAATGCTAATTAATAAAAATTCTGGGATCATACAAAACCATCAAAGGACAATTTTATAAATTTTGAGCTTTGAAGGATTTACTTGGGGCTCCATGGGGGAGCAGTTGTTAGCACTGCTGCCTTGCAGCAAGAAGGTCCTGGGTTTGAATCCCAACCTGGGCTCTTTCAGCATGTTCTCCCTATGCATGCATGGGTTCTCTCTGGGTGTTCTGGCTTCCTCCTACAGTCATGACCGTTAGGTTAACTGATTACCCTAACGTTCCCTTAGGAATGAGTGTGTGCGTGCATGGTTATTTGTCCTGAGTGTGTCGGTGTTGCCACTGGACCGCTGGATATAGGATCCAGCTGCACCGAGTCCCTGCAAGAACAGGCGAGTGTACACAGGTGAATTATTTTGAGCCCCCCTTAATGTGAGGGGGGCAGCTTGGCTCCTCTATCAGACTTTTGCATAGTGATTAACTTACATATTATTGGTTTGAAATGGCTATGAAATCTGTAACGCCAGCTGACTCCCAAAAGAACATTGTTGTGGGTCTGGCGAGACAAAGATTAAGCTTTCTGGCTGGAATGATGAGAAGAATGTTTAGAGGAATCAAGGTGAGGCTTTTGAATCCTAACAACACAGTACCAACTGTCAAGCATGTTGGTGAAAGCATCATGCTGTGGGCTTGTTTCACTGTCAGTGGTAGCAGTGCACTGCACAAAGTAAGTGAAATAAAGTTATGTTAGACACAAATCTTTGTCCAGAACATGTCTACCTGGCACTCTACGCTTCCCTAATGTCAAACAGAACTCCATCTATCAGAGAAATGAGCTGTAAAATAAAAATCCCTTACTAAAGATGCTAATGCTGCGTGGAAATGGGTTCACACATTAAGAGTTGCCTTATCTCCAGGATCTTTAACTGCAGTTAGTCATAAAAACAGAATCCCTTCTCAGTGAGAGGAGACTGAAAACATTTAGCACCCTGAGGTTTGACAGAGAGAAAAAACAGCCTGTAATTACCGTCGATCGGTGGCAGCAGGTGATGTTTTCTCTGCGTATGAATCATGTCTTTGAGAATGGAAACTATAGAGTGACAAATGTGACCTTTATGCATAGATCTCCTGGTAAATCCTTGAAATCTAAAAGCGTATTTAAAGCTGACTGTGAAAATGAATAAAGATGATGGCATCTCATGCTGTGCTCGATTTAATTCTTTTCCCTTCTCAGTACACTTCACATCTTCATAAATTACAACTTTTTTTTTAAAAATAAACCACTTAAGTTTTTAAGTTTTAAGGTAGCCAGAGGTTAGGTGAAGGGTTGCTGGCTGTTTTTTACCCAGGCTGTGGTTTGTGAGGGGGTCATGGCAGTTTGAGAGTCTAGTCTGTGTGTTTTGTGGATCTGGAGAAGGCTTAGGACCGTCCCTATATGAGGCTGTAGGGTACCCAAGGCTGTTTTGCTGGGTATTTGCTCTATGTATGATGTTCTCTACCAGCCTTGAACATCTACAGACTAAAACCTTTCCTCATTCTTCTTCGAAAAAAAAAAAGCTCAAGCTCAATCCAACTAGAGGGACAGCATCTGTGAACATGTCTGGTCACAGACTCTAACTGGACCTTTCTAACATTTGAAAATGTTTTGATCTGAACCATTTCATTGTTTAGGGTGGTTGCCCTGCTAGAAGGCGAACCTCCGCCCAAGTCTCAAGTCTTCTGCAGCTTCTAACAAGCTTTCCTCCAGAATTGTCCTGAATTTTGCTCCATCCACCTTCCCATCAACACTGACCAGCTTCCCTGTCCCTGTTGAAGAAAAACATGACTACAGCATGATGCTGCCACCACCACTGTGGGGATAGTGTGTTCAGGATGAGGTGCAGTATTAGTTTTCATGATTGGAGGACATTCCTATGCATGTTTGGTGTCTCTTGTACATGGCTTGAAGCAAATGAGATTTCCTATTGTGGCAAGAAAAACTGCTTTCTTCTTGCCAGTCTTTCATAAGGTCAGATTTATGGAGTACTAATAGTTGTCCTGTGGACAGATTCTCCTTCCTGAGATGTAGATCTCTGCAGCTCCTCCGAAATTACCATGAGCCACTTGGCTGCTTCTCTGATTAATGCTCTCCTTGTCCAGCCTATCAGTTTAGGTGGACATCCATTCTTGGTAGGTCTACAGTTGGTCCATCCTCTCTCCATGTTCAGATGAGGGATTGAAGAAGCTCTGTGAGATATTCAAAGCTCTGGATATGGTCTGATATCACAGATAAGAGCTACCAGGTGTGGGGCTCTGGTTAAACATAAAGTTGGATCAAAATGTCCTTCAAGAACAGTTTGGTGATGGATTTTAACAGTCTGATGGAGCTGTGTGTCAAGGCTGAAGTGATGATGAAGTGATTCAATTTTAGAACATGGAAATCTTGGACTCATGGGCAGGAAACTCCTCAGATTTGAATAATAACATTTGAACCTGCAGATCTGGGGATTAAATTAATTAATCACAACTTTAGGGAGATGGGTAAGTTTACACAACTTTATTTGCCTTCTTTAACTACTATTAAATCATTTTGTGAATGACTAAGAGGAATGTTTAACCCTGAGAGCTCAGGCGAGAGATCAGGGACAGTTTGTGCTTTGCCTCTGAGACATGAAAGAGCCTTAAATTATGTCCAGTTGGTTATTTTGAGAGGATGATCGCCTGATCAGCTGAAATCTGTCCAAACTCATCAGCTCCAGACAGTAATCCACCTAATGGCTTCGCTCCATGGAGGCAAAAGCAGAAAGCTGAAACCGGCCCGAGTCCAGCACCAACAGAGAATGATTTGGACAATTAAGTACAGGCCTGTTGAGGTGCCTGGAAAAACGTCACGTAGCGTCTTTTGGGGTCAAGTGTTGGTCCAGATTAAAAAAGATGAGGCACTGTGGGAGGCATGCTATAGAGGAGGAAGATCAGCAGACCTAAAGAGGAAGCAAACATTCACAGACCCCCTGCAGCTCAGTCATGTGTTCCTGTTAACCTAAACCAGATGAGTATCTTGTGGATATCACCTCTTTTAATGTACTTCTGTCTCATTTAATCAGTTTTGCTTTGCTTTAACTTTAACTGATTTAAGTCGATTTCTGTTTCCTTTGCAGCTTTTATTTTGGTGTCTGGCATCTCATGTTTCTCGGGCCAACATCTTGGGTTCATTTTACATCTTATGTGGACGGTTTTGTGTCCCTGTCATAGTTCAGTGCAGCTGAAAACAGATATTTACATACACTATAAAAATGACACTTAACCTGTTTTTCTCACCGTCTAACATTAAATCAGACTAAACCTTTCCAGTTTTAAGCCAGTTAGGATAACCAACAGTATTTATATTATCTAAATGCCAAAATAAAGGGAATTTTAAAACTTTTCTTCAGATTTTGAAGTGAACATCCGTTCTGGTGGTGGTACGCTGAGGGTGATTGTCCATTTGGAAGATCTGTTTGTGCCTAAACCACAACTTCCTGGCTGATGTCATGAGATTTTGCTTCAATATTTACACATAATGTTTTTTACTCATCTCATGATGTCATCTGATTTGTGAAATGCACCAGTCGCTCCTGCAGCAAAACACTCCCACAGCATGATGCTAACACCACCGTATTTTACAGTTGGGATGGTGTTCTGAGACCTGCAAGCTTCCTCCAAATGTAACAATGGTCATTATGGTCAAAAACCTTCTTTTTAGTTTCATCAGACCACAGAACATGTCTACAGACAGTACAGACTCTGTCTCTGAGTGCATTTGCCAACTCTAATCTGGCTTTTTATGTTGCTTTTGGAGTAATGGTTTCTTCCCGAGTGGTCTTTCAGCCCATGTTGGTGGACTCATGTCACTGTGGATAATGACTTTCCTACCAGCTTCAGCCAGTATCTCCACAATGTCTTTAAGTTTTGATCTGGGGTTGTTTCGCAAATTTTACACCAAAACATTTTTCTCACCGGGACACAGAACCCGTCTCATTCCGTCTCGATTGCAGGACATTCCCATGCTGCTTATACTTGCGTATAATTGTCTAAGCAGAGGAACACAGAACCTTCAGCCTCTGGAAATTGTACCCAGGGATGAACTAGGTCTTGAGGTCCACAATACTCTTTGTGAAATCTTGCTGAATCTTTTTCCATGATGTCACACAAGGAAGCAGAGTGCTTGAGGTGTGGCCTTTAACTACACCCACTGGGTGTAGAAAGTTATAAAAAAATATTCTGGCGTTTGACAAATAAACATAATTCTTTACTCCCAACTGATCTAAGATGATTTTTCATGTCAGGCAGTGATAAAAAATAATCTGTAATACAGTAAATATCAGATTTTAACTATTGTTGTGTCTAATTGATGTCGTTTAAACTTCTGCTGTCATACCTTAATAGCTTTTAGTTGTTTTTTTTCCTTTTAAAATTGTCATTTCTTGATGAAATCTATGAACATATATATATGAACATATCTCTTACTTTTTCTGTCGTCACTTATGGGTATAGGTGCCTTACTTTCGTACATGTCTGCACCTTTTTTACAGTCACAGCTCAATTTCATAGAAGAGTTATTCCTATCTTGCACCCAGAAAATTAACTTTAAGCTCAATTATGCGTTTGTTGATGTGTTCTCCGATTTTTGCAGATTTTACTCCGTTTGTATTTCACCCATCCCTCCGCTGCTGCAACATGACAGTAAAATAATTATGCTCGTCTGGCGTTTTGTGTTTCATCACCATGCAGCTGCTCTGTCTCCTTTCTGTCATTTTTTTCTCCCCTAACAGTCATTTGGTGATTATGGAAATGTTTTGCATGAAGCCAGCCCGATGTTGGAGGTAGAATAAAGACAGGTTCCAGAAATCCATTCCCTCAGTTTAGGACCCTGTGCATGCAGATTTGTAATATCAAGAGTGTTTATGAGCCGCAGGTGTTGTGGAAGAGTTGTAAAATCAGATCTTAACAAAAACAGAGGTTAACGACAACAACACAAGTGAAATGAGGGTTTGGGGACTTGCAAAAAAGAGTTGAGACTTGGGTGGAGTTTCACCTTCCAGCAGGATGATCCGCAACACACAACCAGAGGTACTATGGGATAGTTTAGATCAGTGGTGTGCAAAATAATGTTACTGTGAATTATTTTCTTTTTACCTGCTCAGCAATAAATAAAACATGCAAAATTGTCTGAAACAAAGTAGAAAAGAACAAATTATTGTAGATCCATAAAAAGGGTCTCAGATGTTTGCCTCAATAAAAAAAAGTTCCGTTGTCTAACTTCGTTGTGACAGATGGCTGCTCACTCTGAGCCTGGTTCTGGTTCTGCTGGAGGTTTCTTCCTGTTAAAGTAGAGTTTCCTTTCCATTGTCGCTACATGCATGCTCAGCATGAGGGATTGCTGCAATTCACTAGCTGTGTTTCCATTGACCATCAAATTGCGCAAATTGTAATTACGTATTAAAAATCACTTAATGGAAACAAACTCCTGCTTTTCGATGAAAGGTTTTTGCGCTAGGATGATGTGTTTTTTTTTTGGCCGTATTGAAATTGGTGAATTTCGCAAAACTGCAACGGAAACACTTTTTTTCGCATCACACGAGTCACATGATCAACAACCGGTTGGTACTACTGGCGAAGAAGACGAAGAAGATGACAGGAAGTAGTAGGAGGATGATGGCGCGGCATGTTTGGATTCACCAGGAGACAGAGCATTTTTTAAATTGAGTTTGCTATGGGAGCATTACCAGAATTTTAAATTCCAAAAGACAAAGAAATGCGATCATTTACCAAGATCTTAAAGCGTCCATCCGTCACCGCCATGTTTTTTAATGAGTTATCGCGTGAACAAACGTATTCATGTGTGATTTTAATTGTATTTCTTATTTAAATGGAAACAGCGGAAATGCAAAATTGTGTTTTCTTGACTTTGGCAGAATATCAACAAAGTTTTGCGCACATTTGTAATGGAAACGCAGCTAATGACTTGATGCAATCTGCTAGGTCTCGTTAAATAGAAAACATTTTAGCCAATTTGATAAATAGCCTGAACTTGACTGCAGTGTTTAATAACTTTTTGGGTCGAATGTTTTCTATTTTGTTGGTCTGAAATGCTTTTGTGTATTATCAGCAACAAAAACAGAAACTTTCCCCAAAATCCTTGCTGTATTTAGCCAAATTTAAGGAACGTACGTGCCCAAGTCTGTTATGAGTAAAAAGTTATCCAACTGAGATTTGCATAAGTGTCTATCTGTAAATGTGCAAAGCATGTAGTGACAAACCCCAAAAGTACTGCGAAACACTTTAAAAAGATGAACACTTTTCTTTCTATTCTATATTCATGCGCCACTGCGGGAAAGTTCACAGAGCGTGAAAACCTTTGAAAGGCACTGCAGCTCTAATCTCTCTGTGTGTTAGTTCAGTATCTCTCTGCCTGCCAAATTTATTTAAAGTTCAGTTTAATTCAAATGAATACATGTGTGGAGCCTGATAATTGGCCTCCGGTAATTAACACGGTGACTGATCCAGGGTAGCAGAGGAGGTGATGAGGATAAAGGATACTAACTGTTGGAACGTCGAGGTTCTCCGACTTTATCTTTGGTAGAAACGACAGAATGGAGGCTGTTTGAGGTTTGCTGATACTACTGATCAGTTGTAGGCATTATTAGTGAGTCTGTTAGCAGACGTGATGAAAATACTCGTAAGAAATCTGTTGTAAAATACAGTTAAGGGGAAATTTAATTAAACGTAGTATTCAGTGGTGCCTGAAATGACAGAAATCCAGGATATCTGTGCTGTGAGGGTATTAGATGTTTGTAGCATTAGGTACAGTGTTATGTAAGCTTTAGCAGTTTTTTTTATTTATTTATCCCAGCTGGAGTGCATATGTGGGCATTTTTCATCCATCACCCCAGAAATAATTACAGCGGCAATTACCCTCTGTGTTTCTGAGCACTCACTGGTTGTCCGTGTACATTTAAAGCGGATCTCTGGGCCTTTTTCCTTCAGCAAAGAGCTGTTTGTCCTTCGACTTTTCGCATCGGCTCGGGGGAGTAAAAATATTGAGGCGATAAATGAACACACGCAGAGATAAACTATGGCGCAGGTCTCTCTGCAGAGTAAAACGTCAGAAACTCGCCTATCAAAGCAGAAACAAATAACACAATATTTATGAAATATTGACATCAGAAAAGTGTTTAGTAAAACAGGGTTTTTAGATTATTAGTCTCCACACCTATTGGCATCCCTGATAAAGATGTAATTACATTTATTTAGGGGGGGACACAGAACATGTTGAAAGAATGTTAGTTTTTAACAAAATCGAAGTCACTGTTAATGACACGGCTACCAACAATCCCAATAATATAATTGGAATAAAGAACCTTTTAATTTAAACTTGACTTTTTAAAATTCACCAGTTTGTAAGAACCTGGAATTAGTCATCAAGCCTACCAAGCTGTAGAAGTACCGGGGCATCCAGGTCAGATCTTCAGAGAGCATCTCCTACCCTAGCGTCTCTACTGCACTCTCTCTTTACTTCCCTCTATTTCTCCAGTGTCACCCTGTCACCTCCAAAAGAGCCTGACTAGTGGTCTTCCTTCTAAGTAGCCTATTGTTAGCTTTGATATTAACTGCATTGTTATGTCCTCGTTTGTAAGTCACTTTTAAAAAAAGAAATAATCCGTCACAGAGATTCCAGCATTCCCAAAGGGCGAATTACAGAGAACAAGCAGGAACGCTCAACTGTGAAATTAGTAAAACCAAAGCCTCCAAATCTCAAAGCTTACTGGATCAGATGGAAGAGGGATTTGTGCAATCGGGTCAGCCTGGGACCAAAACATTTTATTTTTATGTCAGACCCCTGATAACGCTGCCAGTGAGGTGAATGCACCCATGTAGAGGCTGTTTGCTATGGAAGCAAATCGTTACCATATTTCAAATGAAAAAGCATTTTCAGAAATACTTTTTCATTTTAAGAATGTGGCTGCATTGCTTGACTCATAATTGAAATTAGTAATCAATAATCCTATTTGCATTTTAATTTTCTTCTTCAAGACTGCTCATTGTTTCACTTAATTAAAATGAAAAAGAAAAAGACATTTGAGATCAGTCAGTCATTTTTTACCGTTTCTTCCATAGTGGGTCGCAGGGAAGCTGGTGCCTATCTCCAGCAGTCTATGGGCGAGAGGCTGGGTTCACCCTGGACAGGTCGCCAGTCCATCGCAGGGCAACACACAAACAACCACGCACACACACATTCATACACCTAAGGGCAATTTAGAGAGACCAGTTAACCTAACAGGCATGTGTTTGGACTGTGGGAGGAAGCCGGAGTACCCGGTGAGAACCCACACATGCACGGGGAGAACATGCAAACTCCATGCAGAAAGACCCCCGGCCAGGAATCGAACCCAGGACCTTCTTGCTGCAAGGCAACAGTGCTACCAACTGCGCCACCGTGCAGCCCGGCATTTGAGATTTATTTTTCAAAATGTACCCCAGCAAATAGATACCAAAATTCAATTTGAAATGTAAAACTTGAATGAAGAATGTGGCTGCATTGTTTGACCCATAAATGAAATTAGTAATCAATCATCCTATTTGCATTTTCTTCTTCATGACTGCACATTTTATGCCATAATCAAAAAGAAAACAAAGCAGACATTGCTTTTTCGTTTTCGTGGTCTGCCCGCAAAGTACTGCCCAGAACTCGAAAACGAAAAAGCATTCCGAGCGGCGGGCGCAGCAGAGTGACGTCAGCAGCGGCTCTTCCTCAGCTCCCTGCTGACCGAGCTACCCATCTTGTTCAGTAGGGGGCGCTGTGCACGTCTGCATTGGCTGTGGCGCTACAGCCTGCCACTGAAGCTGCCACAGCCTGCCGCAGGGTGGCAGGGGATTCTGCGAGGATACCAGAAGGTGCCAGACCGGCCGTAAAAGCTTGCCAATGTGGTTGCCGCTGTTTTTGTGGAAGCTGATGCTGATTATTGGGAAACGGGATGTCATTATTGTTATAGCCTGTTACCTTTAAATAATGATTTCATTATTGATTATTATTCAATAAACAGCTTTAGACCCATAACATAAGGTGATTTTATTTACTTGACATGGAAAATAAATAGCACTATGTGTATGTGTGACGTGTTGAAAGGATGATGAAGATTTATTGCACAAACAGCCGGTTTATTATAGAGCACGAGCGGTTATTCTGAATCGTCACTCACAGAAAATTATAAATAAATGCTTAAAAACACGCTGGATGTCCCAGGCCGTAAGGCTGCCACCGGAACTACCAGTTCTTCCTGCCACTGCCACAAACTGAGCTCGGTCCTGCAGCAATTCAATCAATTTCTCGGCACGTTTGCAATGTAATGCAATGCAGACGTGCAAAGCGCCCCCTACTGAACAAGATGGGTAGCTCGGTCAGCAGGGAGCTGAGGAAGAGCCGCTGCTGACGTCACTCTTCTGCGCCCGCAGCTCGGAATGCTTTTTCGTTTTCGAGTTCTGGGCAGTACTTTACGGGCAGACCACGAAAACGAAAAAGCAATGTCTGCTTTGTTTTCTTTTTGATTATGGCATAAAATGTGCAGTCATGAAGAAGAAAATGCAAATAGGATGATTGATTACTAATTTTATTTATGGGTCAAACAATGCAGCCACATTCTTAAAATGAAAAAGTATTTCTGAAAATGCTTTTTCATTTGAAATATGATAACGATTTGCTTCCATAGTTTGCAGAGTGCACACTGGGAGATATTTCAGGATTTTCCACCTAATTCAAATATTGGCACCAGGATTACATGAGAAAGCTTTTATCATCCGGCCAAACTCCATCAGGTCCAGAACTTTCATTTATCACTGAATGCCTGCAAATCCAGAAGGAAATGACATGATACGGTATATGATAATTGTCCAGCTGTTTGTGAATGTGTTTTAACTGTGTTCACAGCCTCAACCATTAACCTACAACTTAATTATCATTTTCATTACAGCAGAAAACATATGGAAGCTTTAAGGCAGAGCTGAGCTGGGCTTCACAGGTGTTTTTAACTAAATGTTCAGTAAGAAAAAGAAAATCCTCAATAGCATATGAGGTAGTAAAAATCCTCCCCAGAGTCAAATCCAACCCCTCAGACATGAAACAAATCTCTTCTTCATAAATCTGCGCCAACCTGATTTTACTGTGGATAATAGCGCTCTTCAACGTGCCAGTTTTCCATATTAAAGAAACAGTATAACTGAGGTTTGGTTGGGCTTGATTGGTTCTCAGAACTGCAAAGCTGTAAAAGAAAGCATTCATTAAAATACAATACAACTAAAGATTCATAACAGCTTAATAAAGTTTAACTTAAAAACAGCATTCTCCTTTTCCTTTTAGCATTTTTAAAGGAACTAAAGGTAAATATGAAAGAATGAACCACTATAACCCTTTGTGTTGCTTTAATAATTTTATGAAAACTGCATTAAAACTCAGAGGGTTTGGCTACTAAAATAAGGCAACCTGCATCACTACTTGCAACGCTAGTAAAGATGTGGAAACGGTGTGGCAAATAACGAAAATAATTAAAATTTGGATATGTGGGATGGAAAATGATAAACTGGCTTTTAGGAGGTTATAAATTCATAAAATGCATTATTTCTTATGTTTGGCCAAGACTGATTGAAAACGTTATACACTGAGACACGGCAATCTCTGAAAGAGCATGTTTTGTTTCCAAAAGGCTCAGAGGGAACAAATAATTTTATAATTAATCATAATTAGGGCTTGAATAATGCCCATCTCTCCCCAAATAAATCTAATATGCGTCGATGGGTAAAGGGCAAAGAAATGTACTTTTTGTCTTTTTTTTCTTAAAAGAATACAAGGTCATAAAAATCAGAAAATTTAGGAATTTGCTACGTATGTCGGAGACGTAACAGCTTTGATGAGAAAAATGGAAAAATACATCGATACAAAACACTTAAAAATAGCTTTTCTTGGCCTAAATTTGACTCATTTTCCCAGCCTGCCATGAACGAATCGTCCTTCTTCTCATGGATCTGTTGCTTGTGTTTGCCTCTCATCTGTTCATGTTGTGTGTAAATGATAAAAGTCCGCTGCCTCAGAACAAGACGGTCACAGGAGATGTTTACATCCGGGGTATTAGAAGAGGGGTAAAGGAGGTCAGGGGCCTTATGGAGACACCCTGTTCTTCATATGTTGTCCCGGCCTCTCAGAGTAACGGCGTCTGGGTTTAGCCTTATTTTCGATCAGCTTTTACAACCTTCTTGTTTTGTTCTTACTTGGGAACAAACCAGGCGAATGGATGTGGATCCCAGAGGCCACATTTCTCTTCGTGGTTGATGAGAAACGCTGACAATCACTGGGAACCGACAGTTTCTGACTCTTCTTCTGAAGCCAAACGTCAATCTGAACTCATAGGCAGTGATTTCCTGTTTAAAGAGCAGCTCAGACTGTTTAATTGTGTGAAAATTGTACAATTTCTATAATACATGTGTTACATTTTGGCTGAAAACTCAACTCACAAGTGGAAACCAGTCCACACAGTTGTCACAGTTACAGCCACCTGGACACAATAATAATCTGGTCTTTACGGGTTTCTAAAGTTGTCTCAATGAAGTTAACAGAAACATACAACAGATTCTAAACTGTCAGTTATTTCTTTTTTTAAAACAGGTCAGTGGTAAAGTTCAGTGTGAAAAAGTAAGTACACTTCTACTGCTTCAATGTGATTTAAGAGGGAAATATGCTGTTGGGAAAGTGCATTGAATACCTGAGGTGTGAGCACCACTTTATAAGCAGGAGATTTGCCAGTTTGCTGCTCTAGAGAATACAGGTGTGTCAATACAAAATACAACGCCAGGGAGGAAAGATAACAGCATGAGAGAATAAAGGGTTTATAGGGGTTTTTCCAGACAATCAGAAGCCCATCATTAATGTGGCGGTATTTTATCGGACTTAAATTTAAGGAAAAGGTTTGGAAACAGAAAGAAAAACAACGAGGTATTCCCAAAAGAAAAACGTCATGGGTTCATTAGCTTCAGATCAGAACAGTGCCTTATCAGAAGATCAAATCTCCTTACTGTGGCCTAGATCTTGTTGTGCCTCCTCTCATCGAACTCGGACTGGGTCTTTGGACCTGCGGTTCCAACTGTCCCATTCCTTAGCCCATTTTCGGGAAAACTGGGCACAACAGCTGATCAAAGTGACGTAAGGGTGCGTTCTGTGGGAGGGAGGTAGCAGCTGTGTTACCTGGCCCAGGTCGTTGGGTTGTTTCCCACTTTGGATCACCCTGAAACCCAACAGGATGTAAATAAAAAACCCTGTTAGGGAAAGTGATACTGGGAAAGAGTTGGAGAAAACCGGACAGAGATTTTATGCAACATCATGTAAAAACAACAACAGATTGGGCTGGGGTTTCACGGTGCCGTGGTTCTGCGGTCAGCCTCTGTCTGACACCCACAGAAGCTGCCCATACACCAGGAAAACATGTACCTACAGCTGTTGCACATCCAACACCAAAACAGATTATATTCTTCTAAACCTTTGGATTAATCTCAGACAGATGCACGTGATTTTTGAGGAACAACTGTGGAGATAACACAGCTCAGCTTCAAGGGTTCACAAATGGACATTCAGAGTTTAACACAGTCAGTGGATTAAATTATGGATCATTTCGAAAGCTTAATACACCTTGAACAAGCAGAATGACATCATTCATTTTAAAGACACAATGGTTTTTGTAAAACTACTAAAACTGTTGTTTTAGCATGAATATTTTCCTTACTGTTGTGCAATTATCATGTATTGTGACTATTTTCTGTCCATGTTTTTAGGAACTTTGTAGTTTCACTGGGATAAGGGAACTATTTTATTGACACGTTTCTTCAATTTCTCTCAGTTACAGAACCTTTAAACGAAGGTATTATCAGAACCCAAATCGGAAAGATCAGGCTCCTTTTACTCCATTTCGATCTTCTGAACAAACCCTGCAGTGTTTTTTTTATGTTCCCAGGTCATATTTCAGATACTAAGCTCCCTGAAACATGTTTCACACATTCACTGACCTTCTCAGTCAATCCTATCCTTGCTTCTTTTTTACGTGAGAAACCCTTTTTAACATTAGTCCCCTCTGGTGTTTTCTAACAAATTCAGCAGAGCAAACAGAACAAAGCTCTCGCTCTGAGAGCTGTGCAAAGAAAACCAAATCTTTGCAGAGGAATAAAACTGACATCTGAAGGCCTTATTTAAAGTACAGAACCAAGGACTCTGGAGACAAGTTATTCACTTGCTTTGTAGGCAATGTTGCTTTATTCTTACGATCAAAACCCTTTCCCAAGTTATGCCTAAAAACAAGATCACTGACTTTTACAGCATTTTCAAAACTGCTTTCAGTGTCAGTATTTTACTTTCATTTGGTTTCTTCCACAGATACAACTGGAAGTAATTTGTCACTCTTTTAAAAGCCAAAAATTATTTTTTGTATCTACTACTAAGCAGAGCAATAAAGAGGATTTAATTTGATCTTAATATAAAATACTACATCCATCAACACTATGCTTAAAATTAAGCATCATATTATTCGATTAAATACAACCAAGTTTCTGCTGGAGCTTAACAACATAATTTTTATTTATAGATAATACACTGGGTTCATTTTTCCTGCAGTTTCATATTTGTTTTGAACTATCCTGCTGGAAATAAAAAAGTTGTACTGCCCGTGATAAAACTGTTTGGATTTGTCTTTGGAAGACAAATGATTTCAAACAAAATAAATTATAGTCACCGAGCATGGGCTAACTAGGGTAAAACAAAAGGGTCACAAAACAAATGTATAAAGGGCAATGCACACCCGGAGCGCCAGGGAACGTCTTTGGACCTCAATCCAATGATGCCTTTAATACACATCAGACAAATCACGCCGAAGTGCGATAAGAGATTTAGGCTAAATGCAGTTACCTAATTGTGCCAGCAGGTGGCAGAGCATACAATAAGAAACTTGAATAAATAAATGAATTTATTATACCCTGAAATGTTCACTATTTATTAAACATGTCTGCTAGATATATTTCCGCCTGAAAAACAAATCTTTCATCGTCCGTTTTGAACCATTTTTCCACCAGAAACATCACTACACTATTCCTGAGTAGGAATGAAGTAGAAGTCTTTTGAAACCACCAACCCCAAAACAAAAGAAAGGTCAGCTCCAATTTGCTCACAGCTATATAAATAAGCCTGGGAATCTGCTTCGTGGAGCGGTGAATTAAAACATGAACATTTCAAATGCATCAGCAGAAAGTCTGTATGATAAAGACTGAAACATGCGCTGAAAAGTACACAGTGTTTAGAGTAAAGCAGGATGGTGGCTCAGAGATGCTCTGGGGTTGCTGTGCTTCCTCTGGCCATGTAAACCTACAGCATGTGAAGGCAAGAAGGATTAAATCAAGTTTTAGGAAATCCTGGGAGAAAATATATTTGTCATGAAGGGGTTCATATTGAAACTGTAGTAGTGATTAAACGTGGCATTTTGTGTTTGATTTATTGAAACCGCTACAGTAGTCTCAAGTAAAACATTTGTAGTATTAGTTTTATTGAGCCATTTCAATTGTTCTTGGTTTATTTTTTGCTAGCTTGTATTGATAAGCCTATAAACCTAAACAGACCTAATCTGCAGTGCTGTAAATGTCTGATTTTATTTTAAAAAGTGAATGCGTCACAATGGAAAGTTCAACAGTATTTAGTAAAGCAAGAAGCTGGTGGTTTAGATGAGTAAAATAAGAAATTAGCTGGGTGAATAATGCTAGAAGTATTGCTAGGGTAACAAACATTAGCAAAACCACAGAAAAACAAAACATCAAAACAAAAAAAAACAAAAAAACCTCAAGAACTTAGAAAATAAGAAAAAATGTGTTCAAGTTTATTTAAAAAGTGAATCTGTCACTAGGATGAAGTGTTCAAAGCTTTGTAGGCTATGGAGTTGGTATTTTAACAGTGGAAAGAAAAAAAAGTTAGCTGAAACAAAACAGCTGCAGTTTATGCTAAGCTAAAGGACATCAGTCAAAATTCGTGTCAAAACACATAAATATATAAAGAACTTAAAATGAAAAACTAATGTGTAACTAAGGGTGTATTCACACCGGGAAAAGTTATTTGGTCCGAACCAAAAGCAGACTGTATTTTTTTCATATGGAGCAGTTTGCTTTCACATTGTACTTTTGGCAAGTGAACTATAACTTGTAAACAAAGCCTGGCAGATGACGATCATTGCTCCCACTGGACAGAAATGACGGGGATGGGACAGAGCACAGACTCGGAAATGAAAGAAAACAACTGTGGAAGTCCTGCAAGTAGCCCCTCCGTTCTGCATATTTGTGCCGTTATTACAGCTGCAGTATAATTGTAAGGGTCAAGAGCAGCTCATTCAACACAGATTTTGCAACGTTGTGTTTATGATTTTGTAACGCTTGCTGCAAGCCGAAGGAGACGCTGTGCTCTGCACCGAGATAAAACACGCAGGCAACAGCGATGCCTAGCAACAGAGTGCAGATCAGGTAAGATTTCAGTATAACGTTCACTGCCACCGTGGCTAGTATTCATACCAGAAGCAAACCGCACTAGTTTGGAAGCGGACCGAAACCACCTCAAAAAGTGGGTCTCGATCCGGACCAGGGTTCGCTTGAGTGTATTCACACCACAAGCAAACCGCACCAGAGTTCGATTAGAAGCGGACCAAGGCCACCTCAAAAAATGGGTCTCCGTCCAGTTGTCTGGCCGCACTTGAGTGTATTCACACCTGCACAAAAGGTCCGGACTAATGGGAAAACGACCTCTGATCCGTTTAAAGCAGACTAAAAGTGGCTGGTGTGAATACACCCTAAGTGCTAAAAAGTGCACACATGACTAAAAAGGAGAACTTTAATCATTTTATGAGCCAGGAGGCATGTTGCCTTCAGCAAGCCTGTTGGATGCCATATTTGCTCGATTTGTCAAATCGGCTTTTACGTCGCTTGGCTGCACAATAATAAGTAATGTTACGTAAATATACTCTGAATATCACTTGTTTTCTTCATTGCTGTTAAAAACAAACCAGGGCTTATTGCTGAAGTTTTGGCCCAAAAGAACTGTTTGATTTACCAGAAGAGAAGATTTTTTCCTCATTTGACTCGTCTTTAAGTTTGTTTCAACTACATGTTTACTAAAAATCAATTACTTCCAGGATTTAACTGTAAGGTTTCGTTTGAAACTGAATGGAAGAATGGTCGAATTTACTCTGCTTCTATTTTTAGGCTTAAAAATCGTACTATGGGTGACAGTTGGCTCAGTGGTGAAGCAGGCAAACCTTACATGGAGGCTGTGGTCTACAACGCAGCTGTCCCAGGTTTATTTCCCAACCTGTATCTCTTTCCCTCTCTACCTTGCTTCCTGTCAAGCTACTGATGAATAAAGGTCACTTGTGCCACAAATCTAAAAATAAATAATATTACTCAACACTATGAAACCTGACCTTTTGGCTGTATAAAAGGAGTATTACCACCTGACTTTTATTCCAACCACCACGAAAGTAGAACATTCATGCATTGTTTAACTAAAATATCTAAATCATTTTTTTTAATTTGAGCCATTTCAAAACGTGTGTTTCTAGACATTTTAGTTAGTTTTGAGACTTGAATAAATTAGAATATTGTTGAAAACTTCATTTATTTCAGAAACACTTCACTAAAGTGAACCACATTATATACTGTAGATTAATTATACAGACTGATGTTTTCATGCCTTTATTCATGTCAATCATGATGCTTTTCCACTTACAGCCAATGAAAACAATTAGGATTAGAGTATTTTATCAGGCCAATAAATCAAACATTTTGAACATAGGCTTACTGAAAAGTATGATTAATACCTGCTTAAAGGGTGCTATTTTTAAAAGCTACTTTTAATCTGACAAATGAGTTTCATCAGAATATTATCAAGCACTGAATATGACTGCTGCCTCTGTGTCTTTTAATGCTCAGGTCACATCTGCTTTCTTGGTTTTTACCATCTCCTGATTAAACCACGTAGTCTCGATTATATTATAGTTCTTCAGTCCTGTTAATCTACATTTGTTCTGTTATTGGTTCTGCCATTTGCCCTTCAGTCACGCCTGGCATTTGCCACACCTGGTCCAGATTAAGACATTAGCTTCAGATGTTTCCTGGTTCCTTTGATCATCATCATTGTGATTGTCTTTGTTTTTGCCAAGTGGTGTATAAATCTCACCTGTTCCCTGTTCTGGAGCTCTTTGTTTTTGGATTACATGACCATTGAGCAACAGATTAGTAAAAGAAAACAAAAAAATACTTTATGTTTATGTTTCAGTCCGTTGCCTCCAGGTTGCTCAGCTGTGTTTGGGTTTCTTTTCCAACAACGGACAGTCTGCCTCCGCTCCGTAACACAACAAACAGTATTTCTGCTATTTTTCCAGCATCAGTCATTGCGAATTAGGACTCCAGTTATTAATTCACTACATGTGTTTGTACTCTTATGGTGTTATATAGACTGTGTGACTTTAATAACACTAGTCTTAACCAAAATACAAGGGTAAATTTTAAAGTGTAACTGGACAATTGGTCTTTTTGCGAAATCAGGTAAGATAAAACATCTCAAAAATTCTAATATCCTGAAAAAGTTCTGTATTTTTTTCATTTTAAGAAAGTGAAACTCATAGATTCATTACACAGGGTAAAATATTTCAAGCATTTACTTCTAGCAATTTTGATGATTATGGCTTACAATCAGAAAAGCTTTATTGCCAAGTACGTTTTTGGACATACAAGGAATTTGTTTTGGCGTAGTCGGTGCAATACAGTACAAATTAAACAGTATAAACATATCTACAATATAATATAAATATATGTGCACAGTTTTAAGTAAGTGAGAGTAAATATAGAGCAGTACAACAGTGCAGGTGATCATTGTGTAAGTAAAGCAGGAGTCCAAGCTGAGCGTTAATGTAACTCATAGAGTTACAGGTTACAGGTGTCCTGTCAGCAAAAAAGGGGGGTGTGGGGGAAAGGGAGAGTGTCAGGGTGGTTTCTGGTTGGCTGGTGGCAGATGGGAAAAAACTGTTCTTGTGGCGTGAGGTTTTGGTCCGGATGGACCGCAGCCTCCTGCCAGAGGGGAGAGTTTCAAAGAGTCTGTGACCGGGGTGGGAGGGATCAGCCAGAATCTTCCCTGCCCGCTTCAGGGTCCTGGAGGTGTACAGTTCCTGGAGCGACAGTAGACTGCAGCCAATCACCTTCTCAGCAGACCGAATGACACGCTGCAGCCTGCCCTTATCCTTGGCTGTAGCAGCGGCGTACCAGATGGTGATGGAGGAGGTGAGGATGGACTCAATGATGGCTGTGTAGAAGTGCACCATCATAGTCTTTGGCAGGTTGAATTTCTTCAGCTGCCGCAGGAAGAACATCCTCTGCTGGGCTTTCTTGATGAGGGAGCTGATGTTTGGCTCCCACTTGAGATCCTGGGAGATGATGGTTCCCAGGAAGCGGAAAGATTCCACAGTGTCAATTGTGGAGTCACAGAGGGTGATGGGGGCAGGTGGGGCTGGGTTCTGCCTGAAGTCCACAACCATCTCTACTGTCTTTAGAGCATTGAGCTCAAGGTTGTTCTGGCTGCACCAGTCCAACAGATGGTCCACCTCCCATCTGTACGCGGACTCGTCATCAGAGATGAGTCCGATCAGGGTGGTGTCGTCCGCAAACTTCAGAAGCTTGACAGACTGGTGACTGGAGGTGCAGCTGTTGGTGTACAAGGAGAAGAGCAGAGGAGAGAGAACACAGCCTTGGGGGGAACCGGTGCTGATGGTCAGGGAGTCAGAGACGTGCTTCCCCAGCCTCACGCGCTGCTTCCTGTCAGACAGGAAGTCAGTGATCCACCTGCAGGTGGAGTCGGGCACACTCAGCTGGGAGAGCTTCTCCTGTAGCAGAACTGGGACGATGGTGTTGAAGGCAGAGCTGAAATCCACAAACAACATCCTGGCGTAGGTTCCTGTGGAGTCCAGGTGCCGGAGGATGAAGTGAAGAGCTAGGTTGACTGCATCATCTACAGACCTGTTGGCTCTGTAGGCAGGGGGTCCAGGAGGGGGTCGGTGATGTCTTTTAGGTGTGAGAGCACAAGGCGCTCAAAGGACTTCATCACCACAGAGGTCAGGGCGACGGGTCTGAAGTCATTAAGCCCTGTGGTCCTTGGCTACTTGGGTACAGGGACGATGGTGGAGGACTTGAAGCAGGCTGCCACATGACATGTCTCCGGTGAGGTGTTAAAAATGTCTGTGAAGACTGGAGACAGCTGATCAGCGCAGTGCTTCAGGCTGGCTGGTGAGACAGAATCCGGACCAGCAGCTTTCCGGGGGTTCTGTCTCCTGAAGAGTTTGTTTCTCCTGGATGGAAAGAGCCGTCCTCGGCGTGGGTAGGGGGCTGGTGGGGGGAAACTTCAGGGTGGGGGTTGGAGGTGCCAAGGCCCCTCTTGAGGTTGGGGAGGTGGGGGTGGTGGATTGTGGCTGCAGGTGTTGGGGGGCGTCATGGGGGATGGTTGAAGGACTGTCCCTTTGCCTTTCAAAGCGGCAGTCGAACTCGTTCAGGTCGTTCCAGACAGACGCAGAGTCATTGGCTGAGAACTGGTTTTGGAGCTTCTCAGAGTACAGTCGTTTGGCCTCTTTCACTGCCTTGCCAAACTTGTACTTCACCTCTCTGTATATGTCTTTGTTCCCACTCCTGAAGGCCTCTTCCTTATCCAGTCTTAACCTTCTGAGTTTAGCTGTGAACCAGGGTTTGTCATTGTTGTAACTCACCCTGGTGTATGATGGTACACAGCTGTCCTCACAGAAGCTGATGTAGGAAATCACAGCCTCTGTGTACTCGTCCAGACTGTTGGTAGTAGTCCTGAACACATCTCAGTCTGTACAGCCTAAACACGCCTGGAGATTCTCCACAGCCTCACTGCTCCACTTCCTTGTCGTCCTCACAACAGGTTTGCAGAGCTTTAGTTTCTGCCTGTATGCAGGAATCAGGTGGACCATGATGTGGTCGGATTGGCCCAGTGCAGCACGTGGGACGGCGTGATAAGCGTCTCTGATGGTGGTGTAACAGTGATCCAGAATGTTGTCCTCTCTGGTCGGACATTTTATAAACTGTCTATATTTGGGGAGTTCGTGGGTCAGATTACCTTTGTTAAAGTCGCCAACAACGATAACTAAGGAGTCCGGGTTGGTCCGCTCCACACTCAGTATCTGGTCGGCGAGCATGCGCTGTGCGACCTGCACGTTAGCTTGTGGCGGGATGTAAACACCGACCAGGAAAGTTCAAGTGTAAATAAGTAAAAAAAAAAAAAAGTTTAAACTTTCCTGAAGGAAGTTTCGTTTGTCTTAAATATTGCGATCAGTCGGAAAAGAAGGTAAAAGTGAAAAGGGACATTAGAGATGCGAAGAGAAAGTTGTTTTAGAAAGGAGTATAGTTCATGTTGTGGAAGGAAGTGACAGGCAGGTGGACAACTGACTGACTGACTGATAATACAGGTCCTTCTCAAAATATTAGCATATTGTGATAAAGTTCATTATTTTCCATAATGTAATGATAAAAATTTAACATTCATATATTTTAGATTCATTGCACACTAACTGAAATATTTCAGGTCTTTTATTGTCTTAATACGGATGATTTTGGCATACAGCTCATGAAAACCCAAAATTCCTATCTCACAAAATTAGCATATCATTAAAAGGGTCTCTAAACGAGCTATGAACCTAATCATCTGAATCAACGAGTTAACTCTAAACACCTGCAAAAGATTCCTGAGGCCTTTAAAACTCCCAGCCTGGTTCATCACTCAAAACCCCAATCATGGGTAAGACTGCCGACCTGACTGCTGTCCAGAAGGCCACTATTGACACCCTCAAGCAAGAGGGTAAGACACAGAAAGAAATTTCTGAACGAATAGGCTGTTCCCAGAGTGCTGTATCAAGGCACCTCAGTGGGAAGTCTGTGGGAAGGAAAAAGTGTGGCAGAAAACGCTGCACAACGAGAAGAGGTGACCGGACCCTGAGGAAGATTGTGGAGAAGGGCCGATTCCAGACCTTGGGGGACCTGCGGAAGCAGTGGACTGAGTCTGGAGTAGAAACATCCAGAGCCACCGTGCACAGGCGTGTGCAGGAAATGGGCTACAGGTGCCGCATTCCCCAGGTCAAGCCACTTTTGAACCAGAAACAACGGCAGAAGCGCCTGACCTGGGCTACAGAGAAGCAGCACTGGACTGTTGCTCAGTGGTCCAAAGTACTTTTTTCAGATGAAAGCAAATTCTGCATGTCATTCGGAAATCAAGCTGCCAGAGTCTGGAGGAAGACTGGGGAGAAGGAAATGCCAAAATGCCAGAGGTCCAGTGTCAAGTACCCACAGTCAGTGATGGTCTGGGGTGCCGTGTCAGCTGCTGGTGTTGGTCCACTGTGTTTTATCAAGGGCAGGGTCAATGCAGCTAGCTATCAGGAGATTTTGGAGCACTTCATGCTTCCATCTGCTGAAAAGCTTTATGGAGATGAAGATTTCATTTTTCAGCACGACCTGGCACCTGCTCACAGTGCCAAAACCACTGGTAAATGGTTTACTGACCATGGTATCACTGTGCTCAATTGGCCTGCCAACTCTCCTGACCTGAACCCCATAGAGAATCTGTGGGATATTGTGAAGAGAACGTTGAGAGACTCAAGACCCAACACTCTGGATGAGCTAAAGGCCGCTATCGAAGCATCCTGGGCCTCCATAAGACCTCAGCAGTGCCACAGGCTGATTGCCTCCATGCCACGCCGCATTGAAGCAGTCATTTCTGCCAAAGGATTCCCGACCAAGTATTGAGTGCATAACTGTACATGATTATTTGAAGGTTGACGTTTTTTGTATTAAAAACACTTTTCTTTTATTGGTCGGATGAAATATGCTAATTTTGTGAGATAGGAATTTTGGGTTTTCATGAGCTGTATGCCAAAATCATCCGTATTAAGACAATAAAAGACCTGAAATATTTCAGTTAGTGTGCAATGAATCTAAAATATATGAATGTAAAATTTTCATCATGACATTATGGAAAATAATGAACTTTATCACAATATGCTAATATTTTGAGAAGGACCTGTATTTCTTTGTGCAAAATCTGAACCTATACTAAACTTTTCTTCTGCCTCTCTCACACACAAATACACACATATATGAGATTTGAGTTCAACATCTGCGTTTTTGAGTCTGGATTTTAGAAACCTGCCCTTCTCCATGGCTACTCCGCCAGAGATGCTTCTTCATCATGGCCTGAAAGAGAGAGAGCCTTCCTGTCTGCCTGCTTGTTGAAAATCGCAGTGTGAGTTTCCACCAAAACGAAACTCAGAAGAAGTCTGGACCCACTGAGATGAACAACGATCCATGCTGTTTACCAGAGCCAGAAGAGCGATACACTGGATTTATATTGAAAGCATCTTATGCGGGCAGAAGAGAAACAGGCCGGAGCAAAGTTTCTTCTTTCTCCCTCCTGGAGAAGTTAAAGTGGACAAAGAATGATTGAATGTCTCACCAACAAACCTGGGAAGGGCCTGGTTGTGTTTTTGGACTGATAGAGGACTGTGTGCCTGACAGTCTGACTCTGGAGCGATTTAGAAACTGATGGAGGTAACGTACAAACACACACACATTTGCATAAATCTTTTCCTATTTTCTGCAATGAAGAACGCTTATTAACCGCTGCTCATGTGACGCTTGATGACGTTGACAGATATAGCGGGTTCAAATATTATTTTAGGGTTAGAAAAGTATCTTTAAAAGGGTGATAACTTAGCTCATTTGATACTTTCCAGTTAATTCCTTTAGAGAAACAAGTTCTCTTTTGTCGTGGAATATTCAGGGTCAATTATTCTAGTTATTAAAAGTTATTAAAAAGCAGAGGAAATTACAACATCTCCAAAACTCAGCAGTAATCAAGTGTTTCTATGTTATTCTCAGGACAGATCTCATGAAGGAGCATTTTTAAAACCCAGCGCATGCGTAACACCTGATGGGTTTCTCCTTCAGATATTATTTTCTGTTGTCAAAGTTTGTATCCCATAAATCTAATGGGTAGAGACCTCATTAAAACAGGCTTAGTTCTACTGCAGATGGTCTTCATACAGTTTCTGACACAGTATTTACAGTTTGGTGCAGTTTTTGTCCGCAAGTGCTAACTTACTCTTATGGAAAGTACAAATTCATTGTTTTTCACAGCAGCTGCTGGGAAGAGGTTATATTAGGTTTTTCTTCCATCTTCTGATTCATGCAGCGTGTTGATTTACACTGTACCTTATATCAGGTCCTGACAAAAAAACTATGAAAGGTTTGGTTCTGCAGTTTCCTTTTTTCTCCCTTTGGAGAAGGAAAGAGAAACTTGATCAGTTCTGTGCTGCACAGAAATATTAAAACACTTGTTGTTTTCTAAGATATCACCAGCTAAAACTTTTAAAACTTTTGAGAGTAATTGGTTTTGTTAAACACATTTGCCTTGGTAAAACAAACCTTTAAAATGAGAATGAAAAATTGGGTTATTTAGAAAGAATCTGATTGGACAGTGGTACCACACAAAAAATTAAACTAATCTCATGTTTCCTAAAAGACTATGCATAGAAAAGGCCTTCAGAACCGTGGAGTTATTTTCCACCACAGTAACAAGTTTTTTAAGCATGCTTTTTCTTTATTTTAAAACAGATCTGTATTTTTGTTGTGTTTTTTGTTTTTTAGCATAATGTTTGTCTGAAGCTTCTTATGAATTGGGTTAGAAGCAAATATGATCTGAGGTAAATTAGGAGCTGTGAACTAATAATTTTAAATCTGATTATTGTCCAAGCAGAAATAATATATTTAGCCAATCCTTCAATTTCTGCAGAAAGTTAACACCATTGTTCAATGCAGTAGTACTCAACTTGTGGTTCCTGGACTCCTGAAGCCCGTAAGCCATAGATTTTGGGTCCATAAAATTATAATATTTAATTAAAGGAAGACCGATTAGTTATTAAAGCAGATCTAAGCCAATGATGAGTTCCAGTCATTTTGGTGGCTTTGAAATGCAATAATACTCAAAGTTTCTACTTTGGGGAACACAGATTGGGGTTGAAGAGTTTAGTTTTGGAACCAAGGTTAGGATTTTTATAACAGAATAAAGGCAAGTAAAATCCTTTATTTTAGGAAAAGAAAAGAAATAAAGGCCCTCTTAACAGTAAGAGGATGGTCGGCTCAAACTCCAGTCTCCTTGTTTGATTTCTTAGGGTTTAAAGATTAAAAGAATACATATGAGTACAAAGGTACACAAGGTGATTTCAGATTACTAAGAGATAAAATATTGAAACATTTATCAGCATTTGGATTATTAAAGAGGGGTTCTAGTAATAAGTTCTCTCCAATTCTCAAAATTTAAATAGCCCAAATTAAAGAAAATGATGTTTGTTCTTTTTTAAACGCTATGTGGGAAAAAATCCAGTTTGGAGACAAGCTTCTTATCTTAATTTCTGATTAAGTCAAACACTGCAGTTTTGTTTAGTTTGGGTAAAAATGTCAATGCTGACTTTTCTAATTTCCCCTCGGGGATCAATAAAGTATCTTTGAATTTGAATTGAATCGAATTAAAATACTTCTTTGCATTTAACCTGAAATTCTGCAATACAGCTGTGATCAAATTGAGCCAAACAAAAAGAGAATTATAACAATAACTCTCAGGGTTGTAGTTATTATTACAGAGTTACAGTACAAAGAATTAGCAAAAGGTTTCAGCATCAGTAAATTTGGATTCATTTAAGAGAAAACTGTTGCTGTGCTTCTAAATACTTTGAGATATTTTGGACTATGTGCACTCATCTTAAAAAGGATCCTGAAGATTATCATAACAACATTGATCAATTATAGCATTAAAAGATATGGCTGAGAAAACATATTCTGAAAAGAGATTGTTAAAAATTTCTTTGAATTTTTGAAGCTTCAAATTTGGCCATTTGTCTGTCTTTGATGTTTTGTCTTTGTTTTGTTGGAATGAATGTTTGTTTATATGTTGCATGAAACAATAATCCATGTTTAGAATAATGTTTCTAAATCCCAGATTGATTAAAACTTGAGTTTTCAGGAGAGTTAAGAAGCAGCTTGTTTCTGAGGTAGGTTCATGTTAATAGTTTTGTAGTTTAAGGTTCATTAAGATGGGTTGGAATGAAGAAACTGTGGTTCCGCCCATAGGCTGCCAATCATAGGTTAGTTCTGCCTGACTCCGCCCACCTACCAGGTTGGTTCACACCTTGGCTCCCATGGTAACGCTCAGTACCTCCCTTCCTGAGTTTTAACATTGTTTAAGAGGCAATAGAATCAAAATGCTTGTAGTGATTGTTGCCTTAAAAACATGTTTTTTTGGATGTAGGATGACTTTTAGATTTATGTGTTTTACTATTAAAAGGTTAATGAAATAGTTTAAACTAGTTTGAAGAATTAGTTTTGCATGCAGAATCATTGGTGATTTATTAGATTGAAAGTTTCCCTGGTACCATTAAGCTAACTGACAGTTCAAGATATGCAAAAGTAAGGAATATATATTTTTGATAAAGAATCTGAGTCATGACTTTATACTTGGTGGGAATTATTTATTAAATTCAAATTTGTAGGGTTTATGCATCTGAATTACATTAGATGTCCATTAATCTAATACTCATCTTCATACAAGACAAATCAGGATGATATGTGACTAATTTATAAGTGAGACATTGATGAACTGAATAATTAAAGTTTGTGTTTAGTTGTTAATGGAACTGAATTGCAGGTAAAAACATCTGGATTTTCTTTATGTTACTTTCGTTAAATTCATAGAGACACATAGTTATGTCAGAATTCATTTCTTTGGTTCTATGTAATATGATCTTGGTTACTAGACGTTTTTTTAAACTTTTTGCTGGATTGTCGCATGGGTTGGACCCCGCGCCAGAAGAGAGGAATGTCAGAATGAAGTAACATGGGGTTCCAAACGTTTTAGCTCTCATGGGAAAAAGGGTAGCTCAGACCTCCAGTGAGGACTTAGTGACAATGCGAGAGAGACGTTGTACTTTGTTTATATAAATGGTGCATAGCTCCCTAAGATCACATTCTGAAAACCTCTCTGAAATTATGGTGTTGATTCTTTTGTGAAATTTTATATCTCCACAGATTAGACCATTTTTGAAATTCTTTCTGGGTATTCTGAAACTATTGAAATATTGACCTGTAATCAGACCTTCCTCAAACATCATGTCACATTTTTGATATTCAGAATATTTAGCTGATGGTCATTGCTAGTATATCAGGTGAAGTCAGAAGATCAATTCTTTTGATTTTGTTGGATGTTTTGATGAAGTTCATGTAGTTAAGCACTTAGGTTTGAGAATGGGACTTTGAATTGAAAATTAGCCAAGTGTTGTGAAGGCTCTACCTATTGTTCTCACTTATATGAGATTGAGACAAAGGACACAGGCAAATCTCAGTCCTTTTGAAGTGCTGTGTGGCAGGTCTCCTAATTTGGACATGGGGATATTGCCAAGATCATTTTCTTCCACATCTTTGTGTGAAGATAGGATGTTGTTTTACTGTCCAAACCTGTCCACTGTGTTTTCTCAAGTTTCACAGATGGTGAAGGCTGCATTACCAGAAACAGCCACTTCCACCCTCCAGTCTTTTATTCCTGGCGACTGGATTCTGGTCAGAGAATTTAGGAGAAAACACAGGAAGTCCAGGGCTGGAATGGCCCATATCAGATCCTACTAGACACCCAGGAAAGCTGCAGGAAAGCTCCAGCTCCTCCAGCTTCAACTGGCTTCCAGGACAAGTCATCTTCCAACTGGATCATCCACGGCCTGAAAGGTGTGAGGACAGCGGACCACCACAAGACAAAGAACTGTAAGCTGATCACTGGCGAGTGATTGAAGAGGTGGTTGAAGAACACTGTTCTTACAAGGGCACAATAATCCCTTGGGCAGTGCAACGTTATTTCAGAATCTACTTAAGGCCATCGCATTGCCTGAAAGTTAGAAATCATAAGGTCATTTGCCTCACTGCGCACACACCACAGTGAGAGACACATAGGAAACATACAGGGAAGACCTCTACACATTTGCACATAACCTTTCTCTGGATGATGGACTGGCGACGTCTGCAACAGAGAGACAGTCAAACATGCGCCATGATTCTTATTCTCCTTAATTTCTTAACATTTGGTGGCTACTAGGGGCTCCTTTGCCTGGACAGCGAGGGTCAGCCAAATTCTTTTCTCACACTTTGACAGCGAGACTGACTCTGAGGAGGAAATCTCAGATGCTTTTATCTAACTTTCATGGTTATTGCTTGATATTTATCATTATGGTATTATTACAAATTTGAATGTGTTCATTTCCACCGTTGTTTAGTTGGACTATGGAAGCCTAACTTCCAACAGGTTAGATTTCCTGTTTCTAAACATATTTCTAGAGGAGCTTCCTACCAGACTGGTAACAGGGCAGCTTGAAGCCACTCAGGAGAGGCAGCAGGATTTTTAAGTTTGTTTATAATTTGTTTTCTTTGGAAAAAACTGTTTGCTTTCAGTACCAGAAGAAAGGACATTCCACTTCAAGGTCACGATGCAGTTAAATGGAAGATGGTCTGTTCTGATGCTAATGATTGATATTGCAAGTATTTTATTACTCTTGTGTTCATTTGGGAAAAGGTACAGCAAAGACAATGTGTGGCTAATCTGAGGAATTATGCTAATAATACTCATCAGCTGATTCGAAGAGAGATTCATTACTTTCCTGACTACTATTATCATGCTGATAATGTCTGGTGGCAACGGATGCATCAAACCGTGAGGAAGATAAGAAATGACAGTTGCTATGTTTGTTGTTTGATTTCACATGCTATTAATGATCAACCATGTTTAGTACCTGTTCCTATTGATACTGCTTTCTTTCCAGATAGGCAACATAACAAGCTGGTGGAGGTTGTTTTTCCTTGGGTGAGGAATTATACAGGTCCTTCTCAAAATATTAGCATATTGTGATAAAGTTCATTATTTTCTATAATGTCATGATGAAAATTTAACATTCATATATTTTAGATTCATTGCACACTAACTGAAATATTTCAGGTCTTTTAATGTCTTAATACGGATGATTTTGGCATACAGCTCATGAAAACCCAAAATTCCTATCTCACAAAATTAGCATATCATTAAAAGGGTCTCTAAACGAGCTATGAACCTAATCATCTGAATCAACGAGTTAACTCTAAACACCTGCAAAAGATTCCTGAGGCCTTTAAAACTCCCAGCCTGGTTCATCACTCAAAACCCCAATCATGGATAAGACTGCCGACCTGACTGCTGTCCAGAAGGCCACTATTGACACCCTCAAGCAAGAGGGTAAGACACAGAAAGAAATTTCTGAACGAATAGGCTGTTCCCAGAGTGCTGTATCAAGGCACCTCAGTGGGAAGTCTGTGGGAAGGAAAAAGTGTGGCAGAAAACACTGCACAACGAGAAGAGGTGACCGGACCCTGAGAAAGATTGTGGAGAAGGGCCGATTCCAGACCTTGGGGGACCTGCGGAAGCAGTGGACTGAGTCTGGAGTAGAAACATCCAGAGCCACGGTGCACAGGCGTGTGCAGGAAATGGGCTACAGGTGCCACATTCCCCAGGTCAAGCCACTTTTGTACCAGAAACAGCGGCAGAAGCGCCTGACCTGGGCTGCAGAGAAGCAGCACTGGACTGTTGCTCAGTGGTCCAAAGTACTCTTTTCGGATGAAAGCAAATTCTGCATGTCATTCGGAAATCAAGGTGCCAGAGTCTGGAGGAAGACTGGGGAGAAGGAAATGCCAAAAGGCCAGAAGTCCAGTGTCAAGTACCCACAGTCAGTGATGGTCTGGGGTGCCGTGTCAGCTGCTGGTGTTGGTCCACTGTGTTTTATCAAGGGCAGGGTCAATGCAGCTAGCTATCAGGAGATTTTGGAGCACTTCATGCTTCCATCTGCTGAAAAGCTTTATGGAGATGAAGATTTCGTTTTTCAGCACGACCTGGCACCTGCTCACAGTGCCAAAACCACTGGTAAATGGTTTACTGACCATGGTATCACTGTGCTCAATTGGCCTGCCAACTCTCCTGACCTGAACCCCATAGAGAATCTGTGGGATATTGTGAAGAGAACGTTGAGAGACTCAAGACCCAACACTCTGGATGAGCTAAAGGCCGCTATCGAAGCATCCTGGGCCTCCATAAGACCTCAGCAGTGCCACAGGCTGATTGCCTCCATGCCACGCCGCATTGAAGCAGTCATTTCTGCAAAGGGATTCCCGACCAAGTGTTGAGTGCATAACTGTACATGATTATTTGAAGGTTGACGTTTTTTGTATTAAAAACACTTTTCTTTTATTGGTCGGATGAAATATGCTAATTTTGTGAGATAGGAATGTTGGGTTTTCATGAGCTGTATGCCAAAATCATCCGTATTAAGACAATAAAAGACCTGAAATATTTCAGTTAGTGTGCAATGAATCTAAAATATATGAATGTTAAATTTTCATCATGATATTATGGAAAATAATGAACTTTATCACAATATGCTAATATTTTGAGAAGGACCTGTACTGTTAGGTAAAGCAGAAATGTTAGTAGATTTTCTAGTGAGACTAATTTAACGTGTGCGTCTACAGGAACTCTTTATAGAATTCGGGGTATTAGAAATCCGATTAAAGATTCAGATATTTGTATTACACAGGAGGAAAGTACACCGTATTTCCTTGGGAAGACAGTAGGTTGCGAAGCTATTATATCTGTTTTATGTGCTTTAATCAACAGACATAAATTTGAGTCATGTCCTATCAGAACTGATCCTTATACTATTTCAGGATCTTTGGTCCCAGATCCCTTTGTGTTAACTCTTAATATTACAGCCTTACCGGATGGAGGTAAGTTGTATGGCATGGCAGGTAAATTAACCAGGGTTTTTGTTACTTTTCCTTTATTAGATGGGTACTCATGTCCTCAGAACATGGTTTGGATGTGTGGAAATAGATTATATCTGTATCTGCCTGCTAATTGGTCTGGAGTATGTTATCTAGCTCATTTACTACCTACAGTCACAACTTATACTTCAATCAGCCTAAGCTATTAGAACGATGCATTTGCAAACTAGAATGGCTTTGGATTATCTGTTAGCTGAGAGGGGTGTTGGTTTTGAAGAATTTTCCTTTAGTTGTGATTATCTTGTAATCAGAAGAAAGGAGTTGTAATAGAAATTATTTTATTAAGTGTTCCAAAGTGTATGTTACCTCACTCCTCAGAACATCTGTGTTAGAGGAGGAAGCTGTAAAAGCCATTATCAGAAGTTTAATGGTTAAAACTCATGCTTTAGGGTGATATCTCAGGAAGGACAGATGGGTTCCTAGATAACTTTGTCACCTCTGAACCCGAGAAGGGTCTGGGGTCATAAAACACAGACTCTTTGCAGTTGAGATAACACTGTCATGTTCTGGTATAAATACTGTGTGTAAATGTTGATCAGGGCTCTGCTTAACTGACTTGCTCGGTGACAGAGTCTTCAAACGCTGAATGCCTTTGAATAAAACTTATAAAGACAAAGTCCGGATTTTCTCTTCTTGTGAGTCAACTTCTCTCCACTTTCATAAGAAAATTCCACAACACTGGTTGTTTACAGAGTGTTGTATCCAAGCATATTCCTAGAAGGTTAAGTGGAAGGAAAAGGTGCACCAGCAACAGAGATAATGCAGCCTTGAGAGGACTGTCAAGTAAAATCCATTCAAGAATTTGGGGGAGTTCACAAGGAGTGGACCGTGGCTGGAGTCAGCACGTCAAGAGCCACTACACATCTTACATGGGCTAAGGAGAAAAAGGACTGGACAGTTTCTCAGTGGTCCAAAGTCCTCTTTTCAAATGAAAGTAAAGTTTGCATTTAATTTGAAACTTAAGGTGCCAGAGTCGAGAGGAAACGTGGAGAGGACTAGAATCCATGCTGCTTGAAGTGTTTATCTGAGAGTGACAGGAAGCTGTATGTGAGCTCCAGACTGCAGCTGCTGCGTGTTTTACTGTGAAAGGATGATCTTGATTATTAGCCAGTGATGTTGGTGGATTATTATGGGATGTTAATGGCTCATAACAACCTGTTCATGTTAGCTGTAGCTTCATAATAATGACCACATGAATGTCACTACAACTGAACGCTGAATTAAATGACTTTGGATCATTTGAGAACAAAATTATTGTTACTTATGTCACGTTACAATGACACTTCCAGCTGAAAATATTTTAAAAAGCATTCCTGTTCCATTCATTCCAGAGTTAAACACTCATTTGTTTACTTACCACTCATTATGTTGCAATTTATACTATAAATGTGAAAATATTTAGAACTTTAAATTAAAAACGACTAATGTGGATTTAGAAAATGATTTCCTAATATTATTAAAATTCTCCAGCTCAGGAGAAGAAAACCCTCCAAACAAGATGGAGGAGAGGACAATATGAACACCTTCAACATTAACCTTTAGATTTAGAAAAAAGGACTTGTGAACATCTCAGCTTCATAGGCAGTGAAGGACTATGTAAACTCATCAATATAATAGTTATGTTAAATGATGTCGTAGTCCAGATGTGGCCCGCAGAAATCTGAAGGAAGGGATTAACAATATTTATATTTATATAACAATATATATATATATATATATATATCACTGCAGTGTAAATAACCATTTGATTCTTTGTAATTAACTTAAGTGTTTTTTAGTCATTGACCTGTTTGTGGTGTTCACAGACAGGATCTTAAGGTATAGCTGTGAGGAAGAGGTTGTCTTGTCTGGAAACCTCAGGATCTCATCTTTGCTTTTCACAGTGATTTGGTTCTGTTAGCTTCTTCAGACCACGACCTCCAGCATGTACTGGAGGGCCTTTATAGCTGAGTGTGAAGTGGCCAAGATAAGTCTGAAGTCTTGGTTCTCAACCTGAAAAAGGCCGACCTACCCCCCTTTGGCTTGGGGGTCAGTCTCTGCCTCAGACGGATTGGGGCTGCGTCTGCAGTTATGTTGGTGCTAATCTAGTCCGTTGTGTTGAAGAACCAAAAATCAAAGGTTGATTTACTGGTCCGTCTATATTTCGACCCTCACCTATGAGAACAGAATCCTGAATAAAAGCGACTGAACTGCGCTTCCTTCATAGGGTGGCTGGAGGATTAGAGATGGGGTGAAGAGCTCCGTCATCCAGGGAGAGCTCAAAGTAGAGCTGCTGCTTCTCTGCATCAATAGGAGTCAGATGAAATGGTTCTGGCAGTGGCAAGTCCCACTCAGAGGAGACCCGGGGGAAGACCTATATATCCCGGGTGGCCTGGGAACACCTCGAGATACCCTGGAAAGAGCTGGAGGATGTCACCAGGAAGAGGAATGTCTGGGTTACATCCAACCCCAACTCAGGTAGGTGGATGCACAGATGGGTTTTCTTCTTCTGTTTTTGCAACCATGTCAAATATTACAGAGAAGTGCTGCTGAATCAAATGCTGGTTTGTAACATTTCTGAGTAGCTGTGGAAATCTTCTAGTGGTCCCTGCATCTGGCTGAATAAACCTTATTTTCCACCTCTGGACACAGATAAGCCTTTCTAATGAAAAATGAGGCCATCTGATTAAGAAACCTTCAGTTAAAACAGGGCTAAAGCACACACACACACACACTGCTTATCATTTCCACATCCACAAAACCATTACTTTATTGGAAATCGCCTCATCTGGCCTCACTGTCAGACTTTATAAACAGGAGAAAGAAGAAAAGAAATAATTTAAACTTATTAAACAGAAAAAAACTAATTCCTTTCTTTCAAGTCGCGTCTTGAATGCAGCTGGGATATGGGAACACTGCACGGCTGTATAAACACATTCCACGCACATTACTAACATGCTTCTGTACTCAAACGACTGTCTGGTTTAAATTTGTAAAATAAAACAATGGCAGGATCTACAAAAGCTGCTGAAAATTTTTAAAAAAGAAACGAGGAGAATCAGAGGCTCTCCAAGTGTTTTTGAAAACATCTACTCTGTAGTAAATTCACTTTTTTCTCAGTTAGATTATAAAATGTTGTCATCTAACCTTTCTTGTTCAAGATCAATGCAAACAAAGTCAATATTCTTCTAAAAAAGAACAATATTCTTCACTTTAGAGGTTTGATACATTGTCTTTCTATAGATAAAATGAATGACTTGTAAATCTTTGCTTAGTTTTTTATTTCAACTCTGCACCATCGTAACGTTTTCCTGACAAGGCTTTCGGATTCAGACGGCTTTAATTACCGTTTCTCCTCCGCTCGCTTTGAACTTTGAAAACCACCCAAAGAACTCAGGATTCGTAGCTAATTTACAGCAACAGTCTAAATCCGTCCCCACACGTGCTCTTTGCTTCGGACCAAAGCCTCTGATTGCGATTAAAGTGTTTAATGTCTGCTTTGGGGGAGGTGCGGGTATTTCAGGAGAGGATCAGCACAGTTCCTAAAACCCTCCTTCACTTGTGCACCCAGATTATATGATCTGACATGATCCTTGTCAGATCCCTGTTTTATTACAAGGCAGCTTATGAAACAGCAGCAACCTCAGGGAGAAATGTACTTATTGAGCACTGGCGTGGGCATAACCTCAAATCAACCCATAGGAGATGAGATTTATCCAAAGTAGTCAGTAGCTGCTATAAACATCTATATTTTGCAACTTATTTCTGGTCAAACGAGAGGATAGCAACTGATCTTATGTTTTCTACAAGAGAAGAAGTTCCTTATCTGTTTAAAAAGCCAACTTTGAGGAATTTAAAGCATGAATGAGACGTTCAGTTCATACCACAACACCCATTTCTGAATTTCTGTTAAATCATGAGTTAATTTCTGTTAACAACATAGCCACATCTGAGCCTGACTAAGACTAGACTTGTAGAACAAAGAAATTACCTAATTAGTACCCGTCTGACAACATGAAGTAGGCTAAAAGAAAATCGCAAAAACCAACAATCATCCACAGATCTAAAGAAATTAAAAAACACCTGAGAAACATATTTAACAACATTTCTAAGGCTTTTTATTTCATTTCTTTATTTAAAACTTTATTTTGCCAGGAGGATCTAATTGAGGTTAAAACCTCATTTTCAAGGGAGTCCTGGCCAAGATAGGCAGCAGCAAGTACAATTAGGTTACATAGATAGGCATAAGAATATAATATAATTTATGGCTCGGGCGCCAGAGAACCAGTGAGAACCATTATCCATAGGTGGAGTAACAATGGAAAAGTGGTGAACCTTCCCAGCAGTGGCTGGCCTACCAAAAATATTCAGAGAACAGCAGTGACTCATCCAAGAGGTCAAAGAAGCACCCAGAACCACATCTAAAACTCTGCTGGCCTCATTTAAGGTCAGAGATCAAGATTGAACAATAAGAACGAGACACTGGGCAAAAATGGCCTCCATGGGAGGCATGGGAGAAGATAAAAGAAGAACTTTTTGGTAGATGTGTATTACAGAAAACGACCATCATACCTATAGTCAAACATGGTGGTGGTAGTGTGATGGTCTGGGGCTGTCTTGCTGCTTCAGGACCTGGACGACTTGCTGCAATTGATAGAACCACGAGTTTCTATTATTAGCAGAAAGTCCTGAAGGACAATGTTCGGCCATAAATTTGTGAGCTTAAGTTTAGACACACTTGGGTACGCAGTAGGATAATGATCTGAAGCACATCAGCTAGTCCACTTTTAAATTATTTTAATGAAGGTTTTGGAATGGTATAGTTAAAGTTTGCACTAGAATCTGGTTGAAATGCTGTGCCATAAATTTAAACAGGCCGTTTATGTTCAAAAACTATGCAGTTAGCTTGAATTAAAATGATTCTCTACCACTTTTTTCTGCCACACTTTTACCTTCCACTCAACTTTCCAGTAATATGCTTGAATACAGCACTCTGAACAGTCAACGTCATCACATTTTCAGCTTTTCATCTCGTTTATTAGTCTAATGCAATATTCTAATGTTCAGAGAAAGTGAATGTTGGGTTTTCATTAGCTTTAAGCCATAATCATAAAAATGAACAAAAGCGAGCAATAAAAATAAATCGCCCTGTGTGTAATGAATCTATATGTAGATTCTGAATGTAATTAAAAACAAACCTGACTAAATCATTTTTATGCCCATTGCAAGAAAGTTTGGCTTCTTGGAGGCAAGACTTCAGTAGAGTACAGAATATCTATTAATTATCTCTGTTATGTTCCCTGCACCAGCAGAACTTCGAGAGATTATCAGAGCTCTGCTCATACAAACACCAGAGTGGATTTGCCCTGCAGCCAGAGATTCATCCTGCAGCAGACAAAACACACCCAAACACAACCAGCACATGAGTTCAAGGCAGTGAATGTGTTCTTATGTGCGAGTGGAATATTATCTTATCAGTCAGGAGCCTCGTTGTGGGAGGTTTAATGTCTAACTGCTCAATTAGAGACATTAATCATCACACAGCATTAAAGCAACACAAAGTGTTGATGTTCAGAGTTTTTTAAGGTCGGAGGCTGACAGAGATCATCTGTCCAAATCTGACAATAATAAGTTTTTCTGCTCTAACTGAGCAGCTCTTCAAACACATTTTTCATCCTTTTCAGACAAAAACAGTTTGGAATAATAGATTTCTGCCAGAGAGCGAAGAATGATGTTTGGCTGTCCTAATCAAACCCTCCGCTGCTGAGTTTCTGCCACCAAAACTACATCCCGTGTTGGATTGATTTTTTGTTCATGTTTCAGCTAAAAATCTGTACAAGCTGTTGGAAGCGCTTCAGTTGGAATAAAGAGGCCAAAGCTGCAAAAAGCGACACAAACAAATTACGCAACAATGGGGAGACGCAGACCGGCTTTCAGAAGAATGAAAGAAATGAGGATGAAAGAACAAAATGACCAAAGAGACAGAAACATCAGTGAAAAATGCTCACAGATGCAGCTGGAACATAACCACAAAAGGAATGGGCTGAAATCTGAAGTAATATACATAAAGGTTAAAACCATGATGTTAAATCTACAACTGGTCACAGAACAATTAATTAAACGACTGAAGAAAGAAACAAGAAGACCTACAACAACAAAACAGACAAAAAATAACAAAATGAAAATAAAAACAGAGACTAAACTACTGGCAGAGACTTAAAGTGACACAAACAACTAAAACTACACGTCAGTTCCTCCTTTTAACCTCGTTTCAGAGCAACGCATTGCTGCGAACAAACCATTTCATATTCATGTACTCAGTATTGCCACATCTTTCAAGGCTTAAAATCAATTATATCATACATGGAATTTAATTCACTGGTGAATTATTAACAAAAAAAACTTTGTTCTTATTATTTTGGTCCTGCTCCCCTTTTAGGACAGTTTTATAAAATATAACATACATATGACAACTGAAGAGACATCCTGCTGCTAGTATTATTTATTTATAACCTCACAGAAGAACGCTTCGGTAGGAAGCCATCAAGAGGAATGACGAGGATGAAAATGAATCAAAAAGAATATGAACCAGAAATAAAGACTGAGATGAATCACGAAAAAGAGACAGGAGGAATGAAGAGAATCAAATGAAAGGGGAAAAAATTACAAAATAATCAAAATGGAAAAACAAAAATAGCAACAAAATATAGGATGTAAATTGGTAAAAACACAAAAAAACTAGTAATGTTCAACATAAACAGACTCAAAGTGAGTAAGTATGTTGTAGCAAACAAGCATTATGGCTTTTCATCCCATTGTGAACTGGTCATTGAGCCAATGAAAAGAGAGGCTGGGATATGACATCACCGATGAGCTGGTTTTTGTAAAACTTAATTTAAAACTATGCATTATAAACATATCTGTAAGCATAAAACAAACTATCACCTAACTAATAACAATAACTGCTGTTTCTCTCTCTGAGTCTCCTCCTCTCTCCTGCTCTTCAGTTACTCCTCTGCCTCCTTTAGTGATAATGGGACGTGTAATAAATGTAGCATTTTTGTAGCTTTGGAGGCGAGGGTGTCGGAATTGGAGGCCCGGCTCCGCGCTGTTGAAAAACCAGCAGATAGCCGAGGCCCCTTAGCCAGCGCGGACCCATCGAGGGTAGCTCCCCGTAGCAGTCCTCCAGCAGAACCCGCGCAGCCGAGGCTTCAGGCCGGCTGGGTGACGGTACGTAGAAAGCATAGTCCTAGATCCCAGCCCACAGGTCTGCGTTTCTAACAGATTTTCCCCGCTCAGCGACTCTGGTAATTGGCAGCTCCATAGTCAGAAACGTGGCACTAGAGACACCAGCGACTATAGTCAAATGTCTGCCAGGGGCCAGAACGGGCGACATCAAATCCTACCTGAAACTGTTGGCTAAGGATCAGCGTAAATACAGTAAGATTGTTATTCACGATGGCGGTAATGACACCCGTTTACGTCAATCGGAGGTCACCAAAGTTAGTGTTGCTTCGGTGTGTAAGTTTACCAAAACAATGTCGGACTCCGTAATTTTCTCTGGTCCCCTCCCTGATCTGACCAGTGACGACATGTTTAGCCGCATGCTGTCATTCAACCGCTGGCTGTCTAGGTGGTGTCCAGAAAACAATGTGGGTTACATTGATAACTGGCGAACATTTTGGGGAAAACCTGGTCTGATCCAGAGAGACGGCATCCATCCCACTTTGGATGGAGCTGCTCTTCTTTCTAGGAATCTGACTGAATTTATTAGTTCTCCAAAACTCTGACAACCCAGGGTTCAGACCAGGAAGCAGGGTCGTAGTTTAACACTCCTCTCTGCAGCTTCTGGACTACTACCCACCCATTACCCTATTAAGACAGTGTCTCACCCACGGCCAAAATTGAATAGATTAACAAATAATCTAAAAGGAGGAAATCAGGAAAATCTCATAAAAATAAACACAACTCAGACTTAAAAGAAAAATAAAACAATTAAATGTGGCTTACTGAACATAAGATCTCTCTCTTCAAAGACTTTGCTAGTTAGTGACCTGATTTGCAAGAATATTTCATTATAGTAGATCATTATCAGACGATGCTGTAACAACCTTTAAAGAATCTGTTCCACTTTTAATTTCCTCATTATCACTGAAAAACACAGTGGAGGGCAATAATTCTGTTTCTGCCCCTTCACAAATTGATTATCTTGTTCATAGTGTTTCTTCATCATTGCATGATGCATTAGACGATGCAGCCCCGTTGAAAAAGAAGGTAATTATTAATAGGAGGCTGGCTCCTTGGTTTAATTCAGAGCTGCGTACTTTAAAGCACAATGTTAGAAAATTGGAGAGAAAATGGCGCTCTACACACCTAGAGGATTCCTACTTAATCTGGAAAAATAACCTACTGTTGTATAAAAAGACACTTCACCAAGCTAGAACAGCTTATTTCTCATCATTAATAGAAGAGAACAAGAATAATCCTAGGTTTCTCTTTAGTACAGTTGCTAAACTTACACAGAGTCATAGCTCTGTTGAGCCATCCATTCCCTTAGCTCTCAGCAGCCATGACTTTATGGGATTCTTCTTAAATAAAATTGATTCTATTAAAAATAAAATATTTGACATACTCCTGAAGATGATTACATCATCCTCAGCAAGTGAGACAACATTGGAAATAACTGTAGAACCTGATTTGTGTTTGGACTGTTCTGATCCAGTGAAGCTTCCTGAGTTATCAGAAATATTAGCTTCATCTAAACCTTCAACTTGTATGTTAGACCCAATCCCAACCAAATTATTTAAGGAAGTGTTCCCTCTGATTACCAGCCCCATTTTAGATAGGATTAATCTATATTTAGTAAATGGATCAGAACCACAGGCTTTTAAGGTAGCTGTAATTAAACCTTTACTTAAGAAACCTTCGCTTGATTGAGATGACTTGAAAAATTACAGACCTATATCCAATCTTCCATTCTTATCTAAAATTCTTGAGAAAATAGTTGCTAATCAAATGTGTGAACATTTATACAGCAATGACCTGTTTGAAGAGTTTCAGTCAGGCTTCAGAGCTCATCATAGCACTGAAACAGCTCTGCTGAAAGTCACTAATGATATTCTTATGGCCTCAGATAATGGACTTGTGTCTGTTCTGGTTCTGTTAGATCTCAGTGCTGCATCTGATCCAGTCGATCATAATATTCTCTTAGAAAGGCTGGAATATGCTGTAGGGATCAGGGGAACAACGCTAGGCTGGTTTAAATCTTATCTGTCTGAAAGATTCCAGTTTGTTCATGTAAATGATAAATCATCTTTAAACTCCAGGGTTAATTGTGGAGTACCACAGGGTTCAGTACTTGGGCCAATTCTCTTTACTATATATATGCTTCCAATAGGTCAAATTATCAAGCAGCATGGGATAAATTTTCACTGTTACGCTGATGATACTCAGCTTTACTTATCCATAAATCCTGATCAGCCCAACCAGTTAGATAGACTACAAGCATGTCTTGAAGATATAAAAACTTGGATGACTTTAAATTTTCTGCTTCTAAATTCAGACAAGACAGAAGTTGTCGTCTTTGGACCGGAGTCTTTAAAAAAGAAACTGCTTAGTTAATCACTTAACCTGGATGGCATTAAATTGACCTCCGATAATAAAGTAAAAAACCTTGGTGTTAACTTTGACTAGGACATGTCATTTAAATCCCATATTAAACAGATTTCTAGGATTTCCTTCTTTCATCTCCAGAACATTGCCAACATTAGAAATATCCTATCCAGGAGTGATGCTGAAAAACTAGTCCATGCATTTGTTACTTCAAGGCTGGACTATTGTAATTCTTTACTATCAGGATGTCCACAAAATGCAGTTAAAAGCCTTCAGCTGATTCAAAATGCTGCAGCAAGAGTTCTGGTGAAAATTAAAAAGAGAGATCATATTTCTCCTATTTTAGCTTCCCTTCATTGGCTCCCTGTTAAATCCAGAATATAATTTAAAATTCTCCTCCTCACATATAAAGCCCTTAATGATCTAGCTCCATCATACATCAGAGATCTGATTGGTCCATATGTTCCTAACAGAGCACTTCGTTCTCAGACTGCAGGTTTACTGGTGGTTCCTAGAGTCTCTAGAAGTAGAATGGGAGGCAGATCCTTTAGTTATCAGGCTCCTCTCCTGTGGAACCAGCTCCCAGTTTTAGTCCGTGAGGCAGACACCCTGTCTACTTTTAAGGCTAGGCTTAAAACTTTCCTTTTTGATAAAGCTTATAGTTAGAGTGGCTTAGTTTATCAGGGAGGGAGCCTCCCTCCCTCCCTGTTGGTTGGAGTAAGGGGGAGTCAGGTTTAGCCTAAACCGGCTCAGTTATGGTTGAGGTCCAAACACACCCTCCATTTCTGCTACCTGTATGACCTCTTCTCTTTTCCAATGGTTATAATCAGTCTGACAGAGAGAGGTATCCCAATCCTTGTGGTTTTTAGTAGAACAATGACCATCAGTGGGACCCTTTGCGAGGTTCCTTGAGACGACATTGTTGTAAATAATCGCAGTTTAACAAAATAATCTGAACTGAAACTATCTGTGTAGTTATGCTGCTATAGGCTTAGGCTGCTGGAGGACATAATGACCACTTTCACCCTCTTCGCTACATTCTCACACTACTCTCCAATTTTGCATTATTTGCTGTTATTTCAGCTTTTAACTTTGTTCTCTCTTTTCTCTTCCTAGAAGCTACACCTGGCCTGACTCTGTGTCTACCTGTGACACCTTTCTGGAGAGGAGCATCATCCGAGCTTCTGCTGGTAACAACTTAATGCTCACCTTCTACAGATGATCCACATGGCCCTGTCTTTCAGTGTTTAACCCTTTCTCTCTCCTAGACATGGCTACTGACTGAGCTTCTACTGTAACTAACTCTATGTGCTTCTTTCAGACTCTAACCTTGAAAACTGGCTCAGAGTTTATCTGTTCTTTCTTTCTAGATGAAACGACTAAAGGAGCTACATCCATTAACATTTACTTTTCCTTCCCATAGAAAGTACTCCTGGATCAGTGCTTCTTTGTTCTCTTTGTGTCTCTGCTCTGTTCTCTCAAACCCCCAGTCGGTTGTGGCAGATGGCCGCTCACACTGAGCCTGGTTCTGGTTCTGCTGGAGGTTTCTTCCTGTTAAAAGGGAGTTTTTCCTCTCCACTGTCGCTACATGCATGCTCAGTATGAGGGATTGCTGCAAAGTCAACGCCAGTGACTGTCCACTGTCTCTACATGCTCATCCAGGAGGAGTGAATGCTGCAAGTCATTGACTGGATGCAATCTGCTGGGTTTCCTTAGATAGAAAAACTTTTTATCCAATTTGAATAAATAACTGAATCTGACTGAACTGTTCAATGATTAGGATTAATTGGAATGTATGAACCTGACTGTTGTGAAGAACCTTGAGACGACATGTGTTGTGAATTGGAGCTATATAAATAAAACTGAATTGAATTGAATAACAGAACATTGGTCATGTGACCGGCATGTGTTACAGTTTCTGACATAAAATCATTAAGTTATTGGCCCATAGATTTATGATGGAAAAAAGTAAAACAAGATTTAAAAAAAAAAAACAGATAAATAATAAGAGTGCTGAACAATATGAAAGTCACAAAAAGCTGCAGAACAGTTGAATGTTTGCGACTTGCTCCTTTGTGGACGATTGTCAGATGTAACATTTGAAGCTTCAACTGCTTATCGCCTCTTTATTACCTGGACTTCCTGCGAGATTTAACTTCCTGATGGCTTTACTGTCCTGAATGCGTCTTAACAGCCAAGAGAAGAGCCTGGAACAAAAATAATACAAATAGAGCAGCTGATCAACCCCCAACGGACCGACATTCTCTTTCAAATAAGACCAAGGAAGCCCTGCTTAACTGTTATCTTCAGACATTACTGCAGGATGAGGAAATATTGTAACAACTGTGTTGGGTTTATAAGTATCTATAAAGCTCAGAACCAGGAATTGTCTGAATATCTTGTAATTAATTAAATGCATCTCAAATTAAATTATTTGTAAGTATGGCTGCCTTTGGACTCGGGATCTAAATTTTGACAGCAACATAAGCTACCATAATCCTAAAAATCTTCCCAGGACAAAGTGTTTTCTGTCAGAAAAGGACACAGAAAACTGGTGAATGTCTTTATTTTCAGTAGGTCAGGTTACTGCAACAGTGTCTCTGTAATTAAAAAAAAATCTAGCTGTAGCTCATCCAAAAGGCTGTGGCCTGAGTCCTGACCAACACCAGGAAATGGATCATATTAGAACCAATTCTTGGCCCCAGGTTCTCAGAACTCAACAACGTGAGGCAGCATTTAGTTTATTTGCTCCTCAGCTATGGAACAAACGCCCTGAAAACCTGAGAGGTGCAGAAATTGTTGATTCATTCAATGTCCTATAAAACACTTTGCGTTACTTTGCATATGAATGGTGCTGTATATTAATAAACCTGCCTTGCCATAGATATAAACTGGACAACTAAAGAAAGAATTAGCGTGCACAAAACAACTATCCATGCTTTTTATGAGCAGAAATATTTCCAAAGAGACGGATAAATAATGCTAAAAGTGTAGGAGTCTTTTTTCAGCCAGCTGACAGGCTGTGTGCAACAGCGGGTGCGGGAGTCTTCTCCACATAGCTAGAGAAACCTCTTGTCAAAACAATACGTTCTAGCATCTCATTAAAACGGCTTTAAACTGAAAGACAGACAACTCGAGCAGTTTTTGACAACTCTGTTGGACCTTGATTCCAGTAACCGGGCCACGCCTATTAAAAACTGGGTTTCTTTGCTATGTTCTTGAAGCTCAAGGTAGTGAGAGGGGCTAAAGTTTGGTTAACTATTTGTGTCCTTGTGGAGTTGTGACAGAAACATTTTAAGGCCCTGAATCTGAGACTTTCAGGCGCCGGCTCATGTTTTTCTACCCAGGACAGATAAGAAGGCTGAACAACAGGAAGCTGTACAACAAATAAAACCATTAGGTCTCTGGGTTCTAATGGAAAAACAGGCTATGTATAGCTGCAGGACACAAATTACATTTCATACATTATTATCTTAGTTATGTAACGGATGATTATCTGCTGGTCCTCGCAAAATGAGACTGTTGATCACAAGACTGTTCGACATTTCACGAGAAATTTCCTAGAAGTGGAGAGGATTGGCCTGGAGAAGCAATACCGCGAGAAGTTTGAGTCATTTAGATGTTTTTATTTTGTTTTCTGTACAGCTACTAAAAGAAATGCAAAAACACAACTGCCAACGAAGGAAAAAAGCATCTTAACAACTTAATAAAGAAAAACATTAATCATAAAATTGGAAAATAAACCAAGAGATTAAGTATTAATTTTAATTTAAGACAGAATAAAATATGATACAAGACAGAGAGAGGAGGAAGAAAAGCTTAAAGACTTCATAAATTATAACAAAGACCAGAAACACAAATAAAATGATGAACCACAGAGAGTGAATCAGGTCTATGTGTAAAATTCAATGCTCTGAGAAGAAAACATGTAAAAAGCCAACGATTCCATGCAGATTTAGCTGCAGGTCGGTGCTGATCATGGTGTAACTCCAGCTCAGTCATGCTGGGTTAATTTATCTGCTCAGTCTGAGCCTCTACAGACTGGTTCACTCACATGGCTTTAAGCATCATCCTTCTACTGTTTGAGTATAGATGTAGAGCCCTTTGCTGCCACCTGGTGGCAATTCAAGACTCGTTTAAGCTGTTTCTAATGAAATTATCTTTTTTTTTCTACACAGAACTAACTCTTCATTAAAACCAGATGTGTTTTTATCACCAAGTCTCTGGCTGCTGAATTTTCTGCTGGAACAAAAAGTTTCCACAGGGTGAAATTCAAGAATCCCTGTCAATAACATAAACACAACCCAAATTCAATTTGCTATCCACTTACATAAAATTTGAATCATCTTTATTGTCATTATGTGTACAACAAAATGAATCAGTGCATTAAAGAAGCAACATGCCCTAAGCCAGGGGTCTGCAACCTTTCCAATCCAAAGAGTCATTTTTGCTCTCAGTCCAGCTAAATAAAACGCGTTCAGAGCCACAAATGTTACATAATCTACTTTAAAAAAAAAAATAAAAAAGTATCAATATCTACCATAAAAATTTGTTATCATTTATAAAATATCACCATTCTGTTTCTAGTTTTGGTTTATGAAATAAAGAAAAACATAGTTTCACATCTATGATCTAAGAAAAATAGGTCTAAAATATATTACTGGTATAAATATATTACTTCCATGAAAAAATTAAAAATTACTAAAACCTTGTTTTGTTATTATATCTATATTTAAAAACATTAGTTGATTCTTTATCATTTTTAGCCAAAGTTATTAAGAGTCATTGTGGAAGATCCAAAGAGCTACTTGAGGCTTTGGAGCCACAGGGTGCAGAGGATATGTTGCTAACAGCCCAGGAGAAACACTTGGGTCAGCCAAAACTCTATTCAACATATCGGTCCATTTGAATTGTTTTCAACAACTTAATCATCTGCTAATGTTTTCAAGCATCTAAATAAAAAAATTCTGTTGATTTTAGTTCTAACACACTTCATTTCAAAGTCATGCTTTTCCAGCGGTTTTTAAAGCATTTTGGACATTTGAAGACATAAAATATTTCATCTTGACTTGCTTTATTAGTAGGCTTATTTATAGGGTCCAAAAAACATGAAATGACACCAGTCTGAAACTAGCATGTAGCATAGTGCTTATACTGCTTTTTTGGCATCTGGATTCATTTAGCCCAGCTCCATTTCAAAATCTCCAACTCTTTTACTTGCCAAATGTGGACTGGATTATTTTTTAATAAATGCAAAATATTTACCTACAATTTTTACTTAAAGAACATTGGTACCTTTGTTTAATTTGTTAAAAGTGTAAAGCGCCGTTTGGTGTTTTAACCAGACAGCAGATCCAGTTTAACCTGAATTTGATGTTGTCTAAAGTCCAAAAAGCAGTAAAATGTGCATTTAGTCAGCAAGTCAAAAACTAGAAAGCTGATGGGTAAAATGTTAAAATCAAGATTTGATGCGTCAAATATAAAACAACGAAAATACGACAGCATGTGTAAAGGATTTCAAGATGTTTGCCGTTAAAAAAGAAGAAACAGGAAAAAAAAACATACTCTATACTTTTCCAGACCAGGAACATGGTCAAATAAACATTTAAACTTTTCAAGGAACCCTGACACACGTTTCTTTTTAGCCCAATGTTGAAAGAGCTTAAATAAAAACTAGCTTAAGCGGGGTTGAATATGTATAATCATGCCAATTTAAAGAAATGTAAATAACTTAATTTCAGAATTTAGCTTATTTGAAAAAACGTGTTCAACTCCGTTTTTGTTTTAATGCCACATGAAACTGTTGCTGTTTGAAAAATTATTTTACAGTAATTAACTTCAATTTTTTGCTTTTAGAAGCCAATTAAATTTCTTAATTTTCTTACAGAAAAAGATAAAACCTAACCAAAGAACATTTGTGGAATATTTTCTAGTAATGTATAATATATATATATATATATATATATATATATGCTAATTTTGTGTTGAATATTAATGTAACTTCATTACTTTTTTACCTACACACCATATTTGAAAGTTATTTTAACGCTCTTTCATGTGAAAAAATTACTCATTGAACTCTTTTTAGTGTTAAAATCTATCTGACTTACCTGCGGTCATTTCTGAACGCTTTTCGGCTTCTTCTCCTTTTTTGTGGAAACTAAAACCGATAACTGACGCTAGTTAGCTAGCTAGCCTGCGTTATCTTGTCCGCCAAAAGTCGAAGAGCGCCGAGTGTTGCGTCATGACGTGACGTAGGCACGTCATTCCCACGCCAGACAGGTTGTTGCTTGGGCGGAGGTTTCAAAAAATCTTTATGTTAAGTTAAGTTTTGCGGTGCGACATTTGTACAGTTACAAACTAAACAAAATACACAATACTTAACATGTTAAAGTTAAATCTTTAAGTATGTTTCTAAATGTGGCAGCTGAAAGCAATATCATTTAAAAACGTACATGTTTAGCTAAATATTTACCTGGATTTATCCATTTTATTTGGAACAGCCATATTTAGAATAAATACATAGCCACGTAATCAACTAATGACACAAAATGTTGGAATGTTATGAATAAATAAGTTATATTAATGCAATCACAGTAGTTTGTTTTATGGTCGAATTAAATAATGACATTTCTCGATTTTTAGGTTTTAGAAAAGAGAGAAAATATCACAGATAGAAATTGATACCAATAATAGATTTTCTTGTAATGAATGTTTTGGGTGACAAAGAAGATAATCATTTTAAATGTAAAAAATAAAATTAAAATAAAAAGCTGCACAACTTCAGGACAAAAAAAAGCTTTAAAATGTGTTCCTTGTACCATTAGTGTTATTCTGTTGTGGATTTTCTATGCAAACATCATATGAAAACATGACAAGGAACTACTGAAAACTTGCATTTCTTGTAACCTTTAAAGTAAATTAGAGCTCCTTTATAAGGCCCTAAAGAGCCACATGCAGCACTGGATCCGTTCCTCTTCAGCTCTTCTTCAGCTCTTTCATGTCTTCTACCAAGACATGAAAGTCCACCTAAACTGACAGACAATCAGAGAAGCAGCCAAAAGGCACATGGTAACTCTGGGGAAGGTGCACAGATTCACAGTTCAGCTGGGAAAATCTGGCCACAGAAATTATTTGAGTACTCCTCAGATCTGACCTTTTTTGAAAAGTGGCGAGAAGAAAACCATTGTTGAAAGAAAGTAAATGGCCTGAATCTATATAGCGCTTTATCAAGTCCCCAGAGAGCCAAATGTGCTTTACACTACAATCAGTCATCTGCCTATTCATTCACACATTGACAGTGGTAGACTACATTGTAGCCACAGTTGCCTTGAGGCAGACTGACAGAAGTGAAACTGCCATACAATCGGCACCACCGAGCCCTCTGACCACTATCACCTGGCAAGGAGGGTGAGGGTCTTGTCCAAGGACACAATGACTGAGACAGACAGAGTGGGGGTTCGAACCAGCAACCCACTGGTTACAGGACAAACCTCTACCACTGTTGCCCCAAGAAGTCCTGTATGCAGTTTGCAACAAACCATGTAAATGAAACCAAAACTGAACTTTTTTGGCCTACAAACAGGGCGATATGCCTGGTGGAAAACTGACACTACACTCCATCCACAGAGTTGGAGGTAGCAGCATCATGCTGTGTGCATTTCCTCTGCAGGACAGTCCTGGAAGAAAACCTACTAGAAGCTGCAAACCACTTGAGACTGGAGCAGAGGTTCACTTTCCAGCAGGACAACAACTTTAAACATACAGCCAAACGTAAAATGGGACAGTTTATTTCAAAGCAGAATCATGTGTTAAAAGGGGCCAGTCAAAGTCCAGGCCTAAATCCGACTAAGAATCCATTGCAAGACTTGCAAACTGATGTTCACAGATGCTCTCCATTCAATTTGACTTAGCTTGAGCTTCTTTGCAAAAAAGAATGTGTAAAAATGTCAGGATTGTTGTATCAAGTATTCCCAGTAGATTAAATTAAAGCATATAAATGCTTTAAACATTGGAGTGTTAAGATTATTGTCTGAATTATTGCAAATGTGTTTGTAGGAGATGAGGTGAACCACATGACATGGTATTTCAGTGTCATATTATTTAGTAAAAGTCATAAAAGTGCTGATTTCTAGTTTGAAGTGTTGCGATGCCAATCTTTACCATAAGATGGAGACAAATGCAAGGTTATCTGAACCCTTGAAAAGATCCAGCCTGGACTGTTTGTAATTCATACTGACATGTGTTAATGATCCCATTCTAATTTATGGGTAGTCATGTGTGGAAAACTGAAAGAGGAATCTGGTTTAATACAGTACATATAACATAGTGTCCTTTAAAGTTAATGCGAAGCATTTTAATTTTTATGATTTCTATTTATTTGAAAAAAAAAAAAAAAAAAAAAACGAAATAAAAAGGCATCTAATAAAACAATATAATTACTAAGTTAAAAGAAAAAAGAAATCCTCACATTGCTCTGAGACTAATTGGCCACTTTAGCTGTCAGTCACGCTTTTAACCCCGCCCTCGGCGGCTACACACCCATCTCCTCACCGGCGTTTCATTCATTTCGTTTCGCCCCTACTGGTTTTATATCTGCGTGGGTAAAAAGGTGACGGCGGGGTGAAGATAACATCTAACAGAGTACTCTGCTTGAGTGCGCGCCCGTGTGTGCACGTGTCTGTTCCTCCTCTTCTTCCTCCCTCCTCCTGCTGCTCCTCCTCAGCGTGGAGGTGCGGGGCCACTACTGGCTGTGCGGTTGCGGCACTGGATGGATGTGAGGAGCATGTGTGCGAGTGAGGAAGCCTCGGGCGGTGCACACAGAAGGAAATAATTGACATTTTTTGGTGCTTTTTGTATTGTGAAATTTTTGCCAACCTACCTGCCGATCGGTCACCTCCAATAGGGCGACATGTCAAACTCAAACAAAAGCAAGAAGGACAAAGAAATCCTCGCAGAATACGAGAGTCAAGTAAAAGGTGAGGTCATTCAGTTTAATCGTGGATGCATTTTCGCACTTTTGCATGCACCTGGCTGCACCACTCATGCACATGCATGCGTGCAGGGTGTGATTTTGCATGGTAGCTGACACCTCACAGTGAGACGTCAGGATTTCTGGGTTCATCGTGAGTGCTGCATGGAGCCTCAGGGAAGGAGGAGGATTGAGAGGTGTGTATGTCTGTAGTTGCATATATGCATGCATCCATGTGTGTGTGATTTTAGGTCTGAAGCTGCTGATTTCCTGGTGTGTCTGAGATTTATCTGGGATTTTACCTGCAGACATGCCCAGGTAAAACAGTGTCTGCCCCAGAGACGGTCATGCTGGATGACCTTTCATTTTCATCACATGCACCAGATCCTTGATCCTTATGTCCCTGTGGTGTGAATGTCAAAATCTCCAGCCTTTAACACCTTAAAACAGCCCCTCAGCTAACACATGACTCCTCACATAATCTCCTCTCCCATGATCCCCCATTGGCATCTCCTTACTTTATCTGTTTTTTTCCATCCAGCACAAAGAATTGACTGCCTGAGTGATTAGGTTTAATTGAGACTATCTTGAGGTGTGTGTTGCTGTCTTTTAAAGTGGCCTTTGCTCTGGCCTTTTGCCAAAGCACACTGGGGAATGCCCTGCCTTATAATAACCGCCTGGACCGAGTCACCGCCTCCCGGTCCTCCTGGTCCTCCTGGTCCTCTGGCTGCTTGCTGCGCCCCTGTCGCCTCCTGCTGATGTCCAAATGTATGGATCTGCTGCTGTAACTATGTGCTTTCCAAGTCTGCCTCCTTGTTCTAGCTCCTGATTGGTCGATGCAGAAGGTGGTGTGTAATGTATACACAGGGGGTGGCCGCCGCTCCCTCACAGGGGAGGTGAGGTGAGCCTAGTGGAAAGGTAGAGGGGGTGATTATGAACAGTGCTGACAATACACATTGGTGAGCTTGATAATGCCCTGCTTGGAGAGGTACTGCATGCTCCCATTGGCGGGCTTGTGACACCTCCTCGTTCTGAATGATGGAGATGAGGATCGCTCTAATGAGAAAATGCAAATTAGAAGTGGTGTTAAGAGAAAAAGCTCTAAAAGGAGGAAGACGAGAGCAGAAATAGAAGAGATGTGGTGTTTCCTTCCTCACATGGCTGCTGCAGATTCTTTAGTTTCTGCTTGCGTCTGCATGTCAGTGATTAGAGAGATCTCAGTCTGCTTGTCATTTCTTCATATTTCTCCTTCAAATCACCAAGACCTTAGCGTTGTCTTTTAAAGAGGTCTTGATCAGAAGTTCTTCAGGGCTTTTAAAGGTCTATCAGAGCTTTTCTTTGGACCTTGGATGCTTTTTTTTACTCATTTTCAGTCAGCTGGGAAATGGTATCCACCCCCTTTACGGATGTTTTAATTTTCTTGGTTTTCACACGGTTAAATGTTTCAGTTCAATGAAAACATTTCTATATAAGACAACCGGGCCTTGGCTGAAAATGTAATTCCTACTCTAAACCTCAGGGTTGTTCAACCCTTGGTGGCAACAACTGACATTAAAAGTTTGGGAGTGGGATGTTGTTTACATCAATGGGGAAGAATTTTGGCCACTCTGCTTTGCAGAATTGTTTTAATTCAGCCACATTGCCTGTATAAGGTCATGCTCAAAAATAACTTTGACTAGGCCACTCCAAATTTTAACTTAGTTTCTTTTGAGTTATTCAAAGGTGGACTTTACCGGTGTTCCTTGGATCGCTGAGCAGAATTCATGGTTCCATCAAGTCATCCAGGTCCTGAAGCAGAAAACAAGCAGCCCCAGACCATCACCAACATTGGTACCATTTGTCTGTATGACAAATCTTTTTCTGAAATGCGCTTTTTTTTTTACAGCAGAAGTAACACAACGTACACCTTCCAACAATTTACCCTTTAGTTTCGTCAGTCCACAGAATATTTTCCCAAAAGTCCTGATGATCATCAAGATGTGTTTAGTAAATGTGAGACGGGCCTGTGTGTTCTTTGGGTCAGCAGCAGCTCTTGGGTCTGAGCCCTCCAATGGATGCCAATTTTGCCCAGTCTCTTGTTCTTATTGTTGAGTCATGAACTCTGACCTTAACTAAGACGGTGAGGTCATCTTGAGATGTTGTTTTGGTTCTTCTGGATCAGTTGTGGTAGGCCAGCTACGCCTGTGAAGGTTCTCCTCTGTTCCATGTTTTGTCCTTTTAGTTTCATCAGGGTTCTTACTGTGGTTCTCCAGAGTCCTTAGAATTGGCTTTGCAAGTATTTCCAGATGACAGTGACTTTGTTTCTCATTGGTTCTGGAATCATTTAGATTGGGTCCTAGTGTGGCTGGTGAAACTGAACCAAACATTTTCTTTATTACAGTTAATTCATGATTTATCAAGGACAGCAACTATTTTTCACAGTCACATTGTTTTTTTGTTTTTTTTTTACTTTTAATAGATTAAATCATCTTTTGAAAACTGATTATTGTATTGGCTTGTATTTTTGTCAGATATAAAAATCTGTTTGGTGACAAACTTTTACATGTGACGAAAAAAGCAAAAACAGAAGAAATCTGGAAGACGGTAAACACTTGTACGTGTTAATGCATTAACTAAAGATGTAACATATTCAAGGTGCCTGGAAAAGTGGAGGACAACTGAAAAAGTGAATACAAGCAGATAAACAGTTTCTGAAAGCCTTTTGGACAGGAGTCTGAAACTCAAGTCCTCGAAGGCGACTATCCTGCAACTTTTAGATGCATTTCTGCTAAACACACCTGAATCAAATAATTTGATTAAACCTGATCTCATGCAGAGTATGTAAATAAGCTATTTGATTAGGATGTGTTGGACGAGGGATCCATCTTAAAGCTGCAGGACACCGGTCCCCGTAGACTAGAATTTTAGACCCCTACTTTAGGAAAAGCAAATAATCCAGTAAAGACAAACCACAGACAGATACATCTTTAAACTTGGTACTGAGTACCAAGTTTTCAGCCAAGGGAATCCCCTTGTTGGGTCCGCCTGTCAAACTGAGTTCACGTTGGAACTTTCCATAGATTTAACTAAATGAAAGAGAGTAATTTGTCTCTTTGTGACAGACTGACAGTAAGAAAGCCTAAAGGGGAACGGCGCATGGCATTTGGAAGTTTTTCCCAAAGCACCAACACTTCTGAATGAAACAGATTCAGAACAGACCGCTCGGCGATGTGTCCTTTAAGGTGCCTTCACACTGGGTTAAGACCACGTTGCAACCTCCATGACTCCACAACCTGTAAGAATGTAGCTAGATCACGTTTTACACGTACTCAAAGAACCCCTCACATTTTGTCATATGCCAAGATCCTGCAAATTCCTGGTCTGGCTGATGTTTTGCATTCAATGCCAATGAAGGGTCGGTCCACTAGATCAAAACGAAAATAGTTTTCGCTGGCCTGTTCAGTCTCGACGTAACACTGCTTCGTCCCTTTGGTTCAGCAGCTGTTTTTTTATGCCTGAAATATTCAAAGGGCAATGGCTTAACAGAAATGGACGTTTACTCAAGAAAAACGAGTTAAGTGCAAAAGAAAAATACCTTTAGAAAGTTTGGAGAACTATGGATTCAGACCACTTCCAAACGCTAACAGAAAGATGTTTGGAAGAAATCTACAAAAATGAGTGAAGGAGAAGCTTCATGCAGAAAATGATCTGAAGGATCAGATCTGAGTTTCTTCAGTGGTCCAACGGTTCTTCCTGCATGTCCTTGAACCTAGTTGTTATGGTATTAATCATAATCTCACCAACTCTGAGAGATGAGGATGCAGAAATTAAGATCTGTAACGTTCAGTCTGTGGGTTGCTCTAGTCTTTGTGTGGAAGTTGTGACTAGTGAGGAAGATCCAGACTCTGTGGCTCTGAGGTTGATGTACTGTGTCTGAACCGCAGGTCCAGCTCTCTGATAGCATCAGAAATATCCCACCCACTCCTCTGCAACAACAAATAGGTGGTGTCTGACTGTCTCTTGTGCTATCAGTTAGTCTCTGAAAGCAGACTAAGCCCAGTCACTTCCTTTTCCAACACTTTTTCATGGTTTGGTATCAAATATAGTGCTTTGAATCAGTATTACCCAACACATTTCTTCTGCTGTTGATTTTTTTGTCACATATAAACGTTTCAAATCATCAAACGAAGAAGGCAGTTTTCAAATTATTTCATGTACTATATATTATATAATTGTATTTATATGAGGGTTAATTATTATGTGCATCTATAGTAATCAGAGAAGTTTGTGCCTTTTATAGGCCCAGAACTCATTTTCTGACTCTCTCTAGAAATGCAGGTTTATTTTTCAGCTACAGAACCTGTTTTGGACTATTACATCTTTCTGAATAGCCTATTCATAGTAGTTTTGTTAATTGTGTGCATTAGGCAGGGGCTGGTATGAAGTATTAACTATAAAATTGAGAAAAAATACTTTGATTAGTTTTATTACAAATATCTTTAAAAATATATATGTTTTCTTGATGTTTAAAAGAGAAAAGAAACAGTTATTCCTTCTTGAATATTATAGCTATATCGTTATTAATGACATTTAATTGTCTGTGTAATTTGTATATATCCATATACATAATAGCAGTTTTCAGTTGCATATTGTGCAGAATATTATAACTTTTTAGTCTTCTGCTCTTTTTTTTAAAAAGTAACATAAGTATAACAACCAGATATTAGCATTTTTTTGTTGGGCTATCTGTTCTTGCAGCTAGCCTGCATTTGGTTGCTTAACAGGCACGTTGCTTGCCCAATGTTGTTTTTTTCTCGACTAAATAGGCAAATCTGTTTTTCTAAGTGAGAGGAAAGTGTGGTAGCCTTCTTTCAGCCGGCCGGCCTTCTTTGTGCAGCAACGGGTGGAGGAGGGGCCGTGCTGGAGAAAACTCCAATCATTATCTCTGACTATTTATTTAAGAAAATAATTAGAGAAACTTCATCAGCAGCCAATTAAAGAGGCTTACTAGAGGACATAGACATCTGAGAGCAAAACAATTATTCTCTCCTCTTTATTAGGTGAATTATTTGATGCAAACGCCCAAAATTGGCATCTTGAAAACAAATCTCAAAAAGAAAAATTGCTCCTGAGAAGCCAGCAGAAACAAACTAAGTAATTTTTTTTTTAGGCAATATAAAAGTTGTTTTAATTTACTTTTGACACCAAATATAGAGCAACAGAAGAACTGACAGATAATTGGATAACCAATTAGAATTGTGGGCTTTATAATGAAACACAGCTTATTTTAGGCGTAAACAGACTTACCTATAGGGGCTTTACTCAAGATATGTGAACCTTTTTTAAATCTACTGCTAACCTATCCAGATTGGTTAAACTTCTAACGATATGCTAATAGTCAAACTAATCACTACCTAATTTATTGTAATTTTGACATGTTTTCATTCTGGAAGTCAATATACATACTAGATTCATTAAAATGCAAGTCAGTTAATTAAAGACAGGCCTCAGTTTGATACAGATCTTAATGCCATACAAGTTTTTTCCAATCATGCATGAGAAGCTGCAAGCAACTAAAATACACATAATAACTTTAACTAAGGTGTTCAGTGGCTGTTTTGTATCCACTGAATAAAAGCAGAAGAGTTGTGTGCCTAATTATTAAGGATTATGGGAGGATTTGTCGTACTTTTCCAGGAATATGCAATACATTTTGTTTTTAGCCATGTGTCATTTACTAGTATCGCTGTTCAACATGGTTTCAAAACATCCTAATGTTTTCCTCAACCCATTTATCTGGTTTAAAGTCCTTCTAATGAGATGGTAGAGAAAATACTGCAGTGACAAGAGTTCATTCTGGTCATTTGGAGCATAAAGGAATGCAATGCTTCCCCTCCCCTACCTGTTGCTGCTTACTGCTGCTTAGCTGGCTGAGTATATTTTGAGACTGTGTGTTCATGATAATTTTATGCAAGGTTGTCCCACTGTGAGAATCTCATACTGGCCCGTATCTGATGTCTATTCTAGTGTCAGTGGAACAGTGGGTTCATGGAGGTTTCTGTTCTGTTTATAGTTTAGGATCGTCTAAAGGTTTATTCTCACAATCTGCTACAGGTTTTTTCCATATTTTGACAAAAACAATATTTTTCAACAGGCTGAAAGTCTGACTTTGCTCTTGAATTAGTTTCATAGCTTGTTTTTGGACCCTTGTTGCATATTTTAGCAAATATTTTCCCAAACAGTTTTAAGAAATATATGTATTTAAATCTGTTTTTTATCATCTTTTAATCTGCGACATATTCTCAGATGTAAGTTTTTTTAAATTTGTTTTTAGAAAGTTTATGCTATGGCTGTTGTACAGTTGTAGAGTTATTGTACAGTTATAGCACGGTTGTGCAGCAGAAAGTTCTTGTGTGGATGTTGAATTGTAGGGATTTTGGAATTATGAAGTATTTGTACAGTTGTACAGCGGTTGTAGGGTTGTTGACTTTTGTATTGTTTTTTGCATAGCTGTTGTACAATTTCTGTACATTTTGTATACAGCTGTTATATGGTAGTGCTCCATAATATATTCCACATGACAACAGTCTGAAAATAAAATAATTAAATCCATCAGTAAATAATAAAATTTTCTCATAGTAAACACTATCGTGGAGACCATGAATATATTCAACACTGAATATTACGCTACATGTTTGCTGTACCTGTAATATTTATATTTGTTTTTATTTTGTTATTTTTTGCTTTTATCTTCAGGGTTTTCATCTCTGATCAGAACTTTTAAAGGCTGATGTTTCATAAAAGAAAATGTTTGCTAACCCATGCGATACATATTTAAGTTGTTTTAAAGCACCAAAAAAAATGTTTTAATATAATTTAAAAAGAGAGAAAAAAAAAACAGTTTTATTAAATTAAAGGTCAAACTTTGAAACGCTCCATCCCTCCCTGAAAAGCAAACCTGTCTTTACAAGTTTCTGTATTTAACCAGATAAGTCCTCTGCTTGTTTTCAATCTTCATTCTTCTTCGTGTGTTTTGCCACACTGTGGCGTCCTGACGGCTGCTTTCTTTGATCTAAGAGGCAGAGTCTTGCCGTTCAGGGTGTAACAAGGACAAACAAGGAGGTTTCTAAGAGGAACTATTTCAGAGATCAAAAAGGAAAGCACAGCGGATTTCCTCTTTTCTCTTTCCTCAGGCTGTGATCCAAACCGAAGAGTTAAAGTGATATAATCTCACCTCCCGAGTTGAGGAATCCTCCTCCTGCTCTGCAACAGCGAATCTAATTTTTGTCCTAGGAAGCTTCACAGGAAGCAAGCGTGCAGCTAGCAACTGTTTTCACTTCATTAATGAGAAGCTAATTGAGCTAAATTCATTCAGATTTTCTTTACTGCAGTCCTTTGTACCTTTTAGATGTTTAGATCCAAGAGTTTGTGTTTATTTTTCAATGCAGCTTTCCAGAATTCACGTTTTTCTCTAGTTAGATCACGATTGCTAAAACCAAAGGCCATCTCATCATTTCATGAGCTACGTTGCTTTCTGTAGAATAATGCCAATGCCAGGAAGATGCCAGAATTAAATGTATTATTTCTAGGTTTTACATTTCTGATGCTATACTTTAATAAATCGTTTAAAATAGCTGCATTCCTGATACCAGATTGTTTGATTTGACGAACATATTCGTCTCTGATGGGAAATTATGCAAATTGAAGTGAAAATCTTTCATCGTTTTGTAGGCACTCAAGTTTGCATTTGCCCTCTTTGATGTCCTTTCTGAAATCCCAGCTGAAAGGAAGACTGGGAATTCAAGAAAAACATTACGCTGCAGATACATGAAATAAAACTAAAATACATCACTGCTGGGAAATGGGGCATTTTGGCTGTTTCTGAGTGTTGCAAGTGAATTTCTAATATTTCGAGGCAAAGGATAAATGTTATAGGGATTTACAATATTATTTTACTGAATTAAAAACAAGTACATTTGAAGTTGTGTACCAGATTGTCTTGGTTGTTTTTACAATTTTCTGCTGGTTAAGTTTTTATCATGGTGGTTGGCATCTCCTGTAGTGGTCAGTGATTGAGCAGATCTGAAGAAGCCTCTGACTGAAGACACATCGATGTTGTATGACAAGATGGAGATGATGCTCCTGGTTGCCTGTAATGTTATTCATTTTATGAAGAATCCTTCTCTGCACAACAATCTCCAGAGGTTCCAGAGCAGTTCCCATAAAAGAGCCAGCCTTCTTCACTGCATCTGATGCTGCTACCCCAACAGATGATGTAAGAAGAGAGCACACTCTCCACAACAGACTTATAGAAGATATGCAGCATCTTACTGGAAGCTTTAAAAAGTACAGTTTGCTCTGTCCCTTCTTGTAGACGGCTTCAAAGTTGCATCTCCACTCCAGTTGGTAATCTAAGTGAACACTGAGGTATTAATACTCCACCACCTCCACTTCTTCTCCCATGATGGAAATAGTGTTTAAGCTATTCCTGTTTCTCATACAGTCTTCAATCATCTCCTTTGTTTTAGTAACGTTCAAGATGAGATGATTGTTTCCACACCATGCCACAAAACGGTCCACCACCTTCCTGCTTCTTGTCCATCTCTGATCCACCTCATGACTGCAGAATCATCTGAGTATTTCTGCAGATGACAGGAGTCTGTCTTGTACTGGAAGTCTGAGGTGTACAGAGTGAAAAGGAATGGTGAGAGTACCGTCCCCTGTGGTGCTCCTGTGCTGCTGACTAACTGGTTAGACTCACAACCCTTCAGTCTCACAAACTGTGGTCTGTTTGTCAGGTAGTCTTTGATCCAGGAGATTGTTGAGGCCTCTACCTGAGGCTTTGTCCAGATGACAGTGGGTTTGTTGAAGCAGGTGTATGATGGCATCTTCAACTCCAACTCCACAGCAATAAGCGAACTGAAGGGGATCCTGATTGTTTACTGTTTGCTTACTCAGGTGGGCCAACAGGAGTCTCTCTAGGACCTTTATGATGTGGGATTTCAGGACAACAGGTCTATAGTCATTGAGGACTGATGGGTGAGTTTTCTTTGGTACCGGAACAAGACAGGAGGTCTTCTACAACACTGGAACCTTCTTCTGGGTCAAGCTAAGGTTGAAAAGGTGCTGCAGAATCCCACAGAGCTTCTCTGAACAGGCCTTCAGGACTCTGACACAATAAGGATAGATAGAAATCCAATGTAATAAACAGAATGGGGGAAACACAGACTCTATGTACAATTTTTCTTACCTTTGCTGTCTCATGTTGACTGAAAAGATGATGATTGCAAAAGCTGTTCTGAAGTGCAGGTAGTGGAGCAAAGTTAGTCTGGCAATCATAGCAGTTCTGCAGGTCCTGGTTGGATTTATCATTTGGACTTCAAGGTAACAATTTTATTCCCTTTTCTTAACTGAGGGCATTAATCAGGCTTGATGGTTTTTTGTAATCAACTTTGATAAAAATGACCACTACAGACTTTCAGAGATGAAAACTGATCATAACCTCTTCCATGCGTTTAGCTGATTAACCAGAAAATGTATCCAGTGTTCTCGTGTACTGTACAACTGAGACATTTAGTACAAGTAAATCTAACTGAAGGACAAATTTGATTAAAAACACAAGTAAAATATACATAGCTACACTGTGCTGTCCTTTGTTTTTACTGCCTGTAATTACAGTTTACTGGGATTAAACAGGTGACTGAATGATGTCTTAAAAATTTGATCATAGAAGCATCTTTCTGCAGTGCATTGATCTATGCTCACTTATAGCTTTTAAAACTAGCAGGACAAAGATAACGGTAATGTCACGTTATTCTAGCGCTAGTTTGATTTTTTAAAAATTTATTAAGCTAAATATTTTTATTATCTTTGTCTTAAATGTATCAGATTAGAGCCGCAACAAACTCAGGAGTTTTAAACATGGTCAACGCACCATAAATGCCAGTTGACGACAGCAGTAAGCTAGGCTAGCAGTCACTAATTCATTGAGTTTATAATGTTTTTAGCAACATCTTATGTATTCATTTGGTCATGGCACAAAAATAAAACATTAAATAAACATTTAACAATAGAAATAATAATGAAGAACGAAATTGGGCATTGCTAGAAGCTTTATTGCCTTATTTAGCATGCTAGCTCAAGCAATCGTTGACTCCTTTTGGCTTTATGTACTGTTATATTTTGTAAGATTTAATCTAAATGTCTAAAATGTCTTAATGTTTGTATTTTAATTAATATTTTACAAAGTAGTATAAATAAAAAAATGTAGAAAACTGACTGGGGTTTAGATACTAATTGTCAATTAAAATTTTACAGGTTTATAGCTACATACTAAATGGCCAATGGATCATAATTATCAGCAGTATGAAATTTATAATTGAATAAAAATTAGTTAAGATAAGAGCCTTTAAATTGTTCATTTTATCATCTATAGCCCTATTTTCACAGTTGTAGTAATTGTATGTGCATCTTTTAATGGGTTTTAATTACATTTTAGACCAATGTGTCTTATACAAGCTAATATGAGTTAACTTATTCAGAATTTAAGCAAGTTAAGTCTAATGTTATCCACTAATTATTTTAGTTTTACATTTCTGGCATGTGATTTTACTGTTTTTATAAAAACCACCCTGGTTCATTGTCTTCAATTACAATAAACAGTAAGCTTCATAATGGGTTTATTGATGGTTTTTAATCGGCCATTTAAATCAACAAAATAAATAAAAATAAGAGGGTTTTATGGCCTTATGGCCTTAGTTAGCATCCAACCTAATGGGTCAAGTGGTCTTTGACTCCCTTTATTATCTAAAAAATTATAATTAATGTTTTACCAAATACTTTTTATGGTGAGACAGAATGACTGCTTTAAATTGTGAAACTAATAAAGTTGCACTAATATATAAAACCATCAAATTTCCAGCTTCCCGTGTTTAGTTTCAGGAAAGCATCCATATTTTTATGCAAAAGCGTTCCAGCCTCCCACTTCCACAATGTGCTTCAAGAGAGCATCATAAGATGGCAGCCATTTTAATTTACTAAGCAAAGAAAAGCGAAATGATGCCAGAATCAATAAAAAGACACACAGTCTCATCCTGCAATAGAGTTTTACTAGACTCTGCAGTTTTCCACAGAGATCTGGAAGGAGGGCTCGACAAATTGTGTGTGCACGAGTCGATGGTGCAGTTGCAAGCTCCTCACCTTCCTCATCACATGGTTCACACAGTGTGTGGTTACCAAGACAACAGGTAGTGGAATGGATAGGCTCTCTGGGGATTTCTGTGTGTCGGTCTGTCTGTGTGTGTGAAAGAGAGAGAGGCGGAGTTGCTGTTGTATTCTGTGCTTGCTCTCTCCGGTTTGCTGCAGAAAGATCGAGCGCTGAAACACAGTGAAGCAGTGAAGCGTGCAGCCAGGCTTTACCATGCTGACTACAATACTGACTCTAAGTGTGTGTGTGTGTGTGTGTGTGTGTGCGAGTGTGTGTTCTTCTGATGCTTTTTCATTTCGGTCACACGATTAAGTCCAAGGTGACTCCAGAGAGAAAAATGGACAGCCTTCATCTGTGAGGATGAGTGTAGGGAGGAAGAGGAAGCCAATTATGCATTTTAATAAGAAGCATATCAGTTAAATCAAATTTTTCAATTATTACCTATCAAATTAACCGCTTTCAGTGCGTTTACATCCCAATATGAACATAAATCTATTTTTGGACTGGATGGTGTTGAATTATTTGCACATGAATAAAGAAAAGTAAGCTGCTCCCTATACGTCCTTTGTGATCCATTCAGTCCTGAGAAATAAAAAATTGTGCTAATTTTTACTGGGTTTTGGATGGCCCTGTTTTACGTTAGTTCTAATCACATAATATGTTTATCCCAGCAGGAGAAAGTTAATAATTATTTTATTTCTGTAACTCCTTTTTAATGTTATTAATTTCATCCTTCTTTCATGCAACAAGAAAAATGTAATTGGTATTTCTAAGTACTTTCCGATTTTTAGTTACGTCCAGTTGGTTTCAGGGGAATTTGTTCATGTGCATTTATCAATCCTGTTGGGTTTTAAAATGTGTGAAACATCACCGACAGTAGCAGGCTCAGTTCAAACCTGTAAGTAACAGATGTAGGATTCAATAAATATCACAAAATCTAGAATATAAAACTGTAGCACAAATAAATAATTTAAATTCTGAAGCCATGTGGATATGAGCTGCAGCTGCACAACAGTATCCGATGCAGTGCTTCATTCTGTGCATCTCAAACCTTTTTTGGTCATTCTCGGATGGAGTTACTCAGAGTGGTGAGTTATGACCAATAGCCTGTTAGAAACACAAATGCTGAACCCCATTACACCCATACTGCCTGCATGCTGTTGTTTTTTGTGGTGTAAATGCATGGTAAAAGTGTTTGGAGCCACCCTTTCATTTAAAGTTTGCTTTTTAGTTGCATAATTCAAACAAACGTTATGAGCTTTGTTTGTAAACATCATCACAAGTTGAATATTTTTTCATCTCCATATGGTTTACTGTGATAGTAGTTGATTATTATGACAATTTCTTCCTTAAAAGGACTATAAATGGCAAAAAACATTGTTAAACAATAAACATATTGTGGTGGCAAAAACCATTGCAATGTGTTTGATTACTGATGTATTTTGTTTGTGGTCTTTTCTTCACCAGGATAAAAATAGCAAAATTGTGTTGTATATATTGTCAGGGCAGCCATTATAATGTCTGTTTTGGTGTATTCCTACAGGGTATACAGCGGTAGTTTTCTTAGTCTACCTCATTAAGCACTTAGAATAATTATTCATCTGTTGTAGGCTTTACTTGGCATGAATGGGCTTATTGATGTAACCTTTGTTTACTTCGAATAAATCACATAAATCTATTCATACCCCTTGAACTTAGACATATTTATGTTTATTTATACCCTATCCTGCCACCCTCGCCTCAACTTTTTTTGACTCTATTGCTGCCTTCAAATTTGAAATGTTTTTACCTTTTCTCTATAAAATAAAGTTGGTTACCCACAGTGAAATTAATTTCCTTCACACTTGTTTCTATTTAAAAAGTATTTATAAACGTTAAAAAAATCATTGTTTTGTATCTGTGGTTTTTAAAACAAGGTCTGATAAATGGCTCCTTTGAAGGTGTCTGTTTCCCCGAAATTTAATTTTTTAACATTGTATGAGAGCATAATGCCCCTTTTCCACTGGCTCGTTTTAGCCGGTGCGGCGCCGCTCTACTCGGTACGGTACCAGTTGTGTTTCCACTGACCCACTGATGGCTGAAGCTATGGCAGGTGAAGCCCCACCTCCAGGCGTCAGGGGAGTGGGCGGTGCTGCTATTAACATTACTATGTTACATTGTCGTCTTCCGCTTATCCGGGACCGGGTCACGGGGGCAGCAGACTCAGCAGAGACACCCAGACGTCCCTCTCTCCAGACACCTCCTCCAGCTCCTCCGGGGGGAGCCCAAGGTGTTCCCAGGCCGGCCGAGAGACATAGTCCCTCCAGCGTGTCTTGGGCCGTCCCCTGGGCCTCCTCCCGGTGGGACGTGCCTGGAACACCTCCCGAGGAAGGCATCCAGGAGGCATGGATGCCCGACCCACCTCAACTGGCTCCTCTCGATGTGGAGGAGCAGCGGCTCTAATCCGAGCCCCTCCCAGATGGCCGAGCTCCTCACCCTATCTCTAAGGGAGTGCCTGGCCACCCTACGGAGGAAGCTCATTTCAGCCGTTTGTATCCGGGATCTCGTTCTTTCGGTCATGACCCAAAGTTCATGGCCATAGGTGAGGGTAGGAACGTAGACCGACCGATAAATCGAGAGCTTCGCTTTTCGGCTCAGCTCTCTCTTCACGACAACGGACTGGCACAGCGCCCTCATTACTGCGGCAGCCGCACCGATCCGTGTGTTGATCTCCCGCTCCATTCTTCCGTCACTCGTGAACAAGACACCGAGATACTTAAACTCCTCCACTTGAGGCAGGAACTCCCCTCCAACCTGAAGAGGACAAGCCACCCTTTTCCAGTCGAGAACCATGGCCTCTGACTTGGAGGAGCTGATCCTCATCCCAGCCGCTTCACACTTGGCTGTGAACCGCTAGAGGGGGCCAGCAGGACCACATCATCTGCAAAAAGAAGAGACGAAATCCTCTGGTCCCCAAACCAGACCCCCTCCGGCCCTTGGCTGCACCTAGAAATCCTGTCCATAAAAGTTATGAACAGGACCGGTGACAAAGGGCAGCTCTGCCGGAGTCCATCATGCACTGGGAACAGGTCCAACTTAGTGCCGGCAATGCGAACCAAACTCCTGCTCCGCTCGTACAGAGACCGGATGGCCCCTAATAAAGGGCCCCCGACTCCATACTCCTGGAGCACCCCCCACAGGGCATCACGAGGGACACAGTCGAATGCCTTCTCCAGGTCCACAAAACACATGTGGACCGATTGGGCAAACTCCCATGAACCCTCGAGCACCCTGTAGAGGGTATAGACCAGTGTTCCATGGCCGGGACGAAAACCACACTGCTCGTTCTGAAGCCGAGGTTCGACTATCGGCCGGACTCTCCTCTCCAATACCCTGGCGTAGGCCTTACCAGAGAGGCTGAGGAGTGTGATCCCCCTGTAGTTGGAACACACCCTCCGGTCACCCTTCTTATGAAGGGGGACCACCACCCCAGTCTACCAGTCCAGAGGCACTGTCCCCGACCGCCACGCAATGTTGAAGAGGCGTGTCAACCATGACAGCCCTACAACATCCAGAGACTTGAGGTACTCAGGGCGGATCTCATCCATCCCCGAAGCCTTGCCACCGCGGAGCTTTTTAACCACCTCGGTGACTTCAGCCTGGGTGATGAAAGAGTCCAACCCCGAGTCCCCAGCCTCTGTTTCCACCAGGGAATGCGTGATGGCAGGATTGAGGAGATCCTCGAAGTACTCCTTCCACCGCCCGATAATGTCCTCAGTCGAGGTCAGCAGTCTCCCGCCCCCACTATAAACAGTGTTGGCGAAGCACTGCTTCCCCCTCCTGAGGCGGCGGACGGTTTGCCAGAATCGCTTCGAGGCCAACCGGTAGTCCTTCTCCATGGCCTCACCAAACTCCTCCCAGGCCCGAGTTTTTGCCTCTGGCACCGCCCGGGCCGCGGCACGCTTGGCCTCACGGTACTTGTCAGCCGCCTCAGGAGTCCCACAAGCCAACCACAGCCGAAAGGACTCCTTCTTCAGCTTGACAGCGTCCCTTACTGCCGGTCTCCACCACCGGGTTCTAGGATTGCCGCCACGACAGGCACCACAGACTTTACGGCTGCAGCTACGGGCAGCAGCATCGACAATAGATGCGGAGAACATGATCCACTCGGACTCTATGTCTCCAACATCCCCCGGGATCTGGTCAAAGCTCTCCCGGAGGTGGGAGTTGAATACATCCCTGGCCAGGGGCTCCGCCAGACATTCCCAGCGCTTGGGCCTGCCAAGTCTGTCCGGCTTTCTCCTCCTCCAGTGGATCCAACTCACCACCAGGTGGTGATCAGTGGACAGCTCAGCTCCTCTCTTCACCCGAGTGTCCAAAACATGCGGCCAAAGGTCTGATGATACGACAACAAAGTCGATCATTGACCTCCTGCCTAGGGTGTCCTGGTGCCGAGTGCACTGATGGACACCCTTATGTTTGAACATGGTGTTCATTATGGACAATCCGTGACTAGCACAGAAGTCCAATAATAAAACACCACTCGGATTCAGATCGGGGAGGCCATTCCTCCCGTTCACGCCTCTCCAGGTGTCACTGTCATTTCCCACGTAGGCGTTGGAAGTCCCCCAGCAGAATAATGGAGTCCCCAGGAGGGGCACTATCCAGCACCCCTGAAAGGGACACCAAGAAGGCCGGGTACTCCGCACTACCGCTCGGCCCGTAGGCCGAAACGACAGTCGGAGACCTGTCCCCAACCCAAAGGCGCAGGGATGCGACCCTCTCATCCACTGGGGTAAACCCCAACACGAGACGGCTGAGCTGGGGGGCAACAAGTAAACCCACCCCAGCCCGCCTCCTCTCCCCATGAGCCACTCCAGAGGAGAAGAGAGTCCAGCCCCTCTTGAGGAGATGGGTTCCAGAGCCCACGCTGTGCGTGGAAGCAAGCCCGACTATTTCTAGTCGATATCTCTCGACCTCCCGCACAAGCTCAGGCTCCTTCCCTCCCAGCAAGGTGACATTCCACGTCCCTAGAGCCAGCCTAAGCATCCAGGGATCGGGCCGCCGAGGTCTCCACCTTCGTCCGCCACCCAATCCTCTTTGCACCAGTCCCTCACGGTTCCCCCTGCAGGTGGTGGGTCCACTGGGGGATGTCCTCGCGTCTCTCATTCGGGCTTGGCCCGGCTGGGTCCCGCGAGGAGCAACCCAGCCACCAGGCGCTCTCCGACGAGTCCCGACTCCAGGGTGGGACTCCGGTTTCGCCGTACCGGGCGACGCCACGTGCTTCGATTTAATAGTCGTCATGAGTGGTTCTTGAACTGGTCTTTGTCTGACCCGTCATGGTGTTACATTGTTACATAAAAATAATCTGTATAAAATGATAATAAATAAATAAATAAAAGCATATTAAAACTACTAATATTTGTATTATTGTATATGCAAGAATGTCTTATACAGGTCCTTCTCAAAATATTAGCATATTGTGATAAAGTTAATTATTTTCCATAATGTCATGATGAAAATTTAACATTCATATATTTTAGATTCATTGCACACTAACTGAAATATTTTAGGTCTTTTATTGTCTTAATACGGATGATTTTGGCATACAGCTCATGAAAACCCAAAATTCCTATCTCACAAAATTAGCATATCATTAAAAGGGTCTCTAAACGAGCTATGAACCTAATCATCTGAATCAACGAGTTAACTCTATACACCTGCAAAAGATTCCTGAGGCCTTTAAAACTCCCAGCCTGGTTCATCACTCAAAACCCCAATCATGGGTAAGACTGCCAACCTGACTGCTGTCCAGAAGGCCACTATTGACACCTTCAAGCAAGAGAGTAAGACACAGAAAGACATTTCTGAACGAATAGGCTGTTCCCAGAGTGTTGTATCAAGGCACCTCAGTGGGAAGTCTGTGGGAAGGAAAAAGTGTGGCAGAAAACGCTGCACAACGAGAAGAGGTGACTGGACCCTGAGGAAGATTTTGGAGAAGGGCCGATTCCAAACCTTGGGGGACCTGCGGAAGCAGTGGACTGAGTCTGGAGTAGAAACATCCAGAGCCACCGTGCACAGGCTTGTGCAGGAAATGGGCTACAGGTGCCGCATTCCCCAGGTCAAGCCACTTTTGAACCAGAAACAGCGGCAGAAGCGCCTGACCTGGGCTACAGAGAAGCAGCACTGGACTGTTGCTCAGTGGTCCAAAGTACTTTTTTCGGATGAAAGCAAATTCTGCATGTCATTCGGAAATCAAGGTGCCAGAGTCTGGAGGAAGACTGGGGAGAAGGAAATGCCAAAATGCCAGAAGTCCAGTGTCAAGTACCCACAGTCAGTGATGGTCTGGGGTGCCGTGTCAGCTGCTGGTGTTGGTCCACTGTGTTTTATCAAGGGCAGGGTCAATGCAGCTAGCTATCACGAGATTTTGGAGCACTTCATGCTTCCATCTGCTGAAAAGCTTTATGGAGATGAAGATTTCATTTTTCAGCACAACCTGGCACCTGCTCACAGTGCCAAAACCACTGGTAAATGGTTTACTGACCATGGTATCACTGTGCTCAATTGGCCTGCCAACTCTCCTGACCTGAACCCCATAGAGAATCTGTGGGATATTGTGAAGAGAACGTTGAGAGACTCAAGACCCAACACTCTGGATGAACTAAAGGCCGCTATCGAAGCATCCTGGGCCTCCATAAGACCTCAGCAGTGCCACAGGCTGATTGCCTCCATGCCACGCCGCATTGAAGCAGTCATTTCTGCAAAAGGATTCCCGACCAAGTATTGAGTGTATAACTGTACATGATTATTTGAAGGTTGACGTTTTTTGTATTAAAAACACTTTTCTTTTATTGGTCGGATGAAATATGCTAATTTTGTGAGATAGGAATTTTGGGTTTTCATGAGCTGTATGCCAAAATCATCCGTATTAAGACAATAAAAGACCTGAAATATTTCAGTTAGTGTGCAATGAATCTAAAATATATGAATGTTAAATTTTCTTCATGACATTATGGAAAATAATGAACTTTATCACAATATGCTAATATTTTGAGAAGGACCTGTATATGTTTTTGATGTATAAAATGATCCACTGGGATAATTATCTGGACCACATGCCGGCCAGAACTTATAAAATAAGGCCCAAGGGTTCTGATGTGTGGGAGGGTGCCAGGAGAAGCAGAGAGTAGAGACGCTGCTGTCTGGATGGTGAAGCTCCAAAATTTGCCTGAAGACGTTACCATTTTGTACTTTATGAGGAAGTTTTTGTCTCAGCCATGGCAAGAATGAGGACAAGGACTTTAAAGCGCAAATCCGCAGACGTCTGACCGCGGTGAAGTTAGTTTTAGGTTGGATATTGGATAATGTGTGTTTTGGGGAAAATGTTTGTGTGTCTGAACAGCTGATTTTATGTGTGATCAGCTGGTTTAGGATGTTATTAAATATAGCGCCCCCTACCTGCATGTAATTCAGAAAGCTGACTTGTCCTTTTTCTTTTTTTTCAGCGTTCAGGCATGGATTATGATTTGTAAAAAGTAAAATTATACTTTGGTTTGACCCGTGGTCCTTAATATTATTGTAGTCGCTCTAGAGTTTTATTAACTTCTCCCTGCACTACCTCTTGGAAAACCTGATTTCTCCTGGTCCCATGGCCAGTCAATGTACAGCAGTCTGTTCACACCACATGTAGTCCCGGATCAGTCCCGAACGTATCAGCTCAGGAGCAGGGACCAAAAAAGTTGGTACCGGTATGGAAAAAACAGTTATGGAAACACTCGCAATGCGGGTCGAGTGGAGTCGAGTAGATCCAGTGTAAAAGGGATATTACATATATCGGATGAGAGGGAATTTAATAACTACTATCTATCTAATAACTAATATCTGCAATATTAAAATGTGCACACATATTAAAAAAATAATTAAGTTAACATGCATTGATGCCACTGTGGTATTTAGAGTGGGACTTTAATTTCAGCTTGTGGAATTAGTCATCTTTTATAGTGGTAACAAAATAAAGGTGAGCCTACAGACATATTTATCTCCCTATGTGGTAAAATGTATTTGGGCAATTGCTTAAACCTAACTGTAGCTTGTGTCCATGTGCAAAGAATGGAAATGTAGGTATTAAAGCTGTATTTTCTGGGACATGAGGGAATCACAAGGTTTTTAAGTTGAATATTTCAAGTGGGCAATATCATTTCTTGCAGTTCTGTTGTGTTGCTGTTTATATCCAAATCATGCTCATACACTCTGCTTATGATGGGTTTGTTTATTCCCAACATAACGTCCTCATGTACACCGATCACACTTTTATATCAACCCATAAATTACACCACAGATTTTAACTCTGTCCACTTTTCTGTCACATCACTTAGCATTCTGGGCTTGGGGGAAATTACTAGGCTTGTGTCTGTGTACAGATGTGCGGACCCAGTTGGTGGAGCAGCAGCGCTGCCTGGAGCAGCAGACAGAAATGCGGGTCCAGCTGCTTCAGGACCTGCAGGACTTCTTCAGGAAGAAAGCCGAGATTGAAACAGAGTATTCAAGAAACCTGGAGAAGCTCGCGGAGCGGTTCATGGCCAAAACACGCAGCACAAAAGATCATCAGCAATACAAGTATGTTTAAATTGGTGCATCTGCTGCAGTAGTTCAACTAAAGGTTTATTGTGTGGTTTGATTCAAATTAGTAGGAAACCATTTTAAAGAAGAAAAACTGTTGATATATGGATTAAAATTTAATATATATGCACAAATCAATTAGCCAGAGATTAAAATCTAGCAGTTTTCCAATTATCAATTGTTCTTGTTTATTGGCAGGTCAAAAACTGAAAAACCAAAATTTGTTTTTATAGTTTATTAATATTTTAAAACTAAGTACATCCACAAATATTGATCTATAAACACATCAACTAACAGCATGGAGTGTGTTGTGCTTTTTTAGTTCAATCAAAATCAGAAAAAGGTTAATTGCATATGTTTCAAAGCATAAACTGTGGTTATCTTCTAATTTCTTCATTTTCTGAGGTATTCAAAAACATATTAGACCTAAAATAAAGCTGAAAATTGGTAGTTGAAGGAAACATCCCTGCCAGTGCATCTCTATTTAAGTACTATTCATTAAGGTGTGGCTCAAGTTATAAAATCATTAGGTAAACCCAGAATATTTAGCCATCTTTTCTCCGATTTTAGATCTATTAAAGAGAAAGTAAGCCAATCAAAGAATTTTTTCACAGTTTGTTATTTTATCCAAAGAGCTTCTAGTGCCTGGTTTTAGATCCAGTTCTAAAGTGTTTCTATAAGAAAGCAAAGCAAAGAACCAGTTTGGTTTCCACAGCCAGAGAGCCACCTATGTGCCATATTACCAAAAACATCTCCCTCTGCATCCTGAGTTTCTGTTTTGGTGCAGAGAAACAGTCTAACTCCATAGATCACTGTATTTCTCTCAGTATCACTCCAAACACAGTCAGTTCTAAACCCCATTTTAAACAACAGTAGATATAGACACACTTTAAAGTCCAGACTGGCATTCTGATCCCTGGAGGGACCCACACAGTTTCAAGCAGGATTTAAAAATCTCGATGAAGGTAAAAACGCCCAACCGTGTTTATAAACAGAGCTCCAAACAACATTTATAAATGCAGTTGAAAAATACAAAGCAGCTCCAAGCAGAGCGTCTGATGTCAAAATTGACAGTATTGGTCAGTATTTTTTATTAATGGTGAAGTTCTATGTTTTTATTGTGTTGAGAGTGCAACACATTCAAGAGATTAAAATGTGGTGTTTGCAGGATAAAACCTAAAAAGGTTGGCTAATTTACAATATTAGTTAGCTAGGCTAGCAGCAGTAGCTGAAACAATTTCATAGACGTATCTCTGTTTCTAGAGGCATTCATACTTGGTACTTGGAGTCGGTAGGAGTGTAGAATAGTTAAATTTAGTCTCTCCAGGTGTTGCAGAGATATCTTTATATTCTGTTTGGGTCATGTTTTTCAGTCCGTTCAGTTTTCTCTATCATCTGTTTTTCCAACTGTTACTTCACAGTTATATATATTATATGGACTTCCAGACAATCATTTCCACGTATTTGTTATATTTATTTCTCGCTATGATTTTGTAGTCCAAGCTCCAGTATGCTGAAGCTGAAAGAGGATAAATTTGGTTCGGTTGTTGGGTGTATTATCCCACACAATCCATTACATCGTCTCACAGCATCAGAACCCCTTCAAAATGCCTGGTTAAATTTTATTTTTCATGGAAATGTTCCTACATCAGTTGGGAAATTCCTGTTCCCCCACTTCAAGGATGAGTGTCTTCAGCAACCTCCACCAGTATCCAGAAGGTTTTGCTGAAGGACTTCATCTGATTAAAGGGTCAGTTCCTTCTGTCTATGGAAAAGACAGACACAGCAAAGCGGTAATCTGCAAATAACGCTAAAATGACAACAAATGTTTTTTTTAAATATTAATTTGATAAACATGAAGTTGATATGACATCCTGGCTATTGTAGCAGTAGCATCGTGCCTTCTGCTTATGTTAGTGCTGTGTGCTGCTTCTAGCTCCTTGAGGACAGAACCGTACTGCGTGTTTTGAATATTTTTATTACATCAACAGTTTAGCATTGTTTTGCCATTTTTGTCTCGTTTTTGTGGTGCTAGATAATTGTTATCAAACTACAATAATGGCCGAACGGGTTAAAGTTCAATGCTCCTTGACGTCTTGGGGGCAGGGTGGGAAGTGGCTCAGTAGTATTTAAAGAGACGGCACCAAAATGAGTTGCTCTCAGATGCACCTCAGAACAGGTAAAAGAGGAGCCTGTGGAGCTACAATAACAAGGAGTTCAGACCAAAGCGTTGCAGCTCCACAACTGAATGATTTAAGTGTGAAAAGGAAGAATTTAAAAGCATGAAATGTCCCCTTTAAAGTATGTTTAAAGTTGTTTAATATTAATGTTTTAATTCCAGAAAGGACCAAAATCTGCTCTCTCCAGTCAACTGTTGGTACTTGTTGTTAAATCAGGTGAGACAACATGTTTCCAACCTTTCCAAAGGAATCTAAGAGACACAGAGAAATAATGAATTATTTTAACCATGGTTGTTTTTTAGGTGAGGAGGGAGAGCAAAGACCACGCCACCCTCAGTGACCTCTACCTGAACAACGTTATCAGCCGCCTGACGCACATCAGCGAGGATTCGGCTCGCCTACTGAAACGGGTGAGGCCCTTTATTAAAGATATTTTTTCGGCACTAGTTGCCTTTATTTTTTTTATTTTTTTATTTTTTGACAGTAGGCAGACAGGAAAGAGGGGGAGACATTCAACAAATGTCGCCAGGTCCAGGACTCGAACCCGGGATGGCCGCTTCGAGGACTGTAGCCTCCGTATATGGTCGCGCGCTTAACCCCTACACCATCAGCGCCGCGCCCGGTGAGGGCGCTCCATTGTTGTCAAAGGCATCGTTAGACATGGGCTTCCGGGCTTGACACCCGGATGTTTTTTGAATAGCCCTGGGTTTCACAAGACAGAAAATTTAAATATCACATCTATAAAAATAATTACCCATAAATATAGTTCCATATGTTTACTTAAAATTGAGCAGATTTATTTGCATTTCCTGTCTATTTTAGACTACAAGTCCACTGCAAAAAAAGCTGTCACTACCGACTCTTACGTGATTGTCCACAAAGTGTCTCAGCTCTAGTTATGCGCTTAGTAGAAGTGCAACTGAGACTGGAGATGTAACAGCAGAGCTGCTTCCTCCCCATAATAATGTTGGACAAATTATATAACTCGACTTATTAGGGTGGTCTGAAACATTTCAGTCATTATTTAAGAAAACTGTGACAAGTTCTTCTGTTGAAGCAGATGAAAAAAATTTCAGAAGCAAATTGCATGGAGGAGTTGTGTAAAACATAGTGAATAGAAGCCGCTGAAAGTTTCACTCTTTTTTTAAAGAATGGTTAGTTTTTGCTTTACTAATCAGGGTTTAAGTAGTATTATAGCAATGTAGCTGTCAAACTTGTTTTCACACCACCTGTAAGTTTGCCTAATGTGTGTCCTTCCGTAACAATATGTTGTTTAGGCCTAAAGGTCACATGCAGGAGTGGGAAGTAAAGTCAAAATACTGATATACAATCTGTCATTCAATTGGCTCCGACACAAATAAAAAATTATTAGTTGTGCAGCTAATTATCATAGGTAACCATGAGGAAAAAATGTTTATTAATTTATTCAGTAACAAGATAACATCATCGAGGTCACACCTTTTCTTACTTGAGAATCTTAATGCTCACAAACACCAGTAGTCGCCTTGATGATCCAGCTTCTGACTCATTGCTAGAGTTATCTGTCGTAGTTGTGGCATCAACTGGTTTTGTTGTCCCACAGCTTTGGCTCGTTACATCGCTAGAAGCCAAGATTCCAGTTGCTTCAGGATCCTGCGGGAAAAGAGTTTAGAAAAAAGAGACTGTTTGTGGTCAGTGAGGAGAAATTCAGCCTGTTTAGTTTTATGAGCTTTCCAATTTTCATGCATAGAGGATCTTGGGGGAAAGTAAAAGTGCTCCCTCCATCCTCTTCAGTCGCACCACTGAAGGGCCAAAAATTCTTTCAACATTTATTGTTAGAATGTATTTATTTTTGGTTTTCTATTTTTCTTGCTTATCCATACTTGGTAGTGCCTTTCCTTTTCTAAGGGCTGTGGCTCCAAAGACTTAAACATTAAAATGAATTACCTGTTTTAAAAAAAGGTGATAAAGATTACTTTTTTTTCCTTACTTACAAGATTTTTAGGTTTGTTGCACTTTTAATAAATAAATAAAAAAACAACAACAAAGCATCCAGTTTGGCCTGATTGCTACTTCATTTCTATAAAGATATTGATAACTAGTTGCTAATAAATAAACTATATGAAGACCTCTTTAAACGCTGTGGGCCAGAAACATCAGCTGAGCGGCATCAGATGAATAAATGGATTTGACCACACACAAACAAATGAATTCATAATTGAAGCCAAGCTTGTCTTCCTGCTCTGCTGAATCCCTGCCTCATGCATTAAACAGCCGAGCAGTTTGGGGAAGGAGTTATGTGGCAGCATCAATATTGCATTATGCTAAAATGTCTGGAATCCCGGGATGGATGAATCCCATTCCCAAAACGCCCACAGAACGTTGCCGTCGTCATGGTCACTAGGGCGGATGTCTCTTATCGGCGTTCGTCCTCTGAGCGGAGTTTGATGTGATGGAGGTCCTCCGCTTAGAGCTGCTGGCAGTCGCTGCACTTTAGTTGGCATGAATAAAAGACGAGCCGGAAGCGAGATTAATAATGAACACAGCGAGCTAAAGTTAGAGGCTGCGGAGCACGCGCTTGTGTGTTTAATTTGTTAAAGTCCACAGCAGGCCTAGCAGAGCTCTGCGGACTTTACTTCTCATCCCTTTTACTGCAATAATGACAAAAAGGACACATGCAGAGACAATGCGCACAGAGATGAATCCCAGATTTATTCAAGCAAAGCCAGTACAATTTGTTCAAAGTCACTTTGATGATTACTGCTTTTAAAATAACAAAATATGCCCACAAGAGGTGGCTAAAAACTCAACAAATAAGTTTGAAACTGGATTTTGTAGTCCAGTACTATACACTTAATCTTCTCTTAAATATGTTAAAGAAATTCCTAGAATGATTACTGCTCCTAAAATTACAAAAACAACCCCTTTATTGCATAATGTAACTGTTTTCTGTGTCTCGAGCCACTCCAAGCCACTTTAAATCTCTCTTATGCCTAAACTAATCTACGTATATTAAACTCAGACAGTTGAAAAGACTCTAACTGAAATAATCACATATCGTGAAAATTATGTGCACTATGAATTTTAAGTTATATGATTCATGACCAGGTTGGGGTTGGAATAGAGAAAGACTGGTAAACCCAGAAGACCATACCCCAACCTGTCTATGCATCTACTGCTTAATTATGCATTCATTCATAAACAAGACTTCAAGATATTTGAACACTTTAGCTACCAACGGCGCCTCAACCCATCTCAAAAGGAGTTTCTCAGTTGTGAACAATGTTTAAAAGGAAATGACTCGCATCATGACAGCTTCATAGCCTCACGTGAACACAACCCACACGGGAAGCAAGCTTGAATTTCTGTCGAGTATTTGAACGCAGTTCTAGCTTTCTTCCAAACTTTGGACGTTAATGTATGGCTGTTTAAGGTCAGCCAGTCCTTGTCTGTGTTAAGCAAAGACAAATATGTAGAAAACTGGACTGTTAGTCCATGAGTTCCACCCAAATGAGCCTAATGAACAACCTCAATCACCTTTTCAACACATTACGACATCAGTAGACATCTTTATCTAGGTGCCTCTTAACCTCTTTCACTTCTCAACCACATTGTCATGTTGTTTAGATGGAACGAAACATTGTCTTTTCAACGTACTCCTCCAACATGGTCATAAAACCTCCTTCCAGTCCACCAGTCATTTGTGGAGCCGCCATGACAGCTCTGAGAGGTTAAAGACACATATCTGCTGCCCTTTTGTTTCACAACCCAGGTTACACTCACACTGGTCCTCCCAAATCTGGGGTTGCAGCATAGGTAATTAAAAAAGTCAATATAAAATGAAAGCAATGAGTAAAAGACTCATAAAGCCTGATCACCCCTGGTGTTCTGCTTCATCTTTGGAAAAAAAGTCCAGGAGCACTAACCTTATAGACCGTGTAGGAGAATACTGGTGAAGCAAGTTTGAGAAACAGGGTGGAGCAACGCCATTAAAACATTTAAAAACAAATTTTAAAATGAAATCTGTAGCACACAGGGAGCCAGTGAAGAGCAGCCAGCATAGGAATGATGTTTTCTCACCCATGTGATCCAGTTAGATGAGGAGCAGCTGCATTTTGGAAAGCTGAAGGCAGCCTGTCTGACACTGAAAGGAAGCGTGTTGCAATAGTCAGTAATACAGTTAGGCGTGGATGATCTTTCAAAATCATGCTTGGACAAAATAGTCTTGATTTTGGGAATGTATCACTGAAAAAGCTTGTTTTTACTACAGAGTGGACTGGTGTGTCAAATTTAAGGTCGCCATCTAATTTCACCCCCAGATTGGTGGCAGTGGGTTGTAATTATAAAGTCAAAGAGCCGAGACTCACATGGTGGGTGTCACAAGGGCCGCTTGGGTGTAATGTTATGACATTTATCATTAGAGCTCATAAATCTCACGGCCAACCACAAATGTCCTATCGTATTAAATTATTATGTCTCTAGATTTTGTTTTGGGGGTTTAATTTCTGAATGAAAATATTTAGTTGCTTGATTTACAGAAATTGCTTCTAAAATTATGAGGTGATACAGATAAGCTAGATACATCTAACAAAAAGCAGCCAAAAAATCTAGAATAAAAAGTTGTTTGTGTAAATAAGTTCAACACCAAAGGATTTCAGTGCTACATTTTGCTGAAAAGCCAAGAGACATGTTGTCTTCTGTGGGCAGCCGCCTGTAAATGCACATTTTGAACTTGTGTTGATATTTGTGTCTCAGAGTAAGGAGATCGTCTTGCAGCTTCAGGAAGACCTCATGAAGCTTCTGAATGAGCTTTACACGGTAAGTGGAACCTCATTTCAAAGCAGAATATCGTGTTTTAAAGCAGAATATATTATGTTTTGTATACCCTGGGGGTAACCCTAACCCTAACCCTAACCCTAACCTGTACAGAGAAAAAGGAAATTGCATGTTTTGATCAGTTTCAGCATTCAGTCTTCTTTGGTGGGAGTTTGTTTGAATCCCACATCCCACCATTCTGTCTTGTAAAAGTTTTCAAATCGTTCAGATTGTGAGGACATCTCATGTCCTCAGCCCTGTTTAGGTGACCCCACAGTTGATCTGTCAGATTTACTTCTGGGTTCTGCCTGGTCTTCTCCGAAAACCTTTATTTATTTATTCTTGAAGCCATTCTTGGACTCACTGTGTTGCTTCAGCTTTCTTGCAGACACCTGAAGGTTTTGGGTAAAAACACACAGGGATTTAGAACGGTTCATAATTTTATTGACCTGAGCAAAAATCTCTTCCACCTGAAGAACATTAATCCCACAGCATGATGCTACCACCACCGAGTTTCACTGTGTGTGTGGCATTTGTTTCTTGTTTGTGTGCCAAACATATTTTTTGGAATTGTGGCACAAACGACCAGAACACATTCACCCGTAAGGTTTTGGGAGATTTTGTCCAAGTCTGGATGTTTTTTTGGAAGACATTTTGGACACATGTCCTTAAAATCCTGCTAGAAAAGCTGAACTTTGTTTCGGGTTAATTAGATTCATGAATAGACTGTTGGGGGTGGGGATAACCTCTGGTCTGGATGTGGGAAACCAGAATGACAGCCTCCTCTTCGTCCGGTCTGACTGTGGTATTATGGGCTGCTGTTACCTAGGTGATGAAGACATATCACATGTACAATGCGGAGATGATCAATGCTGAAGCCAAGCTGCGGGAGGCGGAGCGCCAGGAGGGCCGCGTGAAGGGCGTGTCGGGAACAGGCGGAGGGGGGGAGCCTGTGTTTGGCCTGCGGATAGAGGAGCGCCACCAGAGACGCAACGCCGCCCGCAAGATGGAAAAGATGAGAGAAAAGGTAAAGTAATCCTGACCCAAAACAAGTAAACGTTGCAGAATAACGATTATAAATGGATCAGACTTTTTATTGTTTTACTCATTTTGTTCTTAGAGGAAGGCCAAGTACTCAGAGAACAAACTGAAGACTCTGAAGGCCAGAAATGAGTATCTGCTGACTCTGGAAGCTACCAATGCCTCTGTGTTTAAATACTACATCCACGATCTGCCCGACATCATTGACGTGAGTATAAAAGCTGCTGTTTATGGGAAAGTTGTGGCTCTGTAAGGTCTGATTTTTCCAACTCAGCTTTTCCTTCTGTTGATTTGAAAATTGTATCTCAAGATAAACAATGGTAAGCTTATTTAAGACTACCATTAAAATCTGAAAAATACTCACCAACAGGAAGCCAATCAATTGAGGCTGACTGGGTTGTTATTTAATCCATTTTTTAATTTTTTCTAAAAGCTTCAAAGGATGACTTGCTAATTTTGACTAAGTCAATATAAAACGAAGTCATATAGTATTAGTAATAAAAATAACTTAGAAAAGCAAAGAAATAAAAACAAATATAACTTAAAAAAGCTAAGATGACATTGCTTAAATTAAAGAAACATTTTAAAACCACTTGTCTTCTGAAAAGATTAATTATAGGAAGCCAAATGCTCACAGAAAACTGATTATTTTCTACTGTCACATTATACAAATATAATCACAAGATGAAGAAGGTTTAAACTTCCCCATGAGATGATACTATTAAACATTTTAACAAAAGCTCCAGTGAATCGTTAGCATTTCAACCCTAAAGCTAACGTAAACAGTAAAAATAGCACAGGGCCCGAGGATGGAGCCTTGGGGAACCCCACATGTAAGTCGGGCTGTAGTTTAGAAATATTCAACTATGTGAAGTGAGAAACTCTGATTTTACTGAAAGTTATTTGTATACATAGCTGCATCCGAGGTGAAGCTTAACCAGTGTATCAGTTTACCTATATTTATTTAACTGAATGTTGTTTTTAACCCTTTCTCAAAGTCCATTTAATAAGGTAGAGTACAAGATTGATTGATTCTAATCATTTTTAAAATTTTAAGAACAATAGTAAGGCTTATGAAAAATATTAAAGTTGGGTAAATTGTAATTAATGCTACGAAAGAGTCAAATGAAAAGGCTTGTGCATCAAAAAACCTCCAACAGTGAAATTCAACAAAGAAACGTCCACAGGTCCTAAAATTGGGCTGAGCCAAAGGTAATGGTTTTATAATTAGGAGAACAAAATATACAATAGGTTCTCTCAGAACAATTTTGATAATGATGTTCCATTTTTTGGCTTTCAAACTTATCAAACAAAATGCAAGTTTTTAGGATTTCTAAAACTTAGTCTTGATGTATTTTTTAGTGCTGTGACTTAGGGTACCACTCCAGTCTGAGCCGGGCTCTGAGGACCTACCTATCAGCCGAACTGAGCCTTGAAGCCTCCAGGAGGGCGGGCCTGGAGGTCTTGGAGGGGGCTGTGGAGAACCTGGACCCTGCCCGCGACAGGCAGCGTCTGCTGGGCCTCTACCCCACTGCTTTCTGCCCGCCTCAGCGCTTCGGCTTCCAAGCGCACATGGGCGACACAGTAAGTATAAGTTTAAGTTGTAAAAAAGGAATTTTCAGGAATTATGCTCAGCCCGTTAGTTCCAGTGAAAGGAAATCATAATCTTTTTAACTGACCTAGACATTTTGGGACAGTGTCGTGCTCCCATCTTTGTGGGACCATTATGGGAAATGGCTCGTTCCGGTTCCAGTATTTTGCACACGTGCACAAACAAGGTCTATAAAGATGGATGTTGGAGGAACCAGTCTGGTGTAGAAGAACCTGACCTGCCTACACAGAGTTCTGATCTCAACCTGACAGCACACCTTTGGGATGAATTAGAGTGAAGACTGCTTCTCGTCCAACATCAGTGTCTGACCTCACATATACACTTTGAGGGAATGACCAGAAATTCCTATAAACACACTCCTAAACCTTAAGGAAAGCCTTGGGGATGTTACTCAAGTTTTTACATATGTGAAGGCAGAGGAGTGAATACTTGTGGCATGATAGTGTATTTAGTGCAGTTCCTGTTGAAGGGGAAATGTCTTATTCTGAATAGATTTTGACTCAGACTTTGGCTGATTTTTGACTCATTTTTAGTGGAGTACCTCAACATTTTCAGTCATGTTTATCAATTGGATCTTTAGGCTGTTTGTTACCAGCAAGATACAATTTCTTCAGCTGAATCAATACATAAAAATCCAAGATATAACAGATAGTCAGACTAGAAACAGGACTTTAACTACAACAAGGTTATTCCAAAGAGTAATGAGCTAAAAACCTGGCATGAAGTAGATCAGCTGAAGGATGAAGCATCCCTGAAGTTCTGTGTCCGGTCTTTGATGGATTTTTTTCCCTGTTTCTCAAGGATATGAATTTCAGATATGGATTTTCCGATCTAACTCTTTGTCCTTGAAGCGTTGTAATTAACATGCCCTGATATACTGAGGTAAATAAAATGGACTCAGAAAGAGTGAAAAAGCAGCCAAAGTTAAAAGAAAATCTTTAGGAAACCTGGAGAACAACTGAGCAAAACCACTTTTAAGTCTTAGAAGGAGTTATAGAGAAATTAGGAGTGCATTAAGACCAAATAATAGAAATAATTAATTTATAGGAAATGTAGTTATTTGTGCAAATTTAAAAATCTTTTTTTAATCATTTAGTTGTCTTTTTCACAGTGATACGTCAGTTTTTATAAGAAAAATCTGGCTTTAAATCTGGTAAATGAAACAAATATTGCTAAATATAACTTCAAATTTAGATCTCATCCCCTTGCTCTCATGGGGCACCTAAGCTACTTTTGCTGTAAATCAGGGTTCAGACCTGAGCATACGTAGATTTTTCTTGTTGTCGTGATGCTATTCCTCTTCCTGTCAGACGAGTCAGATCGCATCCCAGCCGCAGGTCCAGGCTGAGCTCTCGCTGCGCCTCACTCAGCTCCAGACCCGCCTGGCGTCACTGAAGATCGAGAACGAAGAGGTCAGACACACAAACCCAATGAGATCATGGTCATGAATCTCAATTCTATTTAGACTATGGACCAGTTTCATTTTAATTATTATTTTTTGTTTACAACACTTCATCCAGAAACCAAAATTTAACCAAACTCATTTGCTATCTACTTGCAGAATTTCTAACCAGTTACTAGGAACTAGCATGCTTAAATTAAAATAACTCTTTAAAATCACTTGTAAATCTTTTCTAAAAAGACTAATTATAGGAAGCCAAATGCTCAAAGAAAACTGATCATTATCTACTGACACATAATACAATCATCAGATAAAAAACATATAAACTTACCCATGAGATGATACTTTTAAACATTTTAACAAAAGTTCCAATGGACCATTAGTTTTTGAACCCTAAAGGTAACAAAATGTAAAAACAGCACGCACCCAAACATAGAGCCTATGGGAACTCCATAATGAAGTGGGGCTGCAGATTAATTACTGAAAAACTCCGAATTAACTGAAGCATTTTTGTGAATGTCATATTAATTTAGATAAATAACATTTTATTTATTATTTATTTCAACCATTATTTCCAGGGTGCAATGATTATACGACATACAGTTGCAAGTTACATTTTTTTTCTCATCCACAAAGGTCTCAAAATTATACATACAGACTCAAATATATACATACACCCCCACTAATGTTTGGTTAAATGTCTCTAAGCAAGGTGCAGCTCGACCACGAGCTTCTGGCATCATGCTGGCCGGATATTTGATCTCTCTTCTTGTAGAATTGGTAGAGTTAGTTTAAACGGGTTGAGTTTCCAATGTGGAATCTGATTTTAAACATTGTCAACAAATTCCTAATAGTATTGGAGCTTTCAGAATACTATTCCAGAAGCTTTGTTGCCTGGTTGGATGTGTGTCCAAGTTTCTACCATCTAGCTGCTGATTTAAAGTGGTGTATTTGGAGCGCTTCAGTACATCGAGCAGGGAAACAGTCCCAAAGCATGATCTTGCCACCACTATGCTTGACATGTGGCATATTGTTCTTAGGTTTGAAGCTTCACCTTGACTCTTGCAAACATACTTCTTAACATTGTAGCCAAACAACTCAATCTTTGTCTCCTCTGATCATAAAACGTTTCTCCAGAAGACATTTAACTTGTCCTTGTGGGTAATTACACATTTCAGTCTTATCATCTTGAAGGTTTAATGTTGAAGCAGGAGCTTCTTCTTGGCCAGGTCCCTCTCAGTCCCTGTCAGCGTGAAGCTGGCTTCACTGTGGACAGTGACACTGCTGTTCCTAGGTTTTTCCTGAAAAACCACCAATTTTTTCTCATCTGGGGAGGCACAGTTTGGGGGGATGGTTGAAACAATTTTGGGTTTTTCGACAAGACCGTGATCCCCAAACTTTCATCCACAAAGGTTTTGGAATAGATAAAGCAGGCTAACCTTAAGCTTCTGGAATGGCCTTTCCAAAGTTCCAACCCTAACCCTGTTCACAACTGTGGACTATCATTAAATCTGTGCTGGGACACTAACCAAGTTAAATTAACTCTTATCAATTCTGCCAAGCAGAGAGATCAAATATGCAGCTGGAATGATATCTGAAGCTTGTTGATGGCGGTCAGAAATTTTAACTCGTGCCCCAATTTCTTATTTTTAAAAATCATCAAAGCTGCAAGTTGCATAATTATTCCACTCAAGTCAAATGACTATGATTAGTGGAAGGAAACTTTATAATAGCTCCTTCCAGTAAGCTGAATAAAAGGCCTATTGGACCTGCTGAAATATTGGATATTAATTTGATTTCTGCATCTTTAGAGGCTGCAGAACATTTTTCTAGTTATACAGGTCCTTCTCAAAATATTAGCATATTGTGATAAAGTTCATTATTTTCCATAATGTCATGATGAAAATTTAACATTCATATATTTTAGATTCATTGCACACTAACTGAAATATTTCAGGTCTTTTATTGTCTTAATACAGATGATTGTGGCATACAGCTCATGAAAACCCAAAATTCCTATCTCACAAAATTAGCATATTTCATCCGACCAATAAAAGAAAAGTGTTTTTAATACAAAAAACGTCAACCTTCAAATAATCATGTACAGTTATGCACTCAATACTTGGTCGGGAATCCTTTAGCAGAAATGACTGCTTCAATGCGGCGTGGCATGGAGGCAATCAACCTGTGGCACTACTGAGTTCTTATGGAGGCCCAGGATGCTTCGATAGCGGCCTTTAGCTCATCCAGAGTGTTGGGTCTTGAGTCTCTCAACGTTCTCTTCACAATATCCCACAGATTCTCTATGGGGTTCAGGTCAGGAGAGTTGGCAGGCCAATTGAGCACAGTGATACCATGGTCAGTAAACCATTTACCAGTGGTTTTGGCACTGTGAGCAGGTGCCAGGTCGTGCTGAAAAATGAAATCTTCATCTCCATAAAGCTTTTCAGCAGATGGAAGCATGAAGTGCTCCAAAATCTCCTGATAGCTAGCTGCATTGACCGTGCCCTTGATAAAACACAGTGGACCAACACCAGCAGCTGACACGGCACCGCAGACCATCACTGACTGTGGGTACTTGACACTGGACTTCTGGCATTTTGGCATTTCCTTCTCCCCAGTCTTCCTCCAGACTCTGGCACCTTGATTTCCGAATGACATGCAGAATTTGCTTTCATCCAAAAAAAGTACTTTGGACCACTGAGCAACAGTCCAGTGCTGCTTCTCTGTAGCCCAGGTCAGGTGCTTCTGCCGCTGTTTCTGGTTCAAAAGTGGCTTGACCTGGGGAATGCGGCACCTGTAGCCCATTTCCTGCACACGCCTGTGCACGGTGGCTCTGGATGTTTCTACTCCAGACTCAGTCCACTGCTTCCGCAGGTCCCCCAAGGTCTGGAATCGGCCCTTCTCCACAATCTTCCTCAGGGTCCGGTCACCTCTTCTCGTTGTGCAGCGTTTTCTGCCACACTTTTTCCTTCCCACAGACTTCCCACTGAGGTGCCTTGATACAGCACTCTGGGAACAGCCTATTCGTTCAGAAATGTCTTTCTGTGTCTTACCCTCTTGCTTGAGGGTGTCAATAGTGGCCTTCTGGACAGCAGTCAGGTCGGCAGTCTTACCCATGATTGGGGTTTTGAGTGATGAACCAGGCTGGGAGTTTTAAAGGCCTCAGGAATCTTTTGCAGGTGTTTAGAGTTAACTCGTTGATTCAGATGATTAGGTTCATAGCTCGTTTAGAGACCCTTTTAATGATATGCTAATTTTGTGAGATAGGAATTTTGGGTTTTCATGAGCTGTATGCCAAAATCATCCGTATTAAGACAATAAAAGACCTAAAATATTTCAGTTAGTGTGCAATGAATCTAAAATATATAAATGTTAAATTTTCATCATGACATTATGGAAAATAATGAACTTTATCACAATATGCTAATATTTTGAGAAGAACCAGTAGTTAAGCTGTTAGACTCTGTTTAATGTGCTAAACAAACACTAAACAGACCAAAAAAAACCTAGATCATATGTTTTTGAGTCAAAACTTCTTCACACAGTCATGGTAATTTATACAGTTTTAATTGGGATATAATGTAGCAGATGTAGCCTCTAAAAATAAAGCTGAGCGACTTGCTGCTGCTGCAGTCTGACACTGTGTCCTCGCTGTTGTGTAGCACAGAGGGCAGCTGTTAACTTGGCCTGAAGGGCATAAAAATGCTGAAGGAGTCTGGATTAACGAGCAGCATCTGCACCTCTCAGCAGCTCCCAACAAATATACAATCACACCCTGATCATCATAGGCAAATAAAACCAGTCTTGCCTCCATTATATGGGATATAAATACAAGCACACTTTGCATATGAAGTGCATTTAAATAATTAATTCTCTAATTTATTTTTATGTTATTATTTAAGTCATTAGACTTTCCTGTAAAACTTATAAACTCAACAACTGGATCATCCCTTGTTGAAAAACCTCATTGTGTCTAAAGAAGAAATAAGGGATGGACCAAGACTTTTTCACAGCACTAAATAAGAGTTTAAATAAATTCAGTCCACATCATTAGCCAACAAAGTCAAAGTATTACAGATTCTCCACACTTTAAAAAAAATGTTTCCTTCAGGTGAAGAAGACCTGGGGCGCGACGCTGACCACCCTGCAGGACATGACGGTCCTGGACGACTACGACGTGTCTCAGAGCTTCACCCACAGCCCGTCCTCCGAGTCGGTGAAGTCCAGCGTGTCCGACGGCTACCTGAACAAACCGAGTCTGGCCAAGAGAAGAGCCAACCAGCAGGAGACAGAGCTCTTCTACTTCAATGTAAGGAAGCAGCAGGACAGTTGAGCCTCTTAACAACCAGATATTTACATGAACTATACACAAAACCTCTTTTTCCTCACAGTCTGACATTAAATAAGATGAAACACTTTTCCTGTTTTAGGTCAGGATTATCATGGCTTTGTAAGCTTCTGATAGGTTAAATTACAGCAGTTAAGTTAGGGACACATGTGCAGGTGTTTTAAGGCCGAACTGTAAACACTCCGCTTCCTTTTGTGCCATCATGGGAAAATATAAAGAAACACGATAGTATCTCAGAATGAGGATTGTGGACCTCCGCAATCTGGTTCACCATTTGGTCCAGTTACCAGATGCTTGAAGGTACCACATTCATCTGTTCAGATGAATATATGAAAGTATAAGCTGCCTGGGAATGTTCAGCCATCATTCAGGAAAGAGTCGGGTTCTGTGTCCCTGTGAGATGAACGTGTTTGCTGCAAAATGATCAAATCAAAAACCCAAAGCAAAAGCTGAAGATCTTCAGTGTTTTGCTCAATACTGAAGCAACGTGTCAAGACATCACCCAGAAGTTAAAGCTTGAGCACAGACAGATCTTCCAAATGAACAATGACCTCAAAACTAGTTACAAAGAGTTTTAAGGACAACAAAATCGATGTTTTGGAGTGGCTATGACAAAGTCCTGATCTCAGACCCATATCAAATTTGTGACCAGAGCTAAAGAGGTGTATGTGAGCAACGTGGCCTACAAACCTGACCCAGTTACACCAGTTCTGTCAAGAGGAATGGGCCAAACCTGTAGCAAACTATTGTGAGAAGCTTCTTGAAGGCAACCCAAAACATTTGACCCAATTTAAAAGGCGATTGTACCAAATACTGAAGAAAAATATGTAAACTTCTGAATTTGAAGAAAGGCAAAAAACTGATCGTTTTGACATGTTAGCAACTAGAAATAATTGTGATGATCCTAACAGACCTAAAACAGGAAAGGTTTAGTCTGTTTAATGTCAGACAGTGAAATATTAAAAGGTTATGTGTCCAATACAGATATGTAAATATCTGTGTGAACTATACCTATTTTTTTACTTATATACATACCATATTAAACATTTCAGTGACAAGGTGTGAATTTGTTTTTCTGTGTAATTAAGAAATGTCAGTTTTAGAAAACCTGCTGCTGCTTTTACTTTAAAATCATTTTACCCAGATAAATGTAAAGTTTATGTTGTACTCACCTCCTCATCCAGGTGTGACTCATTGCATCTGGTTTATTAAACACTTCCATCATTATCCGGGCAGTTTTTTGGAGTTTTGCCTGAAAAAGCAGCAGGAACTCTCCAGATTTTCTCTGGGATGAATAAAGCTCGGTGTCTTTTTGTCTATCTTTTAATCCTCAGAAGTTTCGCGAGTATCTAGAGGGCAGCAATCTCATTTCTAAACTCCAGGCCAAACATGACATATTAAAGAAAGCCTTAGCTGAGGGTAAGACCGACAGAACCTCACTCATCTTTCAGGGCTTGTGCTGTAATATAGACAATCATCTGCACCTCTTACCTTTAAAATGTTCTCTGTTCTTCTTGTTCCAGGATATAAATCTGAACTGCTGACTACCAGGCGAGGCATTTTCTCATGCCACAATGCTCATTATCTCTTCACATTAATAACAAATCTTACTTTTCTTTCACCATTTCACTGGGAACTCTGTGAAACTGACTCATCTTTCTCTTTATCTCTTCTTCCTCTGCTGCTCATGATAGTCGTGGGCGGAAGAACTCCCATAGCAAGCACCAGGTAGTTTCACCTCAGACAGACTGGGGGTGGTTCTGTATTTGCTTATAGTGAGAAGATAAATGCATACATTTAACTGGTGATAGTTTGGGGGTGTGTATCTTCTACCTTCTTCACCTTCTAACATTATAATGGAAAGCTGTAGGATCATTTAAGGAGATAGTAGAATTGGACGCTGGAAGGATTGTGGAGCCTTGCAGAACACTTGGATATTATTAGGTTTGAAACTTTTAATTTACATACCACGACCTAAAATGTTGAAAGAATAGTGGTGAAAAGTAAACATGTAAAGTAAGATATCATCAGCATACAGTTTAAAGCATAATGATCCTCTTTATTTTATATGCCCCAAGTACAAAAGGTTTAATAGGTAGCAAACGTTGACTTGTAGTCTTATTATCCAGTGTTGTCTGAGTCAGGCTACATAAAACTGAGAGGGTATCTGTACACTCTACTCATGGTAAGAACTCGTTCGTTCGTTCGTTCGTCGTCTTCCGCTTATCCAGGACCGGGTCGCGGGGGCAGAGACGCCCAGACGTCCCTCTCTCCAGACACCTCCTCCAGCTCCTCCAGGGGGAGCCCAAGGCGTTCCCAGGCCAGCTGAGAGACATAGTCCCTCCAGCGTGTCCTGGGCCGTCCCCTGGGCCTCCTCCCGGTGGGACGTGCCTGGAACACCTCCCAAGGAAGGCGTCCAGGAACTCTTACAGAAAATAATCATTGTGTACTCCAAAATTATAAAAAATAGTATTTAAAATCAAGGCTTTCGATTTGTAAATGTTTATTTTTAGCCTGCATCATTCTAAATTATTGAAAAATTATGACTAAAGGTGATGACTCCCATTTCTGGACAAAAAGAAAAATTATCTTTATTATTAAGAGAAAAGTTGTACTGAAATGAAGCACAATGTCATCAGCATATAGATAGAAATATTTCCACGTGCTTGATTTACTACCCTATGTGCAGCTAGCTTACCAGGCACCAAAGGTGGACTTATTTGCTAGCTTTGCCTAGGTTTCCTGGGTCAAGCTACGTATGGCTAGATGGAGATACTTGGTCGTAAGTCAGGTCATGGTAAATAGACATATTTTAAGTAATATTTAAAATACGCAAACATTATGTTTTAAAATGAAGCTTTTAATTTGGACGCCAAAACAATTAAAATCAACAGCCTTTAGAGAGAGTTAGAGGAAAAACTTTAAAGATGTAAAGCAGGGTGTCATCGGCATACAGGTTAAAGTATGTGGTAGCTTTAATTATTACTCTTTGCCAAGTGAAACAGTCTTTGTGAACAATAACAGTGGAGTCACTTTGCTTGCCTTTTAAAGCCGCATAAAGCTTTCAGCATCCCTGCACACCGTGGGTTTAAAATAATATAAATATATATTCCCATAAATATATTTAATTTTAGTCTGTATGAATCGAAAAGATTTTAGAATAAAGTGCATGTATATGGTCTCTGTAAAAAAAAAAAAAAGTAAATTAATAACAAAATAATCTGAATTTCTTTATAGAGATAAAACATTTAAATCTAGTTTTTAAAGTTCTTTAACAACTCGTTTAATGAGTATAGCAGCACAGCGGAAGCAGAATCCCTCCCTTTGTTGTTTTTTAGCTTTCTTTAAAACTTCATATTAACAATTGATGTTTCACTTCATGCCGTCCCTTATAAACTTGGTTAAAATCTTTCTACTGCTTTCTGGATAGGATGATTTCTCTGTCAGAAATTAACAAACATCTGGGTAAAAGAAAGCTGTCACTTGTATATTTAGTCTGAATTCATTGAAAATTATCAAAAATAACTTCAAGTTAATTACAGAATACTATATCTTAGTTGCACTCTTGCTGTGCTTATAGGATTCAACTAAAGCCATACCCTTGCTTGTGGAGAGCTGCATCCGCTACATAAATCTGCATGGTAAGTCTCAACTTTCAGCTTGGATGTCATTATTTTGAGATATTGTACCTTTTCCCCACAATTAAAGGATTCAGATAATCAAATACAGTTAAATATCATACAAACAGCGTGGGTAAATACAAAAACTGTTTTAAATAGGGATTTCACTTATTAAGGGAAAAGAGCTTCCTAAACCAACGTGGCTTAGAGTAAAAAAGTACTCACCTCATTGTCAAATCCTAAATGAACTGGAATTAACCTCATTTTTTGGAAAGCTGAGTGAAATTTTACTACACATACCCAGACCTCATTGCTGCTAGACCTAAACAGAACCAGTGGTATTGTATAGAAATATATAAAACCACAAAAACAGAGCAGGTAAAACGATGTTTTTAACGTAGCCTCCCAGATTAACATCCAGTTGTCTCGTTCACAGGTCTTCAGCATCAGGGCATCTTCCGGGTCTCGGGATCGCAGGTCGAGGTTAATGACATAAAGAACTGTTTTGAGAGAGGTGAGAGGTCACATGTAAGATCAGTAGGTCACGTGACCAATAAGCTGTTAAACTGTCAGGCGGTGATGGCGCTTCTGGTGGTTGTCCAGGTAACGACCCGCTTATAGACGAGGAGAGCAACCATGACATCAATTCTGTGGCTGGGGTGTTGAAGCTGTACTTCAGGGGTTTGGAGAACCCTCTCTTTCCAAAGGACAGGTTTAATGACCTCATCTCCTGCGTCCGTGAGTACCGCCCTGCATGAAAGCACAGCCTGAATCTGTTTATCTCCAGCCCACAGCCTCTCAGTTTCCCTCTCCATTACTTTCCCATTGTTTCCTGTTATCGTGTCTTTGTCTTTCTGAAGCTTGTCCCTTTCCACAGCAGAGACACCGAGCCGGCTGCCTCTCTCTCTTTGGCGCCGGCTGGTGTTACAGACACCTCTTGATGCCTCATAACGTCTCTTTCATGCCTCTTTCTTGCTCCAGGGATGGAAAATCTGTATGAGAGAGCTCAGTGCATCAGGAAGATCCTGCTGGGTGTCCCAAGGGCCACGCTGGTGGTGATGCGCTACCTGTTCGCCTTCCTCAACCAGTGAGTGTCCACTCTCATTAAACTCGGCGGCACTGCCTGATACTTCCTGTTTTACAAGAGCCCCCACGTGGTTTACTGTGAGAGGACATAAGCCTCTCTTGTAGTGAGAGTGCACAGAACCACTCGTTTTGGTTCTGCACCCTCTCAAATAAATATAGAAGGAAAGCACAGCGAGGAATAAAGAGGCAGGAAGTGTTGGCGTGCAGGTGTGATGTTCCTGCTGCATTAATTGGTGTTTTGATAAAGAGGAAACACATTCAGCTGCAGTGTATGTCAGTTTGTCAGCTCATATGGAAGCTACAAAAATAGACAGTGAATTTACAGAGCTTCAATGTTCGCTGCATGGAAAAATACGATCATATTAATATTTTTATATTTTGGGGAGAATGAACAATGAGTTATGGAAGGTTTTAAAAGTCAGTCTAAATTTATTTTTAAATAAATTACAATATACAGTGGTGTGAAAACAGATGTGCCTTCTTACTGATATCTTCTGTCACATTCAGTTGTTTAAGATCATCAAAGAAATGTAATAATCGAGATGTGATACAAAAAGCAGTTTTCTAATGATGATTTCATTCCTTGTGAAATCATGAATTCATTCTATTTAAACACATTTTTGGACAGATGAGTTCAACTTCACTAGCCAAACCCAGCCCTGATTACTACCAGACCCATAGACTTATCTGGCAACATGAAGTAGGCTGAAGGATCTAAAAACAGCCTACTTCAACAACAAGTCATGCTCTGATACAAAGAAAATCATATGTAGAGATATTTTGCAAACTGTTATTTATATTATGATGATCATGGTTAACAGGTTATAAAAACCCAAAATTCAGTTTTTTGGAAAATTTTACTATTACACCAGAAAAGTAAAATAATAATTTTTAATACAGAAATGTTATGTTATGACCTGCACAATTATGGTGAAGACGGCTGATTCGAGAGATGTCCAGCAGACAGCCATTGACACCACAGGGAGGCTAAGCCTCAAAAGGTCATTTCTGTTTAGAGTCTTCTATCATAGCATGTTATTTGAAAGTTTAGTGGAAAGGCAAATGTGTGGTAGAAAAATGAGGGGTTAATGACCATTATATCAGTTTGCATGACTGGCCAGCCTACGGACCTGATCTAAACCCCATGGACAATCCATGGGTTTCTGCCAAGAAGATGATGAGACACCAGAACCAACAATGCAGACAAGCTGAGGGCCACTGTTAAGACAACGTGGGCTTCCTGAACATCTTATCCGAACCACAGGATGATCTCCTCCATGTCACGCTGCACTGATGCAGTAATTCATGCAAAAGGAGCCCTGACTAAGTACTGACTGCAAATACCATCCAGTACATGGATGTGCTTTTAAACAGGCTCACATTTATGTTTAGCTGTCATCCATAATCATCAAAAACTAAAACATAAATCCCTCTATGTGGAATGAATCATTATAATACATGAGTTTGGGTTTCAGATTGAATTGCTGAGATTAACTTTTCATTGATTTTCTAATTTGTTGAGATGTACCTGTACATTGATGAACAGGTTCTCCATTTGGAGATTGCAAGATGTTCTCTCTCGTTTTGTTTATTATTAGTTTTTATTTTTGAAGCCTTATTTATAAAATCGTCATCATTTTTCCCCAGTCTCTCCCAGTACAGCGACGAGAACATGATGGACGCCGGCAACCTGGCCATCGTGTTTGGCCCCACCCTCTTGCCCACGCCGGACACGCTGGACCAGGTGGCCTGCCAGGCGCACGTGAATGAGGTCATCAAAACGGTCATCCTGCACCACGACAACATCTTCCCCGACACCAAGGAGCTTCCAGGCCCAGTTTACGAGAAGTGCATGACCGGTGACCAGTACTGGTGAGATCCACAGCTGAGTCTCCATCCAGACTCAACAGGCTCTGATTATATTTGGTGTTTTCGTTTTCCATTCACATTAAACTTCCAAATGTTCCAAAAAAAACTTTTTTAAAGCAGTTTGATTTTCCTCAGAAATATGGAGTCTGATCTCAAATAAAGCTGGTGAGATCCTCCTGAAATGCTCTGAGGGACCTGCAGGGTGACAGAGGCGTTACTTGTCAGGTAGTTTAGCAGGAACACGTGTTTCTGAAGCTAGATCTGCTGGAAGCTGCTCAGCTCCTCTTCCACGTCACCCTGAATAAATCCTGACATTCTGTCGTATTCTGTGGAGCAGCTTTATCTCCTGCTGTGCACGCGTCCTCCACCCCTTTGTTCCCACGCTGAATGGACGGTTTGTCTTCTTCACGGCCTGATCCTCTCCTCCTCCTCTTCCTGCAGCGAGAGTCCGTTCAGCGAGCCGGGAGCCTTGGAGGAGACCGAGCCTGACGCCGGCACTGAGACCCAGACCAGCGATGAGGGTACGCCCTGACCCTTTGCCTTCACACACTCACCCACACACACTCACATTCCCATCTGTCTATCTCCTGGTCGGGAGGGGTTGCCACGGCAACAGCAGCCATGGAGACGCCACATTCCCTTGTCTCAACTACTGCTCGACACCCTCCCTCTCATCTGTATTGATGGGAAAAGACTTGTTGGAATGCTGTCGTCTGATTGGTTACTGCTTCACCTCCCTTTCTCACCCCGTCTTCCTGTTTTTCCCGGCAGAGGGCGAGGCCGTGGAGGCGGTGGCCAGGTTCGACTACGTGGGCCGGTCGGGCCTCGAGCTCTCTTTCAAAAAGGGAGCGTCCCTGCAGCTCTTCCAGCGCGCGTCACATGACTGGTGGGAGGGCCGGCACAACGGCAGCCGCGGCCTGGTGCCTCATCAGTACATCGTGGTGAAGGACAGGCGAGTGCACAGTCCCAAATGGTTTGTACACATCAGACATGGAACAAGTCTGACAACATTCCAATATTACGTCTTACAAATGCTGCGGATGTTTCAGAAATAAAATGTTTTTACTGATTTGGTCCAATTATTCTTGTTTTTATTCAATCTCAGTTGATTTATTCATTTATTTATTTTCCAAAACTGCCTTATCTTGTATGGGTTAGGGTTATCTCTAACATTTAGTCATTTTTTATTATTAGAATTATTATGTTTAATATTATTACTATTAGTAGTAGCATTAAAGCTGTAATTTTTATTTTTTATTTTATTTTATAACAAATAGCTTTTTTTAAATTAGCCTACAGAAAAGTTACAATTTTAAACAAACATTTTCAATATTTTGAATATTTTATTTAATCTATTTTACCTTAATCTTATTGTTACCTAAAGAATAGCCTAAATACTTATAAATTAATCTAACGAAATGACAGTATAACATTTCATTGTTATTTGTTTTATTTATTCATTTTTTTGTATTTTGTGTAATGTAATTAAAACTGTAATAAATTGCGAAACCATAAAATATATTTCAGGATATCAATTTGATATTAGAATTTAACAAAAACATGATTTACATTCTATATTTTAATTATATTAAATTAATATGATGCACACATCTTTTTCCATTAAATTTAATCAATTTTATTTTATAAATCTTCTTTTAATGTAATTTATTTTTTTAAATTTTTCTCATGAATGTAATCTATTTTCTTTCTTTTCTGATTAAATGTATGCATTTTCTTGTTTTTTTCTCAATAAATTCAAGCTATTTTTTTTCTTAATAAACTTAATATTTGTTCTTTTTATTTTGGCTTTAAATTAAATTTTTGTCTCATTGAGTTGAATCCATTTTCTCCCTTTTTAGTTGAATGTAACAATTGTTTTCCTTTGATTTCAAAGGGGGGGGGGGGTTGCATTTTATTCCTAATTTTTTCATATTAAATTTATTAATTTATTTGTTTTATTATTCAGTTTGAAAATAATCTTTTAGTTTTTTTTTCCTTTTAAATTGTATCTATTTTATTTTTACTGCAACATTTTTAAACAAACATAAAATATTCTTAGATTTGGTTCATTTATTTTAAATTAATTTAAATTTTAACCTAAGATTGACTGATAATTAACTAACAGTGATCTGAATTGTTTCTATTAAGACTCTGAATACATTCTTATACACAAGTTTATTCTTACATCTTGTTTGGATTTAGTAAATGCAAACCATAAATTCAAAATATAAAGATATACACAAAATTTTTTCATATTTCCTCTAATTTTTCTCATTAGGGGTTATTATTATTAATGTTATGATTGGAAACCTGAAGTCTTTGGATCTGAAATACAACAAAGGTTTTTTTTAAAGGTTGTTTTTCTGTTTAAAATTATTATGTTGAACAGATGTTTGATGTTTGAAGGTTGTTAGTTTTATAATGTTAGAAGAAAGACAGTCATTTCATAATGAAACAGTCATTAGTCTGTGTGATTGATTGACGAGCTTCTCTGATGGATTTCAGTGGATTTGTTGCTAACTGGATCTTACGCTTCGTTGATTAACAGACTAATTGGACTCAGGGAGTCTCTAGTCTTGCTACTTATTGATCACTTAATTGATGATTGGTACGTTGTGTTGGCTCAGCAGCGATTTGTCCTGACTGAGTCCATGCTCTGTGTCTTTAGGGCCGACGCCATGTCGGACACGCTCAGTCAGAAAGCCGACAGTGATGGAGGAAGCAGCAGCACCGAGGACAAGAGGTCCAGGAGCGAGCTGAGCTCCCCGACCGACATCAGACCACCTGAGAATTTTAACAGGTCTGTGCTGTAAACCTGAAGTCATAAAGGAGTGTTTCAACTACGCCTTCTTGGCTCACCTCTAAAAATACCTGCAGATCTCATTACACTGCTTTCTCAGCTGCTTCTCATATGATGTTTCCCTCCTTCCAGGTTTCTTTCAGTTTTTCCTCACATTTCATCCTAAGAAACCAGATGGAAAAAATGGCATTCATAGCGCATTAAAGACACATAACGGATAAAAACTGTAGGGAAGTTGAAAGTATGTTAAATTACATTTATTTAAATAAATCAGTCTCATCATCTGTCAGAAACATTCTGAGGAGTAAAATATGTTTCATTTTCAGGAAATCATATTTATCACACTGAATGAGCATGAGATCTCTGTATTTTGCACAGGATTCAGAAATTACTCGTCAGTAGTTTGACAGAAAGGAGAAGACATGCAGGAAATATCCCAGGGTCTGGAATCAAACCTTGGATGCTGTGAGGACTAAACCCCCGTACTTGTACTCGTCGTCTTCCGCTTTATCCGGGACCGGGTCGCAGGGGCAGTAGACTCAGCAGAGACGCCCAGACGTCCCTCTCTCCAGACACCTCCATCAGCTCCTCCTTGGGGAGCCCAGGGCGTTCCCGGGCCAGCCGAGAGACATAGTTCCTCCAGTGTGTCCTGGGCCGTCCCCTGGGCCTCCTCCTGGTGGGACGTGCCTGGAACACCTCCCGAGGAAGGCGTCCAGGAGGCATCTGGTATAGATGCTCGAGCCACCTCAACTGGCTCCTCTCGATGTGGAGGAGCAGCGGCTCTACTCTTGAGTCCCTCCCGGACTAAACCCTCTAATTTTAGAATATCTGTAAAATCAAGAACCAAATTTCTCATCAATCAACCAATGTCTACTCATGACTGATCAACTTAAACACATTTAACCACCTAATGAACAAAACCATTTCTAATCTACAAATTATTAAATGAATAATATCTATAAAACGAACACTCAAAACTTACAGGGACCAGCAACTTTTGGTGACACATATAAGCCAAAAGTAAAGAGAGTTACAGCTTAATTCTGATTTCTAATAACAAACTCTAAATTAGGAGGAGGAAGTGGAAGGCAGATAAATAAGTCTAGGGGCCACATTCATGGTCCGCCAATTAGCCAACACCAGCCAGCAGCTACAGTAGAATAAATGGAGTGCCTTACTTGAGATCCGGTTCATTGCCGTCTTTTATGGAACCTACTTTGGTCTCTGTGGACATGCAGTTCTCACACCCGTCTCTCTGGTTGTATGACTGTTTTTGGCCAAAGTCAAAAATTTCGAAAAGCCATTACTGTAGTTGATCAGCTTGTTGGCTTATAACCATTTGGCAACAATGTGAACTCCCTTACAAATAAAACCAGCATGGAAGAGAGACTTTCTATTTCAGATGTTTTGGGGTTTTTTGTCATTAGTTAGAATCTTTTTAAAAATAGTCCCAAAGACAAACTGTTCATAAGAAGTTGAATCAATTATTGGATAAAGTATTAGTTTTTAGGAAAGTTGCCTCTTCTGACTGTACACGTCTTTCCTGATGACAGCCACCGGAGGAAACGAACCGACGGTCTTTTCCGCCGCCCTCTCTGCCGCTCCAACGACAACCACGGCAATGGAGGCGTGATGGAGCGAAGCTCTCCACCCGTTACGGGTCACTTCAGTCCTAGAGATCTTCTACTGGGGCGGGGCCAGGGAATGACCCCGCCTCTCGACAGCCCCGAGCGCCGGCGCCGCTCTGCCGCCGTCACCATGACGGTGAGCCGCCATGATTCGTTGCGGCGACCGGAGGACACGCCCATACGGCGCTCCAGCAGCGGGCAGCACAGCTTTAGCGACTCGCTTCGATCCAGAGCGATGGATGCTGAGTTGCTGGCCCAGGTAGGCTTTTACTGGTACTTCACTACTATGCATTGCTTTGAGTTGCACAACATAAGATGCATTAAATATTTTAGCTGTAGCGTGACAAAATGCGAAGTTCAAAAGGTTTAAATATTTTTGCTGGGTCCTGAACAATTTAAGTCTTGCTTATTTCTTGAGATCCTGCCCTCAGCTGGGGGAAGGGTGGATTCTTTGATTTGGCCTTAACTTTCATCTAGTCTTTTATAAACTGATCCCTATAAAGGTAAAACTGTAGGCAGAATAAAAGATAATGATCAACTTTGCAACCTCTTCTTTTATAGCTTTTTACAGTCTTTTCTGATAACTCATTGATAACTTTGGCACATTTCAGTCACACTTGAGCTTCCTCCCTCTTTACAGGACATCGAGGAGACAGTGACTGTAGCTCTGGGCGAACTCCGGCAGCTGGAGCGGCAAGGCTGCCGGCCGGCCCCCGATGTGGTCCTGGACACCCTGGAGCAGGTGAAGAATGGCCCTGTTGCTACCTGCTCCTCTGAGTCCCCCAGCCCCCACAGCACGCCCAGCACGCCAGGCACACCTGGAACGCCTGGTACACCCGGCACGCCGAGCCCCCTTAGTCCCATGAGCCCCATTAGTCCACTCCCTGGACCCCCTGCCGGACCTCCCAGACCGGCTAACCCGTCCCCCGATGCCCTGGGCTCTTTCAAGCCTGTGGCAGCCGCCCGCATGGGTGCTCCGCTGCGGCCCCCTGCCCTGAGACCGAAACCAGTGGTGCCCCCCAAGAGCAGCACCCCGCCTCTGCCCCCCCCACTGGACAAATCCTGCACCATGTGAGTCAAACCAGGCCGAATCAGGCCTCCCAGGCCAAAACTGGGCCAGAAGAGGAGATCAGGGTACTGCTTAATGATCCTAATCAACATGAGGGTAGAAACGGTAGGAAAGGCTTTTAATGTAGTAATAAATTATAATCTATGACATGACCTATGATATGATATGCCATGATATTTCTGTGTCGTCAGGTTGGTGTGTATCTCTTGATGTGTAGGAGTTTCCTTTCTCCATGTATCGAAGCATTAATCAAAGGTTAGCTAAAAGAACTTCTGGTGAGGCGGAAAGTCCCGTAAAAACGTAGTTTCAGTGAAGTGAATGTTGTGTCCCCAAAGACACCAGATTGGCTGCTGCATCCGCGACCCAATTGGTCGCTGAAAGGAGGACATGTACGCCTCAATGGCGTGCGTGACTTCAATTAAAACGTTTCACTCCGTTTCAGCTGCTACTATGCTCACCTGGGCCTCCGTCGGAGGCGCTCGGAGACAGAAAAAAAAAAACCCTTAACGAATGTTTTCAGCATTTTAACGACTGTTCGGCCATCTTTACTGAATGTTCGGTGGGCGGCCTCACTGTTTCATAGCCTTCTTGTGTTTGCAGGAGGAGGCAGCTCCTCCTGAGTTTGTCCTCGTTTGTATGTGTTGGAGTGTGTGTGCTCGCCCGCCCTCGTCGTGCTCCCCTGTAAGTGCAGAATAGATAATTCATGCCCGCCTTGAGTGCCACAACACACGACTGCAAGTCGACAAACCTGAGTGCAAAAAGCATGCCACCTTGTCTGTCTGTCTGTGTTACACTAAAGTCACTAGTTAACCTTAAATTCTCCGATAAGCTAACAGGGTGGGGCTGTGTGTTATAAATGCCCAGAAACTACACTTGAACAGCACAGTGAATGTGGAGTGTGGTGTTAAACTGGACCGGGCTGTGTGTGTGTGTGTGTGTGTGTGTGTGTGTGTGTTGGTGAAAGTGCCTTTTTTTTTTTTTTAGACCCTCGTGTTTTTTGGGAGTTGTGAATCCACTCACGCATGTCCTGACTGAAAGAGCAGCAGCACTCCGAATGAAATAATCATAGAAGTGTTTAGTAGATTCCTGAATTATGAATTCTAACATTAACCCATTGTGACATTGCACTTTGATGTATAGGATTGTGTCCTTGGCATGTAGCATCATGACATGTTGGTGCATTTTACCTGAAGGGGGAGCTTTCTCTGAATGTGTTTGATAATAAACAGAAACGGTTTCTGTCTGTCAGTGTTGCTGTATTTGAAAAACTGAGCTCCCTGAAGTCGAGTTCATATAGCCAAATGGATTGTATCAATGTGTTGTATTTATATTATAAATCAACCTGAATAAATTAGCATTGAAGCCACAGACTGACTGGGTGTTTCTTTAAAAACCTGGAACTGCAGGTTGGGCTTAAATTTATACACACAAGTTTAAATATAAAAACACCCCAACAAATATTTGTATAAATGTCTCAAAGGAAGTTGTAACTGGACCACACGCTTGTAGTAGCCATGAACAATATTCTGGTCTCATCCTGGCTGGATACTTGACCTCTCTTCTTGGCATAATTGATGGGGTTTCCTGGCACGGATCTGGCTTTTAACTACGGTCCACACGTTGCCAGCGGGCTTGAGGTTGGAGCTTTGGGAAAGTTAAATGTTAGCCTGCTGTTTTTAAAAAAATCCAAAACCAGTTTGGACTCGTGTTTGGAGTCACTGTTCTATCATAGCACCCAACTGTGTTCAGGTTTCCACCATCTAGCTGTTGATCTGAGGTGAAGTTCAAGAATTTGGAGGTAGTTCTCCTTTATTATTCCTTTCCCTTAACTGGCATGATGCTGCCACCACCATGCTTGACAGTTGGTACATTGTTCTTAGGGTGGAAAGTCTTTGTCTCATCTAACCAGGAAATCATTCTCCAGAAGACATCTGGCTTGTCCACATGGGAAACTGCAGTCTCTAGCCCAGCTTGACGGTGTTGGTTCTGGTCCTGAACACCCAAACAGATTTGAGTTCTTCTGTGAGGAAAGGTATGGGTCTTCCTCCAGACCTTGACAATGTGATGACACATCTGGATACCATCTACGTCCTCACAATTGTTTCAGTAGATGACCTTTGAACCTTAGGTTGTTTGGAAATCTCTCCAAAACACTTTTCCAGCTGGTGTGAAAATCAATTCTTCTCAGACTTCCCTATTGGTATTATTTGTAGTATTGGTCGGTCCAGTGGTTCATGGTCTTTTTTTTTAAACTACAAGCTGCAGAACTGGCTAACCAGAACTTAAAGACATACAGGAATCCTCAGCACCATTTTTAAAACATTTAAGTGAATTTGTGTATATATTTGAGACTGTATGAGTAATTTTGACCCCACGTGGGCTAAAGAAATGGAGACTGCCTCTTTAGCACAACGTACGTTTCTAAAGTTGCATCTGAATGAACCACAGGACGTCTGGACAGATGAGACAGGTAGATTTCTTAGACACCATGTGTGTAGACAACCAATCACAGCATAAAGAGACATAAACCCACAACCTGTCAAGCACGGTGGAGGAGGGTTAATGATTTGGGCTTTTCTTTGTAGCCACAGGACCGAAACAGTCTAATGAATCATGGACTCCTCTCTTTAGGTGTTGATCATAAAATGAATGAATTCATCTTCTCGTCTTAAAGCACCAGAGACGTTATTTTGGACAAAGAACCAAATTAGAATTTTATTTGGGTCGTAAAACTGTAACAAAATGGAAAATAATTAAAACAGATTTTACATTAAGCTTCGTTGTATTCTCGTTGAAGAATCAGCAGATTAAATCTCTTTGGTCTGGAATAAGATTCAGATTAGCAGTTGGACCACAGAAGTAAGAAGTTAGGTAAGAAGAACTTCAGGTGTAAATGCGAGTCCTGTCCCGCTCCGAGCCGAGCTCAGCCCTTTGAGCCCGGCTTGAGGATGCTGAAGGGTTTGCAGTTCCGCAGCGAGCCAGAGATCTCCTGCAGAAAGGAGGTGATGTGCTGGTCCTTCTCTGACTTCCTCCCATCAAAGATGACCACCAGGGTGAAGTGTGGCTCGGGCCGGGTAAGGTAGTATGTGCTCTGGACCTTATCGTCGTAGAACTGAACCACTTTCTCCAGAGTGTTGAGCTCGGCAGCGCGGTCACTCATCATCATGATGACGTTGGGCCAGTGCGTGAGTGGCCGCTCCCCTGAAGGCAGCGACACCACCGCCGGGAACTGCTCCACACCTTTGGGGGCCTCTCGGTACGAGTGCGGGTGGTGGTAGCCGTGGCCCTGGAAGCTCACTGAGCCGCGGTTGTCAAACACCAGCGACACATTGCTGGCATCGTGCTTCCTGATGAAAGCGGAGATCTTACCGCAGTAGTCCGGTGCGGTCCGGGCGGTCATGGTTCTCATGTCTCCAGGAGCCGTCTGCCGGCTCAGAGCTTCGTGGAAGTAGAAGCTGAACTTGGCGAGCAGCGCTGCATGGAAACGCTGCAGCCACACGTACAAATGAGGAGGCTGCATGGCCTTCTGGGACTGACCCCCGAACAGATTCTTCCGGGTCTCCTTCTGCCGCTGGAAAAACTGAGCCCAAGCTGTGAGTTTGGTGTGAGCGCTATGCAGGCTGAGCAGGGCGGGCAGGAAGTGCCATTCCGACACCTGGGCCTGGCAGCGCATCAACTGGGTCACTACATCCACCTCCGTCTGGAAACCCTCCTCCACCCGGGCCAGGATAGGGTGGTGGAACCTGCAAGACAGCAGGACGGAGGACGGGACGGATTAAATCCAACAGTGCAACCTGGACTCAGTTCTAGTGAGATGTTTCCATCCACTCATCATAGACAGGAATCTCAGGTTAATTTGAGCATTTAAAGATTTATTTGAACATGTTTGTTCCAAGGATGCGATGATTATACAACAAGAACTGAATCAGGAAGTTTGAATTCATTGGGGATTTTCTCTGATCCACAAAGGCTCAGAATTATACATACACTCTCAAATATAAAAATAAACCCTGAGTAATACTTGGAAGTCGCATCGACCTAACCATACAGGTCCTTCTCAAAATATTAGCATATTGTGATAAAATTCATTATTTTCCATAATGTCATGATGAAAATTTAACATTCATATATTTTAGATTCATTGCACACTAACTGAAATATTTCAGGTCTTTTATTGTCTTAATACGGATGATTTTGGCATACAGCTCATGAAAACCCAAAATTCCTATCTCACAAAATTAGCATATCATTAAAAGGGTCTCTAAACGAGCTATGAACCTAATCATCTGAATCAACGAGTTAACTCTAAACACCTGCAAAAGATTCCTGAGGCCTTTAAAACTCCCAGCCTGGTTCATCACTCAAAACCCCAATCATGGGTAAGACTGCCGACCTGACTGCTGTCCAGAAGGCCACTATTGACACCCTCAAGCAAGAGGGTAAGACACAGAAAGAAATTTCTGAACGAATAGGCTGTTCCCAGAGTGCTGTATCAGGGCACCTCTGTGGGAAGTCTGTGGGAAGGAAAAAGTGTGGCAGAAAACGCTGCACAACGAGAAGAGGTGACCGGACCCTGAGGAAGATTGTGGAGAAGGGCCGATTCCAGACCTTGGGGGACCTGCAGAAGCAGTGGACTGAGTCTGGAGTAGAAACATCCAGAGCCACCGTGCACAGACGTGTGCAGGAAATGGGCTACAGGTGCCGCATTCCCCAGGTCAAGCCACTTTTGAACCAGAAACAGCGGCAGAAGCGCCTGACCGGGGCTACAGAGAAGCAGCACTGGACTGTTGCTCAGTGGTCCAAAGTACTTTTTTCGGATGAAAGCAAATTCTGCATGCCATTCGGAAATCAAGGTGCCAGAGTCTGGAGGAAGACTGGGGAGAAGGAAATGCCAAAATGCCAGAAGTCCAGTGTCAAGTACCCACAGTCAGTGATGGTCTGGGGTGCCGTGTCAGCTGCTGGTGTTGGTCCACTGTGTTTTATCAAGGGCAGGGTCAATGCAGCTAGCTATCAGGAGATTTTGGAGCACTTCATGCTTCCATCTGCTGAAAAGCTTTATGGAGATGAAGATTTCATTTTTCAGCACGACCTGGCACCTGCTCACAGTGCCAAAACCACTGGTAAATGGTTTACTGACCATGGTATCACTGTGCTCAATTGGCCTGCCAACTCTCCTGACCTGAACCCCATAGAGAATCTGTGGGATATTGTGAAGAGAACGTTGAGAGACTCAAGACCCAACACTCTGGATGAGCTAAAGGCCGCTATCGAAGCATCCTGGGCCTCCATAAGACCTCAGCAGTGTCACAGGCTGATTGCCTCCATGCCACGCCGCATAGAAGCAGTCATTTCTGCAAAAGGATTCCCGACCAAGTATTGAGTGCATAACTGTACATGATTATTTGAAGGTTGACGTTTTTTGTATTAAAAACACTTTTCTTTTATTGGTCGGATGAAATATGCTAATTTTGTGAGATAGGAATTTTGGGTTTTCATGAGCTGTATGCCAAAATCATCCGTATTAAGACAATAAAAGACCTGAAATATTTCAGTTAGTGTGCAATGAATCTAAAATATATGAATGTTAAATTTTCATCATGACATTATGGAAAATAATGAACTTTATCACAATATGCTAATTTTTTGAGAAGGACCTGTAAATGAGCTTCTTGGATTGTTCTGCCTGGATTTTTTAATCTCTCGATTATTGCAACTGACTGGTTTCCTGATACAGACCCGCCATTTAAGCCTGTTACACATAAAGAAGGTGGAGCTCAGGGACATTTCTACCACCATAAGCTTAATGTTAGTCAGCTGTATCCATCGCAGAACAAGTCTGGATGTGTGTTTGGGATCCAGTTCTCTCCAAGTTTCAACCATCAAGCTGTTAATTTGAGGTTACGTTAAAAACGTTTCTGGCAGCTCTTCTACTGGCAGTAAAACACCCCCGATGATGCCAGAAGCTTGCTGAAGGCTACAGGAAGCATGTGGTGAAGGTGCGACTTAACCAATTATTAGTGTGCATCTTTTGATTTGAGTCTGTATGTATACTTTTGACCTTATGTGATTAGAAAAAAATCAAACGTAAGCACCAAATTCTTGGTTTCAAAAATCATGGCAGTTGCATGTTGAATAATTATTCCTTGCTGGAAATACAAAGCTTAAATAAATCATTAAAACCCAATAATGAATAATTAATGAAATCCATGAATGTTAGTAGATATGTCTTTATACATCATCTCCTAACAGAGGCTCACCTACTTTGTAGATTCATGTTTTTAATGCTTAATTTCTTTGCTGTAATGTTTTAAAGTGGGGTTTGATAAATGTCCCTCGAGCTTTTCAGAAGCTCTGTTAAGGTTTTTCTTTGGACTTCGAATGATTTTCAATCCATTATTTGGATGGTTTCAGAGACAGTCTGTCATAAAGACAGTTTCTTTCCACTTCTTTACTTAAATCTATGAAAACCCCAGAAGATCTCACAGTCTGACAGATAACAGATGCAGGGGGAAATAAAAAAGAACAATATGAACAAAGTTGGCCTGTTTGAACACAGGGTGCGAATGTTTTACAGGATATTGGGGAAAGTGGGTGACAGAAATAATCTTTTCTGATTGAAAACCAAATAAAAGCAGCCAAAAATGAAAGGAAACACTCAAAAAATGTTGGTGTTGATATACAGGTCCTTCTCAAAAAATTAGCATATTGTGATAAAGTTCATTATTTTCTATAATGTAATGATGAAAATTTAATAATCATATATTTTAGATTCATTGCACACTAACTGAAATATTTCAGGTCTTTTATTGTCTAAATACGGATGATTGTGGCATACAGCTCATGAAAACCCAAAATTCCTATCTCACAAAATTAGCATAGTTCATCCGACCAATAAAAGAAAAGTGTTTTTAATACAAAAAACGTCAACCTTCAAATAATCATGTACAGTTATGCACTCAATACTTGGTCGGGAATCCTTTTGCAGAAATGACTGCTTCAATGCGGCGTGGCATGGAGGCAATCAGCCTGTGGCACTGCTGAGGTCTTATGGAGGCCCAGGATGCTTCGATAGCGGCCTTTAGCTCATCCAGAGTGTTGGGTCTTGAGTCTCTCAACGTTCTCTTCACAATATCCCACAGATTCTCTATGGGGTTCAGGTCAGGAGAGTTGGCAGGCCAATTGAGCACAGTGATACCATGGTCAGTAAACCATTTACCAGTGGTTTTGGCACTGTGAGCAGGTGCCAGGTCATGCTGAAAAATGAAATCTTCATTTCCATAAAGCTTTTCAGCAGATGGAAGCATGAAGTGCTCCAAAATCTCCTGATAGCTAGCTGCATTGACCCTGCCCTTGATAAAACACAGTGGACCAACACCAGCAGCTGACACGGCACCCCAGACCATCACTGACTGTGGGTACTTGACACTGGACTTCTGGCATTTTGGCATTTCCTTTTCCCCAGTCTTCCTCCAGACTCTGGCACCTTGATTTCCGAATGACATGCAGAATTTGCTTTCATCCGAAAAAAGTACTTTGGACCACTGAGCAACAGTCCAGTGCTGCTTCTCTGTAGCCCAGGTCTGGGGAATGCGGCACCTGTAGCCCATTTCCTGCACACGCCTGTGCACGGTGGCTCTGGATGTTTCTACTCCAGACTCAGTCCACTGCTTCCGCAGGTCCCCCAAGGTCTGGAATCGGCCCTTCTCCACAATCTTCCTCGGGGTCCGGTCACCTCTTCTCGTTGTGCAACGTTTTCTGACACACTTTTTCCTTCCCACAGACTTCCCACTGAGGTGCCTTGATACAGCACTCTGGGAACAGCCTATTCGTTCAGAAATTTCTTTCTGTGTCTTACCCTCTTGCTTGAGGGTGCCAATAGTGGCCTTCTGGACAGCAGTCAGGTCGGCAGTCTTACCCATGATTGGGGTTTTGAGTGATGAACCAGGCTGGGAGTTTTAAAGGCCTCAGGAATCTTTTGCAGGTGTTTAGAGTTAACTCGTTGATTCAGATGATTAGGTTCATAGCTCGTTTAGAGACCCTTTTAATGATATGCTAATTTTGTGAGATAGGAATTTTGGGTTTTCATGAGCTGTATGCCAAAATCATCCGTATTAAGACAATAAAAGACCTGAAATATTTCAGTTAGTGTGCAATGAATCTAAAATATATGAATGTTAAATTTTCATCATGACATTATGGAAAATAATGAACTTTATCACAATATGCTAATTTTTTGAGAAGGACCTGTATATATGGGCCACAAACTATCAAGGTCTGGAGCTTTTAGTGCACATTTAAGCCGGTGATGTGCACCATATGGGGAACGGCTGCAGCTCGGTTTGTGCTCCTGCAACAAAATGCAGGACACAGTTTTGCTGACATGTTTCCCTGGAAACTCTTCCTGCTTCAGCTTATTTTTTTCTCCACCAACCTCAATGTGTCACTTTGTAGTTGTTCTTTTTCTTCTCTCTGAATATAAAGGGGACATGCTTTGTGATGCAGGGGTAGTTAATCATTTTTACACATGCAGCAAGAAGCTAAATTCTGCTGCTTTATCTAAAAACTTGAATCTGCAGACTGATCTGTGACACTACCTAAGGATGTGGCTCATAAAGCAGAGTCAGATACACACTTGGAGCTGTACTTGTGCAGGACGGCCTCCAGCGTGGAGACCAGCTCTTCTGAGTTGATGCTCTTCTGGCTGGCCAGCGAGTGCAGCTTCTCGTACACGTCGGCCATCTCCATCCGGGCCTGGGTGAAGTGGCACAGCTGCTCCGACAGGTGAGACAGCAGGTCCTCGAGGGAGGTGGAGGACGATGAAGAGGAAGAAGTAGGCTGGTTGTGGCGCCCCATGGTCACCACCTTCCTAAGTTCATTGTACAGTGACGTGTAGACAGTGCGGATGGAGTCTTTCCGGCTGAAGAACGACTGGCCGCCTGCAGAGGGTTGAGCAGAGAAAAACTGCTGATGCAGCCCGACTGTCACCTTTCCTAATTCAGCTGCTAGAGCGCCACCTGGTGGCAGAAATCTGTTGCGTTTTTTGTGTTTAAAAACGGGACCTCTTTACAGATTTGTTTTTCTTTTCTGTCACATTTAAATGTTTCAGATTGTCAAACTAATTTCAATATTAGACAAAGATGTAAATACAAAAAGCTGCTTTTTGAATGATACATTTTTTTTAAAATATAAGTATTAAATAGTAACAGTGTATACTAATAATTTGGAGCGCGGTCAGGGTTAGAGATTTTATTATTTAATCTCACCAACAATCTTGGAGCTAAACATTCTTTACTTGCTCTGAAGGATCTCGGGTGTTGAAGGAAATATATTCTTTGTTTTGTCTTTTTACAGACCAGTTCAATGTATTTTTTCCAAGACAACAGATGGTCAGTCATGTTTTGGAAATATTACTAGAAGAGTACCTGATGGATGTTTTCATTATGGATGGTAAATTGAACTTTATGGCAATCTGTTAGTGACCCAAAAACAATTTCTTCGTTTTTCTGTCAATATAAAAATTCAACAAATGTGTATAAGGCGGTTATTCCAGATAAAGAACCCCCAGTTACCTATCTTCTGCCCCAGGAATGTCAGGTTGTGGTACACCTTCTCCGCGGCGGACAGGTGAGCCAGCGCCGCCAGCAGAGAGCTCCAGATGGCCCCGAAGCTCCGGCTGCTGTCCTTCTCCTTCTCCACGTAGTCCTTGGCTCGGTCGAATGAGAACATTCCGAGCTGAGCGAAGAAGCTCTCCAGGATGGCTCTCTCTCGCGGAACGGGCCGCAGCTCCTCCGCCTCCGCCATGGCTCTGAGCTGCTCGGTGTTAACAGGGTAACATCCTTCGCCTTCAAAAACACTCTAAACTTACAAACTTTTAAACAGATACAGACCATAAAAGAAAGTAAATATTCATATTAAACTCGATAAATGCAATTTAATATGAACTAAAAAAAAAAGAGATATATTTTTAGCTGTTAGACTAGCTAACTGTTCATCGTTTCGACGCCATTTTGGTTTAACAGGAAGTAAACATTACGGAAAGCTAGAAGGACCACACAAAATCTTAAAACGTCACTGCGGCCGCCATATTGGGAGTGGAGACAGTAGCCGCTAAACAATTTTACATAAAGAGATGATCTACATGTTTAAATGCAATAAAAGAAATTTATAGTTTACATTTTTATATAAGTATTTATTATTTACACAATTTAAAGTATTGTTTTTTTCTAAAAGGACTTTGAATTTCGATTTTTAAGGCTGAAAGCCCATTTTCACCACGTAAAAGGGAAAAAGAGGAACATACATCATCACTATGAGTTTCAAAGTCAGAACTATAACTTTGAAAGTCGTAATTATAAAAGAGAAGCCACGATCACAATATTAAACTTAAAATTATCACTTTGTACCTCCACTGTTTTATTTCAAGTGTCATCAATGAGCTTCCACAGTTAGCAATAAACTTACAAATAAGATTTAATTAAAAGTATATTATTTATACACAAGAGAACTGTGGTAAGTTACATAACTGTTTTTGTTACCACAAAATAAAAATGGTGTGAAGCCATCCAAGAAATATGTTTTTTTATTTAGGTTTTTTAGGAATAAATTTGTAATATAACCATAGAACAAAATCATTGTTAGCCTTTAAAAATATTAGTGTGATCACATTATGCTAATTTATTGACGATGCAACAATCAAGCAACCAGAAATCAAAGTTGGCCAATATTCCCTTGATCCAATTTGATTGGTCGTTCAGCAGGTCAAATACTGAAAATTAATGCCATCCATTAAATGCATCAAAAAGCATAAATTTGTAATCTACAGTGCTGTAAAATATTTGCCTCTTATTTATTCAGGGAAAAGCTTTAACCCTCATGAAACTTCATCATACCAATGTGTTTATGTTGGTCGAATGTTCTTGTAGTTCTTCAAATGGGCTAACAGAACCCGATTTCTAATATTTTTGACTAGGTTAATTTTGAACAGAACCTGTTGGCTGAAGAAGTTCCACTTTTCAAAATTTTCTAGATACTGTGAGGTGTTTGTGTTGATATGCTGCATTTGGTTTTCTCCAAACATCTCTACTTGGGTCTCATCTTTCCAGAGGTTATTGTTCCAGGAGTCTAATCCATCATTCAGATGCAGCTTTGCGAATTAAAGTTTTGAGCTGTATTGTTTTTAGAGAGAAGAAGCTTTCTCCTCCAACATTTTCAAATAAGCCACACTTTTAAAGTCTTTGTCTACTTATTGTGTCATGAACTTTAACATATAATAACATGGTAATGACCAGATCAGTTTAATCATGTTCTGATTCATAAAACCCTGAAGCTAAAAACAGGATCTCCTTACTTTTTCCACTGTGACTGGTTGAGCTGAAGAAAATTTCCAGTGGAAGACATGACATTACGGTGAGAGGGTGAGAGAAGGAGATGGTGTCTGTTGAGAAACAGGTAACTTTTCAAGGTTTTCTGCATCCTAATCCAGTCCAGAATTTGTGCGATGTTTTGGATTAACAGGTACTATCCATACAATTAGAAATCAGATCATTTCACACATATATTATCAAAAATATCAACAACCTTCCCCATGGATCTGTCACACATCAAATAAATTAAAGACCTTACTGTTCCTGAATTCCTGAATTATCCCACAGAGCCAGAGCAAATGCAGTTATACCCCACCTCAGTGTGATTGATTCAGATCATTTGAATTGGTTGTCTTTGCAAAGAGAAGTCCAGTAGATTCTATGTAGAGCTGCACTGGGATGATTCTTGGAAAAACTCTTCGTATTAGAGTCCCTGTATACATTAGTGGCATGAATGACATCCAAAGGAATCCGGGAGGCGCTAGATTGCAATGATTCTTGGAAAAAATAGAGCTTATAAGAGTCATTGTGTTCATCAGTAGTATCATTCTTGTGCTGATGTCATAAATATCTTAAATCTGTTACTTGGATGTGTCAAAGTAGCCAGGGGAAATTTCTGTGTTTATTCAGTGCATGTACTGATTTGTTGGAAAGGCTGACTCTAATCCTGGCTGTGAACTGCTCTCAAGCATGCTGAAGGTCATGACCTTAAGATGCCAACAAAACCTCATCATCTTTAAAAAGTAAAGACCCTAAGGTTCAAACCAGAAACCATCAGACTCGGAACTATCTGTTTAAATCTTGCATTGTGGAGTTAATGGCTTGAAGACTCTAACATAACAAAATCATCCTTCAAAAAAAAGATGAGATGCTGAGCCATTCAAAGCAGGTATTCTTGTGTTCACAGGTATGCTTTGACATCTAGTTCATGGATACCACAGGAGGAACGGCTCTACTTCCCAAAACTTATGGAACAGACCAAAGGAACGGGAGATCATCGGCATCACGTTGGATATGTGAAGAAGCTGATTGAAAATTTCAAAACACGCTTTGATAACTTCATGTTAGGAAAACAAGTCCTCCTATGCATTGACAATCCATTTCTGGTTAGAAACATGAGAGTTCTCTGCAGAAACACGACAAATCTTCCCGTGGGCCAAAGCTGCTTCACTGCCAAGTGAGTTTATGACCTCCAGGAAAACATTGCACTCAATCAGGAGCTTGGAGTAGAGCCGCTGCTCCTCCACATCGAGAGGAGCCAGTTGAGGTGGCTCGGGCATCTATACAGGATGCCTCCTGGACGCCTTCCTCAGGAGGTGTTCCAGGCACGTCCCACCGGGAGGAGGCCCAGGGGACGCCCCAGGACACGCTGGAGGGACTATGTCTCTCGGCTGGCCTGGGAACGCCTTGGGCTACCCCTGGAGGAAATGGAGGAGATGTCTGGAGAGAGGGACGTCTGGGCGTCTCTGCTGAGTCTGCTGCCCCCTCGACCCGGTCCCGGATAAAGCGGAAGACGACGAGTACGAGTTCAATGTTTTTAAATCTTTTGAGAAATGCTTATTTCCTATCAGAAACAAAGATGTTGGTTAAATGAAAATCGTTATTAATCAAAATCCACCAGGGGTATGAACATTTTTGGGCCTAACTGTATAAAGGCCAGGCTTCGACATAATTTTTCTACAATAAATTGCAAATCATATTGAATACATTTTGTGATTTGTGATGCTTTTCTTCATTTTATTTTATTTTTTAAAGATAACAATTTTAAGACTTTTTTTGGTCTTGAGACCAGCTTAGATGGGATCCAGCTTGTGATCCATCTAAGCTGTGTTTGCAAAATCTTTTATTTTACACCTGAACAGTATTATTCTATTATCATTTCAGTTTCTACAAAATAAGGTTTCCTAATTGCAACCTTTATTCAGTTATTAAAAATCAAAAGAAGGATTTAATGTTTGTTTGCTTTTGGCCTGACCCTTAAATAGGGTCCAACTTGCAAACTACAATAGCCAGACTGGTCAAACCGGGACAGACATTTACTCTAGTGTATCCTTTCATTAGGTTTAAATGATATGTCCAGTTTGACCTATTTGGTATTTAAATCACACTAAAAAGTATGATTTATATTAAAAAGATGTTCACAAATTGAATAAAGGTTTCTCAAGTCAAAACTGTATTTAATAGAGCCGGCAACGAATGTAAAATACTCCAGTTCAGCGGTGGTCATCCTAACTATTTTAGATTTTGTACTATAGCGGATCAAATGTTGTCCTATACAGTAAAATGCACAGAACAGCCCTTTACTCAAGCGCCGATTCCTGAAAATGGGAATCAGATGCTAACGTCAGCGTCTTAGCAGTATGTACATGTTGTTCCTGAAGGTGCCAAAAAAAAAATGCAAGCTCAGAGGGGACCGTGCTTTTTCTGTGGCAGCTCCCAAGCTTTGAGATGATCTTCCTTTGGGCATAAGACAGGCCTCTTCACTCACTGTTTTTAAGTCACTCCTTAAGACCCATCTTTTTTCTTTGGCGTTTGGCAAAATCTGAGATGTTTTTACTTGTTTTATTGTGTAGACAGGATGCATGATCGTGACCAAACAACACAAAACTGATAAAACTGCTCACAAAAGCCCCTGTTCTAGATAACAAAAACTCAACAAGATCTGAGAATACCTCACATCTTGAGGTTAAACCCCCCCCCAAAATATTGGAAGAAAATATAGACATTTGTCTGCAACATAAATTAAACTTGTTTGGCCTTTTTTCCCAGCACACACATCAAGATCAATAACAGTACTTCCAATATAACACATACTTTTTATTTTATTTTACAACATTTTTTGGCCTTGATACCAGCTTAGATGGGATGCAGCTCTAAACATTATTTGCATTTTGTAATAGCTCAAATTATAATGGATTTCATAAATAGTGGATTAGTATGTTCTTAATAACCAGCCTTAATTATAAAGCGTATGGCTCGTTTTTGCAAAAGAATTATATCCTTTTTTTGTTGTTTTGTAAGTGGAGCCCCACACGTCCACACAATATGATAAATAAGGAAGTATAAGTGAACAGTAAATTATAGGTAAAGCCTTAGAATTAATATATTTCTAGACTATTGATATAGTGATCTTTTTTTACTCGTACTCGTCGTGTTCTGCTTATGCGGGACCGGGTCGGGTTGGCAGCAGACTAAGTAGAGACGCCCAGACTTCTCTTTTCCTAGACTCCTCCTCTAGCTCCTCTGGGTGAAGCCCGAGGCGTTCCCAGGCCAGCCGAGAGACATAGTCCCTCCAGCGTGTCCTGGGCCTCCTCCCGGTAGGACATGCCTGGAACACCTCCTGGGAGATATTTCCAGGATGCATCTGAAACAGAAGCTCCAGCCACTTCAACTGACTCCTCTCTATGTGGAGGAGCAGCGTCTTTACTCCAAGCTCCTCCTGTTTGGCCGAGCTCTGGATAATGTGTCCAGGGTGATCTGAAGTGTTAGAGATTTACCATGCATAATGTTTTGCATGTAGCCCAAAAGGTTCCTGTTTTGGTCTCATCAGAAGAGAGCACCTTTTCCCACATGAGTGATGTGTTCCTTTCATCTGGTAAACTGTGGCAAAGTGTAAACAGGACTTTTTATTGCCTCCTTCTCATCACTGTTCGTTGAAAGTAGTTATTTATAATTTTTTTGTCTGGGGTTGTAAAATAAATTGTATCTGTAAATATTTAAATTAAGAAATGGTGAACTTGTATTTAAAATCCATAAATCTAATGATCATAAACATGATAAACATCAACTTTTATCTTCAGCTGTGGACTGGAAGGCCCTTCAGAAGATTCTAAACAAAGTCACCACTTGTCCATTTGACCTTCAGAGAGGTCAGGGGCCACACCAATGAATGGTTTAAATCAGCTTCATTGATTTCATTATTATTACACAGTTGGTTTTAAATTTTTTTTTTTTTCAAAATGTATCACTGTTTTTAATGTAATTACTGGGTTTCCAGCCATTATTTTAAGATTTTATACATTGAAATCGTACATTTCGCCTACATTGTTTGTTCACTGTAAATGAAGACTATTGTAAGGATATTTACCATCAACTTCCTCAAAAACATTTAGCTATTTTCTCATCTCCTCCTTTTTCTCTTCTATTGCTTTAATCAGCTGACTTTTTGTGCCAGGCAGATTTCTGAAGTAACCTGTGGCTTCAGTATTTATAAAGCTTTGAAATTTGTCTCATAAACGGTCTCAAATGGGATTAAGCCATCTCGGATAAAAGATAGGACCCAAACATCGGGTTAAGAGTTAAGCAAAATTCAAAAGTTGCTATGAGCTAGAAAATCCAGTACATTCAAAGAGTTGTCATGGGAACAGGAAACCAGCTGACAGGAGCGTCATTTAAAGGTCGATGATTGGAGTAGATGAACCCCCTGGGGGATTTTTCTGCACCAGGAGGACAGTTTGTGTTTAAATGTAAGGAGACATCTTAACTAGAGACAGAGCTCTGTTTGTGCTCGGCTGCTTTCACTGCTGTTGGGATGAGAGCCTGTCACATGTGACCACAGCTGCCAGGGATCATGATGAAGCTTTAATCTACGTGCTGGTAGAAGATCAGAGTTTCAAGAGAAAACGGTGAGGTTTAATATGTCCTACCTCTGCTTCCAGGCACTTTCTATAATATTGTGCTAGTTACAATATTATGCTTATGCTGCTTTAAACACTTTCAAATTGATCTGTTGTGGTTTTCCTTGTGTTTGTGTTCTGAACAGAAATAAACAGCAAAAATTAAGACCTACAACCTTAATCAAAGTTTTGCAACTGTTTTATTTTCATTATCATTAAAGAACGTTTTCAAGTAATTTCCCTTTCAGATTGTGTTTCATTGCACTCTAATTCAAAGCACAGTTCTGGACGCATTATTAAATTACCAAAATTTTAAAGCGTGACTCTAAAAAACATACCCGATTATGATTCAGTTAACCAAATGATACAGTACTGTTAAAAAGTATTTTACTTCTTAAAGATAATTTCTTAAGTATAAGTTTAGAAATTTACTAGGCCACTTCAAAACCTTTATTTGTTTATTTTTGAGTCATTCATAGGAGGACTTGCTGTTACGCTTTGGATTGTTGTCCTGATGCAAAAGGGCATGCAAACGTATGCTTGAGCCTAGGGTCACAAACCAATGTCATCAATATGACACAAGAAACTGTTGTGGCTAACTCTAAGAGGCCAGCATGGGCACCATAGAGGGTCTTGGAAACCATAAACCTGCGTTGAAGGTCAGATTCCAGGTGTTTGTGTCACTGCAAACAGCTCACACATCTTTTATTTATATATATATATATATATATATATATATATATATATATATATGGATTAAATGCAAGTAACACGAATCAGTCAATTAAAATAATTTACGAGCCTGCAAAAATAAGTTTTTTTTTTCTGGTTACTGTCACTTTAAGAGTAAAGCGGAAATGAGTCCGGTTCTTAGATCCCTCCGCCGGCTTATTTCCCCTCCGGCCAACGGTCAAAGGAAGTTTCAGCCGATGAGCTGTTCGCGTTACCTTTCAGTAAAAACAAATGTATTAAGTGTTATATATATTTGTTATATATTTGTTTAGCTTTTACAGCAAGAGGGAGTGGTGAGTTTAAGTCACGATGGCTTCTAAGGAAACCGGTGAGTCCAGAAATGTCTTCAATTCTGCAATTGTGTCGATGCTAAACAGTTTTAAAATGTCACAAACGGCCAGTATATGTCTGGTTGTCTAAATCAAATCGACAGAACCTATATAGATGTTCGAAGAAGTTGTTTAATTTTACTTCGACAACCCCGGTGATGGCGAACTTCAAAGGTTTACATAAATCTGTTCAGGGCGAAAGACACGTTTTCTCTGAGGAAACATGAATATTTCAACCTCCAAAAAACAACATAACACCTCAAACGTTGTTGTTATTTATGAAACTAAATTAAATCATAATGCAGAGGGCGTGGTAGTGATTTAACAGCTGATACATCCAAGCACCAAAAGTCAACCATCTCTTTGAGGAAGGATTTTTGCCCACTGTTGCAGTTTGAGTTAGATGGTCCTGGATTTGACTCTATATGACTTTGGTTTACAGAAGAGGCAATACTTCACTCGAAGCCTGCAAGGTACCCAGGTCGTAAGGCAGTGGAACAAGCCCATATCATCAGCCCTCCTCCACCGTGCTTGACAGTTGGTGTGTGGTGCAGTGCATTGTGACCAAACATCTCAGCTTTGGTCTCATCTATCTAAAGGACATTGTTCCAGAAGTCATGTGTGTCATTTTACTGCTGCATTAATTTAGAAGACTTTCTCTCAATCCTTCTAAACGTGTCATACTCATTCAGTCATTTTCTGACTATCCTGTTATGAACTTTAATCTGTGACCTGCTAACTGGAGCCTGTAGAGTCTGATGTGGAGCTCCTGGCTTTTAGGTATTTCTCTGAAGGGACTGGATGTGAAGTAAGCAAGGGAAAAGTGTAATAGTCTCAAGCAGCTGAGCAGCAGTGCGCAACAACGGGTGGGGGAGGGGTAACACTGCTTTGCTCCAGAAAGTTGCTGAAAACTCCTGTAACTCCAACACTTTCTCTGGCATCTCAATAAAATGACTTTCAACTGTAGGAAGGATCTGATGGAACAATTTCAGACCTTGATCGATGATGGAGTTATCGGCCCATCCCAAGGTCTGGGTCGAGTATTGATCAGATCTTGATCCATGCTCTGTTTGAGCTGTTCCAGTGAGCTCTAACAGTTTGATCAGCTTTACATAGACAACTCTGATCTTTTCTCCTGCAGCTTCACCTCTTCGCCATCATGGATTCTGAGGACGACATCTTGTCGAAGGAGTACTTCAAGATGATGACGGATATGATCGTGCTGTGTGCCACTTTGGCGCTCTCTCTCTCCTTCTGGATCATTTCCCTCACCATGAGCGCCATCTCCGGTAAGCTGCCTGCAGGGGAAAGCTTTCTGTGAAGATGTTGGAAAGATTGTGTGAATTTATCTTCTGAAACCAAACTGTGAAACCATGTGCTCTTCTCAGAATCTCTCTGCGGCTGTTCTTCATTGACATGCTTTAAAAATCTGGTGGTTCTTTGATGCAATTAAGAAATAAATCAAGTTGATATCAGTCAGTTGCATTTAAGGTTTAACAGGCCACCACCATGCATCACTGTGGTGTTCCTATAGGCTGTTGTGGACAGAGTTAATGGAGAGAGATCAGAACCACTGTCTGGGTCGCTGTCATCTTTAGGCACTGTTTTAGGTCTAATTCAGCCAGGTCATACAAAGAAAGCATCGTTTCCCCTGATGAGTGAGGTTTTATATTTATTTTGTTCTGATCAGATTACTTTCTTTCACATCTTTGAGGTTAAATGTCAAAACAGTTTCCCCCTCCTGATAAATATGTACTTGATCATGAAAAGCAGCCTTGTTCCTGCGCAACCCAGAACGCCCTCCCTTCTCTGTTCACAACCTGGAGATGATCTGATTTTTCATGAATCAAATAATGCTTTTATAACTGAACTGCTCCTCTATAATTTTCTGGCTCTTTAAAAAATTTCTCACAAAAATTTGAAAGTTTGGTGTTTTTTTTGTTGTGCTAATGTTTTGGAGAGAAGGCTTGTTTTAGCTTAGCATCAATACAGTCTAAAGAAGGGAAAACATCAGGTTCAGAAATGTTTCTGATTTTCAAAGTAACTTACACCCTCTAATATTTGTGATTGTCAAACTAATGGACTAAATCATGTGGTTGGCTGTGTTCTACAGGGAACCTGCAGCCGGTGTCACCATGGCGATGGCTGTTCTCCATCTTGGCTCCCCTCACGCTGACGGTTCGAGCGCTAAAGAGACGCAGTCTGAACCGTTCAGGAGCTCTCGGAGGTGAGTTTTCGGTGCCTTATGGAAGCATTTACACACATTCAACTTCTTATCACTTTACAACCACAAACTGCTATTTATTTTAGACAAAGTAGTTTATACCTGTGAATCAGAAGGGATATGATACATGGTTTAACATTTTTTACTTATAACACTCTGAAAAGTGTGGCGTGCATTTGTATTCTGCGCCCCTGAGTCGAACCACCTTTTCTCCACAGCTTCAGCTCAGGTCTTTTTGTGGTTTTCTCCAGCAGCTTTGAACATCTAGAGACAGACATTTTTGCTCAGTCAGATTGGACAGAGCGACTCTGTAAACATCAGTTTACAGAGTCTTGCCACAGATTCTTAGTTTGATTTTGGTCTGGACTTTGAGTTTATCCCTGCTCCGAACCTTGATTCAAATCATTAAATTTTCTCTTATGCCTGCCACCAAGTTCTGAAGGAGCCTGCTAATGTGGTCATATGGGTCAGGTGTGGTAAAGTAGGGAAACACCCCTGTTTGAAACCATCCCATTATTCTCATCACTGGTTGTATGTCGTCCTGCTGGAAGGTGAAACTCAGCCTCAAGTTTTCTGCAGCTTCTAACAGGTTTTCTTCTAGGATTCTTCTGTATTTAGCTTCATAGATCTTTCCTTCTGATGAAAAGCATCTCCGCAGCATGATGGTGCCACCACCCTGTTTCACTGTGGGTACAATGTGTTCAGGGTGATGTGCTGTGTTAGTTGTACTCCATACATGGTGCAAACAGACCAAAACGTTAAAGTTTAGTCTCATCTGACCGAAGCATCATCTTCTACTGTAACCCAACCTGGGTTCTGATGTAAACAGCTCTTTTTTTTAAAGGCCAGATTTGTGAAAATCACAACTAATAGTTGTCCTGTGGACAAATTCTCCTACCTGAGCTGTGGATCTCTGCAGCTCCTGCAGAGTTATGATAGGCCTCTAGGTCTTGGTAGGTCTACAATTGGTCCATCTTCTCTCCATGTACAGATGATGGATTGAACAGAACTCTGAGATGTTTAAAACTTGGGTATTGTTGTTGAACCTAACTCTGCTTTAAACTGAACCAGAACTTTCTCCCTGACCTGTCTGCTGTGTTCCTTGGTCTTCATGATGCTGTTTGTTCTCTGATGTTTTCTAACAAACCTCTGAGGCCAGAAACTAGTGAGGATTTTATTTAGCGGGATCGGAGTTCAGGGGCCTGAATACAAATACAGAACAAATTTCAAACCATGTATTATTTTCTTCATCATTAACACAATATGTTTATTAAATCAGGCTAAAACAATTGCTACTCGACATAGAAAGGATAAAGAGCAAAATCAGGAGCTCCTTTCTTTTCAGGAGATGCTGCAAATGTGTTTCACTGAACATCAACATGGAAGGAAGTGACGTAGTTGGTCATTAAGGAGCTCTATATGCAAGAGGGACATTTAAAGTTTCTTAGACATTATGGCGAGATGTTTTTCTGGACTCATCATTGGCATGAATACAATATTTTGAGTGTTTTAATTAGAATCATTGCAGCTGATATTTGACCACTCTTCTTGATAGAGTTGGAGCTTAAACTGGTTGGTTCTATGAAACAGACCCAAAACAAGGTTCAGGTTGGAGCTTCAGGAAAGCCTTTCCAGAAGCTTACTGATTCATCCTCTCTTAAACCAGTTTGTTTGGGATCCTTGTCCTATTGGACCCAACTGTGTCCAGGGTTCAACAGGTCATGGTTGAGGCGAAGGTGAAGGATTTGGTGGTAGTCCACCTTCATCATTATTCTCATCACTGAACAGCCACACAGCATAATGCTGCCAGCAGCTGGAAGGCTTTTATTTTGAAGGACTGCTCTGAAATCCAACATTAAGCAGTGAATGAATAAGCGAATTACAGTCTAAAAAGTGACCTTTTGCTCTTTCATAAAGCCAATTTCAGACGCTAACCTTATTTGGTCACTGGTACTTTTTTCCATTTGATCTGGTAAAATTTCACCTTATTTTGTCCCTTTCCCATGAAAACCTGTCTTCTCTTATTTTATCTGCTGATTAAGTGCAGCTTTGGGTCTGAAAACCAAACCAAAACTATAATGATTCATTAAACTGGAGTAGAAACCATTAAACAGAGATCACAAGAAACGAAATAATGTTCCCTGTGTTGAGTGGATGTTTCAGAAAGCATCCAACAAGCAGCGAAACCATGTTTTAATATTGGCACAGAAAGTTCTTGTATTATACTGCTTAGAATGCAGCCTCATTAAACCTAAAAACCTCAGCAGTTTAACCTCTTTGTGTCATGTTGCTGCCACAAATAGAAATCCCCAGATAAAGATCAGTGATCTGCAGAAAGATGACCTTTATAGAATGTCAAGGCTCAGTCAACAGTTGGACACAGTGTAGTGGTGAGGTTCTAACCATGAAAATCCAACAATCTGATCTTTGTGCTGCAGTATCCATGTGGTAAAATCTCTGAACGCAGCAGCTGCTGGTCATGCGTGTAGTCCTCGCTTTCACAATTATTCTGTGCTATTAAAGGGTTTATTTGAGCCGCCATATTTCCAGCATGGAACGACAACCTTTAAAAAGTTAGGTGATCAAGTTTGAATTAATTGTGGATTTTCTGTCACCCACACAATGCTTAATATTATATGCACAGGCTAAAACATATGCCTCAATAAACCTAAATCTAGTTAGTCTTTTATGTTTATTTCTTAATATACAATAAAAATATATGAAAAAAGATTTTATCTGTTAACTTGAGTTTATGGTCAGAAAAACATCGAGTAGTTTGGGGACAAGAATAGTATGATTAGAGGAGTCGAGGTGCGGCTTTTAGACCTGTTAGAAAACTGTTCCAACTGTTAAGCATGGTGGTGGCAGCATCATGCTATGGGCTGTTGCACTGCATTTCAATGAGTGAAATAATGGATGAGGGCTACCTCCAGGTTCTTCACCTCAAATCAACAAGTGGATGTTTGAATTTGATAAGGTATAGAATGTAGTGGTAGTCCTCTTCATTGCACCAGTATCACTAGCAGCAAAACTGCACCACAGCATGATGCTGCCACCACCATGCATCATCTCAAACGAAGAAAAAGAAAAGAGACGTATCCTCAGTGTTTAATCAGGAAATTACCTCTGAAGCTTTTCCTCTCATGCTTCTGTGATGTGACCTTTGTGTTTTTGTAGCTCTCTTGGTGGGCTTTGTGTTGACGATGGCCAACCTGAGCTTCTTCTCCACCCTGCTGACCTTCTTCTTCACCTCCACCAAGCTGACCCAATGGGGGGCAGAAAAAAAGAAGAAAATAGATGCTGACTACAAAGAAGGTGGGAGGAGATGCAGTAATCTAGTCGTTTATAACCTAAAAGAAATCATGTAAAACTGAAAGTTCTCTTGTTAGGCGGTCAGAGGAACTGGGTTCAGGTGTTCTGTAATGGAGGAGTTCCCACAGAGCTGGCTCTGCTCTACATGATTGAGGTAAAAACACAGAAGAAAGCTGCTCCACAGTGAAAATACCTCCATGCATGAAGCTCACAGTTACTGTGCTGCAGGTGGGTCCAGGTGAGATCCCGATCGACTTCGGCAAACAGTACTCTGCCTCCTGGATGTGCCTGTCTCTGCTAGGCGCACTCGCCTGCAGCGCAGGGGACACCTGGGCCTCAGAGGTGGGGCCCATCCTCAGCCAATCACAGCCCAGACTCATCACCACCTGGAAGGAAGTCCCAGCAGGTAAGAAACCGTTTGATCCGAAATTTGTTGTCTGCCTTTATGTTTTAGCAGCTGTGACCCATAACCAAACATAAAAAATTATTCTGTCAAAGATCCAGATCTTCTCCTCTTTGCTTACAACCTTCTAAAGTGGACCGTATCACTATATCTCCAGGCTTCCTGAAGGTCTTTTAGGCCCCGTTCACACTGCAGGTAAATGTGGCCCAAATCCGATTTTTTTTTGGGGGGTTGGTCAAGTGACCAGGTTAGACATTTTAGAACAAGTTTGAACGCTCATTTCTGACTTTTTCAAGTCGCATTTCAGCCACATTCATATGTGACTCCAGTGGGAACAACCAAGACGGATCGGATGTGACTTTGACGTCAATTTCCATCGCTTTTGTCACAATTTTGCGCTGCCCGGCAGGAAACGGTTACAGTTAGCAAAACAGACGGGAGGCTAGAATAAAACCGCACAGTAGAGAGACAGCGAGACGTTAGAGCTCGTTAATAACAGAGATAAAACTTTATTCAAGCCTAATTAAAAGGCTCATAGAAACCGTCTGGATGTGGGACGTAGTTTGTGTCATAAAATTCATAAACGACCCTACAAACAGAGGACTTTAAAATGCTATCGAGGTCACCGAGCATGTGATGATCTGCCCCTGCTGCAGTCCGATACGCTGGATTGCATCAAGTCTTCTGCCTGTGGAGTTGAGAGGAGAGACGCTGACATATGATTAAAAGTTGCCCTCGACATGATAAAGTTCTGAATAGGAATTTTGGGTTTTCATGATCTGTATGCCACAATCATCCGTATTAAGACAATAAAAGACCTGAAATATTTCAGTTAGTGTGCAATGAATCTAAAATATATGAATGTTAAATTTTCATCATGACATTATGGAAAATAATGAACTTTATCACAATATGCTAATATTTTGAGAAGGACCTGTAAATGCCTTCTGTTTTGCACTTAAATCATAACACCTATTTCTCCGTGTTTACTGCTGTGCTGCGCTTGACGACGCTCGTATTGTTCTTATGTGCATGCGGGTCAGTTTGGAGCCGCAACATTTTCAAAGTAATGTGAACGACCACACAAAAAAAAATCAGATTTGAGCATCAAGACCTGCTGTGGGAACGTAGCCTTAGACTACCTCTTCTGGACCCCGGCTGCTTTTAGTCCAGAACCATTTTGTCTGTCTGTTAACCAAAACAGGCAGAAACATCAAGAATATGACTCAACAACAACCCTAAACATACAGCCAGAGTTACCATACGATGCTTTAGAGTTACTCCAGTCCTCAGTAGCAATTGTTGTGCAGCTTTTAGATACATCCCAGGTCCAACACACCTGAATCAAATGAATGGATCCCTACTGGGCCTCTACAGAACCTGATGACATGCTGAGGGGGTAATTTAGCAAATTTAATTGGGTTGTGTTGGTGTTTTGATGCATTTTATGGTTGCTGGACAGTGGCTCTCAAGGACTGGAGTTGGATACCTCCTGGTTTAGATCAAAGCACATTCATTTCTTTGAATGGCCTAGTCAAAGTCCAGACCTAAATCCAGGTAAAAGACCGGTGGCAAAACTTGAAAATTGATGTCAACAGACGCTCCCCATCCAATCTGAGCTTGAGCTGCTCTTCAAAGAACGGGCAAATAAGGAGTCACTCAGAGGGTAAATAAAAATGCAGGCCACACTTTTCAGATTTTGGTAGGTTAAAAAAACCACGTCTGTGTCAAACAGTAAAATCAGACCAAAAAAGTTCAGATCAGTTTAAATTTGAGTTTCTTGGCTCAGAACAGGCAGGATTTGATCCTCTCTTGTGTGTTTCTACAGTAAATATTTCACTGTTAAATGATTCTTAGAGGAGACAAACTGCAGGTTTCCTTGTTCACTTTGACCTGGTGGGAGAACATTAAAATCAGTACTTTTATCAGTCAGTTTAAAGCGTAGAGGCCAGAAATACACTCACTCTTTTCTTTTCCTGTTATATTTGCTAATTCAGAAAAACTTTAGTGGGAAGTGAAAGGTGCCAGTTTTTTTTTTAAATAATATTGGGAACATTGAACTTTCCTGACCTAAAACGGCTTAAAAGCATCAAATATTAATTTAAAAGCTGCTTATATGTCATTTTAGGTCATTTTTACCTGAAAACAGACTGTAGCTTCCTCTCTGTTTATTTATCCGGATCCCTTCCATCCAGGAACCAATGGAGGCGTCACTCCTGTCGGATTGGTCGCCAGCTTCTTGGGCGGGGCGGCTGTGGGCGTGGCATACTTTGTGACGCAGCTCCTGACAGTTAGCGACCTGCACCTGGCCGACCCACAGTGGCCGATCGTGGTGTACGGCGGCATGGCCGGCCTGCTGGGATCCATGCTGGACTCTTTCCTGGGAGCGCACATGCAGTACTCGGGTCAGTAATTATTCTCAGCCTCTTACCGTTTTTCCTTATGTGGCTGCGTTCACCAACCAGCTCCCTGTCTTTGCCCTCAGGCTTTGACGCGAGCATCGGGAAGGTGGTGAGCTACAAGTCGGCCACCACCCGGAGGATCTGCGGGAAGCCCATCCTGGACAACAATGCTGTGAACCTGTTCTCCTCCGTCCTCATTGTCCTCTTCCTGCCTGGGATGGCGTGGGGATTGTGGCCACGATAGACGAAGAGGATGATCCGACCACGGGGTCCAGTCAGAGAGGAATAACGTTGAGGACTGTGCGTGTGAAATGGACCCGGAAAACTGAATCCGTTGACAGACTGTTGGTCCAACATCATCAGCTGCTTGAAGAGTTTAACACATTTAGTAAAGTTCATACATTCCTACAACCTGCAGAGAAACGTCTAATTAAATTCATTCATTTACATCATAAAAACTCAACAGTTCTCTTCACTGACCAGTTAATAAACTTTACTGATTAGCCTTTAGAAATCTGCTTCCACTCTTTACGATTTTCCATATCTCAAGTGTTATATACCAAAAATGTATGCGTTTGTCTAATTCTATCATAAAAAAAAAAAAATCACCTTTTAAAAAAGGCAAACATGGTTTTTAAGGGAGATGCCAGGAGAAATCAGCGGGATACAGGACTCCAACAACTTTCAGCTTGACTGTCACCAATTGCTGACTGATGGGTTGGAAACTCATAACTCTGATCTTTGTCTGATCAGTGAACACACCATACTAAGCTCTACTGGGTCACAGGTCAGTAGCACTGTTCGGTGTGAAAGAAAGTTTCCTGAAGTATTTCAGAGACCCTTTCTGCTCACAGAAATTTAGGTTGGTTCCAAACTTTTGCACAGTACTGCTATAATGTTCATGTTGAATTAAATATGTATATGCAACCTAATGGAAGAACCTCCTAGTAGGTTCTGCTTGGAACATCTCAAAGTGAAGATCAGAGCTCAGTTTGGAGCCCTTTAGCTAGCAAACAGACCCCCTGGAGATGATATACTCATACTAAAGTAGTAGTAACATGTAATAAATACCAGGTGGCGCCTTTATTGCTTTTTATCAGATGTTGGGTGATGTACGCAAATAACATCTGAAACGGCTTTCCATAATTAAGGTTCTGGTCCATTTCATATAAATTAATCATGGTTAAAATCCTAGTTGAAATGCAAATAATGTCCCTGAATAAATTAATTAGATTCAACATTAAATTGTCTAGGGCAGGACAGTAAATGATGCAAATGTTCATTTAAAGGTTTAGACTCAGATTCCATCTATTTTAGCCAATATTTATCTTATAAATACAAAGTATCTCTGCCGGTTTATGGCAAATATTTAGTTTTAAATATGGAATCTGCAAAAACCTGAAGGTGAATGAATGGACGGACAAACGATGGATGGATGGAGGGAGGGAGGGACAAAACAGTGGTCCAAGGAATAAAGGAAATATTCTATCCACACTAATCCACACACGGAGAACACGTTTTAGATTCCTCAGTTATTTGATCATCTGTCGTTAATTCCTTCAGTCCTTCTGGTTTCTGTTTTAGGCTGATGTTCCCATCAGGGCTATCATCAGGAGAAGATTCAGAGAGCTGCTTCAGAACCTGTTAACCGGGTTGAAACAGAGCAGTACTTAGATGTACCTGCCAGCGTTTTTTACTCATCTTCATCAGATTCTTCTCAGATGAGCCACAGCTTCCACATCACTTCATGTGATGCGTGTCCAAAAATAAGATGCTGCTGAATAACAAAACCCAAAACATGTAGGAAATAAACAGGCGCATCGGGATGAAGAGGAAAACAATTGTAATGATGGAAACGAGCACAGAGATGAAGATCCAAAGTCAGCACAAAACGGAACATTTACAAAAAAGCTGAAAGAAAATATAACAAGCCACAACCAAACCTCCACACGGGTCAGAATCCGACCACTGCACCTTTAAATATTTCTATCACCTGTGTGATCTCAGCTTGTTAGGGATCACACGACGCTGAGGAACAGACTTCAACAGAGCGTCGGGTTTCCAGAGGTATCACTGTTTTTATTTCAGAGTGTCTGAGAGAAAAGGCACTAAACCAAACCAGGAGTGAGACGGAGGAGCAGAGGAGTGGAGTCGGATTAAATTAACACCCAAACATCACAAAACAGATTCACACCAGTCCAGGGTACAGCAAGAGAACAATCAGTTTCACAACAAGAACTGCAAATGTAGTGCTTCAGTATCCCAGGAGTGTCCCGAGTCCGAGTCCTCCCACATACATGAGGACAACCCAAGAGGAGACAAACCCCCAGGAACATAAAAAACTTAACAGCTTCATTTCTAAACAATAACTGACTGATTATTGTCTTCACGTCTGAGTTCAGGTCTTATTCTACAGGTTCAGATGATACAACAGGGTTAATTTTAGCCAAAAAATACTGGAATAATCATTTTCTCACAGAAAATATGACATAACAAAAATACAACTGTGTTTCATAAGAAGCTTCATATTAAGCCCATTTCAGACGTTTGGATGCAGCTTCAGGAGTTATCCACATGTGGTCTTATATTAGAAATTCGTTTGAGGGGGAAAAAACGCTTTAGTGAACAAATGACTCAATATTTCAAGGCAGATTCTTGTTTAAACAAACAATCTAACAAAAAAAAAAAATCTAAATTTGCAAATCCTGAAAGAAAATTTACATTTTTAATAGAAATTTGCCTGAACGTAAATTACATTTTATTTGTAATCAATTAAAAATGACAAGGAAGAAAATATTTGTTTTAAATTGGAGTCATTTTCAGAAAATAAAAACTTGCATAAATAAAGTCAATCTAAAAAGGAAAACAAATATGAATTTATAAGCATCTTTAAATGAAATTATAATTTTGAAAGCTGAGTTGCTCAGTTAATAGGTAAAACAGAAGATATTCTGAGATTCGATACAATTTAAAAGAAAAAGCTTCAGTTTAGAGGAATGGGGGGAGTTAGTGCCCTATTATTATGCAAAATAAAAGAAAAACAGCTCAAAATAATGATTTTGCTTTACTATAATTTAGCAATGAAAAAAAAAAAAATCACACTTAAGTTCAAGTTTTCAGAAATTACATTTTACCTTCTTCAAAAATCAAATTTAACTTATATTTAACTTAAAGATAAATGTCTTAGACAATTATTATTATTAGTTGCAAAAATAAAGAAATTTGATTTCATAAATTCATTTTAAAAGAAATGATTTGGGGGAAAGAGGTCATCTAGAAATTAATTAGTTTGGTAGTTTTATGAGGAAATTTGTGTTAATATTTTTGTGAAATTAGATCTTTTTTGTTTTAAATGGGTATTTCTCCTCAATAAATAAGTGAAATTGTGATATTAAAAACTGTTAAGTCACTGAAATATGAGATCAAACATTTTTGCCCTCAAATCTTTTATTGTTTTGTGTTTTTTCCTAAAGGCTCTTAGCTTATTAAACAATATTTCAAGTATTTTCTCAGTTTTTGGAGAAATGTGTCTAACAGGATCAGTGAGGACTCCTGAATTATTGATTATAATTGAATTTTAATGCGAGGAGAAGGTTCTCTTTAGTGTCAAGTAATGGAGTTCTGAAAATGAACAGAACCTAAAGCACAGTCCCATATTAACAAACCGAGGTCCCGGGCTTTCAGTCCAGTCCGTCGTGTTCCCATGAACAAAAACATTTTTTCCTTCACACACTCAGAATCGCTTGCATACAGGAGGAGGGGAACCAGAACCAGGAGGTGTGTGGGACTTGTTGGGTCAGACACCGCTGTGATTGGTGGGCTTCACTCACAGCTGGTCCTTGTAGTATCCGAGCTTGGCAAAGGACATTTCCCTGCGGAGCTGCATCACCTCCCAGAACATCTGCTCGGCTGCAAACAGAACAGTCCAACAGATTCATTTTAGCATCCAAGTTCAGGCTTCAAATTTCTCCATGAAAGAGGAGAAACTCCTCCAGTGTTTGGCTCATGTTGGAACCAGGACACCTACTGAGACAGACCTAAAGTCTAAATAACAAGGTTTCTTTAATAAACTACAACATATGGCAACATAAACGGGTCAAATGATCCATAATGCGAGTCCAGAATCAATAAATATGAACATAAAGGACATTTTTTTGCTTTTTATTAAGATATTTGTGTTCTGGGGTATAATCTACAGAACCTTAAATATTTTCAGTTTTCACAAACCACAAAGAATTATTTTGGGACATTATGCTGACAGACCAACACGAAGTTGTGCATAATTGTGACCTGAAAGAAAAATTATACAACATAGTAATAATAAAAAAACCTGAATTTGTATTTAGAGTAAATTGTGTCGGTTCCTCATTGAACAGTAGCTCTAGCTCAGTCGGATTGGATGGAGAGCATCTGTGAACATCAGTTTTCAAGTCTCATCACAGATTCTCAGTTGGATTTAGGTCTGGACTTTGACTAGGCCATTCTATCATATGAATATGCTCTGATCTAACCCATCCCCGTGTATCTCAGGCTGGTTGTTCTGCTGGAAGGTGAACCTCCGCCCCAGTTTCCTGTCTTCTGCAGCCTCTAACAGGTTTTCTGTCCTCAATCCATCCATCTTACCATCAACTCTGACCAGCTCCCCAGTTTCTGCTGAAGAAAAGCAACCCCACAGTGTGATGCTGCCATCATGTTTCACTGTCTGGAATGTTTTGTCTGCTCGTTTTCCGGCACTCAAAGCCTGAACCAAAACGTTCAGGGGCACCAAGCGGCTCAGTGGTAGACCAGGTGGCTACAGTCATCGACGCTGCAGTCCTAGGTTCAATTCTTGCCCCCGGGTCATTTACTGCATGTCTTCCTCTTCTCATTCTGCCATTCTTCCTGTCCAGCTACTGATGAAAAAGGGCCACCAAACAACCCAAAGTTCAATTTTGGTCTCATGGCAAACAGGACTTTCTACAATGGCTTTTTTCTTGCCACTAATCTATTAAAAGGTGGACTGTTTACTAGCTAAAGGCAATTGTTTGCGCAGGATTTTGTTTAAATGATTTTGTTTGAGTAAATGAGGCTGAATACAAACTTTTTGATTTAAGATTTCTGAACAGCATGTCTCATTTTTCACGTTACCATCCTACACTGCTTTATGTTGGTCTATCGCATAAAACCCAAATAAAACCCACAGCGAGGCATCGAGTTCATCTCTGCGTTTCTTCTCTTACCATCCTGCTGCTTGACCAGCCCTTGGTGGATGTAGCGAATGTAGGTGAAGAAATTACACACCGCTGTGATCTGAGGGGGGGAAACAGATGAATGTTATGCCAGACTCTGGACAAACAGCTTAAATCTTTTTATAAAACATGTTTTAAATTGAAGGACGGAGGCAGGGGGTGTTATTTTCCTGCAAACTCAATAGCAGATGTAGGATAGTCCACATGACAGTGAGGCAATCTCTTCATTCCTGGGGCAGGAACAAAGTGACTGTAGGGAAAATTTGTTTTGCTAGATTACTGGACTGATAAAACATTTGGTTCTAAGAAAACCTGTTCTTCCTCAATAAAACTGATCCATTTTGCATCCCTTTTTTCTTACTGAAAGGTTCATTTATGAGTATTCTCAGAACATCTTCCCGATTCCTGCTTATTTCTCAGTAACATTTATTACTGCAGCTCGATGACACGTAGAGGCCCAAAGCTTTAATGTGAAGCAGTCACATCGTTTTAAAAAACCTTGTTAAAAGTCCAGCTTCAAATCAAATCACAAATAAAACATTTCTGTAGTGACATGTTCTGTAAGTTGTTCTTACAATATTCTGCAAAAAGATTAAATGAAGATTCATTGATTGCAGACCTTTCTTAGCGTACAAATCCACTTTTCTGCATTTTGTACTAAATTATCAGCTAACATCTGACTGAATCCACGATGCTAGTCTAATCAGAAAGCTGGTTGCTATAAGAAACAGACATGCTTATAATCATCTTTGTGTTTGCAATGGCATGCTTCGCATCAAAATGGCCTTACATGCAGGAAACTGCTGAGAGGTTCTGCTACAGAGATGAAGGCTTCAAGACAACCAAGAGTTTGCCTCTGTGAACCATGTGCCACCAGTGCAGAGTTTGCTCAGCAGTGGCAGTAGGTGGGTGTGAATGCATCTACATGCCGAAGCATCTTGTGTCCATCAAGGACAGGAAGTACAGGTGCATCTCAGTGATTTTGTATATAATGAAAAGGGTCATTTTTCTACAATAGATTCACTTCTTGCATGAAATTACTGAAATAATTTATTGAGGTCCACCTGTACAAAAACATCAGTGTAATTTGACATTATTACATATTAAATGTAAACATCATTCACTGTATCTTAAAATCATCATTTTTATTTTCATTTCGCAGTTTAAGACAACATAAACAATATTGGTAAATGTTGAGAAGGACCTGATTTCAACAGTTAAACATTAAAGCTGAAAAGCAAAATCAAAGACGACACTGGTGAATATCAGTGTAGGAGCGTGGGTGGGAAAAATAAAGACATTATCATTATTGCAAAATTTGAATTACCAAACGTATGTTTAAAATGTGAACATGTCAAAGTGACGCAGAAATCTGCTTTAGTTGCTGTTGTGTGTTTGGTGTAGTAATGGTTTTGTCCTGCAGGTGGCAGCGAGTTCAGGACTGTGTGTCAGTACTCACTCTGTATCTGCAGAAAGGAGAGATGTAGTAATAGCTGGACGAGTCTCCGAACTTGATTCTGTGCTTACAGGTTTTGGTCTGACCACTCAGCGCACATTTTCTAACAGAGACAAAAACATTTATTGTTTTCTTTCAACAGAAGAAGAAACTGAATCAATCTGCAAACCAAAACATGCTGAAGACATTCGAGAAAGACTTTGAGGAGAAAGGAAGGAAAGAAGGTGGTGAGGTTGGTTCTGATCGCTGTGATAAACCTGAACAGCCAGGTGGGGCGAGGGTTACAGAGTGCTGACGGGAGACAGTAGGACTTACGTGACGAGTTCGGCCCTTCGCCCACTAGAGGAGGAAATTAAGGGAAGATGGAGATGTGACGATGGAGTGAAAGTTCGATGAAGGGGGGGAGAAAGACTGAATGTGTATGTTCTCACTTTGGTCCTCCGCACTCCACCGCCGACGCTTTGACCACGGGCAGCGGCTGGAAACCCACCGGCTCCACGCTGAGCGTGTTCTGCTCCACGGCTTCCAGGATGGCTGAACCCAGCTGGAGGACCAGAATAAAATTATTATTATTATTTGTCATGCTCAGAAATAATAAAATATACACTGCTTCAAATACAGGGGTTGGACAATGAAACTGAAACACCTGTCATGTTAGTGTGGGAGGTTTCATGGCTAAATTGGACCAGCCTGGTAGCCAGTCTTCATTGATTGCACATTGCACCAGTAAGAGCAGAGTGTGAAGGTTCAATTAGCGGGGTAAGAGCACAGTTTTGCTCAAAATATTGAAATGTACACAACATTATGGGTGACATACCAGAGTTCAAAAGAGGACAAATTGTTGGTGCACGTCTTGCTGGCGCATCTGTGACCAAGACAGCAAGTCTTTGTGATGTATCAAGAGCCACGGTATCCAGGGTAATGTCAGCATACCACCAAGAAGGACCAACCACATCCAACAGGATTAACTGTGGACGCAAGAGGAAGCTGTCTGAAAGGGATGTTCGGGTGTTAACCCGGATTGTATCCAAAAACATAAAACCACGGCTGCCCAAATCACGGCAGAATTAAATGTGCACCTCAACTCTCCTGTTTCCACCAGAACTGTCCGTCGGGAGCTCCACAGGGTCAATATACACGGCCGGGCTGCTATAGCCAAACCTTTGGTCACTCATGCCAATGTCAAACGTCGGTTTCAATGGTGCAAGGAGCGCAAATCTTGGGCTGTGGACAATGTGAAACATGTATTGTTCTCTGATGAGTCCACCTTTACTGTTTTCCCCACATCCGGGAGAGTTACGGTGTGGAGAAGCCCCAAAGAAGCGTACCACCCAGACTGTTGCATGCCCAGAGTGAAGCATGGGGGTGGATCAGTGATGGTTTGGGCTGCCATATCATGGCATTCCCTTGGCCCAATACTTGTGCTAGATGGACGCGTCACTGCCAAGGACTACCGAACCATTCTTGAGGACCATGTGCATCCAATGGTTCAAACATTGTATCCTGAAGGTGGTACTGTGTATCAGGATGACAATGCAGCAATACACACAGCAAGACTGGTGAAAGATTGGTTTGATGAACATGAAAGTGAAGTTGAACATCTCCCATGGCCTGCACAGTCACCAGATCTAAATATTATTGAGCCACTTTGGGGTGTTTTGGAGGAGCGAGTCAGGAAACGTTTTCCTCCACCAGTATCACGTAGTGACCTGGCCACTATCCTGCAAGAAGAATGGCTTAAAATCCCTCTGACCACTGTGCAGGACTTGTATATGTCATTCCCAAGACGAATTGATGCTGTATTGGCTGCAAAAGGAGGCCCTACACCATACTAATAAATGATTGTGGTCTAAAACCAGGTGTTTCAGTTTCATTGTTCAACCCCTGTAAGTATTTAGCTCCTTACAGTTTTAATGTTTCAGATTAAACTAGTTTTTATTTCAAACAAAGATGATCTGAGTAAATACAAATAGCTGTTTTCAACTGATTATTTTCTGTTTTAAAAGGAAAAAATCTATCCAAGCCAAACTGGCCCTATTTTTTAATAAATATAACTGCCTCATAAATAGAACCCGTCTGACAACATGAAGTAGGCAATAAAATCTAAAACAGCAACACATCATGCCAGGTTCTAAAGAAACCAAGAACAGATGTGAAACAGTCCCTGACATCTATGAGTCTGGAAATGGTTATAAACTTATTTCTATGACTTTGGGGTTCCAGGAAACCAGTGAAAACCTTGATCCACTGATGGACAAAGCATGAAACAATAGGGAACCTTCCCAGATATGGCCGCCCAACTACATTTACTCCAAGGGGTCATCGATGACTCATCCAGGAGGTCAAGGAACAACACCTAAAGCTCTGCAGGCCTTACTGCTTCAGTTAAGGTCAGAGGTCATGATTCAACAATAAGAAAGAAACAGGGCTAAAATGGCCTCTATGGGAGAACTCCAAAGCCAAATCCACTGCTGACCCAAAAGAACAGAAAGGCTTGTCTCATATCCACCAAAAACATCTGGAATCCTAAGGCTGCAATAACACTGCAGGACTTGATGCTCAATTCTCATTTTTTCTGAAATCAGATGTTTTTGCATTGTCATTCACATTACTTTTAAAATGCCGCCTATATCTGAATCCAGCGTTAACTGTTGGCGGTTCCAAACTGACCCGCCTGCACAAAAGAACAATAACGTCACACACAGCACGCTTTGGTCCATTGCTTTCAGCAAGTTTCTGTCTGACGAAAGCTGTTTAATGTGTCAGCAGACGCTGAGGAGGAAAGAGATTGAAACTCTGCATTCTAGCATTTTGCAGGGACGATTCAAATTCAAATTTGGCTTGAATATTACTGAGGTCTAACATCTCACGTCCCTCCACTGTCAGTACCATTGCAGCTGTCGTCCATCTTGCTAACTGCCATCATCTACCTGCAGAGTAAACTTGTGACAAACGTCAATGGAAAATGACGACAAAGTCACGTCAAATCCACCTTGTTTTATCTCACTGGAGTGGCATTTTAAAAGTATGAGATACGAGTCGGATTCAGGACCATATATGGAAGTGGCTCAAATTTGACTTGAAAAACATAAATCTGATTTGTGCCACATTTGCCAGCGGTATGAAAATATTCTGAGGCCTGATGAGACAAAAGCAGAACTTTGGGAGGTCTCGTTACATCTGTGAAACTAACAAAAAAAAAAAGAGCTGCATACCTACAGTCAAACATGGTGGCAGTAGTGTGATGGCCTGGGATTGCTTTGCTGCTTCGGTGCCTAGAGGACCTGCAGTGATTGAAGGAACCATGAATTTTACTTTCTACCAGAAAACCCTAAAGGAGAAAGTCCACCTATCGCTTTGTGACCTTAAGTTCAAGAACTTTAGTTTATGACTTGATCAATGACTCCAAGGTGTCCAGGCACTGTGGCTGTAAAACAAGCCCAAATGATCAGCCTTCCACCACCGTGCTTAACAGCTGGTATGAGGTGTTTGATGCTGTGCTACTTTGTTGTCATGGAACCAAAGAACATTGGTCCAGAAGTGTTGTGGTTAATCCAGATGACTCCTAATTTTAGTTACAGAAAAGAGGCTTCTTCATTCAACCCTTCCAAACCAACCATCATTTTTCAATCTTTTTCAGTCTGAACTATAACCTTTAACCTGCTGAGGCCTGTAGAGTCTGAGAAGGAGCTCCTGGGTTTTTTTTCTTATTTTTGGGGTGAACAGCAGTGAAGGATCGTTTGGACTGGAGCTGCTCTGATTTAGTCTAAGACAGTACAGACTCATCTGTGAGGAGAAGACCTGATGGTTTAGTATGTGCACCTCGCTCTTGTTGAAGGTGAGGCAGGGGAAGATGTCCTCCCGGTAGACCCTCTCCAGGAAGGAGCAGCGCCGGTCCAGCGTCGGCTCCTCCTTCCACGCTTTGAACTCACTGAACAGCTGACTGTCCACCTTTAAAAACAGCACAGGGTTAGCGAGCTCATCGCCACACTGAAATCTTCTGGGCTGATATCTGAGCCGGGCTCCCACCTCCCTACACTCCCTAACGATGGGCTGCGTCGCTGTCGGGTCGGGCTGCGTCCCCAGCATGGCGGAGGAGGTGCTCTTGTTCCGGCTGTGGCCCTTCTTAAAGGGAGTCTTGGTGGCTCCTGCAGACGGGAGCTCAGCCACGGGGGAGGTGGGGGAGGAGAGCACCAGCGTCTTCAGGGCCTGAACCTCCGCCTGGAGGACATCAATCTGAGGGAGACAGAGGCGCATTTTTCTTCAGTTTTCTATTATAATGAATTTTAAAAATGAAATAATTTCCATTAAATATTTATTTCCAATCCACATAAGGTTAAATAATTACACACACCTGCAATAACATATGTCTGAAGGTCCCTCACCAAACCGCACCTCAACCACACTTTTCTGTACCCATTAACAAGCTCCTGATCGAAACATGGACCCAACTCCAACTGGGCCCAGGTTTCAACCATCTAGCTGCTGATTGTGTTCAGGCTGAAGTATTTGGAGGTAGTCCATAGTTTCATGTACTTTAGGCAATGCTCCAAGATCTCTGGCAGCAAAATATCCCCACAACATGATGCTACCACCACCATGCTTGACACTTGGTATAGTATATTTAGGTTTGAAAACCCATCTGGAGTCTATTAAACATGTTGTGATTGTGGCCAAACAGCTTTTCAATTTGTTCTCCTGAAGACACAGCTTCTCCATCTGGGTAACTGCAAATGGTAGTCCACCTTGAAGGTACGTCAAGCATCAAAGCCGATCTGCCGCCCCTCTGATGGAAGGAAACTACGGTAGTTAGGAAACAACCCAGGAACCACCAAGGCTGAGCTTTCCAGATGTTTTTAACCAACATTACCATCACTGTGTCTAGAATCATGTGTCAACTAGGTTCCTGTTTTAGACTCTAGCATGTGCGTGTGCAGATTACCCGACTTCAGCTCCTTCTTATACAGGAGGCTTCAAAACCATTATTTAGTTTTAGCAAACTGTTAAAGTCCCTGAGTTCAAAGCCAAACCTTCCTAGGATCTAGTAGTGGATAGAGAGGCCCATTTTAGACAGAAACTGGCTTAGTATAAAAGAACTGATGGAAGAAGAATAAAAATACTAATATTAGATGTAATGAACTGTAATTTAGAAGCTAATATGGAAAATCTAGAAGTATTTCAGGCTTCTGAAGATTGTGCAGGAACCCTGTAGATGATGACAAGTTTCTTTAAGTGCCTGACTTGTAAAGAACAAAACACATGTGCCTTACTCTGATGTCATGTTCTCTTGTCTTTACCATTTTGAAGAGTGACAAAGATTCTAAAAACATTTCAGTTATGTTCCTTTAATAGTGGTTGTTATGAGTGGCAACAACTGTGCCACTGGTGATTTTATTAAAACCAATTATATCTGACCATTGGATCGTTTCTCCGCTGAATTAAATGTTCCCAAATAAAAGGTTAGATTTTTCCAATTTCTCCAGTGTGAGATGAAACTGCTGCATTAAAAGATGGATTCATTTGGAGGTTTTAGTCCTACAGTCAGAGAATAAAAATCACCTTGCCCAGAGCTTCCTTCAGCTGTTTTTCAGCATTCGCCTGTTTGACGTTTGCTTCTCTCACCATCTTGTGGGCCTCCTGGAAAACAAAAACAACACAGGACATTTCCACAGATGTTTTCTTCTCAAAGCGACTGCAGCCACACAAGCTCACTGCAAATAGGAGGAAGGTTTTATGCAACTACAAATATAACAAAACGACGATGAAAGCTCAGGCTGGCGTAAAGAATGCTGGAAATACAAGAAAAGCACACAAACACAGAGTCTCAACACCTTCTGGGTGGAAAAGAAAGGCAAAGGAGGCTGGTGAGAGGGAACATTTTAAAGTTCAATTAACAGCAACAAATCCCATGTGTCTCTGTTTCCTTTTGTCCCGTCTCTGGCTGGCTGCGAGGTGAGGAGGACAGGAAGCAGGAAGAGGAGAAGGAGGGGTGGACCGACCTGGAAGAGACTGGCGGTGAGCTCCTCCAGCTCCTGGCCAAGCTGGTCTCTGACTTTAGACAACCTCTCACACTCCTCATCCTTCAACAGCAGCTCCTTGCACACACACACACACACACACGTACACGTATATACCACACAAACAGAAAACAACAGAAAAAACAAATAAAAAAATGAATGAATGCATGGAGGTAAAATAACTGCATGGCAAAAACAAGAAATGGGGGGTGAAATGAAAATAAAACTAACTTTATCTTAACAACAAACATGGAATTAAAGAAATAAATTATGGGGTTTTACCTGCTAAGCTGACGGGAACTATGTTAAAGTTTTTAGGTCATATTTTATTGGCTTATTTGTGTTGAATGTTTTAATTATGTGTACTGATTGATCTCAGTGAGGTAACCTGCATAAATAGAACTTAAATTAAAATACATTTTTGTCACATTACAACCACTAACTTATTTTGTCTCGTACTGCATCATGTATTTTATTGGGATTTCATGAGACAGATGAAAGATGTTCATTTGTATTCAGCTCCCCTGCAGACATTTTGGGGCGTGGTCTGGACTTTGACTAGGCCATTCAAACACATGATCTAAACCCTTCTATTGTAGTGAAATCAACCTAATATGTGTTAGCGAAGCCACACTAAAGGGGGTTTAGTGCTCTTTGGTGGGAAATTATTAGGATTTAATGTGAGGATTTGCTCTGTGTTAATCAAGTCGGGGTGTAATTGAGGGAATAAATGACTGTGTGTGTGTGTGTGTGTGTGTGTGTGTGTGTTGTACCGTCTGAGCCTTCACCAGCTCGTCTTTCAACCTCTCATATCCCTTCTCTCGGACCTCCATCACCGACGGGCTTTGCAGCCGCGACTCGTCCCCATCCTCTCCGGACAGGAAGCTGCCCTCAGCCAGCTCTGCCTCCAGGCCTGGCACGCTGCGAGCGTGAAAACAACAGGAGGTGATTACTCATCAGAGCTCAGCAGCAGAAAAGCTCCATTTGGTTTCAGCTTTGCTACCTTCCATTGTGGCTGTGCCGCGGTGTGGAGTAAACCGGCTGCGTGGGGAGCTGATCGGCCCGCAGCGACGTGGGGAGGCCACCAGGAGGCGGCCCCAGCGAGTGGGTGCGGTACACAGAGGTGGGCGCGGTGTTGTTGCGGGCAGGAGGGCGCTGCTCTGTTTGGTTCTGCAGGAACAACACAATAGTCACAGAAGGTTTGAGGAGTGAAACTGAAACGTCTTCGCCATCCTTGATCAGTGATGCGGATGCAGAGAAGATCCATATTTAAGATACTTTTGGTCACGTCATGGAGGTCTGGTCTGCAGACCCCGATCTCACACTGTAAGGCAATGTTCTCCAAATGTCCAAACCTCCACAATCGCCAAGTCAACAGAACTTGTGACAAACAAAATGAAATCAAAAAAAATTATATTGTGATTTTTTTCTGCTCAACAATAAAGCCAAAAATAGTTTGTGATACAGATGAAGTTAGTCACCTTTTTGCAGGAAAAGAATGTGGAAGTCATTATAGACCCAAAGCTTTAAACGGGTTTTGTCTTATTAAATGAAAAGGATCTAGTAGACAAATACTTCTGGGCTTAACTGAAGAAAATAGAAACAAATCGAGTTTATTCTCAGAAAAAGAACAGGATTTGGGTCACTACTCATTCGAAAAAAACTTGCTATGTTTAGCCAATTAAAAGCAAACCTTTTTTTCACATCACAAGCACAGACCCTGCTGTATTATAGTAAGATTTTATGTAGCAGATCAACAAAAAGCAGCCCCATTTACTCTGACACCCTTAAGTAAAATCAAGTGCAACCGATTTCCTTCAGAAGTCATCTCATTAGCATGTTATTTAGTCTTAGCATAAGATCATCACCTTAACAACGACCCCAAACATACAGCCAGAGCTCCAATCAAAGCATCATTCTGAGATCATGATGTATTTTCTTCATGGTTGAGATCCTTCTGAGTCATCAAAGCCACGAAGAACACCTTGGTCTACTCTAAACCTGCAGCCAATCACAACTAGGCTGCAATTGTTGTTGAACAGCTTCCGCTTTCTCTCATTACTGGAACTCTTTAGAACTTGGACGAATCGAAGCCACCACAAAACATCACCTGAAAAGTCCATTTTAAAGGGTTCTGATAAAGTGTGTGGTGACAGCTCCGCCTACCTGTAGGTCAGGCGTGGTGGGCGAGGCCAGGTTCACCTCGTGGAACCCCTCCAGAGCTTCGGCATTGCTCTGACCGCTGCTGCAGGCCATAACTGCTCCTTTCAGACATCATCCACTCTGCAGACAGCAGACCTGAGTGTTAACTGAGGCCGCGGTGTGGTTATCAAAAATATTCAGCTTTACAATCACAGGAGCAGGAAGGCAACACAATCTTGTTCAGACTTTCGTGTTCAGCTCCGGAGACAAGTTTAGCCTGAGGAATACGTTTGTGTTCGTCTATCAAAGTGTTTAGGATGCTGAAGTGAATAACTCCGGGTCAATGCATACAGAAACCTGAAGAATTCAAGACAAAATCCAAACAAAAAGACAACTAACAACAAACTGCTTATTTTCAGCTTTATGGCTTCATCGTGGCAGTGGCGACGGTGGTAGGAGTCCATCCTGTAATCGGTGGGTTGCTGGTTTGTACCCCCCACTCTGTCCGTCTGTCGTTGTGTCCTTGGGCAAGACACCTTGCCTGCTGATGGTCAGGGGGCCCAGTGGCGTTGATCGTATGGCAGCCGTGCTTCTGTCAGTGTAGCCTAACAGTGTCAGTGTGTAAACGTGTGTATGCAGGGTGGATGACTGACTGTAGTGTAAAGTGCTTTTGGGTCCTCGGACTTGATAAAATGCCATATAAGTGCCATTTACCATCTACAGAAACTGGGCTTCCGACAGCCTGCAGACCCAGATCACTTTAAAAGGTTAGAGGGAAGTCTGGCTGCTTAGAAGCAAAACTTAAACAAATAAAGGGCGGATCAGGAATTCTCACGTTTTGTTCTCCAAGCCCTCAGCTATGAAGCAGGACTAGTTTAGGTTTAGTTTGGGATTTTCACCACCATGGAGCTGGTTAACGTCCCACCTGGATCCATCACTGCAGTAACTGATGCTGGAAACCTTATCATGAAAGCTCTGCCTAGAACAATCTGTATGGAAAGATGAGTTTCCTCTTTCAGTCTCATGTTTTGTCTGCACATGGTCCAACCATCACATTATATAGAGTCAGAATGAGAGCAGATGACTGAGAAATGGACTAACAAATCTGAGAAATGGAAAGATATTAACACAAAGGGAAGCTTATTTGTCACTGGTCATGTGTGGTGATGGTACCATCGTTCAGCTGTGGATGGAGAGGCCAGTAGGCTCTGGTTCCAGGTGAGCAGAAACAGTAGTCCTTCACCTGAAAAAGACACAGAGGTCACCAGTTATTGCATCTTCTGTCTCATAATTCATGCTGGAAACAAAAAACCCATCAACAAATCTTTCCCAGACAAAACAAAGATAAACAAACTGATTCCTGATCCTAAATCCCTCTGAAGTGTCAGAAAAGCTACAGAATCAGGCTCCAGTGTGTCTGATTAGCAAAACAAACAAAAGAGAATAAATTAGAGACAGTAAGAACCTTACAGGCAGCAGCTGAATCGTGTGATTGATGGAGTTTATAGGTGCAGCCTAAGAGTTGCATACTTCAGTTGTCTGTTGAAGCATTATTCAGCTCAGCTGTGTAGGCGTCGCAGCTTGCATTTGACACGCATAGTTACATCTATTGTGCATTGGGTGCCGTATGTATGAAGCTTATTATATATATAAAACTACGGAGAAACAGTTTATGAAAAGATTAAAAACAGAAACTGTTAGTAGTTAATTTTGATTAATTTAAAATAATTTTTCCCGCATGATCTCTACGAGTTGGAAGAATGGAAGAACATTCTTCAAGAAAAACAATTACACAACAACCCATCCTTCCACCCATTGCCTTTCATTTATCCAAGATGGCGGCACAGAAGTAACAGGTCCGGGACACACACCCAGACATCCTTCTCCCCAGAGATTACCTCCAGCTTTTTCTGGTAGAATTGTTTTGGTCATGATCCATATCTTGTCGCTAAAGGATGAAGGTCAGATCATTGACGGACCGGTAAATTGAAAGCTTTAACTCTCAAGACCACTCCAGCTAGAGGCGTGGCATCAGACTTGGAGGAGCTGACTCTTACTACGACCACCTCACACTTGGCTGCAAACAGCTCCGGTGCACTTCAAGGGTGATGGGCTGAAGATGCCAGCAGAACCACACTAACCTCAAAGAGCAGATAATAGGACCCAGGGTTTCCCAAACGAGACATCCTCCTCTACACAACATCAGCTTGAGATCCTGTCTGTGAAGACCACAAACAGGATCGAAGACGAGGAGCGATCCTGTTGGAGTCCAGCCAGGCCTGAGGAGAAGCTCAGCTTTGTGGGTACAGCTGTTTCAGGAGGTAAAGATCCACGGCCAAGACATCCAAGCATCTTCATGCATCTGAGGTTAGATGTGTGTTTTCTGACACTTAGGATCGAAGTTTCCCCTGGAGGCTGAGAAGAGTACTACCTCCATAGTTGAATCACATTTTCCGATGCATGTTCTTAAAGATTAGGACCACCACACTGGTGGTCTGCTGCTTGAGAGGTTTTAACTACCTCTGTGACCCATGCCATGGAGATACATTTGACTTCCTCAGACTATGCCTCCTCCAGGGAGGACACAGGGACCGGATTAAGGAGATCATTCAAGGAGACGAGTTTGATCATTTAAGAAGTCCAACAGGGTATCTGCTGTAGTTCAGGAAGTCATGAGGCAGTAAAAACTATTTGAGGGAATGTGCTTCAGGTGGATGTAAGGGGAAAATAAAACATGACCTGTTTCCTCCTTCCTCTGTTTATCATTAATCTGGTTTCACTCTGAGGGTCAAACTCCAGCAGAAACACAGACAGGAAGTGGAAACAGGAGTGACAACAGCTCTATTTTCAGACCAGCAGTCCTCCAAACCAGTCCCACCAAATGGACCTGATGATGACTGTCTACATGAACAGAGTGGGAGTGTCCCAGTATGTACACAAAGGCTTAACTATGTGACAGCAACACAAGTAAATGTCACGCCCATTGCTTTGGAAAAGCTTCAGCTGGGAGTGTCCCTGTTCGCTTTGTGTCTCGGAAAGATTGAGGATTTTATGCCTGCAGATGATTTGGAAATAAAAAAACAAAAATCAGCGCTCAAGTAAGAAAATCAGAACTGACAAAATAGAAAAGATCTGTGATCAGGAGAGTGTCAAAGATAGCAGCAACTGATGTCTCCTTGATCACCTTCAGGACAGCTTTTTAAAAAATATGTTTGTAAGCAAAGTCATATTTAGACCTAAACTTTAATTTTTAATGAACACTTAAAATATTCTGCATTATTCTGATCCTAATTTACTTACTTTGTTTAGGTAATCACTTCTCAAGCCTACTTCATCTAATCCCACTAAAAAGATAAAAAAGGAATGCATTTTATTAGGAATTATTTATTAGAAAGGATCCTATTTATCGCTGAGTTACGTCTGTTACAAATTTTAAACCTATGCAGGATTAATCTAATGTATATAGCTTTATTTTGCAGCATTTTGGATTGTTTGAAATCTGATGTAAATACATGACAGTCTTCAGACATCAGAAATTAAACAAAAAAAGAATCAAATCTACAAATTTCAGATTTGCTAACCCTAACACTGAGATTTAAATCCAATCAATGGCTTCCTGTAGGGTTAAAGTTGTCCTTAAGCAGCTCCATGATGCCAAAGACCTGTGTAAACACACACAAAGACACTTAAGGAGACAACAGCCTCCATGACGGTGACATGCAGAGAGAGAAGTTGACAGTTCACCAGGTGAAAAACCACCTGGCTCAAACCAACCAATTGCTGATCTCCCTTTGACCTGTCTCCATGGAGACCAGTCCTGGAAAGCCTGCGGTAACCCGACACGTTGACAGATGCTGATCACAGATCCAGTAACTCCGGCCGCCCGGCACAGACTCATCCTGTTTCTCTCAAACAGTTCAACCATGCATGTCTATTTCATCCCTCATTCAAACATGCATAAAAATAAACTGCTTTTCATTTATATACAACAGACACAACATTATGACCACAAACAGGAGAAGTAAAAAAGAGCCGCAAGCAGCAAGGGAACATTGTGTCCTTGAGGGAACAGAAAAATGGGCAAGCATAAGCAAAGGAAAGTTTCCGACTAGAAATAAATCGTAAAGTTATGAATACAACTACTGTTCCCTGAAGGAGAGTAACGAAGTACAACACATGAGTATGGGATATCACGCCCTGCGTGTCCTGGCTGAAGCCACCTCTAATCACGCCTCCTAGGCAAATGATGTGATGACGACAGGTGACAGGCCCCGCCTGCACTATATACCTGTCCGTCATCATCGTCATTACTCAGTTCGATAGCCGCTATTCACCGAGCCCAGCTGAGCAGCGGGGCAGCCATGTGTTGTACTTCGTTACTCTCCTTCAGGGAACAGTAGTTATATGCATAACTTTACGTTCCCTTTCAGTCGATTCACTCAGTACAACACATGAGTATGGGACATATATAAACGCCCCGCAGAGCAGCCATCAAACCTGGATCATACACTGCATACTAGTGCAGCACTTCAGACCCAGCAGAAAGAACAGAGTGAGCCACAGAATGGGTTGTCACATCCAAACGATAAAACTTTACAAATGTGTGCGGCGAAGACCAGCTGGCTGCAGCTCAAATGTCACTCATGGCCACCCCTCTAAATAGGGCCCAGGAGGTCGCTATGCCCCTGGTGGAGTGAGCCCTCACACCACGTGGCATTGGGAGACCCCTGTTGCTGTAAGCCAGAGAAATAGCCTCCACAATCCAGTGGGAGAGTCTTTGTCTGGGCAGAGCTTTCCCTCTTGCTGGGTTAGCAATACACACAAACAGTTGATCACACAATCTCACAGACTGAGTACGGTCAATGTAACTACGCAGTGCACGTAAAGGGCACAGGAAGTGTAACCTCCTTTGTATCCTCAGATGCAAAAGGAGGTGGACAAAAACTCGAAAGCTCTATAGTCATGGAGCTGTAGTCTGAAGGTATAACCTTAGGAAGATAAGCTGCATTGGGTCGCAAGGTGACCTTGGAACCATCAGGTGAAAAGTGTATGCAGGTAGGATTTACAGACAAAGCATTGAGGTCTCCAACCCGCTTTGCAGTTGTCAGAGCAAGAAGCAGAGCAAGCTTATATGAAAGGAACTTCACATCTACTGACTCCAAAGGTTCAAATGGAGGGTCACAAAGAGCTTCTAGTACCAATGTGAGATCCCAGGAAGGAAAACTGGGTTTAATCACAGGTCTGAGTCTACGAACCCCCTTTAAGAAGCGTACAGCCAGAGGATGAGCACCTGGTGTGACTCCATTAAAACCAATATGGCAGGCAGAAATGGCAGCCAAGTAGACCTTAATTGTGGAAAAGGAAAGACCTTTATCCAGCAGATCCTGCAAAAACATTAAAACTTCCACCATAGAGCACTGAAATGGAACAATGTGCTTGTCCTCACACCACTGCTCAAAAGCTCTCCATTTATAAGCGTATAAGCCTCTAGTGGAGGATGCTCTTACATTCTGGATTGTTGCCACCACATCAGGGGGGAGGCCTTTGGCTAACAAGCTGGACTTCTCAGCAGGTAAGCATGCAGCTTCCACATCTCTGGGTGTGGATGAAATATCTCCCCCCCTGCCTGAGTGAGGAGATCCCGGCAAACGGGGAGTTGCCACGGCTCTGCTGCCAGCAGGCTGATTATCTCGGAATACCATGACTTTGCAGGCCAACGGGGTGCTACCAAAATTAGGGACAGACCCTGTTTGCGCACCCTCTCTAGTACAGGTAGTATCATTTCCACTGGGGGGAATGCATACAGGAGTACATTGGGCCATTGATGGGCCAGGGCATCCACTCCCAGCGGAGCATCCTGATCTGTTATGGAAAAGAACAGAAGACAGTGGGTGTTGGCTCTGGTGGCAAAAAGATCTACTGCTGCTGTCCCAAACAGACACCATATTTGTGCCACCACGGAAGGGTGAAGCCTCCACTCTCTCACCCGAGGTCCGCCTCTGGAGAGCAAATCTGCACCCAGATTCAGACGTCCCGGGACGTGAGTAGCTCTGATAGACAGAAAATGTATGCTGCACCACTGTAAGAGGGTGTGAGATAGTTTCAGGAGAGGAAGTGAACGAGTCCCTCCCTGTCTGTTTATGTATGAAATCACAGTGGTGTTGTCTGTCCTGACCAGAACATGTTGGTTTAACAGAACCTGGCAGAAATGTTGCAGAACCAGCAGAACCGCTAAGAGCTCCAGGTAGTTTATGTGGAGTTTGGATTGTACTAGTGTCCAAACCCCCTTCACGGCCATGCCATCGCACAACGCACCCCACCCCCTCAGGGAGGCATCCATGGATACCACCTTGCGAAAGGTTACTCTCCCTATTGGCGAACATCGGCACAACAGTCCTGGTTCCCGCCAAGGGCTGAGAGCCGACATACAGGCAGTGGTTATCGTTAGCTTTCTGCTGCGGTGACGCCATGCACACAACCGGTGAGAGCGGGTCCACCGCTGGAATGGGTGCATCTTCAGTAGACCGAGTGGTACTACTGCAATCATAGAGGCCATCATACCCATCAGTTGTAAGATGGTCTGGAAACGCAGTTTGTGTCCCAACTGAAACTGAGCTAGGCAGCGGTGAAACGCGGCCACTCTGTGGTCGGAAAGACGTGCCCTGCTTGTAAGGGAGCATATTTCCAGACCGAGAAATGAAAATTGCTGACTTGGGATCAGCGAGCTTTTCTGAGAGTTTACCAAAAATCCTAGGGCTTGAATGTGCGACAGAACCCGAGAAAGCTGCACTGTCGCCTGTTCTCTGGAACTGGCTATTAAAGACCAGTCGTCCAGATAAGTTAAAATGTGGACCCCTGTCTCTCTGAGAGGTGCTAGCGCTGCCTCTACACATTTTGTAAAGGTGCGAGGCGCTAGAGACAGACCGAAAGGCAGTACGAGGTACTCGTACGCCTTGCCCTCGAAGGCGAATCTCAGAAACTGTCTATGGTCCGGGTGTATCGCTACATGAAAGTAAGCGTCTGTCAGGTCAATTGTGGCGAACCAATCACCTGGGCTGATAGCACTCAGAAGCTGCTTGAGTGTTAACATTTTGAACTTGTATGTTCGGAGGTATTTGTTCAGAACTCTCAAGTCCAGGATTGGACGAAGCCCGCCCCCTTTTTTCGGAACAACAAAATAACGGCTGTACCAACCTCTGTTCATGTCCAACTCGGGAACCGCACGAATAGCTCCTTTTGCCAACAGTGTATTTATCTCCTCTCTCAGAACCTCTGCTGCTTGGGCCATTACTGCCGTGTTTACCACGCCAACATAGTGGGGTGGTCTCCGGCGAAACTGTAAACGGTAACCCATAGCAACGGTCCTCTCCACCCAAGGATGGAGTGCGCATGCGCGCCGCATATGGAGACGTGAAGCCAGGCGACTGGCCTGCGGCCCTGTTGGTGGAACGGTGCTGCCCTCTCCCGACGTGCGAGAGAGGTGCAGCCTCATTTGGCTGTCGCCTGCAGCTCTATGATTTTGACTTTTTTTCATAGAAAAAACTGTCTTTATTGAAACATTTGGAGCATCCATACAAACATTTGGAACAACTGCAGTGCTCAGAAACACATTCAACGCACCCAAACTGGGGGCTTTTAGTGCAAATATATTTGTTGGGAAATTGTGCTTGGGAGACTGTGTGGGGGAAACGCAGCGCCTCTTGGGACTGGGATCCCAAACAACACCAGCAAAACCTCTTTTGGACGGCACCCGCCGACAACTGGCAAACATGTCTCCCTGCTCCCGAAACTCCTGAGTCCCACAGCTAGGAGGACTGTGGTTTCTTCTTTCGGGACGTCGAGTCCCTCTGGAGCCCCGGAGGAGGACACCTGCTCCAGGGCGTCTTTCGGGGAGCTTGGCCGTGGTTTTGTGGCTGTGCCGTCTGAGGGTTCAAGCTCACGGGTCGCGTCATCCTCTTCGCTGGGGGTGGCGGTACAGCTGGTTTGTGAGTGCCCGAGCTGGATTTGGGTCTCACATCTCGCCTGGGGATGATACTGCGCAGTGCTTCGGTCTGCTTTTTCCTCTGCTCGAATTTCGCCTGTATGGCGTCGAGAGATTGTCCAAACAGCCCGTCGGCTACCAGTGGTTCATCCAGGTAGACGGCTCTATCCCTATCCGGGATGTCAGAGAGCGTCAGCCACAGGTGCCTTTGAGCAACCACCGTCGATGCCATCCCTCTGCCCAGTGATAGCGCTGCACAGCGGGATACACGGAGGATGTAGTCAGCGGTGATTCTCACCTCATTCAAGAGTGGCATCACAGGACTCTCCGGCGGTGTTGCGGCTCCAAGCTCCGCCAAGCGCATAGCTTGGTATGTTTGCAGCATGGTAATGGAGCTCAGGGCACGAGCGGTGGTCGCTTGAGCCTTGTAGATTTTCTCCAATTGAGCAGCGGAGAACCTACAGTGCTTAGACGGAAGCGATGTTGGACCACCCACACCGTGATTTTGGGATGGGGCCAGATATGCTGCCAAAGACGATTCCATAGGCGGAAGATTCACCAGTCCGGCTTTTTCGGCGCCTTCCAGCTCCAGATACTGTCCATAACCAGGTACCGTGATGCGGGTGGACAGTGGTTTGTTCCATGAAGACGTCAACTCAGAGATAAAGTCTGGGAACATGGGTAGATGATGCTTGACTGCGGCCGGCTCCGAGGGGAGATAAAACCCCGCGAATCGCGATGGCTTCTCCGCAGGAGGTGGGGAGGGCCATTCCACGTCCAGGGTTTCAGCTGCACGGCGGCAGAGAGAAGAAAGACGTGTCGCCCGGGTCTGCTGGCGCAGCAGCGGCAGCCTGACTCGGCAGAGACTCATCCTCATCATCGGACAGACCATGAACATCCAAACCGATGTCCAGTACGTCCTCTTCTCCCTGAAGGGGTTCTAGCTGAAGCTGAGACCGAGCACCTGCATTATCGGCTAACCCATCAATATACTCCATATGGTCTGCCCAGCTGGAAGCGGGGACTTCGACCGAAAAGCCGTCCTCGTCAGAATTGGACGAAACTGGGTTTCCCGCCTCGGAGAGCAGTGGGTCTCGCCGTGAGACAGCAGCCTCTCCCAGCACCTTTTCGAGGAATTTAACCCGCCTCTCCAGGGTCGAACGACGAAGCTGGTGACAGAACGCACATGCTTCGGGCTCCGCCAACGCTCTGCGAGCGTGAACGATCCCGAGACAGACGGGACAAGCCTCATGCTGGTCCTTCTCATGAAGCGAGAAGCCGCACCCCTGAGGAACAGGGACGAATAGAAGACTTCTGCTTCACTTGTGTTGGCTTTGTGCTCATCCCGAACCACAAAGCCAGACCGAACTGCTTGAAATTAGCGCTTCGCGGGCAGACACGCTTACCAGCAGGCAGCAGTGACTAACTCCAACAAAAGCAGTTGAACTAATTCCAAGTAGCCCTTTGAAAAGAGACACAGAGCTAACCAGCAGCAGCTAGCTAGCCTGACTCAAAGAGGTGTTCTTAGCGAGGTGAATAGCATAAGAACTGAGTAATGACGATGATGACGGACAGGTATATAGTGCAGGCGGGGCCTGTCACCTGTCGTCATCACATCATTTGCCTAGGAGGCGTGATTAGAGGTGGCTTCAGCCAGGACACGCAGGTCGTGATATCCCATACTCATGTGTTGTACTGAGTGAATCGACTGAAAGGGAACTTGAGATTGCTAGAGATGTGTAACAACCAGGGACTACAAGCAGACAAAGACGAACTGCAGAAGCTGCCGCCAATGGGGAAAAGTTCCTGCAGAAAATAAGGACCCGGTCTGATGAATTTTATTTTCCATCATGTTGATGGTCAGGTCAAAGTGTATCAATAAGCTGGTGGAAAACAGACATGCTTTATTGGGATTTTAATCAATAGACCAACACATTAGAGTGCATGAACTCATACATGCTTCTTAACAGTTGTTACCAATTAGAACATAAAATGGATTGTGTGCATTTATATCCATCCTCCCCTGACTCAATACTTTGTAGAACCTCCTTTCTCTGCAGTTACAGCTGCAGTTCTTTCGGTCTCTACCATCTTTTCATATCTACATGCTGAAATTTCTGCCCATTTCTCTTTACAAATCCCCCTAAGATCTGTCTGATTGGATGGAGATTACCTGTCTTCAAATCTAACAAGTGAATAGGCTTTGATTTAAACCATCCATTGCATCTCTGGCTGTATGTTTAGGGTGTCTGTCCTGCTAGAAGATGAACCTCTTCTGCAGCCTCCTGGTTTTCTTCCAGGATTGTCCACTCTGACCAGCTTCCCTGTCCTCACTAAAGAAAAGCATGCCCTCAGCATGATACTGCCACCTCCATGTTCTGGTTTAACCAGATCCAGGTGTTGTTTAACAGCAGAAACCCACCTGTTTCAATGTGCAACTAGCACAGTGGCTAACAGCTGCTAGCAGCCCAGCTCTGAAGTTAGCTTCTGATTGGAGGTATATTTCGCCGTTTTTTTTAATAAATCTGAACAACCGTCAAAATCCAAAATCACAGAGGCTGCTCAAACTTAGACCATCAGAAAATTTAAATGCAGGCTTAAACAGCCTAATACGTATATTTTTATAAGGTGGCCCCTATTAGGACTCGATTTAAGGTCCCAATGCAGCACCTAAACGACCGTTTAATATTTTCCTAACTATAATACAGTTTTTACAGATCACATACTGTATTTTAAAGAATAATTAGTCAGTGTTTAATAACCCAGCTCTGGTTTGACCAGTTTAATGTTATTAGATTTGGAGCTATATCTAAATTCTAGGGGTGGAAGTGTTAAGTAGTTATTTACTAAGATGCTATGAATCTTATGCTAACTTCAGCGTCACTGTGAGCTAACAGGCTACTAACGGACGATGTTAGAGAGCTAGCTGCTGCTACCTGACACCAAACATAAATCAAACATGCATCGGAACAGACCCTGTCCACGGCAGACATGCTAAACCAACAACAAAATTGCTTTTTGTTCACTTTATTTGGAGGAAAACAGAAAGGCAAAACGACGCTGTCCGATAATGAGCGCATTTAGCGTAATAATCCATCAGCTAGACAGCGGACTCCGTTCAACCGGGTTACAAAATAACAGAACCGGAACCATTAAAGACAGCCGAGGACTCACCGTGAGAACAGAAGCCGAGTCGGTGGGTCCTCCTCCCCGGTAACGTGCCGGAACAACCTGACAAACAAACAAACAAACAAACAAACACACACACCGGAGCGGCTGTTGACGCAGAGCCTGACGGGAGATGCGTTTGGGGACGGCTGGGAAAATAGACGATTAGCCCTCAGGTTCCAGTCGAATTTGACTTTACTGCACTCCTGTGTTGGGTGTTATACAGCGCACTGATTCATATATAGGTCCAGAAGTTCCACCAATTAATAAATAATAATCATAATTAATTACTTAAATATCTCCTTAATTATTTAAACTGAAACAACTGCATTTCATTAAATCTATATTAATTTAAACTTGTTGATAAGGATATACATTTATTTACAAAAAGAATATGTAATTATATGATTTATACAACTTCCTAGTTGCATGCTGCAACACATCGTAAATTTTATTTGTTTTGATTGTGTATGGTTTTAACATATAATAATTTCCTATTTAAATTCAGGAATTTCACATTGAAATAATAATTGATGTATTTAGTTTTTGCAAATTAAAATTGTTGTCAATGCTTGTATTTAATTAATAATTTCATTCAAAATTTTTCCAAATATGTGAAATTGTTTGTTTTTTCAAAAGTCACATTAATGCAACATGAATTACAATACCATAAGCATATCAAGTCAAATATCGAGATTTATTTCTCTTTCCACACGCCAGGGTGAGTAACTTTTGCAATAATCAGGTTGGAGATATATTATGTTGCCAAAGTTGTAGTTGTTATTTGATTGTTTTTGCTGTTTTATTTGTTTTTTACCAGAAAATAGATTTATCAGATTCACCTGACGCCACAGATTTCCAGTCAATCATTGATTCATTGAAAAATAATTTCTCTGTGTGCAATTATTTGTTGAGCAAACCAATGGACTGTCTAAACAGCACATAGCCAAATATCGGCAAACGTGCAAAAGGACTAATATACTTTAATGGAAAAATTATAAACCACATTAATGAATTTAAATTGAACTAAATTAGATTAAATTAATGGCTCAGATCAAGTACATTCAAGACATCAATAATGTAAAATAATTTATTTGCTGAAAACTTCGTCATAAGCTTCAATAAAATGAATTAAAAACATCTGCCTCAGTAATCTTGCATAAAGGTAAAATAATAGTTAAATTTTTTGGAGGATTTTTGGTTTATTTATGTACCTCAGTATATTATATTAAATTCTGTTTGGCCAGCGGAGGGCAGCAGTTACAAACAAACGATATACTAACTGTTGAGAAATCCACATCAGATTTTTACTGTCTGTAAAAGCATCATCTTCACTTAAATAATTCATTCATGCATACGTAGGGCCTGGTACCTTTCTCCTGTTGCTGATAGGCGGGATACACCATGGACAGGCCGCCAGTCTATCACATGGCAACACAGAGACACACAAGACACACCCATACCTAAGGGAAATTTTAGAACAACTAATTAACATAATGGTCATGTTTTTGGACTGTGAAAGGAAACAGAGGTAACTGGAAAGAACCCGTGCACGCACAGGGAGAACCTGTAAATTCCATACAGAAAGGCCCTATGCTGGGATTCAAACCCAGGACCTTCTTGCTGCAAGGCAACAGTGCTATAGCTTTCTATGCTATGTCAAAGTAATTAAATCAAGATTTCTCTACAAACCTTCCCCCCACTCCTACACTAGTTTGTAAAATAGCTGCTTTTAAAATTTCTTTTTACTTTTATTATATTTTAGTTTTGCCATAATTTATGTTCTTTATTTGGGATTTTAGAACTGAATGTTTAACTGTTTAGTATCATTTATCCTCACTTTTTTAATCCATTTAACTAAATAAATTTTATTATTTTGATCAGTATTGTCTGAATCCAGCATCTACACAAAGGGAGGAACTGTGGTAGCTTGGGATAAAGTATGTGAAAGTGGAGCAGGAAATGCCTGAAGGCAGTGAGACAGCGGTGAGGTGTGGGTTAGAAGTGTCGGATAATTAGCTCTGGGCGCCTTGTTGTTTGCAGTAGTAATGGACAGTAGAAAGATCTTATCCCTGATATTATAATACAATATATATTTACATACATACATTTTTAAGCCAAAGGATAATCATACCCTGGCAGATTAAAATTTAATTTAACCTTTTAAGAGGAAACATGCAAGAAACAGCTCAGCAAATATAAGGAAAGATTGATTGCTGTAATGTCTAAAAATATTTTTCATTGACTTTTTGAAGCCTATAAAAAGTTTTCAACATGCCATACTCTTTTTACATTTTATTATTATGATTATTTGAGAGATTCCTGACTCGTTTCCTATGGTACAAATAATTTCAAGCTCAAGTATATGAAATGGATGGAGATGAGTGTCGGGGGGTGACTTAGAACAGAAAATTAATTCAAAATCCATTTTAGTTCACACATAAAGAACAGTTTCACTGGCTTATTTGTCTTTTTGAGGATTTTATTTTGCTCTTGTAATTTCTTGTTGCGAAGACAGTTTAATAAAATCATAATTAAAAGTGAGTCAAACTGTTCCAACAGTCTCATTGTTTATTAATAGAAAAATAAAGAATTCCTGTGTTTTGGTTTCATTTGGGTCCACTGAGGAGTGACTGAAATAACTTTCCACTGTGTCACAGTCACCTCCCAAGTACACCTGAATGAAACCACACACCCACCCTCCTGTGGGTGGAGTTTCTTTGTGGTTTAAGATGTTGTGTTCAGCTGGTGATTTACACACACAGAGCTTACAGAGAGCGCAATAAGATCTTCTGGAGCGATTCACATTTCTGGAGCTGGTTTTATTATGACTGATCAGTGGAGCTGTGGGGTGAGTTTTTACTTACTTTGTACTGGAAGAAAAGAATTATTCCAAAATGACTTTCCAAGATTATAACTTAAAACAGTCTTTATTTGTTTACTTATTTACTTGCATTTCTGCTGTTTATATCTTATTGTGACAGCATGAAAGGCAAATACTGCACAAATTAGGACAATTAGATTGTAATTGTGTAAAATATTTAATTTTCCTCAACATTTTGAGAAATATTTTTAAAACAGAATCATCTGGCTGTTTGTATTTTTTATTTATTTAACTATTTTTGCCACATATTAAAAGTAAGTGGAATACTAAACCTTTAAAACCTAAAGTACTGAAGCCCAAATAAAGAAAAGTTCAACTTATTTTCATTCCTTTTAAATACTTTTCTTTTTGATACCTTTAAGTCATAAATTGAGTTGACTGAATTGATATAAAATCAAAGTATTTTTTTAAAACTCAGAACTATCATCAGAGCAAGAAAAACTGCAGATGTCTAGTTTTTTTTAAAGATGTATAATTCAGTAAGAAGGTTTGGAGAATCTAGAACAACCAAGAGCATGAAAAATCTGGTTTTGGCTTTGCAATAATCTGCTCCATAAGTGGATAAATATCAACCTTAATGAGCCAAAACTAGAACCATGTAGAACCACTGTGGTATTGTTCACATGTGAGCTGCAGGCACGCATTCACTTTGCCTTCAAACTTCAGCATGAAACCATTTTGTCCCTCCGGAAGTTTCCCTCAGTGACAGAAAGGAATGTCTCAAAGAAACCTGCTGGTTTCGGCCCCATTAGGAGCCTGTTCTGCAGCTGCCTGTTGTGGGTTAACTGGTCCATCAGGTGTGCCTCACTGCTGGGATGCTGAGCAGCAAACATCAGACAGAAAGTTGCCAAACATTCTGAGCATTTCAGAGAGAAAAACTGCACTTTGCACATTTATACAGCACAGACCGATAACAACTTTACCTGCAGAGATAAGCGTATAAATCTTTGAAGACTGAACCTGCAGGTTCCAACCTTTTACTAACAGTAACTCCAGTGAGGAGAGGTTTCTACTTTAAACTTCTTACATGGCTTCATTCAAAGATTTAATCTTCTATTTTACCCTCAATACCATCAAATGTTGACATGACCCACCCATTTTACTTATGCCTATAAAAATATGAAATGCAAACAAAATTCCTCTCTAATTCAAATAAATTAATTTGTTAGTTTTCTGGGTTCTGCATCAAAGTAATTCATAATTGAAAGTTTCAGCGATTCTTAAAAATTAAGAAAACGACCTTAATGAAATATACACTTATAATTTTCAAATTCTTTTCGGTTATAATTTGAAAAACAAAATATTAATTTGTGTATGTTAATATTTTGTCAATTAGTTCTTTTGTGTATCTTAAAAATACACAAATTCCGTTATTTCAGCGCTGTAAATCTGAAAACTGCCCTGTATTTCTATTATATAAGAAAACAGTCAACTAAAAATGTAGGAGATTTTTAGTGTATCATACATTTTAAAATGTGTTCTAAATTGTAAATCTCTAAAATGTTGCATTTGGCAAACACTAACAAGAAACGAGACCAAATTATGTTGAAATAACAAGAGGTAGCATTTTCTGGATATCTTTAATTTAACCTCATAACATCCTTCTCCTGTGGTTACAGAATTGCTCAGACAAGAAGATCAGATGATCCTTCAGAACAAATCAAAACCAGACACAATTCTGGTATTGTCCTAAAGCCACGCAAAGAGCCACAAGAAGACCAAATGCCAGCTGACCTTTAACCCATTCATATATCATGGATGTCCGTCTGCAGGGCAACTCTCAGCTCCACCACGCAGTCAACGGCGGCACCAGTCGAAATTCTCGGCCTGGCGTGAGTACTTTACTGTAAATGTTTTCATTGTAGAGGGTAAAATTTATTTCACAAAAACAAAAAGAAAAACATTAAAGAAGAAGATGAAAAAGAGAAAGAAGAAGAAGAAGAAATGTAGTTACGCACGAGATGCACCTCAGCCTTTAAGTATGCTAACAGCTAGCCAACAAAAGTTTGTTAGCTTGTCCAACAAGCAAACAAGAACAATATGAACATATTTCAACAGTTACCAACTCAATGTTTACCATAGATTGTCTGTAGCAAAAATTAAACCACCATTTAGGGACATACAGTTAATCTAATGACTTTGTTCTAGAGAAATCTGTGGGTTTTTGTTTTAGCTTAGCTTACTTTTTGGCGGGAAAGAGTGAAGCTACATTGATCTTCAGTTTTTCTACATAATCCTCCACACTACAGTGTTTCAACAATTTGTTTTCTAGACGTTGCTGTGTGTAGGAGCTTTAGTGCTAGCTAGCTATTGTAGAAAGTGACCATTGTAAAGTTTTTACAAAAATGTTGACTTCCAGGTCAGAAAGATCCACTAAAATTATCCTAAATGTGGATTTCTAACTTTTTCTCTCCAACCCAATCTCCAAAATTCAAACTGGCTGTATTGAATGTCAGGCGGGAGGGGGTCTCAAAAATGTCGGGGATAAAGGGGGCTTCTGGTGACTATCTCCAGCTGTCATTGTTGCAAGAGGCAGGAACACCATTAACAGGTCACCAGTAACACAATACAACATGGAGACACACAGGACAAAAACACTCATGCTGAAGGGCAACTTAGAGTAACCAGTTAACCAAACAGTTATGTTTTTGTATTGTGGGAGGAATCCAGAGTACCTGGAGAGAACCCAAGCATGCACAGGGAGAGCATGCAAACTCCATGCAGAAGGTCCCCAGGCTAGGGTTCATACCCAGGACCTTCTTGCTGGAAGGCAATAGTGCTAACAACTGCTCCACTGTGCAGCCCTCGTATAAAACCCAGCTTGGGTAAACAATCCCTTACCCTACTTTCGTGTAACCCATAAAGTGTAACAAACTTACTTTTGAACATGATGGGACCTTAACCAAGTGTGTATCACTTAACATTTAAGTGATACACACATGACTGTTTAAGTCTTAAACAGTTTTCTTTTCTGCAAATGATGCTCTAAAGATGAGTTCTATTCATTGACTTGCTAAAGTTTCAAAATGCGTCAACATTTAAGAGTAACCTTTATTCTTTTTAACTATTAAAAGAATACAGAGTACATATTAGTAAAATTAACTCTAAAGATGACTTTTTATAGACTGATTTGTTTGCAATCAAACTGGTGCCAAACAAGCTTTGTGTAACCAGATAGATCTGAGAGATCACATGGACTTTTTAAACACTCAGATGAACAACTGATAAGTCGAACTGTATTTAACCTTGACTCTGTTTTATGTTTACACAATGCAATCAGCGAACACCAACTCTGGGAAATCACACCAGCTTAACAACTAATGCCCATTATTTGCCTTTGGAAATTATATTCATTATCAACAGGCAAAACAGTCAAACCAGTTGAGCTGCAGTTTTCTGGATCCTGAGCTGTTTCACTACAATAGACATCATTCATTGTAGCTGAAACCAGCAGACCAGTGTTTATCTCTCAGTGGTTTCAGCTGGGTGTTGCTGGAGGTGTCTTTGTGTGTTCATATCTGTAAAGCAAAACAAGCATGTGATCATCTTGCATAGTTTTCGTAACACTGTTGTCAGCAACAAACCTTTGCTAAGTCATCTTAAACTGAAAGTCATTGCCTTGAAATTATTCAGATTATCTTCAGTTTTATGCTATGGTTTGTTTGCTTTACTTAAACTAGATCTATTGGTCCTTGCTTATTCTTTATGGCGCACACCTATAAAGAGGAGGGACATCGAGGTGACTGTGGCTCAGTAGGAAGAGTAGTTGTCTTGCAATTGGAAGGTTGTGGGTTCGATTCCAGCTTCCTCCTGCTGTATGTCGATGTGCCCCTGGGCACTTAACCTCAAGTTGCCTACCGATCTGCGTATCGGTGTATGAATGTGTGAGCGTTGGTGAGTGCGATTGGGTGAATGTGGCTCTAGTGTAAAGCGCTTTGAGCGGTCTGTATGACTGGAAAGGCGCTATATAAAATTCAGTCCATTTACCATTTACATCTCGTAATAGCAAGATGCTGCCATCCAGGAGCTGATCAACAATAAGAAGCAGGTTTTAAACAGGTGCATTTAAAGCCACAGCGGTGCACCATTTATTAACATACATGGTGCATTCTCTTATTACTTGGACATTGGATATTCTGGGTTCCAAGTCAAAAATACAACAGGAAGACCAGCTGAAGTTCAGATACAAACTGGGAATATCAGAGGTCATCAGGCAGCCAAGAATTCAGAATCTATCATGGCTGTGTTTTTGCTCTTTGTTTCAGATCATCAAACAGATTTCAATATCAGACAAAAATAACCTGACTAAATACAGCTACCTACCAATCCTCTTAGCAGAACTGTTTTTAATTCAGCCCCATCAAAGGGTTTTCCAGCATGAATTGCCCATTTAAGGGTCACTCCAAAGCGTTGCAATTAAAACTAAGTCCAGACTTTGACTCCGAAACCTTTATTGTGAGATGTTCAATGTTTTCTGACAAAACAACATCATACAGATGTTGCAAATGCACCTTTTTATTATATATGTGTATATTGTACATTGTAAATTTGTGTATTCTGTAATGCAAAAACAAAACCAAAGAGCAAAGTGTACCGGAGTCAAATTCCTTGTTTGTATGTACGAACTTGACAGTAAAGCTGATGCTGATTCTGATTCTGATGTGAGACGAGCCTTTGTGTTCTCTTGGGTCAGCAGTGGTTTGGGTCATTTTCGCACAATCTCTTTCTGGTTTGCATGCAGAGCTTTAGATGGTGTTTTGGGTTCTTCTATGACCTCCTGGATAAATTGTTGCTTATGAAGTAGTAATTTTGGTTTGCTAACCACTGTTGGGAAGTTCACCACTGTACCATGTTTTCTCCATTCATGGATAATGGCTCTCACTGTGTTGCTCTGGAGTCCCAAACTTTAGGAATGTCTTTTTTAACCCTTTTAAGAGTGATAGATGTTAATAACCTTGTTTCTCATCTGTATTTCTTTAGATTGGGACATGATCTGTTAATTTTTAAAACTTTTACCTATTTCATGTTGTCATACAGATTCAACTGATTCAACTTTTTCACAGAACTGTATATAACTGTATGTTTAAGCAACTCAAGCTGTTTCTAGTACCAAACTCATCTTATCATGTTTCTTTAGTGTTTGAATGCATTCAATGAGAGAAATGCATTATTTTCTTGCATCGCTTATAGAAGTTAGCCCCACAACCATAAGTAAATAATAATTATACATTTTCATCGGGTATTACTTATTAATCAGAACTATGTGGGTTATGATTACATAGGTGGAATTGATCCATATCAAAAAACATAACAGAATCTGTAATTACAGAGTTTTGCTGCTAAATATATTTTGCTCAGTAGCAGCTCTGTTTGAACCAATAACAACATGGAGCTGAAGTAGGAATAGGAATAGGCCAACTTTTCAAGTTGGTGCAACCTCTCAGAAAATTGCAGGGTGGAAAAAGAAGTATGGAAGTTTTAAAAACACAAATGTCTGTGTTCAATCTCCAAACACAACAGATGTTTATAAGGTATAAAAACAAATTTCTGAAAATCATTTTAAATTTTCTTCAAATGTTTTTGTCCATTACAGAAAGACAATAATCTGCATTATCTGAGCCGAGAGGAACAGGAGTGTATCCAGTTCTTTGAGGAAACCATTGGGTCTTTGGAGGAGAGTATGGGTGAGGAACAACAAAGGCTTGGACAGAGGAGGCCCTCTGAACGCAACAGTCAGCCTGTTGAACAGGTTGATGGACTTTCAAGCCTGGCTCAGAACCGTGAGGTGTCGTCTCACGATATAATCGATCTTGTCCACCCAAAACCAGACTCGATGCAAACTAAAAAGCCAATCTTCAGCACCAGCCATCCAGGTACAGTACACCAGTAGTTCTTGTATTGATTCTGGAAATCTATTTCAATCATAAATTTAGGTGAACTTGTTAATTATCCATGTAAATCAGTACTTCGTGACTAAACTAAGTATTTATCCTCTTTACGTCCAGATTTTAACCACATATTACCACCTCCTGAAAGACACTTTGAGGCAAAGCTAAGGCATGACAATTTCCCTTCAGAGTATAATGCTCCTTTACGCAGTGCAAGCTTTGGGCCTACAGACAGCCATCCCTCCTACCACCCTCCAGGCAGTGTCCCAACTCCAGTTTTGATTGCCCAGAAGATAGCAGAGAACCAGGGAGATGGAACGTCAAGCATGCATCCTTCCTCTTTACTCCGTCGCCTTAGCATAGAGTCGGACAAAACACCAAGAGACAGATCTAATATTTCTGTGAAACATGGTCCTCCTACCTCAACAAAGCCAACTCACTATCCTCCAAACATCAATGTGGTTCTTGGTGGAAAGGAGCACCAAAAACCAGTGTCTAATGTAAACATCTATGAGCGACAGGAGCAGATGTTGGCAAACCTGGCAGGTACTTCCAATCATCCGCTGGAGGATAATTCTCAGCAAGGTGTGGAGCAGGACACTCAAAACAGTCCATCTTGTAGTATTTCCTTTACAGACCCAGCACCGGATAAATCCAGAATGGAGGCCCTGTCAAAGCTGGGCCTGACAAGGGACAGACCTACATCACTCCAGATAACACCTGGCAACTCCCCAAAAGAACCCCTCAGAGGTCAAGACACCAGAGCCTTATCTCCAGACACCAGTCAAACTCTGAAAGCAGAAATCAGCACCAACATTCCAGAACCAGATTTACCAATACCACCTCCAACATTTTTTAATGATGACAAAAATACAGAGATCTTCCACAAACATTCCTTCAGCAGCCATGATGAAAAAGGTTCTAAACTGAACCCATCATATCCAACAATGTCCCAAAAGAGATATCCTTCCCCTCCTCCAGCTGAGGTCACCTTTCCAGCATTTAACAGCTTTGGAGGTAAATCCATTGTGGTCCATCCCCCTTTATCCCAAAAGAACGAACCAACAACCTCTCCAAGTAGCTCTGAACCTAAAAACCTTTCACTTGCACTTTCTAACTCCATAGAGCTCAATCCCTACGGAGGAAAATCAAAAGTTATGACCCCTGCAACTACACCCATAGCCAGGACTAATCTACCTGACATCCTCAGCTCTCATATTGATACAAGAGAAACCATTCCTGCCAAAACAGATCCACAACCCGTTGAGTCTAACAAGTATGGAGGAAAGAGCCGAAGCTTTGATCCTGTTTCCGGGCTTTATCGGACATCAGAAAGCCAAAGTAAAAGTGTCAAACCTCCAGCCCCAACCCCAGCCCCTAGACCTCCTCGTCATTCCTACCATGGTGTGGTTCCTGCTCAGAAACCACCAGCAAGAGCCTCGTCTCCCGAATACAGGCGAAGGCCCAGCTCCACGTTCCGTCCTCAAGGCATTACCGTACAGTTTTGTGGACGAGGAGCCATGAATGAATCACGCAGGGAGGCCTTAAAGAGACTGGGTCTGCTGAAAAACTCCTAATCAACCTCTTACAGAATTACCATTCAGTCTCTACCAACTGAACTGGAATATCTGCATCTCTTTCTAACAGCGATGGTATGCAAAACGTTTCTCCTATTGTCTGAGTATAAGGTGTGCCTACAGGTAAACCGGCTTTTACAGAGGAATGAAGCTGGGTAAGGGACAGACCTGAATGGTCACTCCTCACCATCTACTCTTTAAAAAACTGAGAATACCCAACATTGCTTTCTTGGAAGAAATCTCGATTGGTTCAAGATATTCTGTGAAGTCTCATCAAAGACACTGAATACAATACCTCTGCATAAATATTGTGGGGGGAATGGGCAATGGCATATAGAAGAGTCAAGGATAATTTTGTTTGTCACTCCTCTATGTTTAGCTCAAACGAGGTTGATTGTAAATATATTTAACATGGGAGAAGGGATCAGTTGTACAATTTTGGTTCTGTGTTGCTTTTAGACTGTTTGTGACCTTAAATCCACTGTTTTCTACTGATGGGTGCAAACTTCATTTTTCATCTCATTCTCTCTCGATTTGTTTTAAAGCAAGACAATTTATATTTGGACACACTTATGTTTCTCCGATTATTTTTGAGATTTAGATATATTTAGATTTCCTGACAGTAAAGGCTAACTGGTGTTCATTTAACTCTCAAATGGGAATGACTTGACAACCAACTTAAACTTTTAATCAGCTGCATTTTTGGAAAATGAGTGAAATTAGAACTTTTTTGTAGTTAGTTACAAAGCTAACTGCTATAAGCGGTTAGCTATTAGCAATAATAAATTGTCACCAGTCATCATTAGGGAGGCTGCCATATTGGATTTTGGGATCTAACTCTTTTAATTGAATCTTCAGGAGATATTCCACTTGATCTTTCCAACTTGGAAGTTATTAATTCCAACATTAATTCATCCAGCCAGCTCAGTTATGCTAACTATTAGCAGTTAGCAATTAGCAATATTAGAAATATGGTGACAACAATTATCCATTTAAACACTATAGCAACATCTTTATTACCAGTTGTATATGTTTTATTTCTGTTTAAAAATATGTCTATTTCTGTTTATGGGAAACCTTTTTTTTTTCTTTTTTTTATGATTGTTTACCAACAGGACATTTTACAGAGCAATTGTCTTTTTTCTTTTTTACCAAAGCTTTGGGAAAAAGAAGCACTTTTCTATGCTTTGGTTTTATTACCTGTGAAATGACTGAAACGAGCAACAGAGGATACAAACGTCCAAAGTGAAACGGTGATGTACGGACATGCATTTTCTCTTTGGAGAATGTGGAGTTGGATGGTATTTTTACTCCACAGACAAGCGTCCCACACTAAACCACAAACTGCTGGAATGGTAATGTGGGGAGGACTTGGACATTTTTACCATGTGGAAGGAGTTCTTTAAAAATGGTTCACTGTGCAGAACTCCAGCTGTAAAACCACACAGTCTAGAAATACATCGCGGGTTACTTCTGTGTGTTTGAATCTGTCAATAACTTTGCTGTTTCTGACATTTGAGTGTTATTTAACTGTTGTGTGTGTGTGTGTGTGTGTGTGTGTGTGTGTGTGTGTGCGTGTGTGTGTTTTATCTAGACTCCGGCCTCTGTAGTTCATCTACAGTAACTTTTGAAGTACATTTAGTAAACTTTGCTTAAGGACTCCGGTTCTCTGTAGTTCATCTACAGTCTTTTTTGAAGTATCTAATGGTGCATATGTAAACAGAATATAACTTCACTGTATCTATGTTTTGCAAAGTGTACATCAGCATTAAATGTTAGCAATGAACACAAACTGCCATGTGAAAGCTGCTGCTAGCCTGAAATGTCCTTATAATATATATCATGTATATCTTAACATATATATTGTTATATTTTTGTCCCTTATAAAGCATAATAACATGAGTGTGCTTGTTTTTTGTTGTTTTTTGTTGTTAAACGTGGGAAATAAAATGGTTTAGCTTAATATTGTCCAACTTTTTGTGGTTGCCAGGTTCAGTTTATAATTGTCAGTGAAACATATGTATTTACATACACTGTATGAAAGGATGGAAAAAAAATTTTTCTCACTGTCTGACATTAAATCAAAAACTTTCCTGTTTTAGGAATTTTCTCAAGCTTCTTACAACAGTTTGCTGCAATTTTGGCTCATTCCTCCTGACAAAACTGGGTCAGGTTTTTAGGCCACCTTGCTCACACACATCTTTTCTGATTTGCCTACGAAATTTCAATAGGACTGAGATTAGGGCTTTGTGATGGTCCAATGGGGTTTAGAGTTTGATCTTAGTTTATATGAACTTCTGAATTTTAAGAAAGTAATAAAAACCATTTTAGTAAATAGAAATAATTTTGGTAATCATAATTGATCTAAAACAGGTATAGTTTAATCTGATTTAATGACAACCAGTGTGTAGTTTTATGCAGTGTCTGTAAATATCTGGTTTCAAATGCATTTATAAATGATGAGGAAAAAACAAACATTTGGCTCGGGTTAAAGACTCCTGTCGGTTTCCAACACACAGGATTTACCGTGAAGGCTTCCAAAAACCAGCCAATCACAAAGAGTGCAGCTAATATAGGTGGAGCCTCCAACCAAATCTAGCTATTTTTGGAGGAATGTACTATGATTGACCAGCATGTACAACTTCATCTTTTAATAAGGCCACCTATTTGACTACATAGTTCTATTGTTTTGAACACGCCCCTTTTAGTTAATGATTTAGTTACATAAACCGAGAAGCATGTCACGGCTATTGGGTCTGTTGGTTTTCTATTACTCTACTACACATTCTGTTAAATATTTTTGCCTTGTAGAAACATAATTTCTCACAAAACCAGTGATTGATCTGGACTGATCAGACATTGTAGATACCTAGCTGTTCTTTGGCCTGACTGATGACGACTAGTTAAGTATTTTCTGTTAAATGTCACTTAAACGACATCAGGATATACTGAATGAACACCTAATTTTGGTAAAAACAGTGTTTTATCATTTAAAATAAATCCTCGGTCATCATACCTTACATTTATCATAACTGAAATCAGATTTTACCAGTATGATTTTTCATTGTTTTATATCCCCTCATGCAACCATGGACTGCCCTTTCTTTATAAAGACTGCTTGTAAGAAAATATTTTGTATTTCACTTGTGTGCAACTATTTCAGAAGCAAGTAGTCGGTTGAATGCTGCCTGCCATTTGGTTCAGAGGTCACAGCTGGAATTTCGTAATAATGCCCCACCCAAACCAAACCACGTTCCAGTGGCAAGTCAGAGGAACCCAGTGGGAATGACTGAAGTGGTAGCAATGCTTACAGTGTATTGATCAGCATTATTTACATTTGATTTACTGCTTTAATGAGACACAAATTGTCAAATGTTCAACTAAAACGTTGATTTTACCCCAATTAGTATGTTTCATGAAGGAACCTTACATCTCATTTCATAAATTCAATTCAGAGAGTGAATTATTTCAAGCCTTTATTTCTTGTAATTTTAATCATTATGCCTTACAGATAATGAAAACCTCAAATTCAGTGTCTCAGCAAATTTGAATAAAGTGAAAAAGTTAAATAATGGAAACTTGTGTCAGCACCCTAGTCGGCTCTTTAAATCTGAACACCCGCAAATGTTTCCTGAGCCTCTTAATGTCTGTTATTCTGGGCCAGTAGGAGACACAACCATGGGGAGGACTGCTGACTGTACAGATGTACAGAACAGTCACTGACACCTTCCACAAGGAGCGCAAGCTACAAAAGCTCATTGCTAAAGAAGGTGGTTGTTCACAGAGTGCTGTATCCAAGGATACTTATAAAACGTTAAGTGGAAGGAAAACATGTGGTGACAAAAGGTGCATGAGCAACAAGGTTAGCCAATAATTTGGAGGAGCTTCACAAGAAGGGGACTGAGGCTGGAATCAATGCCTCAAGAGCCAGCACACACACACATATCTGTGTTTTACTATCTCTATGAGGACTTTTCGGTTACTTCCATTGACTTCCATTCATTTTCCTTGATTTTTAGTGCCTAACCCTGACCCTAACACTAACCCTAACCCTAACCAGTTAATACCTCACTCTAACCCTAACAATAACTCAATTCATACCCTAGTCCTGAACCTAACCCCTGTCCCAAGAACAGAATTTGAAAAAGTGAGGACCAGGAAAATGTCCTCACTTTGTCAAAATGTCCTCACTTTGCGATAAAAATACAAAAAATGGTTCTCACTCAGCAACAAGTACAAGAACACACACACACACACACATCTTACTGGGCAAAGGGGAAAAGGAACTGGACTGTTGCTCAGTGTCCAAAGTCCTGTTTTCAGATGAAGGTCAATTCTGCATTTTATTTGGAAATCAAGGTCCTTTCTGGAGAAAGAAGAGTGGAGAGGCACAGAATCCATGTTGCTTGAAGTCCAGTTTGAAGTTTCCACAATCAGTGATGGTTTAGGGTACCATGTCATCTGCTGGTTCTGGTCCACTGGATTTTCTGAAGTCCACAGTCAAAGCAGCCATCTACCAAGACATTTTAGAGCACTCCATGCTTCCTTCTGCTAGCAAGCTGTATGGAAATGCTGATTTCATTTACCAGCAGGACTCGGTACCAACCCACACTGCCAAAGGTACCAAAAGCTGGTCCGATGACCATTGTGTTACTGTGCTTGATTGGCCAGCAAACTCCCCTGACTTGAACCCCATAGAGAATCTGTGGATTATTGTCAAGATGAAGATGAGACACCAGAACCAACAATGCAGTAGACCTGAAGTCATCTATCAAAACAACCTGGGCTTCGTGAACACCTCAGCAGAACCGCAGGCTGATCGCTTCCATGCCATGCGGCACTGATGCAGTAATTCATGCAAAAGGAGCCCCAACCAAGCTTTAAATACATAGAAATGAACATACTTTTCAGAAGCCTGACATTTCTGTTCAAAATATTAAAATATGTAATATTCTATTTTTCTGAGAAATTTAATCTTGGGTTTTCATCCCCTGTAATCCACAATCATCTAAATGACAAGAAATAAAGGCTAGAAATATTTCTGTCTGTAATGAATCTTTATACACGTTTCTTGTTCTGACTTCCTGTTGATTTTTCTGACTTTAAATTCAAACTTCTAAATACAAATGAAATGCATCAAAAACGTGGCTCTATTATGTTTCAATTTACGACATATGTCATGTTTACATTAGGATGAAGTTTTAAATAAACTCTCAAATCCCCCTGCTCAGGCTGATGAAGAGACACTTATCAGTTTTAGGCATTTATAATGAGTTAACCTCCTAACTCTAAGGTCATCATGCTAATAAAAACAGAACAGGTTTGCAGTGCATTATGGTCTATTTTAACCGATATACGTATTTCTCTGCATTCAAAGACCGAAGTCAGTCTGTGTGTGTGGATGTGGATGATTTAACGAGATACAAACCATCACAAGTGCAAATAATCTTTTTGTTTAACACCTGCAGCAACCATATTGGATTGGGAGGTTGGGGTTGCAATTCCAATGTTCTTGTTGAATTTTCAGGGAAGTTTTGACTTGCAAGCACAAGCTCTGATCTATTTGCTGCACCTTAATCCTTATTTTCATGAAATTACGTTGGTCACACGAGAGAAATTTAGTGTTATATTACAATTAGAAACCAAATTCATTTGACCAAACGATAAATTGATGTTAGTGTGCTCAGAGCAATTGGGGATAAATTGCCTGAAGAAAGCCTGGAATAACAAACGGTGCATTTTGCATCTGAATAAACAACAGGATGTCTGGAAAAACGTCTTCTGGTCTTGTTAGAACAAAGTAAAGATGATCAAGAAGCAGTTCAATTTTAAATAGAAACTGTGTGTTTTCATGTGCTGCTGCTCACTGTTAAGGTAATTATCTGAATTTCAGACCAAACTTGAAGCTTGCTTTAAACAACTATGTTCAAAAGGGATTTTAATGTGCACAGACAAAAGCAAACCAATTAAACTGTTTAACTGGAGCAGGGTGACTTTAAACTGTCTGTTCCCTTCATAACAGATTTTATTCTCTCCATGCTTAAAATTGCTGTGCAGTATTTAGAAAAAAACAAAAACAGGCTGTGGCAGGAAATGACGAAACGTGCTCGCTGCCTTGTAATTAGACCACGACAAACAAGACGCACCCTCAGAAACACTCCATTTACAGAACAGAAAAAAACATCCATTATCTCCACACGTTTATTGTGCTGAAATTTCTTCATCATGAGCAGTGACACTAAGCTTCAGCAGGAGGTTTTCTATTTCACGGAGCTGCATCTAGGCACAGAAACTCGAAGCATGGCAATTTCTTTTCCTACAGAAAACGACAAAGAGCCGGTGCAGAAAGGTTCATGTAGCAGAGTATATATAATATATTTATCTAAAGTTTAACAAGTTAAATGAATCTAACAAGATAACAAGGGTCATCAGTGAGGAAGAATCTCAGGCACACAGTAATACATTAGTCCAGAAGGAGAAAGAAGGCTGCCAACTCCACTAAATTTAAACAATACAGATAAAAAAAAATTTACATTTAGAATGAAAAAGGTTGAAACACGATAAATATGTACACCCAGATGTCCATCAGGGAACAAAGATGCTGTTAAGATGATCTGTTCCACATCCGGAGTTAAAAGTATCCGACGGCTGGAGACCCTCCTTCTGTTCTAGTTCAATCTAGAGTTTAATCAACACAAAATGCTTAAAAATGATATTTACTACCATGCAGTCAGGGTTGTTTAGTTGTTCAATTCTACATATATGTTTGATTTACAAACAACCAAAATTCATAAAAAGGTTGAAAACTGGGCTGTGATGATGCAGATCGGTCTAGTTTTACTTTTCAGACAAACTCTCCAGAAAACAAGAAACGTGCTCATAAAAACACAACCAGAGCAAAAAATAATAAAACAAATCAATGCTCATTAAAGATCAGTGGAAACATCTAAAACAAACTGATTGTTGTAATGCCAATAAGGCATTTTCCACTGATTATTGATCATTTTCATACTTTCTTGATGATAACACATCTGTAAATAGCCTAGTCTAGAAAGAATCTAACTCGAAATCTAAATCTGCCAGGGGTATGAATCATTTAGGACTTAACTGTGTACGTATACATAATATTAACACTAAAACTAAGGTTGATTATTCACTGTAACAAGGCTTCTCGGTAATTAATTTTACGTTGATGGAAAGACTGTTGAGTTCCGTTTAAATGGAGTCACATTTGTAAGGAAACGCATTTGGGCCGAACCCTCTTTGCTAACGCCAAACATGATATTGACTCTTGTTTTGGTGTCATTTAGTTTGATGACTGAACAGCCTGGCTGGTCACACACTGCTGTGGGACGGCCTCCCATTCTTAGACCAGCATTTGCCACAAGCGTCAGGACTGCAGGCATCATCTTAACATCTCTCTGCATTGTGATTGCACACAACAACAAATCTTGTTTTTTCCAGTAAGGAAGATGCTTCCCCACAGCATCATACTGCCACCACCAAAAGCTGTTTAGCACCGGTAGAGAGGATCTCCATGAGTGCAGCCCACAAATGCATTCCTTATGAATGTGGCATCATTTAAAGGGAAATGAACAGGCTTTCCAACAGTACGAGTATCAAATCATCATTGCAATTCCAGTGAAAGCAATATTGCAATAGCCAAAACCTGGTTAGATGTAATATTTGGTAGATTAACATACTTCAGGTACCATTCATTTAAACTCTGCTTGCCAAGAATATGTTTGGCCAGTTGGATGGACTTTCACTTTTCTTTCTGCCCATCCCTAATCCTAAAGTTTAAGGAGAGAGGTGGGCATCATGCCCCACCTCTTGTGTGCTTCACCCAGATGCTTCTCCAGGATTTGTTGAATCTGTGGGAAAAGCAGAACATCGGTCCATATATGATGTACCTGACTGAAAACAGCTTTAGGTTCATTTCATCTGTAAAGAAAAATAGATCAGAGGGGAAAGTTTCGAATTGTTAAAAAACGTCTGGAGAGTCACGATTGCTTGGCAGTTATTGAGCCAAAGGGCGTCTTATTAGAACCAAAAGTACAAAACTCAAAAGATTTTTAAATGCAATAAATCATAAAAACTGGAAACATGAGGATTGAAAAGCGGCCATTTCGGCTGCAGCTTGAGATAATGTCCACAGCATTTTGGAAATTAATTTGAGGCTGCGGTGATGCAAGAAATGCAGCTGCGGCTCAGGTGGTTTTAAAGATCAAAATGTTTGCTTCTTTTCTTCATCAGGATATATATTTTTAAGTTTGAGAGCATTTCCTGACTTCATTTTTTTGGGAACTCTGGGAAAATTATCAGGAGATAAACCATCTGGGTCATTAAACAAGCGCTCCACCTCATCTTCAACGCTTTTTTGATCTTTGCAGTTTCATGATTAAGTAGAAAAGCATCACCTCTTTGCTTTGCTGAACAAACCAGCAGAAAATAAAACTTTCTGCCAGTCTCTGTTGGAGATCAATCAGATGTGTTCCCGGTCTTACAGCAGGATCCATAAACAAAGAAAGAAAAAGAAGAATATCCAGACATGTTCTCCTCTAAATCAGTTTATTTTTCCTTCAGCTGATGCGGCGACAGCTGTTAGTTCCCCCCAGCCTGTCCATCCCGCCGTCAGTCCGCTGCTCAGGTGCTTGTGGTCCGACCTTCAGTCCTGACTGCTGTAATTTTTTTTGTCATTTCAGACAACAGACAAAAAAAGAAAGAGAGCCATCTGTCTGAGCCCTGACCTCTGACCTCTTGATGCCGCCTCTCCTGCTCCCCAGGGATTGTTAACAGTGTGTGTTCAGGTCGGGGGTTTTGGTCTTTCCTGTCGTCTGGGGGACTTGCTCCCACCTGGACCGCTTTCCCCTCAGATTTTCCTCTCTCTTTTGCTGGTTCATTCTCTCTGGTTCTCGTTCAGCCTGGACCCAGACTCTGATCAGCGTCTCCTGGAGGACAGAGCAAGAGAGTTACTGTAGACGTGATGAGCTCCAGCTCAAACTATCGGAGTTGTGAATAACAAGAAAGAAGAATCCCGTTTCTGTCCCAAATATGGGTGTAAACATTCCCGTGTCTCTACCCTAAAGCTTTTCAGCCATTAGATCTTTAACCCAGCTTAACTCTAACATGCAGCCTCATTAAGCTTCATCACAATTACTGACAAAAAACTAAATAATATTTAAATTTGATGTTTGGGAGCATGATACCAATTCTGCCCCCCATAAACTGCTGCAAGTCACATTCTATGTGAGATTTCTAGCAAGTTTGAATCTCTTATGCAGGATAAGTGTGTGCATGGGTCCGTGCGCATTATAGATGTAAATACAGAAGAAGAATGCATTTCTAAGGATGTGTCAGGATCAGGTTCTGAAGGTGTTTAGACCCAACCTCAAACCGTCCATATTTATCCAACCAAGAAGCAGCCAAAATAAAAAAGCAATATGTAAAAACCTGGGTCCATCCCATGATCCGGCAGCTTGTAGAACCACCAGCAGTGGGATCATTGCGGCCCAGCCTTCTTTCAAATGGTTAATTTCTACAGGCCTCTCTGAAGTTCTGGACTTTGACTGGACCATTTTAACACCTTGATTCTTTTGTTTTTCAGCCATTTAGATTTAAATCTGTGGCTGTGTTTGGGATGATCGTTCTGATGATAACCCAGTTCACGTTCGACTCAATTACTGCAAGCTGGCCAGGTCCTGCGGCTGTAATAAAAGCCCAAATGATCAGTCCTCCACCACCGTGCTTCACGCAGGGTTTCTGCAGGGCTTTAGACAGTGTTAAAGAAAGCTTAAAACACAAAGTCGGGTCTTTTCTACGTTAGATCTACATTGACTTTTTACTTGGTTCCTAAATTTCTGCTCCTAACGCTGTAAAATTAAATTATTTGTTATATTATCAACTACCAGCTCCTTTGTCCTGCTAGAGTTTAAATTTAATGAGGTTTGGTTTCATGGATTTCAGCAGTTGGATGCATACGTGTAATAGCTCTGGAGTAAGTTGTTACTAAGGAGTTAAGTTAATTATAGATCCTAAATTTAAATAATTAAGATCTTGAATAGGGTCTTAAGAGTCTGTAATTCAGGTTATGGAAATGTGACAAAAATCCTGTTGACAGCTACTATGAGGTGTTTGTGGAAGAAAAAAACCGTCATTGGTGCTTGGTTCTGTGTAATATTGCTAAACATCTCTACTGTGGTCTCATCTGTCTGAAGGACATTGCTCCATAAATCTCGAGCTTCCTTCAGATGCAGCAGTGCAACTATGCAAATCTAAGTTGAGAGCAGGAGTTGTCTCCTTTAATCCATCTAAACAGCTATAGTTCAGTTTTTCACTTTAGCATCAAACATGCAGACACCTGCTGTGTCTGTGAAGGAGCTCTGTGGTTCGTCATTTTATTGAGGACTTCACGCTCTGACCTTGGGGTGAATACTCTGGGATGTCCACTCCTGGGAAGATTGTCAGAAGTCTTAAATGTTTTCCACCTGTATATCATGTTAGAATGATGGACTTCAAATCATTTTAGTTTTTCATATTAGTTCATCTGTGGTCATTGCTGATGTCTTCCCGTCTTGGCATTGTGTTAACGCACACCTGAATGATCAAGAGCTGCAAACTGACAGAACTTCTGCTTAAAAAGAGATGCTAGCTCAGGATGATCAGTTAATTAAATCAGTTAAATTCAATGGAAGCACCAAGGGTTGCACAGTTGATAGCTGAACCCAATAAAGACCAGATCAGTTTTATTTGATCCTGCTACAGCTAAACTGACACACAACAGATGCAGAGGATTGTTGCTGTTAAACAGTCTTTTATTTTAACTCAAAAAACCAAATGTGTGAATATAAAAACTTTCTAAATGTTGGTCTTTGGCTGTTTAAGGCCTTATTCCACAGCAGGTTCCTGCTGTCTCTGCTGCTTGGCTTCCCTGTCTCTCTCCCTCTGCCTGCCTCGGACATCATGCTTTTCAAATCTCGCCCTTTTCTCTCTGCTAAGAGAGACACGTGTAAGGTGTTTGTCAGCGAATGAGATAACAGGCCCTGATCTGTCACGTTCTCTTTGTTTGCTGCCTCGTAGCTCTAGATGCATGTCTCACCTTCCTCCAGTTTTGAAGATGAGGTCGGCGTTGGGAGCGCCTTTCGGGTGTTGGTAGCGGGGCCGGCGCTCCCGGTTGGTGTTGGCTGGAGCCGGACGCTGGGCAAAGGACTGCATCATCTCTGCAACACGCACAGAAACAAGGTTTAATCAGAAGAATGTGATGTTTTGCGACAAACAAATGCCATTTGTCTGTCCCGTTGCACAGAAGAAAACCTCAGGCTGTTACTTTAGAAGTAAAAGAACTAATCGACAGGATGTTGATTTAAAGGTTTGGGTTTTTCCCTGACAGGCCTGTTAGCCAGCGTTCCAGCTCCAAATCAAACTGGGTGATAGAAATATTTCAGGAGATAAACCCTGAAATCTTTATCTGCCTGTTTAAATAACAAACAAATTTGTGTTTGTTCCTTTTTCTCATTACAGAGCTGCATTAAGCTCCATCCAGGATCCTTGCTGCGTACCCTGATAGTCCTCCTGCTCCTGCCTCTCGTTGATGTCCAGAGTGAGTTTCTTCATCCTCATGCGCTCCTCCTGCTCGGCCTGCTGCTGGTTGAAGTGGTTCGCCGCCAGGTGGGACGACAGGGGGACATTCAGGATCTTATACTGTCAACAATGAGAACACATCAGAAAACTGCTTAGGAAGCTGCTCAAGATCAGATCTATCAGTTAGAAGCACCATTAATATGCAGACGTTATGTAGGCATTTAAATACAAAACAACCCACAATGAACCTGTGTAATCATGAATCAATAACACTCCATTTTAGTGGCTTTCATGTGTGTTTCATGATGTAAAGACCTGGTTACCAAAGCAAAGACATTTCCTTCACAACACGCAGCCTGTTAGCTTAGCATAAAGACTGGAAACAAAGGGAAACTGCTAGCCTGGTTGTGCTAATCGAAACAAAAATCCACCTGGCAGAATCTTTACAGCTCAACCATAAACAGAACAGACATGCATCCAAACTGAAAGCTTTGGCTTTACATCCAAAATAAATCCATAATGTTCCAGACTTTCCACACTGTGAAAGACCTTCTTTACTAAAGAGCAGAGACTGGTGTGCTGAAGGTGGAGCACACAAACAAAGCTGGTTCTGTGGGACAGAGCTGCAGTTAAAGCCCGTCCAGCAGACCGGTTCACACACACAGCATGCCTGTATCCTCCACTGCAGGAAGCGAACGTCAGAGTGTTTACAGAGGGAGAAACGTCATTTCCCTCCACACACCTCACCACAAAGTAGCTCTGTGTTCACACTGAGCCGATGTGGCGGCTGACGCCTAAACGGAGCGTAGCAGAGTGGACTCTGGCAGAGAGAAGGACACACCCTTCAGCACAGGAGCCGGCCTCGGCCCTCAGACCGCTAGTTTCAACCGGACGGGCCTCGCTCATACAGACACTGTGGAGAGCTTTAACCCAACGTGTGGCAGAGCAGCTCCTCTAACTGCTAATCAATCCAGACCTCAGAAATAACAGCCTGGACATGGTCTGGTGTGTTCACCAGCTTCTCTATACCTCGACTTCTAATGCAGATTTGTTCTTATTTTTACTGAAGCATAATTTTATTACTGAAACATTTAATCTACCAGAAGCAATGATTCTAATAGCAGCCCAGTATCACCTTTCAGTAACATCATTACACCTCCACCTAAACCCTCCTGGATGCGTCAAATAAATTCTGGTTCCCAAGCATGGCTACTTAGAGATACAATAATTATCAGCAGCCACTTTATTAGGTACGCTGATCAGTTCTCAGAACCCGCTGATCTTCTGGGATTTTCACACACAACCACCTCTTAGGTTTACAGAGAAGAAAAGGCAGACCGGTTCCAGGTGACAGAAAGGGACCAGCAGCTCAAATACCCCCTCATTAAAACCAATACAGAACACCGTCTCTGAACCATGAAGCAGATGAGCTACAGCAGCAGAAGATCACAGCAGGCGCCACTTCTGTCAGTGAAGAACAGGAAACCGAGGCTGTGACTCCCACAGGCTCACCCAAACTAGACAATACCAGACTGGAGAACCGATGGCAGGTCCAATCAGTCTTTATTTCAGTACCAACTGAGCAGAACCTGGGGTTTAAGCTGTGTTGCTACTGACCATGTCCACCCCTTTAAGACCACAGTGGACACATCTTCTGATGGCTGTTTCCACCAACACAGATGGGAAACAAAAAGTAACAAATCATTTTCATAAAGAGAAACGTTATGATCAGAAATCCGTTATGATCGGGTCTGCTCTTCTACCTGACCATTACGACAGGTTGTTCGGTGTGACATTAAAACCGCTGATCCAGACCACCTAGCAGATCAGAAGAAGCTCAGGCTCTCTGGGAGGTAAGCTTAAAAAAATGATGGATGAGATGTTTGAACACTGTGTTCTCTCACCTGCTGCTTGTTTCCTTTGCGAGTGAGCATGACGAACTGCATGGTGTCGGAGATGTCCGAGTCTCCCTCTCCCATGCACTGCTGTCCGGATCCGCCCTTCTTCAGCTGACTCTTCAGCTGCAGAGGAATGGCCACGTCCAGCTGGTGCACCTTCACCACCTCGCCGCTACGCTGCTGCAGAGACCAAAACAAGCACGTCAGGAGGCTTCAGTGGGGACAACTGAGTCAATATCTTCCAGAGTAATTGTAGGAGGATGCCATGCCTGCAGGTTCTCCAGCATCATCTTATCCAGAGCCTGAATGAAGTCTTCATCCTCAGCACAGGCCACATGTTTCAGTCCACCACCACGGATGGTGACCTCCTATCAACAGGCAGCAAATGTTACATTTAGAATAACACCAATTTTCTACCGTAACACTATAAGATATATGATCTTCATACACTGTTCTCCTCGTCTGTCTCGTTCTCTTTATTGGAGTCGGTCAGATAATCTGTGTTCTCCTCCTCCTCTTCCTCCCTCTCCTCTTCCTCATTCTCAGATCCTTCCTGAGAAGGCCAAGAAGAAACCACAGATGATTATCTCCCAAACAAAAGTAAAAGTAAACAAGCAAAGACGAAGAAATTAAAAACAGATTGAAACGTAGCTGATGTTTGGTCGATCATTGGATCAAGATGCAAAAAAAACAAAAACAATTTTGACCCGGAAACTTTAAATAATTTGATCTGAATGACATTTGGTTTTTCCTACAAGTAAGCGAGAGGTATGTTGACCCACTCTGCGTTTCCAGCATGAACAGACTGTTAAAGGTCACACAGAAGCCCAGACTTTGACTAGGCCACTCTAAATTCTTAATTCACAGCCTTTCAGATCCTGAAGCAGGAAAGTAACCCTGAGACCATCACACTACCACGACCATGTTTGACCTTTGGCAGAGGAAAAATGAAGCACAATTTCCAAAAGGTTATATTTATTTATTTATGTTTTTACTTGATTCTACTGATGAGGCAGTTTTAGGCCGGAGTGAAGCTACTGAACCTGAACTCAACTTCCCAGAAAGAAAGTGTTTTATGGATGATTTAACAGGAGGCCAATTCTTCACATACGTCTGGATACACCTTCATGCAAACACTGCATTTTGTGTTAACTTGTGTTATCTTTGTCTAATATTTGATGATCGGAAACCTTTTGTGGCAAACACTTTTTCTGTCCACTGTATAAACAATTTAAAGGTGTGTTGAGATAAGATTGTTTCTGACACAAAAGGCATTCAGGGTGGGGTCCTAGAAAAGTAGGCAGACCAGGAACATTACCTCCAAATAAAACAAAATTAAAACAAGTTTCAATCTTTCCTGGTCATTGCACAATAAAAACCAAACACAGCAGAGCCACACAAATAATTCATGCCAACTGTCAAGCACGGTGTTGGTGGGCTGATGGTTTGGGCTTGTTTTGCAATCTAAGTGCCTGGACACCAGATGATTACAACCTGAGATGATTAAGCTTAAGTATTTTTTTGAAAACTTTATAGGACCCTGCAGAAACTCTGTGTTAAGCACGATGGTGGAGGGCTGATGATTTTGTCTCGTTTCTATAACAACAAGGACATGAACACCCTGCAGTCACTGGGTGGACCGTCAATACCTCTAGAGTTCTACAGACAAATGAGCCCAATGGGCCCAAACTCAGCAACAAGTTTACAGCACAATACAAAGAAAAGAATCAAGGGGCAGCAGTGGCCTAGTCAAAGTCCAGAACTTAACATGACTGAAATGTTGTGGTGAGACCTCCAGAGAGCTGTGGAGAAACCTCAGTGAAAGGTGTTTCACATAAATGAGTTCTTTTAAAGCCAAACAGGAAGACAGAAGTTGTCATGGTGACCGTTTGTTGGCACTCTCTCGTTTCTTTGTAACGTGATGTAAACAAAGACACGTGACCATAACAACAGAAGGACTCACATCCTCTTCCTGTTCGTTCATCTCGCTCTCGTTCCCTGACTGCTCCTCGGTGTCAGCGGCTCCCTCGTCATCCTCATCTTCGTCTTCCTCATCGAGAGGCTCCCCTTCGCTCATGGCGCTGGAGCGACCGTCCTTCTCCATGGCCATGCCTTTGTTAAAACACACAGAGTTGATCTTTTAGGAAACAGCAACATTACTGAAACAGAAACTCTTGTTATGAACACATTAAACATGGAGGGAATCATCGGATCATAAAAATGTTCCTATTTTGACTTTAACAGAGTTTGTAAAAAGCCAGGGCAGAAATAAAGCTCTGAAGTTGCAGATCAGGTCTTTTGCGACTGAAGGACTCAGGATTGTCCGACTCCGGTTGAAGTATGAAAGGGTAACAATGGGCCTCTGTTTACCTGCTGGGGGCCTCCATCAATCACTCTTCACTCTGCAGCATTCAGGCAGCCCCTGTCGAACTCCAGCACTGGAAAGTTACAGGGGACAAACACTCAGCTGAGGTCCGGATCAATAACCTGCAGGACTCTCCTTTATTTCCCCTACGTCACTTCTCACACTCACCTTTAGGGGGCCCCGTTACTTTAATAAGAGCAACATTCTTACTAAACATTCTTACTTTTGCAGCTTTTATGTAATAATCCCAGAAGTATTTGTACACTGATTTAGAGGTATTTGTAGCTCCTTTGAGGACTTCAGGTGGTTATACTGGAGTCACCGTCTCAGAGGGTGGAGCTCACATTTTTCTCTGCATTCCAGCTCAACACCTTGAAACTGTCGAACAAAGCAGAGGTTTTATGCTGTCATCAAGCCGCAGAGCCAGATACACCCGCTACATAAACGCTTCCTCCTTCCCTTTCACCTCATCCGGAGCAATTTGGTCACACTAACTAAACTAGGCTGCAAGACGAGCATTTAAGGAAAAACTTCACCTTCTTAAGTGTCTTCAAATATAGTCACGGTAAAAAGAAAGTCCATCCACATCCTAATCTGGGGTTTTATGTAACCTCCAACACACAATAGGTTGCAAACTATCATTACTCAACAAACAATAAGTGAAAATGAAAAAGCTTTGTGGAATAAATAAGTACACCTAGAGATCGAACAGCTGATAGAACCACCTTCAGCAGCAGGAACTCTCAGTGGTCATTTTCTGTCTGAGTTTATTACATTAATGTAGAGGAGTTTTGGCTCAATCTTTCTAATGTTGCTTCAGTTCATTGAAATGTGTTTCTGCACAGCTCTGCTAATAACATTTGAACCAGGCTGAGGTCTGGACTTTAACTAGGCCATTCCAAACCCTTGATTTTTTTTCCTCAACCATTCAGTTGTAGATGAGCTGCTGTGATATGGGACCATTTTCCTGTTGATGACCCAGTTTGGTCCAAGCTTCAGCTGATGGACAGAAGGACTCACATTTAACTCAAGAATGCAGATCTTGGTCCACTCAGTGACTGCAAGGTTCTCAGGTCATGTGGCTGTAAAAAAACGCCTGAACCACCAGCCCCCCACCACCAAGGTAGACAGCAGGTTTAAAGGTTTTTGTGCTGAAATGCTGTGTTGGTTTATTCCTGACATCTCTACTCATTTGTCCAAAAGGACATTGTCCCAGACGTCCTGTCCTTCATTCAGATGAAGCTTTGCAAACCTAAGTCATGCAGCCATATTGATTTTAGAGCAAAGAAACTTTCTCCTTCAACCCTTCCAAGCAGGCAAGAAAATGGTTCTTTCTTTGTCTAATTGCCGTGTCATGAACTTTAACCTTTAACCTGCGACCAAAAGCCAGCGGAGTCTGGAAAAGTTGTTTTAAATGTTTTCTACTCAGAATGACGGATCTCAAAAAGTCTGTAAATGGTTTCATGATGCTTCCCAGATTGACGGACATCAACAGTTGATTAAAGTCATTGCTGATATCTTCCTACCCTGGCATTGTGTTAACACACCTTTAGGATGCAGAGCAGCAAACTCACAAAACTCCAGCTTTTATAGGTGGTGTTCACACTGATGGCGATCAGCTAATCTGTGCGTTTGATCAGCAGCACCTGGCTGCTACTTTCTAGCCAGAATGTACTTCGTTTTTCTTAGCATTCCTTGTAATGTAACGGTGTTTAATTTAGTGCCAAATAAAATGACATTAAAACCTTCCATAGCAATCCTAGTTGATTCATGTCACAAATTACACTATTTTATTGAATATCTGACTTAATTAACACAACAGATATTCCCTCCTGAGTTTAACCTGCAATAATATCCTCATCCAACCCAGAAGACAAGTCTGGGTCTGACTTTCACCGCACAAAACCTTCATTTTTTCTCTTTTCATGCAGTTTGTAGAAAGACAGCACTCTCTACTTTGAGGGAAATGCTGATTTTCTAGCCTGGCGAGAACATAAGTAGTCACGTGTTAACTCCTTTCATTTAAAGATGTTTTTCTGCTCCTGGTGTTTGATTTCTGTCACCCTGCATGTTTCTGGCAAACAGCTTTAAACATCATGAAATCAACTTTTGAAAGATCATCATTAAGATCATGTATGTGACTGTTTGTTGTCTTTAAATGAAAATATTTACTCATGTGTTTACCTGATTCTATAAATAGCAGGAGATAATTACCAGGTAAAGTTATTTAGTGAAACATGCTGAAAACAGAACAATGACATTTATTTTTGATGAGTAATTTCTGTTTTGGTGACGCAGCTGAAATAAAATAATTCACAGTTGTCATTAAACTTAATCTCCAGTAATTGTTTCCAAGTCCTCCGTACCGACGGGATTGGTCAGGTGAGCGGATGTGTTTGGAATGTGTGTGTTTCGGTGAACCGGCAGATCGAGCAGCCCTCCTACACAGCAGGGAATGCTGCTCTGCCAAGAGGAAACCAGAGGAACCGGCTGCAGCATCAACCCGCATCATCGGGAAGCTCATTCTTACCCAGTTTGACGAGCACTTCCCTCTCCAGGTCGGCGACGTGCTTGGTGGCCTCATCCAGGGAGCAGCTAAGCCTCATTTTTGGTCTGAGCAGCTCCAAGGTGTCGCTGATCATGTAGTCGATGTCGATGGGGAACGGGTGGTCCTTCGTCCAAACATCCACGCTTTTTTTCCACCAAATGTACCTCTGCAGACACATACAACCTTTGATTAAATCATCTTCTAGATTCTGATCACATTCAGGGTAATTACATCCCATGTTAGTGACAGGAGGTGCTTCAGGAGCAGACGGACCTGGAAATAGATGAGGAAACAGTCGAGCTTCTTCTTGCTGGAGCCGCGATCAAAGTACTGACCGCAGGTATCGAGCAGGGTGCAGACCAGACGGATGCGAAACAGGTGCTCTGGGGGGTCCAGAGGACTGGGGCTGCCATCCTGGTTCACCCCGAAAGAGATGAAGGAGAAGAGAGCGCGGAAGACGACTGCAGACTCCACCATTCGGTAGTTGTAGAGCTCGCCCAGGAACTTGGCGCTGCTGATGCGCCGCTGGTTGAACTTGGGCTGGTTGACCTGAATGAGAACGTGAGGAATTATGACCAATAATAATCTGTCCTGCAAGGTTGCACAAGATGTTCTTACTGAGAAAGTGTGTAATTTAATGTCAGTACAGCTGCACATAAACCTGCACACACCATCTTCGTATTGAAACATGGTGGTGGGAGCATCATGCTTTGGGAAAGCAGATAAATGGAGCTAAGTCCAGGACAATCCTGGAAGAAAACCTGTTAGAAGCTGCAGGAGACTTGAGACTGGGGTTGAGGTTCACCTCCCAGCAGGTCAACTACCATAAATATACAACCAGAGCCCCATCCAATCTGACTGAGCTTGAGCTGTTTTAGAAAGAACATTTTCAGTCTGTAGATGTTCCCTAACCCCTGATTACCCAGGTGCTATTAATGGCGACATTTGTGGTTTCTCCGTTTATCAAAAATCTCAAACTTACGGCTAAAATGTTAAACTCAAGGCTTAATTTGGACAGATTAAAAGTCAACTCATTTCCTTCTTTTTATTTACATTCAATGTCAAAAAACTCCAGTTGTTTCAGACACAATTTTCACTTTTAGAAGACAGAATATAGAAATATTTTGTTTTCTTTGCTTTATGTAAACCCGTCGCCTGCTAGAAGCCAAAATTATGTTTTCCATATTTTCCAGGACTGCATAGGAACCAGAAACATAAACGAAGTGACCATGGCGAAACGTACAACCTGATCCAATAAAATGCTCAATTCTCTTAAAACAGACTAGAAAAAACAAACAGAAATGTAAGTGGAAAGAAAAACCAAATTCTAAAGTCTGCAAAGGTTTGAGTGAGAAAAAAATGGCGGCGTCACAGCAGCATTGTGCTTGACATAAATCATCCTAAAGGCACCTACAGGCATTTTTAAAGAGTAATTAATCATTTAATAAAACTTCCGTTTCCTTCCAGAGTCACAGCAGACAGAAACTGGTTACCAGTCACATGACAACTGTTAACCTAATTAGACCAGCAGTTGATGCAGGTCCAAACGTTTGACTGGGGGATCGGACAGAAACAGGTTTGTAAAAACAGACGGTTCTGTAGTGGATCTCTCAAACATCTGAATGATCCAGTTAATGGCTCTAGCTTTCTCCTGCTTTTAAAGCCCAAACTACCAGGATGATCAGCTACGGTTCTGGCTCAGAGAGATCTGAAGCTCATAGTTCTGCTGGTGAATATTCACGCCTGCATGGAGCAGGTTTAAATGTACCGGAAGCCCAAGAGCCGGACAGCGTTCCTGCATGACATCCTGCTACACACTGATCTGCTCAGTTTTCCTACAAGTGAAGAAACAAAAACAAACTTTGTCAAAATTAGAGCCATTTTTGTTCCTTCTGGCTTTGTTGGACCTCTTCACTCCGGACTCATCCAACCTTAGGCTGAGAAAATACAACTATGCGCCATGAAGCTGATGAATCCATGCTCGATTATGTTAGAAACTTTAACACTGCTGCTGGAAGTGAGAGGCAAGCAGAGCTTGTATTTATGGTTGTTCTTGTTGGACCTCTGCCCACAAAACTGCTTGCAAACTGGACCGAATCTCTGCAACCTTGGGTCAGTAATCGGTCCAAAAAAGATGAAACAATTCTGCTTATTCTGGCCGATACCGACTTCTGGTTTTACTTGAAGTCTGAACTACCGATGGTGTTTTTTTTTTTTTACAGATCTGATAAAAATCTGCAGCAGCTTCTTGAAATCCAACAGAAAATACAGAAATGACAAGATTATCCACATTTGACTGAAATCTAAACAAAGTTCACAGTGTTGGTTGATGTGTTTACAGACTGAAAATGGAGGCTGTTCTTATTTCTGATTCATTTCATGAACAGGAAAGATAACATGTGATTTTTAGCACCAGGTACATGGAAGATGGATCAGAACTAGGATCAGTAAAATCTTTTAGTTTCAGGCTAAAACTTAAAGCTAAAAGAAGGAAATAAAGACAAACACTTCTGATAAAAGAGACGATTCTGCACCTCCAGGAACCTAAACGTTGCAAGTTGTTGGTCAACACCTCAAATACCCTAAAAGGACCTGCAGAAAAGGACTCCCATCCATTACATGGAGCAATGTCTTCCAAACTATTCTTGAAGGCCAAAGCAATCAATTAAAAGGTTTCTAGTTCAGCCATCGTTGAATCGGACCTCGTCAACAGAGGACAAAAAGTTCTGCGTTTACACTCAGGGTCAGCAGGATGGATGGGTAATATGTGCAGTATTGTGCACACAGTTCTCCATGTGCAGCTGTGAAGCTTTGGTGAGCAGCCAAAACATTCCAGGGAACCCTCATGATTTACATTTTCCTTTTGGTCAGAACAACAACTAAATAAACCTCGGATGGTTACTGCTTTTCCTCTTCAACTGATGATTTTAATGCACAAGAGCTTGTTTTCTACATTTGGAAAGGTTACAGAGAAAACAGGACTAAATGTGAGTTTCAGAAATAAACTGAATAGTTTAAATTGGGAAAACGTAAACCAGATCAACATATATAGATAGAAAAAGTTTTTTTCCTGGTTCTTTACCTCCATGCCAAGCCGGATGTCCTCCAAGACTCCGTCCACCACATGGATACCCACGTCCTCCTGGTAGGCCACCAGGCCGGCCAGCAGGTTGGCCACACAGTGGATGCTGTTGTACTTGACGTTCCAGATGTTGATCATGCAGCAGATCAGGTAGCCCTTGACCTCGGGGTCCTGCCACGGCAGCTTGCGCATCTGCCTCAGCACTTTCTCTGTGGTGACTTTGGACAGGTCCTTGTAGAGCAGCTTGCGGATGTACTCGTGCAGCGGCGGCCTCTTCTTCTTCACGGCCTTCTCAATGGGTGGTGGGTTGCAGTAGTAGTAGGCGTTCTCCACCATGGTCACGTAGCGGGCGTCCAGGTGTTGCGCCTGCTTTTTACGCATCATTTGTTCCTGCAGAGCAGAGAGGATCTGACTGAAATGTCTCACTGGGACAGATGTGTTGGCACAGCTGGTAAACTTTAAGGCTTTCTACACATCTTTACCAGAAGTGCCAGTCAATAACTGTGCGTTTAAAGTTGTGCTACAACACTGTAACCTCGTCTTTAAATTAAAGCCAAAACTAAATCGCAGTTTGGCTGTAGGAGAGGAAGAGGACCAGCACTGACCAGCAGGACGCTGGTCCGCAGGTTAGAATCCGGCGACCTGAACAGGAAGCGGCCGCAGGTCTCCAGCAGAGTGCAGGCCATCTCGATTTGGTGATGAGTGAAATCAGACAGCAGCATCTGTTGGAACACAATCGCAAACATCCAACTCAACATTTCTGACCTTCCCAGTCCAGATTTTCTAAAAATCTGCCCACAGAACTTTATACAAATGCATAAAGACGAGGAAAATGCAGCTCTCAGTGACAGAATATTACATTTATAATAACTTTATATGAATTATTTGAAACCAGAGAGGTTTGAAAGGTCCAGCCTCAGATCTCAGCTGATTCTGACCCACCTTCAGACAGTGAAGAGTGTCGGTCTTTGAGAACATCTTGAACTTGGAAAGCTCCCCGATGAATCGCACCGTTTTGTTTTTTGTCTCGATGTTGATCTGGTCTTTCTTACGGATCTAAAAAAGGCACAAATTTAACTTCTTCACCAAGATGAAAAACACTTTTTTTGCTAAAACAATTAAAAACTAATATTTCATTTAGCTATTTCCAATTCTTATTTGATGTTTTTGGGTTTCTTAAAGTTTCAATAAATCCACCTAAAATATTTTAGGGCCTAAAAGGCCCCCAGAAACCCTGTATTTAGTGCTCTAATTATTTCTATGACGGCACAGGGAAGCTAAGGATTTAAATTAAGGGAAAAAGACCTACATGGAACCTGAAGTCTCCCTTCAGCATGGAGCAGAGATCCTCGGCCACGTCCGACATGCAGGGATGCAGAGTTGCCACCAGGCGTGAGTAGAAAGGCAGAAGATCCAACCTGAAAGATCAGTCAGTAACCTTCAAACAAAAACTCAGTGTGATGGCTCCTCTTTGTGGTGCTTTGAGGTATGAAATCTGTCAGGTGAAATTTGATATTCACCTCACAAAATTCATTAAAACAAAATTTTAATTGCTTTGTTTAATGACAGGCTTCTGAACAACCTTACCTCTGCCTGGGGACAGTGAACAGGGCTCGGACTAGTTTCCTCCTGTTGGATTTGGTGTTCATGTTCATGCAGAAGTCCATGGCAGCCTGAAAGTGTCCAGAACACCCATATATTTAATGTTTTCCACCTTTCCACCTGCTGCAGCAGGTTTGTGTTGCAGATTAGAGCAGAGATTAGAAGGAAACATGTCTGGAACGCTCCCTGGGATCAGATCAAGCATTGTATAGCCCCTTCACCTTGTCTATGAGGTCTCTGTTGACACAGTTAGGAAGCTGCTGGATGAACGCGTCCACGATCAGCTTCAGGTGGGACCCTGTGTTGGCCTCCTCATCCTCTTGTTCTGCACAGACAGACACAAATAATGGCCGAAATCCAAATCAATTAAATCCATAACCTAAACCCCTGCTAACAAAGAGCAGCAGTGGCATCCATTAATTATCTGAGAAAACGTGGGACAACAGAGACATTACAAAAACTGATGAAATGACGAGACGTCAACTGATCAGATATCTGATGAAGTCTTGGTTGTGTTCTACATGTGACAATACTCACATATTGCTCCAGGTCAGGACTAAGGCGCAGGGTTGTTAGATAAGGTCTTTCTTCCAAAGAACACAAATCAAAAACGTTTTGCTAAAATTCCAAAAGAAATGTTTGACATCACCACAAGAACACCATACCCCCAATGAAACATGGTGGTGGGAGCATAATGCTGTGGGGTTACATTTTCCAGATGGTTTTTTGCCAAGTGATGAAATACCAGGCTACTTTGACCCAAACGTCCAATCAGAAGATGGATTTCTTTTTTTATATCATAAATCAACACAATTATGAAGAAATTACATTTTGGAGTTCAGAACTAAATCTAAGAGAAAATCGTTGGGGTCCCCGGGAGAGACCTGTGGACAAGAGATGTTCTCAAAATCTGAGAGATTTAGAAAACCTTTCCAAAAAAGATTGGGCCAAGACTAAGATAGGACCTTCTGATGGACTCCTACCAAAACTAAAAGCTGAACTTCTATCAAAAGGTGCTTCTATAAAGTATTTGTTAAGTTTGATTTTGTTAATATTGCCAGTTGAACTGAACAAGGAATATGTCACATTAAAGCTGGAAAAGGTCTCTTTAGAAATAGTTCCTACCTTGCTCGTCCAGCAACTTTTTGGCCAGTTCCTCATTCTCCACCTCGTCTCCACCCTCCAGCTCAAGAGGCTCATCTGCGATGTCCAGAGCTTCAAGTTCTAGCTCCAGATCTTCTGTGGTACTCACATCTTTTCCTTCTCTGCCATCTGAAGTCAATAACATTCAGAATAAAGCTCTGAATCAGCCTCTTTCTGTTTTTATTATTGAAATGATAAAAAGTACCTTTGGTGTCCTCCTTGTCTTTGCTCAGGCTGCTCTTCTCGTTGTCTTTGAAGAGGATGGCAGGAATGAAAGCCTTCAGGTCGATCATGTTCTCGTAGAAGTTGCGAGCGTCTTCGTCCTCCCAGATCCCCCCCTCGAGTTCGTACTCCCCAGGTTTGCCAGGGGTGAAGATGTCGATGCCGGGACCATGCTCTGAGGGAGAAAACAGAGTGTTAGAGATGTTCAGAGGTCTAAGAAATGATGTCTGATGATCAGACACACACCTTCCTGCACGGTCTTGTTCTGCGGCAGCTCCGGCATATTTTCATCCAGCAGGTCAGCCAGAGACTGAGTGTTGGCCAGCAACTTCTGGTATGATGTGGCGAACTCCTCATACTGCTTGTGCCTGTCCTCGCTGAGCTCGCCTTTGGAGTGGAGGATCCGACTGGAAAAGCAGAAGATTTCAGCACAGGTCAGACTGAAGTGCATGAAAGATCATGATGCTCTGTGAGAACCACGATGGGCCACTCACCGGTTCTGCCTCTCGATGTTCTGCAGCTCACGGTGGTCTTTCTTCAGATGCTTGGTTAGGGATGTGAAGTACTCTCGCAGGAGGTTCTGGAAGGGCTGCTGTTTCTCTGTGCTGATGATCTCGCTTGGAGGGAAAGTCAAGCAGAACTTCTCCGCTGCCAGCTTTACCTTGCGGGGTATCAGACCGGCAATGTCGTCCCCACAGTGCTTGCAGAAGCTAATCACCACAGACACGTGGGTGTGCGTCTCTCGGTCCGTCCCGATGATGTTCTTCAGCTGCTCGTAAATCAGCGAGAGGCCTTCCTTATCGGTGAAGAGGCCAACAATGGTGAGCTCGGCGATAAACCGCAGGTCAGTGCGCAGCTTGCTCACGTTAGGTGCCTTGTCCTCCTTCCTGGCTTCAAAGTGCTTCTTCCACGCCTGCAGCAGTAACGGAGCAAACTCTGCGTAGCGCTGGTGGAAGAGGGAGCACAGGTGCACCGCACAGCCAGCGTCAGAGATCTTCAGCTTGGCCTCCACCAGGGAGCTTACTGCCTCACCAATGTACTTGCTGAGATTGAGGGAGGCAAAGTCATTAGAGAGCGCATCCCGCTGCTGTTCAGTCAGCGTGCGAAGCTTCTTGACAAAGGCGGTGTTCTTCTTAAGGCTGGAGTCCAACCGGCTGAAGAAGGCCTCCTCAGGCCGGCTCTCATGGGCGTTCTGGTTCTTGCTGCGGAGTTCCTTCCTGCCATGATGGCGTTCCCAGGCCTCCTGGTGCAACTGATGTCCCTCCTCCTTTTCTCTAGTGACACACCAAGGTAGCAAGACAAGAGTAAATTAAAAGCTTCAGAAGGGACACCAGAGGAGGATCACAGTTAGAACCCTAAAAACAATTCTGAGCTGTGGTGGAACATTGGTTGGACAGACACAGAGGTTTCTAGGTCTTTCAAGTGATAAACAACAAAGACTTTAAACTCCAACTTCCAACACCTGGAAGATCCAAACATTGCTGACAGGCAGAATAAATGAGAGCATAATAGCAAGACATATAGCTCCAGCAATCATGGCAGCATCTTGCACAAGTATTCATAATCCATAATTACACTGCAGCTCCAGCTGCAAGTATTTTAAGTATGTCTCCACCAGCTTTGGACTCCTACAGACTAAACTGGAAGGTGAACCTCTGGCCTGGTCTCAAGTCTCCTGCAGCCTCTAACAAGATTTCATTCAGGATTGTCCTATTTTAGCTCCATCCATCTTCCTGTCAGCTCTGACCAGCTTCCCCGTCCCCTCTAAAGAAAAGCATCCCCACAGCATGACGCTGTCCTCATGGTGACACACAAAATGAGCATTTCCTTCACAACGACATTATGCATGTAGACAAGAAAGATCCAATTTGGTCTCATCTGAGCAGAGCACCTTCTTCCTCATGTTTGCTGTGTTCCCTAAATGGCCTGTGGCAAACTGCAAACAGGATTTCTTATGATTTTCTTTCAACAAATGCTTTTTATTGCAAATCTTCCATAAAGGCCAGATTTGTGGAGGCTACAGCTAAGATTTGTCCAGTGGACAGACAGAGTTCTGAATCTGCAGCTCCTCCAGAGTTACCATCTGATTAATTTTCTCCTTGCCCAACCTGTCAGTTAAGGTGGACATCCATGTCTTGGTAGGTCTACAGTCCATCCTCTCTACGTGTTCAGAAGATGGATTGAACAGAACTCTGTAAGATGTTCCAAGACTGGGATGTTGTTGTAGAACCCAACCCTGCTTTAAACTTCTCCAGAACTTTCTCCCTGACCTGTCTGCTGTGACCCTTGGTTTTCATGATGCTGTTTCTTCTCTGATGTTCTCTAACAAACCTCTGAGGCCTTCACAGAACAGCTGGATTTAGACTCAGATTAAACTACACACAGGTTGGTTCTTCTTATTAACTAGATGACTTCTGAATTGGTAGCAGTGGAATTTATTTAGGGGAATCTGAGTAAATAGGACTAAATACACCACACTTTGATTTTTTTAACAAAGATTTTGAAAGCCATGTATCATTTCTCTTCTATTTTACAACTTTGCACGACTGTTGTTCCGTCAACAGCAAGGCAGTTCTAAATACGTGTTTTGTGTCTTCTTTATTTGTTTTATGTGGATAATTTTGGGACTGAGGTTTTAGATCAAAAGCACAGCAGAAGAAATAAAATTTTGTATTTGGAAGTTTGAAACTAATTTTACCTGACTTTTAAAATTACTGCATTCAAGTTAAATGCATTTGCTTTGGAAAAGTTTAGGGACAGCCTGTTTTGACTCATTTACATAATAAAAATTAGCAGCTACTGTTTACAGTTATGTTTGATAAAATTCTTAAACAGGAGAAATAAAAGCAGGACCTTGCATCGCTCCAATTTTGCTTTATAACAAATCTAATCATCGCTTACTTGAGGAGCGCTGCCTCCTCCTCACGCTGTCGTTTGGCCTCATCCTCTTGAAGCTTCCTCTGCAGCTCCTCCTGCTGCTTCTTCTCCTCCTCCTCTTTTTTCTTCTGATCCTCCTCCGCTTTCTGCTTTTCCTCCTCTTTCTTCTTTCGCTCCTTTTCCTCTTTCTTCTTTTTTTCCTCCTCTAAGCGCTTTCTCTTCTCTTCCTTGCCGGCATCCTTTTTGCTGCTTGCTTTCGCCTCCTCTTTGGCTTTGTCTCGAGCAGATGCCAGCTTCCTTTCGGCCTCTCTGTCCTTCTCCTTTTCCTTGTTGCTGAAGGAGGTAACGTCTTTTTCATCCATGTTTACTGAGGGCTTGCTCTCAGCAGGCATACTGAGGATGGATAACAACAAAAGCTTCATCAAAAAAACCTGAAAACTTTTCAGATTCCTTAAAAACGTGGCTTAAGACCTTCACAAAGACATAAACTTAGCTGAAGCTTAAAATGAACAAATATTATATTTGTTTTATCGATAAAAGTGCAAAAATGTTTTCAGATGAATCCTAAAAGATGAAGCTGCCTTTTAACAAATTTCGATGGAGAACTGGAGCATTTTTAGAGAACTGTTTGTAAAGCCAATAAACTCTGACCGTATGAATCATTCAAACAGAAAAATATCCCTAAACTCAAGGAATGAGCCTTTGTTGTGTCAGACAACTTCAATCTAACCAGTTATAAAGTGGATCTTTGGGCTTTTTGTTACCAGCAGCCTGTCACAATAACACTGAACGCTCCCATTTCTTTCATTTAAGTTGGATGTTGGTGCAGCATTTCCTCAAAACACACCAACTATGAACACGCAAAAAATTTTAAGTATTTCAAAACGTCAACGTAATTTACCGTCTACGCCGTGAAGAAGAGTCGGGAATCAAATCAACGAATCACCTGTTTATCACTGACCTCAGCGGACATGTTTACCTATGAATTACTAGCTCTTTTGTCTGTTAATAGCCAGACTCATCGACGTGCTTTCAGTTCACGGTGCTACTGACAAGCTACAGCGCTAAAATTTGTGTAGAAATTCATAAACTAGCATTAGCATTAGCTAACGCATTGCTAGAACAGACGAAAACAAACGTTTAGGCACGCTGGCAATGCGCATTAAGCCGTGGCAATGTTAATGTTAAACGACATGCAGGATTAAATAACAGATATAGGTAAAACAACAATGTAAACGTGGCAGTAAATGACGAATTTTACCCACTCATCGCTTCAAAACAAACATCGGTGAATGGGTTCCTAGTTAACCGAAGCAAGACCCTCTAATATTGATCCCATTAGTTATGCCTGACTAAAAACATAGTAAATAAAACAAATCAGTCTAATTTTTAAACAGATGAAACGATTTGTAATTATGAATTCATCTTTATTTGATATCATTTAAATTTAGCGTGATTTTCGGACAATTAAAATTGTGCGAACTGGCGATGTTTAGGGTCGCTTTATGTTTAATGCTACCTCCCGGCTAAGCTAGGCGGCTAATAGAACACACTTCAATCCGCAGTCTTTTTCTCCCACCAAAAAATGCTCCCTGTAATAAAGGTTATAACAAAAGTTATAACAATCTGTAAAAATACCACAAATGAATATGATCTCATTCATTTTAACCAAGTAACCACTCCTAATAATAATCATAATAATAAAATAATGTTCTTGATTTTTGTTTTTATTTCACCCTCTTTTCAACATATTAACTATTTAACATTATTTTTATTATTATAATAATTATATTTAGATTTTGACAGCACATCCCTTAAAATGTCTTCTCTTTTTGCTTTTTTATCACAGTTAAATGTTTCTAAACCAACCTGGCAATATGGCTAAAATGCAGCAACAGCTGCAACCCAGCCATTGTGATAACCTGCATCCTTTGGATCATTGTGCTGGTGCATAATGTGACTTGTAGTTCAAAAGTGTTAAAAGTCACAAACTGATTGCCAGACAATCTCCTTCAGAAATTTCTGGCAGAGAACAGAATTCATGGTTCTATCAATTGAATCATGAACTCTGACCTTAACTGAGGCAAGTGAGGCTTGTAGAGCTTAAAATGTTGTTCTGGGTTCTTCTGTGACCTCCTACATGAGTTGGTGAGTTCTTGGAGTAATTTTGGTAGGTCGGACACTCCTGGGACGGTTCACCACTCTTCCATGTTTTCTCCATGTGTGGATAGTGGTTCTTGCTGTGGCTCTCTGGAGTACCAAAGCCTTAGAAATGGCTTTGTAACTCTTTCCAGACTCATTGACGTCAATAACTTTGTTTCTCATCAGTTCTTGAATCTCTTTAGGTAGGGGCATAATGCATTGCTGTTTATAATCTTTAAGCCTACTTCATGTTGTCATAAAGGTTCTATTTAAATGCTTGATACTACAGGTCTGGCAATTATCAGGCCTGGGTGTGGCAGGTCACATTGAACTCAACTATCCAAAATGTTTGGTCAATCACAGATTTATGATTTATCGAGGAGGGAAGGTTGGATTGTACAGCTTTTCTTCCCTTAATGAAATCATCACACAAAAACTATGTGTGTTCCCAGGTTATATTTGACATTTTGACATATTTATATGTTTGATGATCTGAAACATTAAAGTCAAAAGACAAAAGTAGTAAATCTGTTAGGTGACAAATACTTTTTCACATTATTATTTGCATGTACTAGGGCGGTTCGTAGCCGAGTGTGACGTGGCTGGAATGAAGATCAGTTCCTCCAAGTCCGAGGCCATGGTTCTCGACTGGAAAAGGGAGGCTCGCTCTCTTCAGGTTGGAGGGGAGTTCCTGCCTCATGTGGAGGAGTTCAAGTATCTCGACTGTTCACGACTGAGGGAAGAATGGAGCGGGAGATCGACAGACGGATCGGTACGGCTGCGTTGTTGTGAAGAGAGAACTGAGCCGAAAAGCGAAGCTCTCGATTTACCGGTCGGTCTACGTTCCTACCCTCACCTATGGCCATGAACTTTGGGTCATGACCGAAAGAACGAGATCCCGGATACAAGCGGCTGAAATGAGCTTCCTCCGTAGGGTGGCCGGGCACTCCCTTAGAGATAGGGTGAGGAGCTCGGCCATCCGGGAGGGGCTCGGAGTAGAGCCGCTGCTCCTCCACATCGAGAGGAGCCAGTTGAGGTGGCTCGGGCCTCCTGGATGCCTTCCTCGGGAGGTGTTCCAGGCATGTCCCACCGAGAGGAGGCCCAGGGGACGGCCCAGGAAACGCTGGAGGGACTATGTCTCTCGGCTGGCCTGGGAACGCCTTGGGCTCCCCCCGGAGGAGCTGAAGACCCGGATAAGTGGAAGACGACGATAAGTAATTCACAGCTTGAGAATCACAGGAATGTTCTCTCACACTGTTCCTTTTAATATGATATGATACCAGAGAAAGATGAAATAAAAGTTTTCTTTGGTCATTTAATAATTATATCATTTATTTAATACAATTTTTTGTTGTACAGCTGCAAATCTGAGGCTAAAAGAGTAAGTTATTTTATGCACGCATTACTCAATTTTACACAAAGAAAAAAAACTAATATGAAACAGAAAATCTGAATTTCTGATATTGCAACCCAGATGACTGAGCTTCATCAGTTTGATCCAGACAACCATGTAGAAAAAAATATGTCAAAACAGAGAGAAACTCAAAAGGAATAAAAAAAAAGAAAATTACAGCAGTATATAATGAAAATATAAATCTTGCAGACAGTAAACAATAAACCAGACTAAAAAAACTGGTATAAAAATTTGTCTTTAAATGCTCTGTTTCAACAATGTTTAAAACATGAAACATTTTGCTGTGATAATCAGTCCAGGCATAAAATTGAAATGAATTCATCCCAGTACTCAAAGTCAAAATCCATAGCAGGATGGGATAAAAGCCCCAAAAACAGATCAGTTGCACGGCATCGTCTAAATGTCTGACGCTCAATTCAGTCAGAAAGAAATGAGTTATGGACACAGTCTGGATGTAAACTCAGCCCACTTGTGGAAGCAGGAAAATGCGCCGGTAGCCCACCATCTTCATATTTGGCATCCATTTTGTGCAGTGGACCAGTACCACTGGCACCATAGCATGATACCACCACCACCATGCTTGACAGCTGGTCCAGTGTAGGTTTCTGGCAAACTGCAGCCAGTAACTACACTGGAAAATCAAACATTTTCAGGCTTAGACTTGGTAGGATGAGACTGAGGGGATTAGTCCGGGAATAGTACTCTTACTGTTAATTAGAATAATGTAATACTATGAGAAAATATTTTAGTACCAACATATTAAGATATATATTTTGTTCTTTAGGCAAAGTTTCTCTCTAACATTCAACAGAAGGGACTCTATCCCATCTACAGTTGCACCCACTCATCATGTTTATGACGTTCACATTAATTTTCCAGTCAGTAAAGGTGTTCAGTTTGTAGCCGGTAGTTTCTGTTAGCAGCATAAGAAGGATGTTTGACAATCCTCACAGTACTTACCAACACTCAGAACAATGGTCCAAGGAACTCAGTGAAGATCTAAGAAGGAGAACTGTAGGTTTCCATAAGGTGGGAAAGCATTCTGGGACCATTTCTACACAACTGCAGATTCAAAGATCATCAGTTCAAATACCTGAATACGAGTACAAATTATTCAGATGAGGCACTTTTCTAAGGTCTGGAAGAGGATCTAAAGTACCACCTCAGATGAAAGCAAATTGCTTAGGGTGTTCAACCAATTTGTACAATGTACCAGTACCACAGGCTCCACAGCATGATGCTGCCACCCCCATGCTTGACAGTTCACTCCAAAACCAGTTTTGGAGGCTCAAGTTTGCCCCGACTCAGAAACTGCAGGAACACCAGTGTCACTGTCCAGTGAAGCCAGTTTTACATCACCATGGACTGAGAGGGTGCTGACATAGAGAAAAGCCCAAGCTCCAAAATCCTTACCTTCAAGCTGGACTGAAATATGCAGCTGGTGCCCACATGGACCAGCCTAATGTCTTCTGGTGAAAAGTTTTACAGTGAGACAAGAAACTTTGAACTGGTATTTAAAATTAAATTTATATGTTCATAAAATCGATTAGAACTAAATTTCAAGAGTTTGATGATTTCAAGTTCCTTTTGAAAAACAAAAAAAAACAATCCTCCAAGGATGAACTGTAAATACCTTTCAGTCTCTTTGCTTTTTTCTTGTCTCTTTCTGAGCAAAATAACCAAAATACATAAAAATTAAGAATGTTTGGAGGAGTCAAGTTGAGGCTTTCAAAGCTAAGAACAATGCACCAACCATCAAGCATGGTGGTGGCAGTATCATGGTGTGGGGTTGTTTAGTGCCAGCGAAGCATTACACAAAGTCAATGGAATAATGAAGAAGGTGGACTACCTCCAGATTGTTTAACTTTGCCTCAAATCAGCAACTTGATGGTTGAAACTTGAACACAGTTGGGTGTTTCAACCGGACAGGTATCCAAAACTGGACCAAGAAGGCCAACAGTGAGCTTCTGGCCTTCCTAAAGCCCTGACGAGGTTAAAAAGCCGGGTCGGTGGCAGGAAACCAACCAGTGTGAACAAACTCTTAACTTGGCCAAAAAGGAAGGGTCAAATATCCAGCCACAATAATGCCATAAGCTTGCAGATAAGCTACAAAAAGCAGTGATTGAGGTACAAATTGCTAAGAGACATTTAACCAAACATTGGTAGGCAGGTATGTGAACATTTGAGTATTATTGTCTAAAAATCCCTGCTGTATAATCACTCCATCCTGGAGAATGAGCAGTTGAAATAAATCATTAAATGCCTAAAATGAACGACAATCATTTCCACGATGAGCGGCACGGCAAAGTTTGCAGGCTAGGCAGCATTTGGACTCACATCAGCCGGCACACAAGACTGAAAGCTGTCTTAAATAAGTGTATAAAGTCGAGGGACCTTCTGGCCACAACAACTTCAAGGATGCTAATCAACCAGGACATTGATCAGTGGAAGCTTATATCGGCTCCTTTGTTCTAGTAAGAAACAGGCCTGATTTCTGTTGATTAGTTGCTCTAAAACCATCCATTGTTTCAATGATATGTCATAAACATGCACAGGAAATTCTGCAGACAAGTGAAGCCAAAACTGGCTGTTCTGTACTTTCTTGAAAATAAAAATCTAGTTCTATAAAGCCAACACTGCTTTGCATTTTGAGTCCAGATGACGCTGCGTTTTGTTTCAGCTTCTCTTCATGAATAGTAAAAAAAATTAAAAAATCTTTTTCTTCTTCTAAAAGACATTCTCCCAGTAAAATATGAAAAAGATATCTACAGATGTTTCTTCATCTGGCCACTGTGAGGGATCAGAGGTCAGAGGTGGATCAGTCTACGGCCTCTGAGCCAGGCGACTTTTCCCTTCCTCCTGTTCCACCAGCTTGAAGTGAGTGTAGGACAGGATTCCTGCCAGCGTACAGAGGATCCCCAACGCCTGGGTGAGACACAGCAGGACAGAAATTCAGCTCAGGAAAACCAGGATAAATCCACAGAGCAGCACTAAAAGACACAAAAAAACTTGACCTGGTTGAGAGAGAGCGGGTCGTGGAAGAGCAGGTATCCTCCAATCAGAGTGATGCAGAACTTGAAATGACCAAACATGTTGTAGCTGAAGGAGGGAGTCAAGAGAGCACGAACTGAAGAAAACTATAAACCAACAGCTGCAAATAAAGTCAATTAAATCTCATAGTTTCACAGGAAGGAAAATAGGACAGAGAAAAAGATCTGTAAAAATAAAGCTCCAAACCCCTGATCCCTCCTGAAACAGAGGCTTCATGACCCCCCCACCCCATGTCAATGAAGGATACGTGACAGCCGAGGTGTTCCCAATGATCCAGTAGATGGAAAGGTTGACAAGGAACGCCACCACGCCCGAAAACAGCACCGTCACCTGGTCAGCAAGAGAACAGCACTCTTTAGTCACAGACTTTTGGAGGAAAGAGGTATTCAGGTATTTGTGTGTTTCATGTCTGACCAGAGCAGGCAGAGACCACGGTCCGAATATCCCACCGTCTCCGGTTAGTGGCTCAAACAGCGGGATGATCCCTAGGAGGAACGCAGACGAAAGAGGAGCCTGCAACAGACCCAGCATTAAAAAGTTGACAGAACACAATAATATTACAGTTAATAAAGTACTACGGATCCTTTGGATAGCCAGTAAATATATACAAAACCCTCCATATTTATTGTTTTCTACAGTATTTAAGTTTGCAGACTGGAAGAAGTTGCGTCTGCGTTTATGTGACCATTATCCTGCTGAAAGACCCAGTGACTACAATCCATTTTTAGATCTTCATTTCATGTACCCTGGTTTTTCTGAGTCTGTGATACCATGCACTGTGACAATGTTCCTGGGGCTTCTGGACCAGGCCCACAGCATCACATATCCTCCACCATGCTTAGCAGTGGTAATGAGGTTCATTTCCACATTCTGCTCTTGGGAGTTTTTAAACCTCCCTCATCATCCTCCTCATTCTAGGTAATTATTCATTTTAAAACTTTGGAGAGTGCAGCCAAAGTTCTCCATATTAAAATAAAGCAGATCAGAAGAACAAATAACAATAAAATAAGTTTAAATCAGGGTTTCCTGCCTTACAAGACTTGAAAAACCAAGCGTGGACAGACAGAGCAAACATGTCCCAAGTGTAGCTCAAAGAGCAATGGGAACAAGAATCATGAACAAGTTCATTAGCCTTAAATCCCAACTGTAGGAAAATGAGTTCAAGATTAAAACAATTAAACTAAAAATCTTTCAGACACATTTTCAAGATGAACAATTAAATAGAGAAAATAAAAAAAGAATAAAACTATCAAAGCAATTTCTAATCTTTGGGATTATTTAACGTAGTTCAGGAGTGCCCAGAATGGGTGGTGCTTTATTAATGGTGATTATTAGCCACAGTCATAAATGTTCCTCCAGCAATAAATCATGTGCTGGCAGAATGTATGAAATGAACACATCTCTGAAAGGTAAATGATCAACATGTTAACATCTGGACATACAGAGAAAGTACCAGTTGGATGAACTTTAATCGCATGAAATTAATGCAAAAACCTCTCAGAATCAAAGACAAAAAGACCAAATCTGTGAATTAAATTGAATCCAAGTCGGTGAGGTCAACACCAGTAATCATGTTATTGAATCCAGTCAGCCTAAATAATCCTGACCACATTCTGAAAATTCAGATCAAGATGTTTTCCACATTTAGTCCGGTTAAAACCAAACTTTAATGTATTATTAATGATTTTGAGAGAGATCAACACAAATACAAATCTGAAAAGTTGGCATGCATTTGTTTTCAGCCTTCTTGTTGTTTGTCTCCACCAGCTTCGTATATGCAGCTCACATAGGCAGAGGTTGCAAATTCTTCTTAGCAAAAATAGCTCAAGCTTAGTCATACTGGATGAAGGACAGTTTTAGAGTCTTGCCAAAGATTCTCTGTTGGATTTAGGTCTGGACTTTGACTAGGCCATTCTAAATTGTGCTTTGATCTAAATTATTCCACTGTAGCTCGGTATTAACAAATGATCTCCCAGCATTACCCTGTATTTAACAGTTTCTTTATGCCTGCTTTATAAAAGTATCCCCTCAGCATGATGCTGCCACCACCACAGATGGACGGGATGGTGTTTTGTTTTGTGAGGTGCAGTGTATGTCTGCTTTTGACCAAATATGGCGTTTTGCATGTAGAGCAAATTGTTCAAGGGTTGGTTACTGTTGCAAGGCAAAATTTGTATATCTTCAAGCCATGAGACGCCAGGATCAGAAGGTTTCAGGAGCTTATAACCTGAAGTTATGAAGTCACATGAAGTCCCAACTGGAGTCTTTATTAGGAGCAACAACTGACCTTTGCCCTGCTGCAATACAACACAGCTACAGTTGTAGTTTTTGCTTCAGACTTCTCACCTGATAATACAGAAGCTGCATGGAGTTCACCTGGAGCTCATGTTGTTTCGCCCCCACCCACTGAGAGACATAAAGACAGGCAGATTTTTATTATCTGCTTCATTTAAGTTTAGTTTTCTGCTCTCATGGTATCCATCCAGGGTTTATATTTACTCACCACTTGGTAGAGAGAAGTGACAAGAACCCCCAGTGTAGCAAACACCATCCCCAAGACATTGAAGCGCACATCATAATAGGAGTTCAGTATAACCCCCAAAGTTATGGGCACCTGTAGGGAGAAATAAAGCAAAACTTTTATCAAGAAAACAGCTGATTCCCACAATCATATTGCAGATTTTCCTCACTAGTGTCAGCTTAATCTTGGTAGAGAAAGTCTTCTTGTAGTACGTGGTCTGGATGAGGATGATGACGGGCGTGGTCATGGCTTTGGCCAGCTGGTACGTTCCTATTGAGTTGTTCTGCAGAGAGAGGTTGGTGAAGGCCACAAACCCACAAAAGCTGAGTGCCAGCCACATGATCCTGCGCACTGGAAGGCTCTTCGGAGAGAAGATGTCCATTTTCTGGCAAATGTAAAGTCCCAACCATGTGACCGCAAAATGGACAAGGGTAAGGGTCATGTTAGGGAAACCGTAGTGGACATAGATCCACTTGTTGATGAAGACGATGCAGATGGAGGACAACAGGTTGACCAGCAGGCCCGTGACAATGTGCCTGTTGGCTGAGAAACCCAAGAGCTGCCCGGTCATGGTTCCTGAAGTTCCAGAGTTTAACTTTTCCCAGGACTGAATCGCAATGCTCAAAATTTCCGACTACAAATAGAGAAGAAAGAGAAAGATCAATGATGAACATAGGGGCTTCATGCAGATTCTGACCCCAGTCAGATGCAGTGCTTTATGTTTGTCCTTTGCTTTTCTTCTGTTCAGGAGCAGAAAACGTTGAAAGTAGAGAAACGGATCTCAGTCCTGATCCAGCAGGGTTCCACCAACATGAGGATCTTTTCATACATGTGGCATCTAGATGGAGGGTTATTCTGAGACAATGTATTCAAGCATGTTTTTACTCCTATTTAATGAAACAATGCTGCAGTTTTAAATAAGCATCAGAACCTAGAGCTATTTCTTTCCAAATCTATGTTATCAAATATAATATAACAACTTAAAATAAGTTCCTATGAATTTAATATGAATTATAGCTTGACTCTATCTTATTTGACCCACTTCCTTGTCAGTCTGTATGTTTCTATGTGACTCTGCCACGCAATAAGAAAAGTTTACCCGGGGGTCTCCATCTTCCTTTCTCCTTCCCTGCTTCTCTTCTGGATCCGCTCCGGGAATTACCGAGCCGGTCCCAGCCTCCTTTCCCAGCGCTTCCAGCTGCAGCCCGGGGTTTTCCAGTGCCAGTATCTATGCTGCACCTGTGGAATATTTTCCCCAGCTCCTATACATTCAGCGGTCTAACGGAATAAAGCCTGAATTGCCCTGTTTGTTCCTGTTTCCTCCGTGTTTCACACCGCTCCGCGGCGGAGTGAGGAGCCACAGCGGCTGCTAACGGAGCGGAGGGGGGACTGGAGAGCAGAGATGGGACACACGGAGAGATGTCTCACTCCACACAATAAAAACACTCCATGTTTCAACATAGAATTGCAGCTAAAACAAATTGTAAATCGTGAAAATGAATATTTTTCGTCTCCCATTTCAGAAAGTGAAACTTGTATATTATATAGATTAGATACATATCGAGTAAAATATTTCAGACCTTTATTTCTTTAGAATATTGTGAAAAATGTAAATACTGAGTTCATGGAAAGTTGAGTGGAAGGAAAAAGTGCAGTAGGAAAAGGTGCGCCAGCAACAGAGAAAATGTAGCCTTGTGAGGCTTGTCAAGCAAAATCCATTTAAGGATTTAAGGGAGTTTCACAAGGAGCTGACTGAGGCTGGAGCCACTACAAAAAATGAACCCCACACATGGGCTACAGGCATCTTATCTGGGCTAAAGAGAAAAATAACTAGACTACTGCTCAGTGGTCGAAAGTCCTATTTCAGATGAAAGTAAGGTTTCATCTGGAATTTAGAGCACTTCATGGCTCCTTCTGCTGACAAGCTGTATGGAGATGCTGACTTCATTTTCCAGCAGGACTTGGTGCCAACAACACTGTCAAAGGTACCAAAAGCTGGTTTAATGACATTTGTGTTACTGTACTTGACTGGCCAGCATGACCAGAACTCCATAGATTTGTAGCTGGTGGAAGGAAATAGGATCACCTTACACAAATTGTGTTTATCTGGTACAAAATGCCTGTGAAACATGTAAAATATTTGTATGCCGTAGAAACATTTAAAACCCAGAAAATTAACATAATTTAACTTTCAAAAATTACATTTTGACAAATTCCTGAGTACGATCTAACCGTACACCTTAGCACTAAATTAATAAATAGAATTTGATTGTTGTAATAGTAAATAAGATTTAAAACCATGAAGAACCACACTCCATACCAGTCGGTGGCGGTAATGCACATCATAACGTTATTTGCCAACTGCCAAAAAATAACACAGAAGAAGAAGAAGAAGAACCGTACACCTTAGGGGGCAGTAGAGTGCCTCAAGCTTTTCAGTTTGCGGAGAATTGAAAACCGAAGAAGGAAACCTGCTAACCCTCGTGAAGCGGGAACTGACAGCTCTCCAAAATGGACTGGTAAAATATGTCGCTTTAACCTTTAACTGTGTTATACTGTTTAAGTTTCTCTGTCTTTCTCTGAGTTTTGTCTATTTGTCCATTAGCTTGTTGTGTAGTTTGCTTCTTGGGGAGCTAACTATGCTAACCCTGCCTCTCTGAATGCGGATGCTAACAGGCTAATTTTTGTTGACATATTTAATTGAAGTTGTTCGTAGTTGGAAATGCGAGATAATTATCATTTACACGAGTTAGAGAACGGAGAAATGTAAGAACAACGACTGTCTACGGTATAACTAATAAAAATAGTGCTTTACTGTTAGCAGAGAGTCAACGTTTATATTAATGCATTAGCTTCCGATCTCATTTAAAACAATAATCTAGAATTATTGTATCTCTCCAGAAGATTTTTAATGTTAAATGTAGTTAATGAAGCTTTTCTTTATCACTGCGGCGCTGGAGTAGGTCAGAGACAATCACTGCTTAAGGTTCAGCATCTAATTGAATGGACTGATTTGGTTCACAAACTAATGAGTCCTCAGGGAGGGAGAGGGGGAATTATTGAGGAGTATACTAACATAAAATCAAGATTAGGGACATCAAGGAGGTGCACAAGAAGAAGCTGGAGAGCACACTCCACCAGAACAATATCAGAGATCCGTGGTCATGGATAAGGATCACAGTCTTCGAGCAGAAAGATGGTCGCATAGAGCTGATGAACTGAGCACATTCTTCAGTAGGTTCTGTTCAGAAACAAGCTCAAATATTTCATCTTCAATCTTGGCCATGTTGCCTTCTGCTTCTACATTTTCTCTTCCACCAAATCAGGAATCTTTAACCTTAGCCTGACCCAGGAGAAGGTTCCAGTGTTGTTGAAGACCTCCTGTCTTGTTCTGGTACCAAAGAAAACCCACCCATCTGTCCTATAAGGCATGTACATGTTGGTCCAAAGTTAGACGGAACTGGCATGTTGATCCACACACGAACACGCCTACGGAGGACCGTTATATTTTGTATGAAGAATAACAGAACTACATTAAACATGGTGGCATCCAGTATGTTTAATGTATGTTTGGAACATTACATGTCCTTATGTTTATTCTCTTGAGACTCCTCGTGAAGTGAAGAGTACAGGTAAGTCTTGATAAATTAGGATATCATTGCAAAGGTAATTAATTTCAATAATTTAATCAAAAAACTGAAACTATTGTTGTGGAGGCATTATTCACAGAGGTAAGCTGGCTTCTCAGAGTGCTGCATCCAAACATATTAATTGAAAGTTGAGAGGAGGAAAAAATGATAGAGAAGCGGTACACATGCAACAGTGATAACCACAGCCTTGAGAAGATTATGAAGCAACGTGCGTTAAAGGGTCTTGGGGATATTTCCAAGGTACAGCTGGGTTGATTTGATTAGGACAAAAATCTTCAGATTTTAACTTGCCTTCAAACAATTACACTCCATCCTTATTTGTGCAGCCAAACATCAACTATTTAATCATGCTTTGCTCCTAACTGTACATTTTAAATAATCAAATAGATACAAATACATGGTGTGTGGTGTCGTCCTAAAGGGGTCAGAGTGAGCTGCTCTCTCCGGTGGTCCGAGATGATGAGGTGACAGTCGCCGCCCGCAGGAGGAAGAAGGTGGCCTGTATCCTTAAAGCAAAAACACTGCTGTTTGTGCTTTTACATTGCAATTTTTGTGATTAGTGTTTAGCTGCGTTGAATGATAAACTTCTTTCTAATAATGTCACTGAATCAAGAGTTTTCTTCCCCCAATGAGTTATTTAAGATGAAATATCTGCCACTGGAGAAGATAGCAGTCGACTAAAGTTATGAAAATGCAGTTTATGTCCCTGATAGTTTGGTAGCTTTGCTACACATAAGAGAGAGAGCTCGAGTCATTCGTAGAGATGCACTGATCAAGGATTTACTGGCAGGTTTTCTTTCAGGTCCGATCAGCCGAACTTTCACCAGTAGATCTTTTTAGTTTTGAAGAAAAGCATGAAATGTGAAAATGTGTAGCAGGATCATTGATTAGAGGCGTTAGTTTTTAAATCCATCATAAAATGAAAGAATTAATTAAATGAAGGGCCTCAGAGAAAACTGCACAAGACCTGGAGTTGGAAGTGGATTTTTCTCAGCCTAACATGCTGCTATTTGTTTGTCTGGGAGTTTGAAATAAACAAATCATTGTTAGGGATACAAATCCAGATTAGAAGTAGTTTGGGTCTGAACATCTCTGTTTCTACTGCTCTGCAACCTCAGATCTGTTGTTTTCCTGACTCTCTGCCTCAGTCCCCTCACCAGACGGCAGCCCAGTCATTCCCTCATTAACACCGGCCCGCTCCCTGCCGAGGAACACCCCCGCTTCCCTGTTCAGACAGGCCGGTGAGGGTCAGATTTAAACCTGATGATTTTACCATTAAACCACTCCATTTTTAACTAAATTCCAATCTTTGGTCCATCTTTCTGTCTCCCAAGTCACTCCCAGAGTTCCAGATGTTTCCTCCATTTTGTTTTCTGGAGTTCGGACGCCTCGATACACACACACACCCAGAAATGTGTTCAGCAGCATGGTGAGAGACAAACACAGACGCATTAAAAGGCATCCATCGTTTATTTGAATTTATTTACTAAAGATAAATATGACCCACGTGTAGAACTTGGACGACAGCGACTGGACCAACACCTTGTACACCTCCGGCGTCTCCGGATTGGACAACAGCAGCTTCTTCAGAGACGACGATGCGAACCTGAGCTCAGCTCTGCTGAAGGAGGATGACCCAGGAGAGGCAGGTGAGGGAAACCAAACGTCTCCAAGCTTTTCTCTGATAGACTACTGTGTTGGTATATGGAGCACATTCTAACATCCGACTCTGATCCACTCAGCGGCTGCCAGTCTTTTCCCAGAATTCCTGGCCTCCTTTCTGAAACACTCTTCCTCTGCTGCGTTTGAGCTGTTGGAGGATTATCAGAACATCTGCCAGGAGAAGGTAGGTGTGCCTGAAACCTACCTGTTCTCTCAATTATTATTGATGCATTTCCATAAGAAAAAACAGCCTCTAACAGAACATCTTTACTGATTATTTTTAAGGTGGACGTGCTGCAGTCTGTGGTGCTGAGAGCGGGTCAGAATAGTAAAACAGCAGGTGTCCGCTGGCTGCTGCAGCAGGAGAACTGCACCTGGAGGCTCATCGCTTCTCTCTACAGGTATCCGTCCAGCTGACTGAGCGGGCGTTTGTCTTCCCGCCGGCTTTTTTCTAAGTTAACCCGATGTCTTTTTCTGCAGAGATCGGATCCAGTTGGCGCTGGAAGAGGACATGATGATAGACATGGTTGTAAGTGGAACTTTTTAGAATTGAAAATGAGTGGAAAAAGCAGCCCAAGTCCAAGGAAAACCTTTCAGGACACGGTTAGGTGAATATTTGACTGCTTAAAAGGAATATGGGGAGAAAAGAGATGATTTAAGAAACAATATTGCATGCAGGAGAGATGTGGTTCTGATCCAACCTGCATTATGTTAGCCACAGTCATGTATGAGCAATACGCATGTCAAAAAACGTTTTGCAATTCGAGTCTTCATACATCCCAAGAAAAGAGCCGATCAGACGTTTCTGTGAACATGAGGTTGTGTTTGTGTCTGCAGGTCCCCAGTGAAAGTGAGAAGGTCGTTGTGGATAAGCTTTTCCAGCGAGACGCCGTCATACGACAGAGCCAGGTAACATACAGACACATACTGGTTTTAGTTAATTGGGAAGATATTAAGATGTAAGATTTTGTCTTTTTATAAATAAAGAAACTAAAACAACTTGGAAGTTCTGGATGTGAGATCTTTACTGTGATGAAGCTTAACTCATTCTAATGTAACTGCCCTGCTGGAACAGGCAGGTTTAAATCTACTTTCTGATGTTCACCAGTACCACTGGCATTAAAAGAACCCCTCAGCATGATGCTTCCACCACCGTGCTTGACAGCTGGTACAGTGTTCTTGGGTTTCAAAGCCTCACCTCGGCTCCACCAAAGATACTTCTTTTCATCTTGCCCAAGCAGCTCAATCTTTGACAGACACAATAACTGGTTCAGAAATGGAGTGATCAAACTGTCAAGCATGGTGGTGGCAAAATCATGCTTTGGGACCATTTCACTGCACGTGGCATGGTGCATTGCACAAAGTGGATGGAACAATGAAGAACTACCTTTTATATTATTCTGCTTAAACTCTAGATGGTTGAAACTTGGACCCAATTGGGTATCCCAACAGAACAATGAACCCACAAACGCATCCAAACGGGTTTTATACCAGATTAAGCAGGTCATCCCACTGGATTAGCATTTCCCAGTACCCTGACCATGACCCTTTAAAGCTTTCTGGACTATGTTTTAAAGCTTGGACCGTTCCATAAAAACAAACAATTGAGCTGAGCGAATTCTGCCAGGAAGAGAGGTCATTTATTCAGCCAGAATGATGCCAAGTGGTTCAACGTTAAGAGAGTAAAGCCTACAGCTAAATAAAGTTGTTTTTTTTATTGCAGCTGGTGGTTGATTGGCTAGAGAGCATCGCCAAGGATCAGATTGAAGATTTTTCTGATAACATTGAATACTACGCCAAAAACGTGTGCTGGTGAGTAGATCTCTTTTTGTTCCTCGGTGTGAAATGCACCTCAGCATGTGGATAAAAACACTTGTGTGCCATCTAGGGAGAACACGCTGCACGCTTTGAAGATAAGGAGCAAGAGTGTTCCCGACTTCCACATTCCTCTCGTCACAGAGCTGGTGAGGCTTGTTTCTGCAGAGAGAACATGTCCTCTCCGACCACTGTTAGAATGTAATGGTTGCATTTACCTGTGCAGGACCCAGATGCTCCTCTCCGGCAGCAGCGCCCCCTGGCGGATCTGGACAGAGAAGATGACGCACGACTGCTGAAGAACCTGTTCACTCTGATCCGAGCGGGAATGACAGATGAGGTAGAGAAACAGATTTTACTTCATAAATGAGGATTTAACTTTTCATACAGACCAGAGAACCTTCCATGCAGTTTGAAGTTCAGCTGTTATTGCATTGTTATTTATATATTTTATGCATGTTTCTAGGCTCAGAGGCTGTGTAAACGCTGCGGTCAGGCCTGGAGAGCAGCAACTCTGGAGGGCTGGAAACTCTACCATGATCCTAACATGACCTCAGGTAACAACTGACCACTTGTTGGCAAATTTATCGCTGTTAAAACCTGGCTTTCTGCAAACCACAGTTACAAAAACAGACCAGAAGAAAACTGACAAAAATCAAGACTAACCTGTAGATATGCAAATAATTAAAAAAATGAAAAGCAATCCAATATCGGTGTAAATTTTCATTTTGGTGCATCCCTGAAAATTGGTGTAATTGCTGTAAATCTGATTTGGGATCCTATATAATCCATTTAATTGTTTCCAGATTTCATTGCATTTTCCCCAAATTCCACCTTCTTCATTCTAACCATGTTTATTAACCCAAAAGATCTGTAATTTTGAACTGAATGAAAAATAATTACCGTATTTTCCGCACTATAAGGCGCACTTAAAAACCTTAAATGTTTTCAAAAAATGACAGTGCGCCTTGTAATCCGGAGCGCCTTATCTATGGATCAATTGGTTAATTGGTTGATCCATACTGGTTGTACACGGCGCTCTGTCAAAATGTTTCAGTACGACTGGTAAACTACAAAGCCGCACCGCTTGCAGCATTACGGCTACCGTAGTCAGGGGTGTCGCCGAAGTAATAGCGGTAAACACCTGTACTGTGCTTACTCCTAGTCCAACACCACTTGTGTGTGTATAACATTTGAATGTACTGTTGCAGGAATTGCCTGAACTATATGTGATTAGAAGCTCAGTGTGTGGGGTGTATGTTTCGTGTGTGTGTGTGGAAGATGTTGACATTACTCCTCCGGACAGAGGTGGCGCTGTGTGCTGCCGTAGCTGAGAATCAAGAGTGAAGGAGTGACGTCGGTATTATTGTGTGTGTGGGGTGGGTAGAGACGGCGACCGGAGCAGCGGTGTATGAGTCTGTAAGCCCTGTGTTTTTACGTGCTGCAAAGTCATTAAAAAGAACCCCGAATCTCGTCAACAACTCAGTGTTTTGATGCTGTTTCTTCATGTTCAACTCAGCAACGTATGAGTGAGGGAGTTAACCCCGAGGAAACTAGTAACTTCGGCCCTGGAGAAAGCGTCTCCCCTGTGTCATCAGACTACGGTCAGGGGACAGAAACAGGAAAGGTTAACGGTACTAACGTTTGATTTAGTGCATCAAACTGTTTCTTTTACGTGTTTACTGAATCAAGGAAAAGTTCCCTTTCACGTTTTAACTAACGTTTGATTTCAACTTCAACTTCATAGACTCCAATGCATTCCTAACGTGCGGTTGGTTCTATTCAATAGATTTCTATGTAGAGGAGACCTTACCATGAGAGTGAATGGAGTTATCAGAACGCTGGTTTGTAGTGTATTAATAAAGTTTGACTGACTGACTTATCTGACTGTTTTGTTGACATTCTCTTTAGCTCCATCTAGTGGATGCATAACGCAACCCCAGTCAAACGTTTGACTGCAGTAGCTTCTATTCTATGCGCCTTATAATCCGGTGCGCCTTATAGTGCGGAAAATACGGTAATGAAATAAAAAACCAACAAGTTCTACCATTACTGTTCTTTAACTTTCACAAATATAACAACGTCCTGCGGGTTCAGCAGAACATTAGGTGCTGTTGCAGGGTGTTTACCCGTCATTTGTTTAAAACAACAACAGCCAGTCTAAACCCCTCAGATCCAGTCTTTCTTTAAGCTCTGAGCTGTTTTTGCAGGCTGATTCTTTATAGGAAGATGTATTCAGCCAGAATGTATAGCATTTCTGTAAAAACTGGACCAATGCTGTCGCTCTTTGACCGTTTCTGTCTGCAGGAAACTCAGAGCTGCAGCCTGTTGAAGGAAACCCACACAGAGGGATCTGGAAGGCCTGCTGCTGGAGGATGGCTGAAGAGGTCTGCTTACCTTCACCAGACCTGGGAATTCAAATAAGAAGCAGACATCAAATATGAACTCTTTGTTTTCATTGTAGGAGCAGCTAAACAGATACGAGAGGGCGATCTACGCCAGCCTGAGCGGAAACATCAAACCGGTGATTTATTCACTTCTACTCCACAACAGAAGGTCGCTGCATCAGGACTGGTTATCATTGTCTGGGTGTGTTTCAGCTCCTGGCTGTGTGTGAGTCGTGGGAGGACTGTGTGTGGGCGTACTTCAGAGTCATGGTGGACTCGCTGGTTGAAAAGGATCTCATGTCATCAGGCATGGCCCACCAGGAGTTGGAGACACTACCGCGGGAATATCTGGAGGCAAAGTACGACATAAATGATCCGAAGGGGTGAACAGTAGGGATGAAACCTCCGGTGCGCCTCTGATTACTCTGATTACTTTCTTCTTCTCAGTTGGACCATGGAGAAAGTGTTTGAGGAGCTTCAGGCATCAGAATCGAAGGTGAACCTCATGATGAGTGCTAATGTTATAATCACATGACTGACCTCACCGTTAATCACTGTTTCTGTGTCTTTGGGACAGAGAGTGTTGGACGAGACTAAAGAACATTATCACGTTATCCAGAAGTTTGTGATTCTCGGAGATCTGGACGGTAAAATTGACCTCACAAATGACCTGTTTTAGTACCTGTACGGTGGCTGAGAGAGCTCAACCAGCTGCAGCACAAGCACAAGGTGGCTCATCTCGATCTGCACCTTAAGTGTAAGCAGAAAACAAATCTTAACGACGCAACAGAAAAGTGGTTGTTGCTTTTGTTCTGACATGTTTAAGAGGACCGTGCTGCTGAGAGGGGACCTCATTGTGCAACCAGAACTCAAACAAAGGGTTTCCACGACCTGCTGGCTTCACAACCAGATCTCAGTGCCTTGCAAAAGTATTCGTACCCAGCAGATATTTTTCACATGTTCTCATTAATCGTAATGTGCTTTATGGGATTAAATATCACAGACCAGCACAGACTAGGGATGATTTGGGAAGCTAAGCTATTTTTTTTTTTTTTTTTTTACAGCTAGTCGTTTTGGGGTTCATCTACAACATTTGCACACCTCAAGCTTAAGCGGAAGGTTGAAGAGCATCTCTAAACGTCTGTTTTCAAGTATCGGCACAGATTCTTAAGTGGTTTTGGGTCTAGACTTTGACTAGGCCATTCTAAAACATGAATCTGCTTTGATCTAACTCCTTCCATTGTACCTCTGGCTGAATGTTTAGGGTGGTTGTCCTGTTGGAAGGTGAACCTCCACCCCAGGCTCAAGTCTTCTGCAGCCTCTAACAGGTTTTCATCCTAGATTGTCTTGGATTTAGCTCCATCCATCTTCCCATCAACGTTTACCAGCTTCCCTGTGCCTCCTGATCAAAATTTAGGATGATTATATTACTTTCAGTTGATTCGTAACATCAAATCCCTAAAAGAATACATAGAGGTAAGGCGGATGAATACTTTTACGAGGCACAAAAATGGACGACGGGGTGTTTTCTAGCTTTTGTAGGTGAAAGCAATTCAATATATAAAGTCATTGCACCTTCACACTGGATGACCCCCTATACACAGTCTGGAGGAGGACATGTGGCTGAAGTATTTTGCAGGTCTGGGTTAGGTCTGTTCATTCATCCAACAGTCTATTAAACATGGTTGGATAGTTGTTGCTGATCTTTCTCCCAACATACTTAGTTGTCTTTTCTTGACAGTAAACTTATTTGCTTCTTATTCTAACCTTCAGTCTGTCTTTGTGTCCTAATCAGGACTGATGGATGAGTTTTCTGATTGGCTCACAGCCTCTAAGCCCCTCCCTTTCCATCTGCTGCGTTTTATGACTCACCTCGTGTTGTTTTTCCGCTCTCTGGGTTTGGCTCTGAAGGTAAAGTTGATTTGAAGTTCGGCAGGAGGAGCTGTTTTGCATCCCACTGACTTTTTATTTTTTATTTAACCTGCTAATAAAAGAAAAGTCAACTCTGTAAAGGAGCAATAAACAAATTCTTTCTGTTTCAAGGAGGAAGTGTGTGTCGACGTGCTTAAAGCCTACATCTCACTTCTAATCCGGGACCAGCAGACAAACATCGTGGCGAGCTACGTGGGCCAGCTTCCCGCCGAGCTGGCCACCACGCAGTACGCTGCTTTCTTGGAGACGGTCAGCCAGCCGGAGCTCCGCCCTCGGTGCCTGCAGCTCGCCACTGAAGCAGGTGAGATGAGAGTAGTTTAGAGGCCAGTAGGACAACAGATGCTCATATCAGGAGGATCTTGAACGTTTCGGTGTTTAGGTCTGGACGTCTCTGCGATAACGAGGCTGGTGGTGGAGACGGTACGAAGGAGAGACGATGCAGATTTTACTCACCACAGCCAGACACTGGAGACGGGAACGACAAAGGTAAAACCCAAACTGAGTTACAATGTTCTCGTAGTGGAAACTTGTTTGATTCTAAAGGAAAAAGGATGACGGGAAAGTCACTAGTTAGTCCAACTTGTTGCTGCAATCAAATACCAATAATCTGCAACTTCATTGATGAAATGAGCCAGTTTCCAGTTCACTGATTTATGCTCTTGGGTCAACTGCTTGAATACAATATTTGGTGGGCTGTTATATTTGAAATTCCATGTATTCAGACTCTGCATGGCAGAAGTTTATTTGACCGGCTGCCTGGGCCTTCACGGCTCTTTCTGCAGACACTTGATACAGATTTTATTGACAAGAGAGTCTAAAGCTCACATAGAGTGGTGGCGACATCCAAAAATATTTAATAATATCACAGATGCATGTTTTCCTGAAACTGTGCTGTATTATTTTTGTCTTACAAGCATCAACTCTAATCGACCTCCTGCTGGTAGATATTGTTCATTTGAGTCATATATGCACGTTTCCTTACAGTGGAATATAAGTGAAATATCGAAAATGACTTTAAATCATCAGGTGTCAAAGCAGGAGCAGGCTGGTAGGAAGTCATGCATGGTCTTCACAAAATGTCTTGCAGCCATTTTACAGTAAACAACCAAAACTATAAAGGTCTGAAACGGCAAACGGGAAATGTGTAAAGTACCCTCTGCTAAATGTTTTGCTTGTACTTTGGATCACTAAGCTGCTAAGAACACTTCCACTAGGGGGCAGTGATGTGCCAAGTTTACAATAAGTTGTTCTGGTCAACAGTTTTTAAATGTCCATCCTTGTTAGATGTATTGTAATCATTTAATTTAATGAATTGATTATCAAAGAATGGATGTATTGTGTTATTACCTGTATCATATCATAGTGTATTTAGTGTTTCCTAGTTGGAAGCAGCAATTGTTCCCTGGGTGTTTGCAGGTTTTTTTTAGAGTGCTACTGTAACTGTTTGCTCTGATAGGAGGACCAAAAGAAAACTGACGTTATTGATTGGCTGCTGTTTGACCCTGCCCACCGGGCTGAGGCCCTGAAGCAGTCCAACGCCATCATGAGGAAGTTTTTGGGTAATTTTTCTTCACTGTTGGAACCTTTAAAACTCTTTATTCCTGCTAATGTGACTAAAAATGATGCCTCGTTCTGTGTCTCTCAGCTCTGCAGAAACATGACGCAGCCAAGGCCGTTTTCTCCAAAGTTCCTGAGGATTCAATGAGGGAAATTTACTCACAGTGGACGGGTGAGGGGCAGACCACTCCTCTACCTGCAGAGGACGAGAACGCCATCAGAGAGCACCTGTGCATCAGAGCTTACCTGGTCAGTCAGCCTTTTGCTTGATGACACTGCAGCTGTGGTGGTGCAGGTATAAAAACTGAAATAATGTGAAACCTGTATGTTCCTGCCTCTACAGGAAGCCCATGAGGCATTCACTGACTGGTTCAGCCACAGCAGTTCTGCACCACAGAAGCCAGCATTGGCTCCAGAAGCCAAATTCACAGAGAGAGTGGCCAATGAGATGAAAGAGAAGGAGTACCAGGTACACACAATGATTGAACGTCTCAGCAGTTGTTAATTTTATCTTTCCAAGCAGTCAAACCTTTCTGTTATCTTTTAAAGTATTCTCGATAAACAGTTCTCTGTGTTGACAGACATGAAATATGATTTTTAGTGTTAATGAATAGCCTAAAGAGCTATTGGCTGATGACTTGACATAGAGTAGATGATCAGCTGTAAGGTGATTAATTGCTCAGGTCCAGACAAACGGATCCAATTCATATCTAGTTATATGGAAGCCAGTTTGTCTCAAAGTTCAAGTCAATCAGATGTATTACAATACATTCATTCATTTAGTCGGATTCAGCTCCAGTTCAGTACAAATGATAAAATACAGTAAAATTGGAGGTTGGTAACATGTTTTCCAAGGAAGTTGAACCGAGTCCATCGAGTCGTTACCTTTGCAGCAGTCCGTCCGTTGAGAAAGCATGTGGCAACAGTGGAAAAAAGAAGCACTCTCCTCCAGCAGAACCAGAACCAGGCGCAGCATGAGTGGCCATGTGCCTCTACTGGCTGGGTGATGAGAGGTCACGAAGAAAAAACACAGAAAAATGTGTTAGGAGTACTTTCTATGGAAAGAAAAGATACCTTGACCTCTTCAGTCCTCCTAAGCATCGCTGAAAGTTTTCCAAGAGATCCTGAGATAATGTTGATGGCTTTCTTTCTGTTAAAAAAGGTTTTACAACCAACAACTCCAGCAGAATAAAGATGTAGCATGTAGCAGTCCTGGTTTATAGGCCATCTTACTACTAAGAGTACAGAAGAACAAATGTTAAAATGTTACCAAACAGGGCCTCTTTAGGTACCAGATCAGTGGGGATTAAGATAAAATCATCCCTAATTAATTATCTTGTTTTTTTTAGGCCGCCTTGAGTGCCTGGTTGAGCCGCCTTGATGTCTTAACTGAAGACGTGAAAGAGAGAATCTACAACGTGTTGCTGTTTGTAGATGGAGGATGGATGGTCGACAACAGAGAAGTTCATGTAGTTCTACAATGTTTAACTTTTGATTTTATGTTTTAATTGGCATCTTTCATCCAGTTAGCTTAGCATTAAGGCTGCAGATGGGTAGTTGGTGTGAATAAACTAAAGATGTTTTTGTTTCCAGGAGTCGGAGCCAGATGAAGAGCGAAGCCACCAGAAGGCAGCGTTACGCTCTCTCTGTCTTCCCCGCCTCACCTTTCTTCTGCTCAGCGTGCTGCAGAGCTCCTCCCGACACCAGGAGGCGCTGCGACTCGCCGACATCATCTCATCTGACCAACATAAACTCTACCAGGTAACTGGAGGAAAAGGCTGTGGTGAATTCCAGCTTTCTACCTTTAATTGGCTCCTAATGTCAGAGCTCTGCTTTGAGACAGTTTTGTTTAATTAAATGATGAAGAAAGATAATAAAAGTTGTTTGGTTGCAGGTTTTCTCTAAAGAGGAGCTGAGAAGGTTTCTTCAGAAGTTGCGAGAGTCGTCGCTCGCACTGTTGGATCAAGGACTCGACCCGCTGGGCTATGAGCTGCAGCCATGATCTTACAGAAAACACACGCACACGCATTCAGAACATTGTTTCAATAACTGCTCTCTTCCTCTCAGAAATGGTTTTTTTGTTTGCTAAATAAAAACTTTTGTTTCTTGTAGAGCAGCTGTGAATTTGTGTTTCTCTTGATACTGTTGCTGTCTCAGCAGCTACTCTTACTGTAATGAGGAAGGTTATGGTTCCCTGCCTATAGGTATCTAAATAAATTAGCAATACTAAATTCTCAATTTAGAAAAAGATACCTCCACATAACTTTTCTTGAGTGTAATTGGATTCTGCAAGATTTGTTGTATTTTGCTTTTACTTCATACATCCAAAAATGAGCACATTTTTGCTTAAAGTTCAACGGGTTTAAATGCATCTTTAAGTTTCTGACACTGAACCCAATTCAGATGTAGGTAATGGACAATTCTGGAAAGTATCTTGTAAGTTTTGGATTTGTCCCTAAATTACCCTGCAAGTTTTGGATGGTTCCTGAAAGTGTTCTGCATGTTTCTTAGATGTACCCTAGGGAGGTTCTGGAGATGCTGAGGAGTTAATTCAGGCATTTTAATCAGCTATGATGGAGTAAAACTATCTAAAATTTGAAGGACCCCGGCCTTTGAAGAGTGGATTTGCACACACCTGCTTTATGATTTAAAGTGCTTTAAGTAAGTTTTGGACAAGCCTGGAGAGAAAGCCGACTTTAAAGTAGTTCCAGAAAGTATCCTGCAGGTTTTGGACAGCTACAGAAAGTGAAGGTTGCTACCAGCTATGTTTAAAATTTGATATTTTCATGTATAATTTTTATCCAAATAATTTGATAGTTTTTTTTGCTTTTTATTTAACTTCTAGGTAATTTGCCAACAACCACTATCGATCTAAAGGAACGTTTCTTCAAGGAATCCTTAAGAATTGAAACATTTACGGATCTTTGGATTATTCGTGTAAAATTAAAAGTTCACTGTGAATCTTTCCTATAACATTGTTAGATTACTTTAAAAATAAAGTAAATAAATTATTTTGGATAAATTAAATACTTTTTGCTGTAAAAATATTTAATTAAAATATATTATTTAATGAGTTATGTAACCACAGTCTCCGGCCACTAGAGGCGCCAACACGTCGTTAGAGGCGCCGGACTACAAACTGGAAGGAAGCTCTTAATGCTCGGAAAGCTGTTTGAAAAACTGGAAAAAAAGAAGTCTTTACTAAACATTTAGGACGTTCGTTTAACCTGCTGTGAAAGGTGAGTAAAATAAGACCAATTACGGATTTTTTTACGCTGTAATTTAAACGGAAATGCGTGCTCGCTGCAAGCTAGCAGAAGTAGGCCGTTTAGCCTCGGTGTTTCCTAACTGGGGCGTACCGGAGTGGTGGGGAGAGACCCTCCGGGGTTAATGTTCTGTTCTTGTGAAATTAGAAAACTCTCTGCTTGTCTAAAATGAATTGTTAGCGATATCTTTCTTTTTTTAATTTATTGGAACTTCAATTTAATCTATGCAGTTTTCTAGCACAGCCGTTAGAAACAGACAACTGGACTGCAGCCCTTAAATTTACGTCCATTCTACATTTTATTTGTTTTGTTTTTGCCTTTTAATCCTAATATGTATGCAGGAATAATTCATGTTGATCCGAGTTCATGGAAGACCTTGTCTTGGCTCTCTGAGGTCTGTTCAGACTAGGTAGGAGGAGAGCGGGACAAGTCCGGGCAAATCTGTCCGACCCGGGAGCGTTGGTTCGGGAAACGATCCAGCAACTGTTTGACAACACGCTGTTCTTTCTGGACCAGTACACAAACAAATGAGCCCAGGCATATCCTCACAAGTCTGGGTGCCTCTGCCTAACATAACCAATTTTATGAACATTAACCAGTGTCGTTTGTTTATTGCAGACAATTAAAACAAGGAGGCGGAAACCGAGAAATCAAATTTAGCGACACAGATCGTGAAAGTTTTGAGTGATGCCTTTATGGATAATAAATAGGACTATTCTGGGAGACAGCTCAGTTTGGACATTTTTATTACACAAAATATGTCATGTTTCTACATAAATTCTTATTTCAAACAAATTCAGTGAAACGTTTTTATCTAAACCAGCCGGACAAGAGAAAACACAAAAACCTTCAGGGATTATTCTGCAGATTGTTCTAAAAACATTAAAATTGTCAGGAGAAATACTTAAATATAACTTAAACAAGTCACATAATCTATGAAAATATTTGAGTTTGCAAGTTAGGAGTATTTGGTTATAAATCTCTGAACAGAAAAAAGTAAAAAATGTAGGATGCAAAAGTTAGTTGATTATTTTGTGATAAATATCAGTAATGAGGCAATAAATGTTAAGATAAGCAGTCAGAGGAAAACGTTGATCAGATTACACATTTCTGCTATTAGTTAAAGAATAGCTCTAAACTTTTAGACCTTTGAAACTTTTTGTGTTTGCTGGAAACAAAGAATGAAGGAGAGAACAAAATGAGCACAGTTTGTAAATTTAAAACAGAAAACTATTAAACCTCAGAGGATTTTTTCAAATCAATTTACAAAGATTGCCAAAAAAGGCAGAAATGAACAATATTTATTTGTATTTTAGAAAGGTTGGGTGAAAAATATTGTTTGTAAAAGGTTGTGAAATTCTTGGCTTTTGTTTAAAAAAAATAACTTTTTATTATTTATTTCTCCCTTTGTGTCGGTGGCAGGGTTGAATAAGGTTTTATAAATTATCTTAGTGCACCATTATTCAGAATTGACATATAAACAAACCTTTTCAGTTATGTGATGAGAAAACTGTTTTAAAAGGATTCAAGCCATTAAGCCTCAATTAAAAACCTTTTAATCTTAATATTGAATGAACAATTTCTGAAGGTTTATAAAATGTTCTTTATTCATAAAATCGTCTTCTTTGCATTTTCTAGTATGTAAAATGTTTGATTGTGTGGTTAAATATAATTTATTGAACTCTAAATAGTTAAATGCTAAACTCAAGTTTGTAGAGTTTTACTTTTTAATAATAAAACAAAACTGATTCATATTTTAGGTTTTCGTGCACGGTCAGAAAAAGGTTGAAATTAGATTCAAGTATTTTCCAGATCTGGATACGTTTCGGAGTTTAAATAAATGTTCGCCTAATATTTAAAGGTTGTATGTATTAGTCCATCCGTCCATCTTCTTCCTGTCTCTGGGTTTTGCAGGTTTCATGTTTATTTTTGTTGGTTTTGATAATTATTGTGAAGGTTTAAATTTGAAACTAGTTTAAAACTGTGTCAATGCAGACTAAAAGAACAAAATAATAATCTGAAAAATAACTAAGAAGATTTATCGTCAAATCAAACACTAAATTATCTTATGAACTTTAGGACTGTATGGTTTAATAAGGACACTTTCTCAACTAGCAATATATTAATGTTATAGTATTGTTTACTCAGGAAATAAAGTCAATCAGATTCCCAGCATTGTCTGCCTCTTATACCACATGTATTATCTATCTTATTGTATTTTAAAGCCTTCCTTTATCATGGTTGTTGACATTTTCTTTATAAATGATTAAAACTGTTATTGCCCAGTTCTAGTTCCACATGCCAGAGAAACAACGAGTCAACATGTCCAGACAAACTTTTTATTTAAATTATAATCAAGTGGATTAGATGCTGACGGTCATCCATCAGAACATGTCTGGACTGCAGACATAATCGTTAGAATAAACTGTCTCTAGATAGAAGAAACGTGTTCCAGTTGTCAGAAAATAAAAATGAAGTGTCTGACGTGTTTGTTTGGAAGGACTGAAACATGCTTGGATGTGCTGCCAGAGTTATTTATAGATGAACAACTTCCTCTTCTTGTTCCCTAAGAGCCTGAGGACAGCCTCACACCAGGACCGTCTCACGTAGTTTGATCTGATATCTGATTTGGCCCTGGTTACTGGTGGTTAACAGCACCATAGGGCTGGTTGGCGTGGTTATCTAATTGGGACAGAGATGACTCACTGTGGACTTGTCCCGGCATGTCTGCACAGAGAGCTGTTGATTGAATCAGCTGTTACAGTCAGTTTGAACATGAGACTCATGGGTTCCTGCTGCTGAGTCAGACCTGCAGAGTGGCTGATAGGTCCTGGTTCAGGCCGGGCCCAGCCTCTCAGGCTGATCTAGTCCTGACATGTCTGAGGAAGAATATAAGAGGCTGAGGTCCTGCTCTGCTCCCCTCTGACTGCACTTTATCTGCTTTTCTTTGCACAGGATGGGCTGCTGAGACCAGTTCTTCTCTAAAAACTGGTAAGAATGAATCATTTCTACCCATATTCTGTAGATATATTTAACTAGTGAGTACTGATGAGGAAATATGCCTGCTAAGTGTTGAGGCTAATCTGGATTTTATGCAGAATTGTTCAAAAATGGGTCAGTTATGTTTGGAAAATGGTTTAAAATGCAAAACATTCAAGGTTACTGGAACTCCTGAGAAACACTTCAATCTTACTTTGATGGTTTAAAAGTTTGAAAAAAGCTTAAAGCTAATAAACCTGATTGAACAGTTTGCTTTTAATAACTCCATGAAGGTGTCTGGAATCTTGATTTTGGATGTAACTACTAATATATTAATATTATGTTATGAAAAATGTTCAGCAATCTAATAGCTTTAATGTTCAAAGATTTTCCTCCAGCAGTTTTCGTCAGTCTCAGATATACGGCTAGAACTCCTGCATCTTTTGAGATTTTATTATTAAACGAATGAGCATTTATTACCACATAAACACACTCACAAAACTATCGAAAACTGGTACCGCTGAGTATCGATTTCCAAGTACCGGTCATCGGTACAGTATCGGTTCAGATGTGAAAGCTGCCCATCCCTAATCATCACTAAACACGATTCTGGTCGTTCAAAGCAAAGCGAAATCTGATTTCTTGCTGACAGAGCTGGCGTTGGGCTCTGAAGTTAGTGTTTGGTGGCGGCTTCTTCCAGTCCGCGGACTGGGAATCGAAATTTGAACAATTTTGGAAGAATCGGAATGTTGGTTCCGGTCGATTCTTGAGACTCGAAGCTCAACCCTAAACAGGACATTTAACTCTACACTAATAAACCCGGGTCGTTGTGTTTAGTTATTTAACTTTAACTAATTCAGTCCAGCTGCTCAGCTTAAACTGTTCCTCATCAAAAATGTATTCTTGAGTTTGTTATGACCTTTGAGGATATACTACAGATGCTAGTTTGTTATTGCTTTAATTCTCTGATTTCTGGGCCGAAGTCGCCGTCAAGCCAATCAGAACGGTCCGGTTCTGGTTAAAAGGAGGCAGAACCTCAGTAATACCTCACACACTGTATTGATGTTTGTATAATCTACTGTGTTTGTGTGCAGCAACAATCAGCGTCAGCATGTCAGCTGACAGGGAGTTCACCACAGACCCAACCAATGAAAACAAACTGGTGAGAGCAGAAAGTTGTCATAGTTTCCACTTCTCTGTTTCCTGGTTTTACTGCAGGACTCAGTGTGTTCCTGTTTGTGTGTTCAGGTAAGACCGAAGGTAGAGTTCTGTTCTTTGCTGCAACACGCCGGAGCCACCAAAGATGTTTTCACCATGAAGGAGGTACTAAATATTATTGTCTTGAGCTTCGGTGAGAGAAACCGTTCTCAAGCAGCGTTTCGCTTATCTTCTGGTTGTAACATTTGCATTTATTGCAAGGATTTGATCATGAGGTTTGAAAGGTTTTAAAAGAGATGGATTTTATTTGAAAACATGAATCCATGAATAGTTACAGAAACTGAATAAAACAGTCTGGGCCTCATTATTTTCAAACATCTTCCAGACTTCAGGTTGAGGAACCAAAAGATGGATCTCACTGATTTACTGTTTTCATTTAAAAACTAAGATCTACAATATGATCTAATTAATTTTCTTTAAAACAGGAGTAGTTTTCTCTGATGCTGCTTAAATATATTTAGTTTAGTAGCCTTCTTTCAGCCAACTGTCTGGCAGTGTGCAGCAACAGGTGGGGGAGGGACATGGCTGGTTGAAAACTCCTGCCTGTTCTCTGGCATCTTCCTGAACGGACTGATGGAAATTTTCAGTGGTTCTGAAACCTTTTGTTTTTATCCTTGGTTACCATCCAGGACTCTAGACTTGATTGGTTGATAGAACCTGGTCTTTCTTCCAAGCAGCCAGATGTTCTTGTGGTTCTGATCAGCAGTTCTCCAGGCTCTCTGGAGTTCAGGTGAAATCGGTCCAGTTATACGGAAATGAAACACGGTTTAATGTAACCACAGAACCTGACATGGACTGTTTCTCTTTAGGTCAGTTAGTGAGCTCTCTGATGAACTCTAACCTCTCCAGCACATGTTGATGGAACCAGTTGGGTCCTTCTTGACTTTAAATAGACGTTTCAGAGGTTACTGCAGACCTTCATCGATCCTCCTGAAGCTGATGTGACATTTCAACGTCAGTTTTCTGCCCCTCTTCATATGTCTCCTCTTCTCCATTCATTTTGTTAATTGAGGCACGCTGTTCTTGATGTCTGGAACGGCCCAGTTTACTCAGATCAGCAGTGAGGGGTCCATTATTATTATTATTATTATTATTTTGATCCAGTTACATAGAATCAGCAGCATGTATGTTATGACTGGTGGTTCTGTTGGTTTTCTGTTACTCTACTACACCTACTGGTATTATTAGCAACAGAGAACTATAGTTTCAACCAAAAGCTGTGATTGGTCTGGTCAGTGATGTTGGACACAACTAGATCTTGGGTTTTCCTACAATGTTTCCTTCCCTCTCGTCATGGATCTGTGGTGGTCTCTCCTCTCCAGGTGATGTTTTATCTGGGTCAGTACATCATGCAGAAGCAGCTGTACGACCAGAAGCAGCAGCACATCGTCCACTGCGCTCAGGACGCTCTGGGCCGAGTGCTGGGAGTCGACAGCTTCTCTGTGAAAGAACCGGGGTGAGTCAAGGTCCGGTTTCTCATCAGTGTTTGATTTAAAGCTTCTGCTGTTTGGAAACTAAAAAAGGTTCATGTTTCAGGGTTTTGTTCACAATGATCACCAGGAACCTGGTGGCTGTGAAGAGCCAAGGTAGGAAGACCTTAATTCGTATTACTCTTTTTATTTGTTAGGAACTAATTGTATTTATCACTTAAATTGAACTAAAAGCCATGATAATTAAGGATTCCCCAAGAATTAGAAGGAAATTTGGTCGTAGTTATTGGTGTTTTTCTGACAGTCAGTTTTCTTGTATTATTTAGGTCTGAATCTGTAGTTTTCAGGCTGTATATTTTTCTGCACTGTAGTTTCTCTCGTACTTCGTACAGACTGTCAGGTTTTACAGTGAACACGCTGGATACCATCAGACAGCAGAGATGGGATTAAAATGTTAACAATGTTTTTATACATTCAACGACAGACTCGAGTGAAGCTCATCACAGCCAGACGGACACAGGGACGGAGGTGAGAGACGGGTTCAGCCTCCGGTTCTTATGCTCATCATCAGAACATGGAGCTCTGACACCAGCTTTAATTTCTGTCATGTTTGCAACTAAAAAGGAAAAAGAATCTGTACATTTTAAATGCCATAATTAACAAATCAAAAGTTTCATTTATGAGTTTTTTTGGTTTAAATGTGATTAAAAATGGAGCAGAATTTGTTGGGTGGCTGGACATTAACGTGCAGGAACTCCCCCAACATGAGGTTGATTTATGAACCTTCGTGTTTCAGGGAGGAGACGCAGAGAGTCACTCTTCATCTACAGACCACAGGAGACGAAGGAGGAGGAGGAGGAGCTGCAGGAGCAGCGACCCCGGTGAGCTTCATCTTAAAATTAGCTGCCACTTTAAACCAGCCAATCAAGCACGCACGTGACATAAACCCCGCCCACCTAATCTCAACACAGGAACCTCCAACAGAGCAGAAGGAGAGGATAACGAGGAAGAGTCAGAAGAGGAAGAGTCAGACGACAGCAGGAAGAGGAGGCGGTCTGACAGCTACTCGCTGACGTTTGATGACAGCCTGTCGTGGTGTGTGATTGGTGGGTTGGGGAGTGGGCGGGACAGACACAGCAGCCAATCGTCAGACTCGCACAGTACAGTAAGCGTGACTCCTAGACCCATACTCTCTGCACGTCTCTGATGTTTTTATAACCTGAGCTCTATGTCTGTTCAGTCCGGGAGGTCAGAGGTCACGCTCGCAGCCTCAGACAGCGACAACTTCAGCGTCGAGTTTGAGGTGGAGTCCATCGATTCTGACGATTATAACGAGGACGATGCGTCTCTGTCTGCTGACGATCAGGTGAACGCCACAAACACTCAGCATTGATTCAGTTTCCATAAACTGTTTCCTGTGAGCATTAAAACTGCTGCAGGAAGTAACGAGATCTTTCCACCCTGCAGCATCAAAGCAAAGGTTTGTAGGTGGAGTTACATGACGTTACCATTAGTGTTTGTCACATGTTCCTAAAACACAGAACGAGCTGGTGCTTGATGATTAAACGGACTGCCTTTAGTCCTGTTTATGTTCTGCATGCTGGGTCCATTTACTGGTTCTAAGGTGCGGGTCAGAATGTGAGCCAATCAAAGGAGGAGGGTGGATTGAAAACAAATGTCTTCCACTAAAAGTCACAGAAGAAGCTGCTGGTGCAGGCTGGAGTTCTCAGGAAACACGGGTTCAGTGCTGCTAAGCATGTTCTGGAACATTTTCTAATTGGAGACATGAAGATTAATTGTAGCTCAGATTCAGTTTCTAGGTGAAATCTTGATGCTTTGTTTTTAAATGTTGGGATCAAATGTTTCTGATACATTCAGATGAAAGTTTGTAGCATCTTCTGCTGTGGAGCGACTCCTTCTGGTTGGCAAGAGAACTGCAGGTAGTGAACTAAATATAAAGTCAGGTGTTTCAGGACCACCAGCCCAGCTCACTTTAATTCATCCATCAGCTAAATTTCACTGCTGCTCATCTATTTTACTGCCATAATTGTTAGTTTGACAATGAGACTAGTTTTTGACATTCTGTCAATATTATATATTATAGTTTTTATTGCTGCTGTTAAAATATACATTTTGCTGAGGATCATATCTGTTATGTCAGTTTTTCATATTCTACTGAGGTCCAGTGAGGTTTTTAGTGCAGATCAGCTTTCCTTCACTTTATTCTAACTTATTGCATCATATTCAGCTAAAAACTTGCAGAATCAGACTGGATTTTAGTAGAGAGGTATAAATGGCATCGAATCTGCAGCAAAGCAGAGATACGGTCCAATCAAGATTGGTCACACCTATGGTTTGTAGACTAGAACCACAAAGTGTTCATTTATAAAATCAAATGATAAAACCACAGAAATATTTGCTCAATATTTAAACCCCTGAAGATCTGAATACAAGCTGCTTCAGACCATAGATGTGGCTGCAGCAGCCCAGACTTCAACCATATTAAAAGGCTGCTGGTTTATTTGCTACTGGATGTGGTCCAGTTAAATCATGCCTGCACCCCACCCAGCAGAAACACCTTCACACAGAAAACTGGACTGATTGTCAGGATTTTATTGAATTTGCCATCTCATTAATGCTGAACTGCGTCTCCTCAGGTATACGAGGTCACCATCTTCGAGGCCGAGGAAGACGACTCCTTTGATGAAGACACGGAGATCACAGAAGCCGTGAGTATAAACAAAGAACCTTCTCTAGAAAGCACAGACACCATTCTTCACTCAGCTCCGTGTAATTTCCACTCAGGATTACTGGCGATGCGCAAAGTGTGACGAGCTGAACCCACCTCTGCCCAGACACTGTCTGCGCTGCTGGACTCTGCGACACGATTGGCTGCCTGATGCGTCCATCGACCCTAAAGCCCTGCCCACAAAGCCAACGGACCTATCAGCTGCCAAAGAAGCTCCAGGTAATTTAGTTGGAGATCAGAGAGCTGCAGTGAAGCAAGATAAAGATGCTTGTTTACAGTTTAGGAAATGAAATAAACAGGAAGGAGAGAATCTTGGTTTTAGGCTAAAGCTAAAGGCTAATCTGAATGAAGCCAGGTGAACTTAAAATAACTGCAGCGATCATTCAGACTGAGGAATCGGGCTGTTAGACTAAAACCAAACTGCCTTGTTGTCTTACTTTCTCCACTGCTGTCGGTAACTTTTCTGATGCTTGCTGTACAAACGGCCGTGGAGGAGATGTTCAGGTAGAAGCAGAAGATTCAAAGTTTAACCTGATGAATCAAATTAGTAGTAAAGTTAGTTTAGTTCTGCTTCTTGTAATTCATTAAATTGAGAGCCTGAGTTGAAGTCTGGTTGTTTTTCCTCAAAAGACAGAGTTGGTTTCCAACCTTAACCTCTCATTGGTTAATTACCCAAAATTTAGTTGGGTAATTCTTTACTGCAGGGGAGATTTAGACCCATTTACAAGTTCACATCTTAATTTGGACCACCCCGTCCAGGTCAGAATTTCACATTTATGTTTCCAAAAACGGATCCTCTGACATGTCCACCCTGGTGAGTCACTTTAGCTCCTAATGCTGTTAGCTAATTGCTTGTTTAGCTTTCCATTGTGGTCTGAAGTCCTGGGAAGGTGGAGAAACGTTAACCAAAGATTATCATCTGGAAAGTCCTCTGATGACAGATTGTTAGACTGGTTCAATCAGAAAATAACTCACTTTGTGTCTCCTGAAGGCTCGGATGTCGAAGACAACGAAGGAGTCGACGTTCCAGATGGAAAAAGAGCAAAAACTCCTTTAAATTCCCAGAGTTTGTCTGACTCCTCTGCAGCAAACTCCCAGGATCTCATCTACTCCTCCCAGCCTTCCTCCTCAGGCGACTCCCAGGAGTTCCTCTCGTCTTCTCCTTCTCAGTCAGCGTTGCTCCCTGAGTTGGAGCGCAGCGTGTCGGCCGAGTCCAGGCTGCCGGACTCGTGTTTGGACCCATGTCTGATCTGTCAGTCCCGGCCGAAGAACGGCTGCATCGTGCACGGGCGGACCGGACACCTGATGTCCTGCTACGTGTGCGCCAGGAAGCTGAAGAAGAGGAACAAGCTGTGTCCGGTCTGCAGGATGCCCATCCAGTCGGTGGTTCTCACCTACCTCAGCTGAGACAGGCGTCCTTCATCTGTCCACAACTACCTCACCTCCAGACACCTGGAGCAGAGCACAGGAACGTTCTCCATGTTTCTCAGTTCAAACCAGAAATCTCAACTTATTTCAGCCTGCAAACCTGCAGTTTATGAACACATTTGTGCATTAATTCCTTCATTTTAATGTAGAGATTTAGAAAATGGTTTATAATTTAAGAGATCTGCCAAAGTCAATGAAAAAAATGTTTTCTAGTTAAAGCCAATAAACATTATTTTTCAGTTTTAGTTTTTCTCCTCCTAAATATTATTCAGGAAATAATGTTCTGATGGGAGAACTTGTCAGCTGTGGTTCTGCTCTGGTTTTACAGATGAACTTTAAACTAAGGGAAATTATTTTGTTCACTCTGAACTTCACCTCATTCTTTAAAAACGTCTCGTTTGTTTTGCTGTGGAAAATGTTTGACGGCTCCTTTAAATCTCATGTGGGTTTATATTCCTGCCCTTATATCAGCCTTTTCAGAAAAGTTTCCTCGAAATAAAGTAAACCTCTATAATGATTAATTTATAGTACATTTATTTTGAAAGGAACTTCTGTTTATGTTGTAAATCTATTTTCGTGCCCACATGGTTTACGGTTATTTCCAGGAAGTTTTTAACTATTAGAAATGCTACATTTATTGCCATAACAATGCATCAGATGACATCTGTATTTATTTATTTATTCAACTCTTTTCTAAGAGCTCTTTAAATAATAAGATGGGTTTCATGAAGATTTCTAATGTTTTTCCTGTTTTATTTTTCTTGAATAAACCTTTAATTCTAATTTGTTTGAAGTGAAAAATGAGTTAATTATTTCATCTGGGGACTTTTGGAGCTACATTTGGAGACTTCAGTTCCCACAATGCCTTGTGGTGGTGGGTATTTAAAATCAGCCACAAACCAGCAAATAACCGAACAAAAATCAATAGGGTGCGAGGTATTTATTGAACACAAGGGGGCAGTGTTACATTTCTATGATTTAACTACATTCACTGAAGAAAAAATGCTGAATTTTAAATTATTTTTGTAAAGCGAGATTTACGTCAAATCATCTGAAATATTTAATAGAAGTTCTAATTATTCTAAATTTAACAAAAATCGAAAAAAAAAAAAGATTAAATAACATGAACGTTGCAAAGAAGCCAACCTGAATTTAATAAAAACTATTTAATCTCAATAAATATGGAAAAATACTTGGTTTAAGTCTTATTAAGTTGGTTAAAATAAATCCAGTCCAATTTCTGATTCCATTAAGTTTAACTGAATCTGGTCCAGTTCAGTCATAAATAATAAGAAATTAATCCAGTCAAGTTTAACAAAATCAAGTCAAATTCATTTCATTGAATGTAGAAAATGTCATAATATTTAGGTAAACCTGTTCAATTCAGTCTGAAGGTTTTAAAAAATCCAATTAGGTTGAACTATAATTCAATTTATTGTAAATACAACTCAATAAATATCAGGGTACCTTTACGGAGTTCAACTAAAAATAATTTAAACAATCCAGTTTGATTAGAGTACATTTGTATTTGCTTTAACTAACTGCAGTCCAATTCAGTAATGATCATTAAATAGAATTGACTCTAATTTAGACTAAAATATAAAGTTATTTAGTTTTAATACAGCACAATTCAGTAGAAAAAAAACTAGAATCCATTTAAACCTCATACTATAAAATTAAATGCAGTTTTATCATATTTTGCATTTTATTATAACAATTTAGATGACCTTGAAATAATCATCAGAAAAGGCTTTCAAACCTTAAAATTTCTCACTTCAGCTGTTAAACTGTGATAAAAGCATTAAAAAAAATCTAAAATAATTTTATTTTCTTTAGCATTTAAATATTACAAATTCAACTCAATTGTTGCTTTTTAAAGTTTGGACTTTTATTAAGAAGGCCTTGAATAAGGAAAAACCACATTGTGATGATACGCAAGGATCTGGAAATGTTGAGAAATATTTGAGATTTATATTCAGATTTTTAAATAAAATTTGAATAAGATTTGCACGTTTTTTTTGTTGTTACTTTGAATTTTTAGCAGCTGAAACCACATTTAGACACGTTTCACTCTGTATCTTTATCTGCGTTCTAATTAAAAGGGAGGTTTTTAGGACAATGGAAACAGTTTAATCACATTATTACTCCTGAAAATGAGACCCTTGTCTGAATGACTTTCCTGCATAAATAAATAAAAATCTATTTCCAGCCTGTCTTTAACACCTCTCCTCTCCAGCTTGGCTCAAGCTGCTCACAATCCAGTTTGATCCCTAATTTGTGGGTCTGATGATGGGGATGGATCCCACCAGAATCTTACAGATTAAACTAACATACTGAGAACATTTGCGTCTAAATCATATTTTATTTGGGATGTTTCCTGTCCTAATTGCTCCGTTCAACTACTATTTGTACCCATCATTGACCTTTTTCAAATTTTATCCAGTTACGTGATTTTTAATACTTTGCTCTGACATTTAAAATACACAGTTTGGGATTCTTCCATTTTGGTTTATGCAGTTATATGTTGACAGGTTTGCTTTTTAATTATAAAATCTACATTTGTAGCTCTATATAGAAATATTTTAGAGTAAGCTGGTTGTTCACAGAGTGCTCTACCCAAAAAGATTCCTACAAAGTTGAGTGGAAGAAAAAAGTGTGGTGGTAACTGTACCTCAGCAACAAGGATAATCTCAGCCTTAAGGGGATTTTCAAGCAAAATGTCCAGGAATGTTCCCCATGATTGTTTAGACAACAATATTCAATATCTGTATTAAAAATTCTTTTTATTTGGTCTGATGTAATACTGTCATTTCCTGAGAAACTGAGTTGTTTTTTGAACGAGTTGAAAGCCATATTTATCCAAATTACCAAAAACAAACACTTAAAATATATCATTATTGATGATGAGTTTCACTTTTTGGATTCAATTCCTACAAACTAAATAAATTAACTAAATTCAGAAGCTCTGAAAGTAGAAACCAACGTACATAAATAAATGAAAGACTTACTTGTGTCTCTGTGGAGCTGAAACGTGGATGCTGGTTGAGTTTCAATGGGCTGCACCTGTGTAGGCTCAGAGTTGGTACGGTCCGGTTTAGGGGTGTTTGAAAATAAAACAGGCTTCTTCTGGGTTTAAATGTGACAAATGAACTGGAAACTGTGTGAAATCCTGCAAGACTCGATATAAATCTAAATGTTCAACCCAAAACTGCCTGTTTTTTCATCTGTTTTCTCTGGGTCCAGGTTCTAATATCTGAGTCCACCCCCAGATTCCTGATTGGATGACCCAGGCTGAAAAGAAGATAATGTTTTCCTTCAACTTTGATTGTAACCCCTAATTTAGCAAACTATTTTCCTAAAATAGACATTAAAACTACAAACTGGTACCGATTATTTTTTTAGCCTAAACTTTGACCCAGAAGCAGATCCGAGGAACCATTTTTCCTTTAACAACAGTTTTCTGGATTTTCTTATGTGTGTTCTTGTCAAAATTTCTCAGTTCCAGGTTGGAAAAATGAACAAGAATTCCTCCTTAAGTCGGAATTTCAACTCAGAAAGATTGACGTTCCTCCTAAACCCCGACCTAATAATCCAATATGGCCGCTGGCTGGATAAAATGTGTTAAAAGCTGCATTAACACATGTTTAGCCTCCCAACAAATTAGTCACAGATTAAACTTCACATCATCTGCATATAAACACATTTATTCAGGGTCTGAATCCATATGAGGCAGAAAAACGTCCAGCTGGAACCAGTTAACTCAGATGTGACATCAGAGGCAAATAAAATATCGGTATAAAAACACGATTCTGTTTATTTTTGTCTTTGTTATCAACAGTCACACAGAGGATAAATGAAACAACAGGCCTTTCTTCCATTTCTATAAACATACTTTATTGGATATTTGGACTTCCTAGATCTGGAATTTTTTCCTGTTCAACAGAAGAGTCACAGACTTGGGCTTCAGTCCAGTTCAGACCCGTTCTGCTAACTGGTCGTCTCATTCAAGTCCATTTCAAAGTCTAAAGCTTGGTCCACCCAAACCATTCGTCTCCCGTTGTTGCTTCACAGCAGTAACCAACAGCAACGCTGGGTTTAAAGTCCTTCGCAGCCGTATAAACACAAACTGGATCGGGCTTCGGGACGTACCACAGGTAGGTTTCTACAGAAACATTCAGATTTGTTCATGCGTGCCTCAAACAATGTTCTCTAAGACATTTAACATAATCACAGAAAAACAAAGAACCTCAGCTCAGTTTCTGGACCTCATTAAAGAACCCAGACACATCTTAATTAAACACAGAATCAGAACATCTGGGTTTCTTTGTCTGCCTGAAACAAACTGGTATAACTGGGTCAGGAGGTGACCAAACCTTCAGACGTCTTTCCTTTAAACGGGGCACTCGGTGCTGTCAGAAGGTCAAGGTCACCGACGGGCCGGGTCGAAACCTTAGGAGCGACAATGAGTTATTCTTTGAGGTGTTATATGATCAGTACCAGAGTCACTGCGTCAGACTGGGTCACATTTAGTTGGACTGCGGTTAACAAATGGCCTCCAGTAAGCTAATGATTAACGGTAATTTGTCAGAATTCATTTTTTCTGAATACATTTTAAAAAAGATCCTGATGAAAAATGACTTTGGGCCCAATTTCTTCTCCTGGAAAAGTTCTGGTGGACAAACCGACACTATTAAACATCACAGAGGTCTTAAACCACGACCTTCAAGCTGAATGAGGGATTTTCTTGGTTCTTCTAAACATCCGACACCTAATTTAATCTTTTCTTTTTAATCACATCCAAACATTCCTGTCAGAATTCTTGTTCCTATTTTCAAAAACTAGAAACATAAAATAAAACTCTTCATTTCTGTGTCATATATTGCCGAAGCCACTGCTGTAACTCCTCTCGTCTTCCTCGAAGTTTTGTTTTTGTTTAGCGCCCCCTACTGTTCATTCTAACCCTGCGCTGCAGCCTTTCAGCGCCACCTTCTGACAACACAGAAACATTACACACAGTTGCTTTAATTCTAGATTTACGCAAAGCAAAGAGCTCCCTTGTTCTCCTGAATCGGACCAGTTGGTGGGTCGAGCTCAGACCCAAATGTGGCCTGAGCTCAAGTTCTTGCTCCTTTACTTCCATTCAAACTCTTTAAGGCACTCGCTGGTGGCAAAGAGAAGGCAGAGAGAAGCAAGCGTCAGCAGAGGAGGACATATTGTTCCCATGTTTAAGGTTTAATCTGTGAAGGCTGAGCTCAGATTTCGCTCTTTATCTGCAAAACAAACATAAAAAAAGCACAAAAACAAGAGTTTGGACGTTTCGCCAAAGATCTACGGAGATCCCAGCTGCTAAAGTTTCACATTTTTTAAATCGTACCACAAACGTTTTTAGACCCACTCAAGTCTGGCAACACAAACACAGCTCAGAGCAAAACGTGTACAATAGATTCAGAGCATTTGGCACCGAAGGGGGTTCTGTTGAAGGGTTTCTGAGGAACGTTGGGATGATTTCCAGATTTATTCGCCTCGGGATCCTTCTTATTGTGGCTCCATAAGTTAAAAACAAAAACCCATTTTATTTTTAGCAGATAATCTGTGATCAGGAGGTAAAGAACAAGGTGTTTATGTCAGGATGTTGAGGTGAAGATCAACATATAAAAGACAAATAATCCAGACGTGTAACATGTTCATATTTTTCACATGTGGATCTAATTTCACGGTTTTTCTCAGAGATTTTATCTTATTTTTTAGCTATTTTTACCACCATCCATTTCTTTTATTTTACCAGTTTAAGCACTTGGATGTGGTAACTGTACACCAAACCCCACAAAATCGGTTTAATTTGCATATTTTTACAAAATCTAAATAGCAAATACATGATTTTACTTTAATAATTATTTTTCCGAACTGATGAGATTTTCTGGCTTTGGTTTGTTTTTAAAAGTTATGTTTTGAACCTGGTGAAACTTCCTGAATGTGAAACCATGGAAACTAACGCAGCTTCATGATTCTGATGATGAATGCTGGGGAGAAACGGTCAGTTTCGGCTGCTGAGATCACATGATCAGGCAGTGGTCATTTTCAGACGGACGACGGATGCGACTCAGGTGGAGACGGCGCTCCAAAATCAAACAGGAAGCATGAACATCAAAATATTAATACTACAGAGAGTCAGAGTGGGAACCCAGAGTGCAGATGTGGAGAGCTACAGGAATCAGCTGATGTTTCTAACATCTGGACCCGTCGTTCGCAGAGGTCAAAGGTCCGTACCGTCGTGGGCTGATGCTTCGTCCATCTCCACTGCTGATCTGAGGTCAGGTTGCCTGGTTACACTGTTCAGGATTAAGGTGGATATTTTGACCTCAGATTAGGAATTATTTCAGATTTCCAAAGTTTGTAGACTTCACATAGTGGTCCGGAAAGGATCCTGGAGCAGCTAAACGTCCAATCCAAACTTCCCTCAGTAGATCTCAAAGAAAACATCCAATTCCTTCACTTTGTTTGGTGAATGTGGAAAAACTGATTTTTGCACAATTGCAATCTTTGATTTTCTTAGTTTCTGGGATGCTGAGAAGAAATCTGCTTTCCAAGGAAACAGGAGACAAAAAAAAAATCAAAATAAAAAATCAGTGTTTTCATTTTCTGACCAGAACCTCCGCTCAGCCCAATCTCTGGCTCCACTAACTGCTCTTTAGACATTCAGATGAGTCCATACGCTGCGCTTGCTTTCACTCCTTAATTGGAAAACACCATTAACAAGCTCCTCCCCCTGTGTGAGGTCAGAGGTCTGTGACCTTGTTCTCCAGGGCAGCAGCGACCTGTTGGAGGCGGAGCGTGAGCTGGCGGTTCTGGGCGGCCGGGTCCTGGTCCAGCGACTGGATGATCTGAGGAGCAGCAGAACATTTTTTCATCAGTATTTGGATAAAAACAACATTAAGATTCTGTTTCTGTGTATTTGAAGATGGCTTTGAGGACAAATTTGAAATTTAGATTCATCTACAGAAAAAATGAAGGTAAAAAAACAAACAAGATTTCTAATTAAACATCATCTTTTTATCCTGATGTGAATTTAAATATAGGCGTGTATTTAATGAAAACAAATCAACAATATTTTATTAAACACATATTAAGGTAAGAAAGATGCACCTCACTAATTTAGAATATCATTAAAAGGTTAATTTCTCACAGACTGATATATTTCAAGTGTTTATTTCTGTTAGTTTTAATGATTCTGATAGGAGAACATGACATCAGGCCAATAAGAAAAGGATATTTCATCCTGAAATGTTTTGGGTCGAATGTCCAGCAGGTCAGAGAAGTTGCCCATTCAGACAGTGCTGTATCTAATCATGGAAAGTTTAGTGGAAGGAAAAAGTGTGGCAGAAAAAGTTGAACAAGACTAATACAAACTAAATTTCTGGATTTTATCAACTGCAATCAACAAAATAAGAACATTTTGACACCTCTAGTTTGTTTACTTTGGTCCGAATTAGTTGATGAGTTTGTCTAACTTTTTCTGGCGGTTTGGTTTCATTTCACAAGTAGAAAACTCAAAGAGAACCAGAACCTGCCACCACAAACCAGGCGAGAACGTCCTGTCTGTTTATGGGTCACATGTGTCCAGGGCGGGAATTATAACATAAAACTGATATTTATAACTATTATTAGCTGTAGAATATTACAGCGATATAAAAACAGAGAAGTTCACCATCTAAATAGACTTAAAATCCTACTTTCATGCAATTAAACGTCAAAAAGAATTTCCACCACTTCTTCTCGGTGCTTTGTGTTTTTTGGCTGAAAGTGAGCATACAGACTCTGAACTGAAGAGTATTTCTCACCAGATCGAAGTACTTGCTGGCATACTGGTAGAGCTGATGTAAGGCCACCTGGGTGTTCAGCTTGTCGGTGTGTTGCTACATAGAGACACGAAGAGAAGCGGCACATTTATTATGCAGGAGAGCAAAAAGAATTTGGATTAAGAAAAAAACAAAGACTGAAAAACATCAGAATGAAATGTTATATGTGAGTTAATGCTGCTGCGATACGATGTGTTTTTACACATCTTTACCAGCACTGGCAGCACCTGTAGAGGGCGCTCTAACTGCAAATGTGAAAAGGTTGTGCAGCTCCAGTATTTAGTTCCCAAACACCTTTTTCTTCTGTGTGACCAACCTAATTCAGAACCTGAACTCGGACCGACTTTCTGCTGGCCCAGCAGAATCTCTCTTCAACTATGACTACAGTTCTAGTAAAAGTATTCACACCCCTTTCCCTACTCCTTTCTCCATGTTACAACCACAAACTTTACTGTTGCATTTGCATTTTATGTGACAGACCCACATAAAGAATCATAACTATGATGCGGAAGGAAAAGGAGACCTGGATCACAAACCTCTATTTGAAAATAAAAGATGGATGGAGCTAAATCCAGGAGAGTCCTGGAACCAGAACCTGTTAGAAGCTGCAGAAGACTTGAGACTGGGGTGGAGGTTCACTTTCCAGCAGGACAACCACCCTAAACATACAGCCACAGATACAACGGGATGGTTTAGATCAAAGCAAACTCGTATGTTAGAATGGCCTAGTCAAAGTCCAGACCTAAATCCAATCGAGACTCTGAGTCGGGACTTGAAATTTGATGTTCAGAGAGGTTCTCCAAACACGAATCTGTGTCTGTAGATGTTCAAAACTGGTAGAGACACACCCCAAAAGACTCAGAGCTTCTCCATAGTATTCTCAGGGAGGCTGAAAACAAATGCATGCCGCACTTTATAGATTTTCTTTGTAAAACCTTTTCCTTCCACTTCAGGATTATGCACTGCCTTTTGTTGCTCTATCAGATAAAATCCCAATAAAAGTCGGTGTTTGAAACGTGACAAAACATGAAAAAGTTTTGACCAACACTGTATCACTCATAACTTAACAGAATCCTGTTCTGAACCAGCTGGTTCTGGCCCAGCACGGTTACACCACCGTTCTGTTCTGAACGTCTGTGTTCTTGTGTCGTTGGGGATATTTTGAGAACAGATCTGGAGGATCAACGCGCCGCTGTGTCTTGATACAAATGTCTTTAATGGCTGATTCTGGTGGGTTTTTACTGACGGACGGACAAAGTGGTTCCTACCCGGGAAACCTCAGCGAGGTGTGTGTTCATGTCCTGGTCACTGACTGGAACCATCTGTCTGATGCCTCCGTAGTAACTGTGAGAAACAAACACACCACATCCACATCTTATCCACTTCTTCACCTCCGTTGCAGCAGATCATTCCAGACAAACATAACATCTGACGCTGGAAACACCAGCCGAGGCAGAATATAATCTGGCAGAACACATGGTTCTGTAAACTCACTCGTCCACCATCTTCTTATAGGTGGAAATCTCTTTTGCATAGAGCAGCTTGTTGCTGGGAGACTCCTGCAGACAAAGAAGGAGAAGAAAACAAAGGCATGAAACACATTATGATCACTCAGAGCGGATATTTATAGAGAAAAATGTTCCTGTGATGTAAATAATCACAAGTCTGAGATGTTCTCACAGTTCAGGTCTTATTCTGCTTGTATAAAACACCTGAATGTTTCCACCGATCAGACAGGTGGAGAATATAAGACTGTTTTTCATTAAAGTTAGCTTCCTCGGTTCACTAATGATCAAAAAGCCATGTGTTATTTTATCTCTGTGTTAGCATGTAAGCTAACACACACTGAGTGATGTTGAAGGAAACTGTGAAGCATCTTAGCAGAGAGGGTTGATCAATTTTAATGCTGTGCTTCAAATCAAACCAATTAAAATTTGATGCTCTATGACCTTTGTGACAGAAACGGTTATGATAAACTGTAGGAAACTGGTGTTCCCCAGGGACAAATAACTGGCCTCCTTCAGTTTTCCATTCACATGCTACATGAGTTCAAAATTAAATGATACAATATTTCATATTTTACATCCAAACTGACCTCGGTTGGTTTTTAACTCATTTTCAGTCCTCTATAAAGCTATTTCTGACCCACGGAGGCTTAAAAGAGCCCCTCAACTCAAAGGATGAACCATGTTGTGTGACGGAAAACAGAAATTTGATCTTTTTAACCAGCAACCCATTACAAAACTAAAAAAAGCATTTTTTTAGATGAATCTATTAAAGATCCCAAAGGTAACAGTTTTGACACAGAAAATAGGAATGAAAACGGTTTGTCTGATGGTCACTTGTGTGAACTGACTCTGCTGAGTTTGTGCTCCGTCTTGGTGCAGGCGTCCATGAAGGTCTGACCGATAACGTGCAGCGACGCGTCCACCACCTCTGTCACGTGGATGTCGAAGATAAAGTGCGGGTTTCTCAGGATGTTCACCCAAAACCGCATAGGCAGGCTGCAAGCACAGAAAGAGCGGGATGATTGCTCAAATTCAATACAGAGAAGTATCTCTGAGTCAGGATGTAAAGTTTGGGATTTATTGATGCTACTTGGATCTTCTATTTAGTGTCTAAATGCTCTTTGTGTACCTTAAAAAACATATTTGGTCTATTGGCATTTGTTTTTTTGTTAGAAATATTTAGTTTGAGTGTTTTTTTTGTTGGTTTTTGATCATTTGGACCTATGGACAGATGGATGGATGGACTACAGACTCCATTAGGGGGGCCGAGTGTGTCTCTGTCATATAAAAGCTGTGTAAAAGAAAGGCTGGTCAGATGGAAGTTCAGATATTAAATAAAATGAGGAAATAGAAACCTTTTTCTAAACCCAGAAGACCTGGAAAAAAGTCAGTCAGTCATTTTCTACCGCTTATTCCATAGTGGGTCACGGGGGGAGCTGGTGTCTATCTCCAGCAGTCTATGGGCGAGAGGCAGGGTCACCCTGGACAGGTCGCCAGTCCATCGCAGGGCAACACACAAACAACCACGCACACACTCATTCATACACCTAAGGGCAATTTAGAGAAACCAATTAACCTAACAGGCATGTTTTTGGACTGTGGGAGGAAGACATTTAAACCGTATTTAATCAGTTTAAAGGGAGCTTCTTATTTGAGGAAACATTTCGAGTTTTAACGTGTTAATGTGAAGCCGTTCAGGTTCACACCACCTCTCATGAATATTTCATTGTCCAGCTTGTTAACATGTGTGTCTTACTGATGACTGGCGGGCCTCAGATCAGGGTCAGTCTGAAAGCAGGGCAGTTCCAGAAAATCATCCCTCCACCATTTAACCGACCCGATTAAACGAGGCTTTCATGTGGTCCGCTGCGTGGTTTAGCAACGACGAGGAGGAAATTACGTTCTACCTGAGCTGATGAGATGCGAAACACATGCAGGGACTGGGCTCGTGAAGCAGGATAATTATTTATCTTTGGATCTCCAGCTGATGTTCAGAGGAGCTTTGAAGACAAGTAGGTGAATCAGTTAAAGAGATGAAAATCAGGAAATGTCATCCTGAGAAAGTGATGCACATAAAGGTAACTCCTGTCTGCTCATTTAGTTCACGCAAAGGTCGTTCCAAAATCGTTTTGGAAGCAAAAACCCGAAAGATATCTTCGCTGTTTCAGAGCTTTAAAAACATTAATTCTATAAAATGTTAAGTATCATCACTTTTATTTTTAGTCTAATAAACTAATTTTTAAAGGAAAAAAAAGCAGATGATATACCTGGAGCACTATATATCAACATGCTTGGTGAGGGATCATCTGCCTGTTTATAAAGGACCTATAATGACTTTACATAAAAAACAAAATGAAATCATAATTTAAGCAGGTCTGATAAAATCATCTAAATGTTCTGTTTGGTGCTTGTGTCAGGTACAGAACCCTCCACATTTACTGAGTCATTTATTTTAAATTTGATTAACTTAATGAGTGGGATCTAATGAACTGATTTCCACATAAAACCAACAGCAGCTGCAAACGGATGATAAAAATCTGATCTGCAGTTTCTTGCTGCTGCTGAAGAAAACAACTCCTCCATCCAACATTAGTGTCAGTATTAAAACACAAGCAGGTAAAACATGAACGTGTCATTACAATAACTGGGCTTCAGAGCACTTCCTGTCTGTATCAGTAACAGCTGATTTATTATTCTCAGGGTGACGGAGTGGAAATTTCCCCTACAACTGATGAAAATGGCCTTAATATGCATGGAGGCGTGCAACAGAAAAACTCTTGGAGCTTCAGTGTGAATTATTAGATCTAAGTAATTATTATATTTGTCGTTTTCACAAAAATCCAATTCAATAAGCAAAGAAACTGAATAAAAGATGGAAAAATTGAATTTCACATCTCCATTTTTGCAGTTAGATACAAGGCGTATAATTTATTGGTTGTTTTAGTTTAAAAAATGAGTGTTCAGTCTTTTCAGTGTCAGTGGAACGAGAGCGAAGGTGAAGTAAACGCTCCCGTCTCAGATCATGTATGTACATTTATATCAGCGTGGAGCAGAGGAAACCATTTTTACTCCACAGAAGTGGGCTTTATTTGGCAGGGCAAGATTTCATGCAATAACTTTATTGATTTCCATTTAAACATTAGATTCTCTTCATTAGTTTACTTGACGCTGATTGTACAATCGTGTCATCTCCCCAGGCCTTCTGGAGGTTTACGTACATCTACATCTGCATATAAAACTGCCGTTTAGGGTACAGCGCTGTCCCTCCGATTTCAGACTGCCTCTAGTGAGGGAGGGCTACGTTGCAACTATCTACTGATCATTTGAAACATTGGTACTCCTTTTAATAAATGAGAAATCCTGCAATTGTCCTCTCTGCAGAGATGCACCAGCCCAGGACCGTAAGAGTTAACTCAGCTAATCTGGTCTGGGACCAGCAGATCATTGTTTTTAATACTGCAGAGGCCATGCATGACTGTATGAGTAAATAAGGACAGCGACGGCTGTATTTATCAACAATCGCCTGTTCGTCTGCTGGGATTATCCAGGTTTCATAAATCACATGCTGAACTTTGCAGGAACTGACATTGTTTTGGAGGCGATCGTTACTCCTGCTGCAGGATCTCCTGCACATACATGAATTTTCAGTGTGTGTAAGCGTGTTGTGTGTGTGTTGGAGAGGGGTTGGGGGGGTACCTCTAATTTTGTACTGTCTTTTCCTTCCTACCTGGGCATTGTTTGAGGAGTGCCTCTGAATCTCGTTGTGTACATTAGAATAAAAGCTGGATGTAGAAAGTAAATGCAGCATGTTTGAAAAAAAAAACCAAACAAAACACTTAATGGTTGATTTTTAGTTTCCATGTGCCCCATCCCATCTGAGGACATCTAAAAGGCCGGATGAGGTCCTGTGTTGTCACCCAGGAAGGCTAACCTGCTAAAAAATGCTTTTAGGGACTTTAAGTGAAGATAAACTGAACTTTCCAGCTAATAGTGAAGCAGTGCACTAAAACATTCATTAGCTGTAGCACTTTGAGGGTCAGGGTGCTAAGTATGTGCGAGTTGAAAATATTTCTTTATAATCAGGAAGCCTTTTCTCTCTATCCCACCCGGGTCGCTGAACTGGACCCAATTCATTTAAATGCATTTATTATTTCTATAAATAGAGGAGATGAGAAACTTTGCCTGATGTGGGCGGTCGTGTACCTGTTGGTCTTCCAGATGTGCAGCGTCTCCTCGTCCACGTTGTCGTGTCTCTCCGCCTGTTCGTCCAAGAAGTCGAAGAAGTATTTGACGGCAGGAGGGACGGCAGAGCTTGTGCACAGCACGCTGCTGAAGAAATCATCCACAAACTGCTGCAAAGTGCCCTGTAACACAAAGAAGCAACAACAAAAACAACATGAAGCATGTTTGTATCACACGGGACCAACAGTGGAGACTGTGGCTTCGAACCAATGAAACCAGTTTAAATCAGCTGATATGGACCTTGACAGAGAGCAGCCGGGTCAGGTAGATCTCTGTGATGGCTTTGGTCATGGCCTTGTCCTTCATGCTGCCTCTCTTTGACTTCACCTCATCAATTTCATCCGTCGGCCTCACCAGGTGGAACGTGTTGTCCTCCTCCAGGAGCGCGTTTTCTGCAGGAGAGCGACACCATTAAAGTCATCCAAGACCAGAATTTTATCGTAATGTTCCTCACAGCTTCAACCAGAAAAAGACACGTTACAGATGTTATAATTTAAGCATTCACTTAATCTGACAACGTGTTGCACAACACTGATGGTTTATTTTTTCTTTTTGGCTTCACAGCAGCACACGCTGTGCACATCTGGAGCTTGGCAGCTGAAATGTTCCTGTCTACTGGATTTTGTCCTCAGAAAATAGGAAATATAAAACTTTGTGGCTGCATGTTAAACTGTTGCATCATAGCTCCTTCATTTCCTTCCTGAAACAAGACATGCAGATTAAATAACTGTTTGATTCTAGTATTTTGCTAAATTTTTTTAACTCATTCCACAATTTGAAAGGAAAAACTTCATATTTTATTAATATTTTTATTTAATTTTGTGACTAAAGCTGTGAGCCATCAGCTGGAGCCACCTGCAGGTCATGTCAATATTATTTAAAAGCTAAAACATTCTAGTTATACTAATAAACAAACATTTCCAGATGCAAACATGATGCTTTAGAGAGAATTTGTGAAACATTAGCCTCGTCTCCTGGTTAAATCTTATTATGTAATGATTATGTAAAAACACAAAAAATACATGTTTAATATTTTAGAATTTCTATGTTTTTACACATGTTCAGCTTGGAGTTGCTCCTGCTGCACTATGATGTACAAGTCATGCATATTTAACATCCCAGCTCAACACCGGCAGGAAAGAAAGGTTTATCTTCATAGCCTCCTCTGGTTTATTACATTTCATTTATATATTTCTCTTTTCTATAATCAGCAAATTCTTTTCAATAAAACTTTCTGAGTGAAAACGAAGAAAAATGAAAGAAACGACTGTAGAGAGAATTTATGTGGGATTATTAAAGGTCAGTTTAAAGCGACAGAAGAGCAAAATGTGGAAAAATATTGTGAATTATTATTCAGTGATTATTTTAGGTGGTTGAATGTTTTTTTATTAGTTAATTAATTAGTGGATAAACAAAAAAACCTTTTTAGTTATTGGCATTAATTTCAACGTTTTTCATCCGTTACACAGAACAGCCGTTTACAGAGCGACATCAGAAAGCAGAGGGTTGCTTCATCCAGTTTTCAGTCGCATCAGAGTTGAACTGAAAGAGTAAAATGTGAACACGTACTCTCATCATGGCTGTCCTGGTGTTGGTGGAACGACTGCGTGTGCAGAACTCTGGACAGAACCAACGTAGCGTTGTCCCGGACCTGTAAGACCCAAAAAAAAAAAACACAAACCCTCAGTTCAAACTGTAAGAAAAGTGTGTAAAATCCTGCTTCTCAGTAACTAAACTATTGTTATTCCAGGAAAAATCTGCCTCTGAATTAATTATTCTCCTTAAATGTCAGGAGAGTCTGGACAGCAGGAGTGATTTAATTTCTGTTGGTTTTGCAGCAACGTGTGGACGAGTCTCGAGTGGCTCGACATTTCCTGCTCTTCAGGTTTGGGTTGTTTTGGTGCAAAAGTAAAAGGTCTCGGCTGAAAACAAGGGAAACAAAGCTGATTAAAAGCATCGGGAGCGAGCAGCAGGGCCATGATTCTCCTCTGCTGCAGTAAACCAGAGGATGAGCTGGAGACAAACAAAGACAACAGAGAGGAAGATCGTTTCTGGTGTCTGAACCCGACACCTCATTAGGACCAACGCAGGTTCAATCCTGGGAGCAAATGCAGACTGACGGAAGCTTTTAGGATTGTTTGTGCAGAAATATTTGTTCTGAAAACATCAACAGAGGATAACGATGGCATGTGAAGCTGAAGTGAACTTGGAAGACTTCGAGTAGACCTGCTTGTCTCCATCTTCATTCAAACAACATATAAGGAAACTATTTATTCATCATACAGCATCATTTCATCTTCTAAGATGCAGCTGAGGGTTAGAAGTTAATGAAAATCAACCTGATTTATTTGAACTTCCAGAGTGGAATGAAGAGCAACAAACACAACTTCCTGCTGCGTCTTTCAAGCTCTTCAGATGGAGCCGAAGCTTCAGTGTTTTTACAGGTTGAATGAACAGGACTTCAAGCTGGAAGTCTGAAGGAACGTTTGTTTCTTATAAAGAGAAAATATTTCAATAACCCAGATGTCGGTAAAATTCATTCAGATGCTTCACTAAGGTGTGGAAGAAGAACCAAACTGTCTCCCTCAGAAGAAAGGAAACTGGAACCACCAATGTCGAGCTGCCATGAACTGGAAACTGCTTGAACACCGGTGTCCTGTCCACAGTGACATCACCATGGCCTGAATGGGTGCTGATCAAGAAATAAGCCCCAGGTCCAAAATCAGCACCTTCAAGCTGAACTTTCATCTGCAGCTGCCTGAGTTGGATGGTCAAAGGAGATATAAATGTAACTGTTTGGCCACAATGACAAGAAGAATGTTTGAAGACATCAAGGAGAGGCTTTATACCTGAACTGTACCAACTGTCAAGCATGGTGGTGGCAGCAACATGCTATGGGCTCGTCTCCCTGCCGATGCAACTGGTGGTCTGTCCAGAGTGGATGGAATAATGAAGGAGGAAGACTTTCTTCAAATTCTTCACCTTAAACCAACAGCTAGATGGTTCAAACTTGTTGAAACACAGTTGGATGTTACAGCAGGACATCGATCCAAAACTGGGAAGTTCTGACCTCAACCCTGCTGAAAATGTATGGCTTTGTTTAAAAGTCGGGTCGGTGGCAGAAAACCAACCATTTTTAACCAGCGCCACCGGTTCTGCCAAGAACAGGTCAATTATCCATCCAAAACTATGCTAGAAGCTCATTGAGGGACACAAAATGTGCGTATTTGAGGTGGAACCTACTAGGGGACATTTAACCAGACATGATGCAGCTCATTTTGTAATTTGCTTCATGACAACATGTATCTTTTTAAAGAAATGCAAATGAAACAAACATTTTGGGCAGAAATTCCCAACAAGGCTTAAAAAATAATGCAGGGAAACCAAACTTTTAAATCTTCAACCAGCATTTTTGTGAAGAAACACCTTGTAGACACATTGCATTTAGCTTTATCAGGTTGTACGCTGAGCTTTAAAAGGAAAACCGTGAGCTAAAGAGCCCTGCTGGGCTTTTCTTCTGCAGAACACTTCATCATTTTCTCATTAAATGATATATTTTCCCTTTTATCAGAACCTTCTGCTCTACAAACTCAGTCCTATTGAGGCTCATTTGTAATGTTGGAAAGTTAAACCTCTCCAGTCGGCTGAGGAGATTGGACTTTCAGTATTTAGTGAACAGAGCCTGATTAAGTCCAATTTAAAGGTGATGAGGGTAGCAGCAGGAGGTGGTCTGCTGTGAGGGACTTATTGGGGAGGAACCGCAGCAGATTCAGACTGGTGTCCAGAGGGAGGTTTCAGGACTTCAGGAGAAGAATGAAGACACGGCAGACTGAACTCACGTTATAATGAGCCAGTGTGTTGAGTCTTATCAGGTGTCCTTCCTTCTGAGACGTGAGGTCCAGGTCGGACAAAATCTGACCCGTGGAGCCAGGACGCCACTCTGTGGACAGACAAGGAATTAAACTTTAGATCTTTATAAACTACATCCAAACTATGACAAACATGTCTTAGAGGTTCTAATTTCTCTTTTGGGGCCATTAAACTGGTCCAGTTCCTCACATTTTCATTATGTACTGGGTAGTTATGGTCTTAGGTCTACAGGACATTTTACAGCAGCTTATACGCAGTTTTGGATCAATTAAAAGAGTCATTTTCTGCAAAAACTGCTTTTTAATAGAGTTTTGTTCAGATTTAGTGTAAACCAGAACCGTGTGTCTCACCAAGAGCAACTCCCTCTGCTTTCGGTCTCTGTGAATACGGCAGGTTCCTGTACACCTGATCGATGATCTTCTCCTTCACCTGGATGGAACAGAAATCACAATCATACTTGTAAATGTCCATGCTAACATAAACACATCCATTATCCAAGCAATTCTGGGAGAAAGGAGGAGAAATGTGACAGCGGCAAACGGTGGGAAGTCGGTGTAATTTACCTGCAAACCCTTTCCTGTGTAAAAACAAGCAACAGATGCAGGAAGATCTGTGGTTCACGATGAAAATCAGAAGCTGAAATGATGAGAAACTCACCTGGGTGATGGTGTCACAGTTCAGCACTTTGACAGGAGTGACGTCTGGTCCCTCCCCATGCACCAGCACCTGCAGAGTCTGACAAAAACACCTGCCACAGTCACTTTCATTACCCAGCAGGACACACAGGAGAGGTTTCTGTTGGAACTATTTCTACTGGCTTTATGGTTCAAAATTTCTCTGCAGACGATACAGGAAGGAGAGCTGACATCAAAAGGCAGTTAATTCACTCTGTAATGAATCGGCCCGATGGTTCAGTTCAGCTCATTTGGTCTGAAAGCACCATTAAACCACACAGTGGTGATTCAGATATAACTTATCAGTAAGCCACAGGAGCTCAGGGTTGAGATGGCTGCAATAATCATCAGCTGATACACACACACACACACACACACACACACAGGGAGAGAGAGTTAGACCAATTGAAAACCGTTCGTTCTCATTCACATCCATCCCGTTAGCAGACATCAGCAGCAGGTAGTGAAGGGGCTCCTCTGGTATCCTCTGAATCTGCAGAGTCAGACACTTTGATGTCAGAACAAAATAGAAGTTCAGCCCAGTTCTGAGGATGGGGAAAAAAGTGCAAAATAATCCAACAGAACAGATTACCAACTAAACTAACTGTTTAGTTTTAAGAATCTCTACAGATTCCCAAACTCTGAACCGATTCCCAGACTTTGAACAGATTACCAATCTGATTCTCAACTCTAAGAATCTTTTCTGAATCTAAACAGACTCTTTAGGCTAAAATGCTTCGTGACATTAAATAGATTCCTGACTTTAAACAAATTTACAACTAAACAGCTGATTTCTGTCTGAACAGAGTCCTGATTCTTCCTGCACCACAGAAAGATCCGATGCTCAGAGGTTCTGCTTTGACTGATTTAGATAATTCACATTTAAATGTAGGAAGTAGTAATACTGCATCTGAAAATAAAGCTCTACACCCAAATGTTACAGAAACCGGAAGTAGAAATGAGTTCCCAGTGTTGAGCTGGCGGGAACTCAGAGGTTCCTAACATATGCTCTTTAGCTCAGAAAAACCTATTTCTTTTCATAACATGTCGGGCTGAAAAGTACAAAAAGTATGTTTACTAACCAGTACAGAGTACTCGACATCGTCTCCCAGCAGCCTCGTGTCGTTCAGCGTGTACTTGGCTTTCTTCAGCCTGGCGTCCACTGGACCTTTCTCCACCTGGTGCTTTAAGGCCTTGAACAGTTTGTATAAAGGCTCTCCGGCGATGTCCTAAAACAGGAAACCCAAATTTAAAGTGGTTGAAACTGGGCATCAGCATCCATCTCCCATGAAATATCCCTTCTCCACTCCATATAGATCCTTCCATATGTTCACTAATCCGTTCCCAATCAGCTCTAACATTTAGATTTTTAAAATATGCACTCAACAGCCAATTTATTAGGTACACATGTTCAGTTATTAACACATCAGCCAATCATATGGCTGCAGCTCAGTGCATTTAGAGACCTGGATGGGTTGGAAACAACTTGCTGGAGTTCAAACTGAGCAACAGAATGGTGAAAAAAGGGGGTTTAGGTGTCTTTACAGGTTGTTGGGCTGGTCTCAGCACTTCAGAACCTGCTGTTGCCACTCGTCCCAAACTTTCACAGCAGAAGCTCAGGATTTTAATATTTACCTAAATATGTAGAAATTTACCAACAAAATCTGACAAAACATGCAGAATAACGGTGGTAAAAATCAGATTTTAAGATGAACTAAAGGAATCACATCCGCTGCAGCTCTCAGAACAAGATGCTAAGGGTTCAATCAAAACACTGTCACAGTCTAAGAAGTAATGTTCTAGTCCAAAAGAAGTTTGCTATAGGAAAACATTGAATAAAAAAACAAAGAAGACAGTTTAGAGTAGAGAACAAGTGAAAGAATCTGTGTTACCCTGAGGAACTGATACAAGCAGATGGACATCCAGTTACAAAGCATTCTCTCCACCACCGTCTCTGACCTGCGTGCACACAGGAGACAAGAGATCCATGCAAACACCTGGACAAATTATCTTTCTGACACTTCACACTTGTAAAGAGGGTTTTCACATTTCCCAACACACCGCTGTACAATCACAATGCAGTCAGGGTTCACAGCAGGAGGTGAGACGGCTGCCAAACAACCCGCTCTTCTGATTACTTTTCTACAGTTCAGAGTAATGCCTGAGCGAATCCTAAGGAGCACACACGCCTTCTGCAGCCAGAATGATCCATTTACAAGAACTCATAAAACAGCTCAGACTTTTTCTGAAGATTTTATATGAAACCCAAATGGTGAGACATAAAAAGCCAAAGATGTAAGGTCCTAAAGAGGTCTATGATATCCATGGAATATTTTATGTAAAAATGCAGGATAAATGAATAACCATCTGATATGTCCTCACCTCCTGAGCATCAGTTTGGGGTTTTTATTCTGCACGTGTTCATCCATGAGCTCCAGCAGCAGGGTCCTCATGATGTCTGTGTAATACTCCAGTTTACCGTGCAGCGCCACCGTCAGGAGGGAGGCAAAATTTCCCCGAGACCTGGCATTAAAGTCTGAACGACTCTCCAATGTGTGAATGAACTGGAAAGGAATAAAATAAGGGTTTATGTGGAATAAAAAAACATCTGCTTCATCATAACTGATGTTAAAGCTAAATTCATTAGCATCTAAATGAAGAGCAGTTGGTCGTCTAACAGAAGTTAATAGAAAGAGCCGCAGGAAACCAGAAGTTCACCAAAAGCTTTAAACTCACATTGATGAGAAACGTTTTACTGTTCAGCAGGTTGGAGAATTGGTTGAGTGCCTGAGTCACAGTAGTCCTGCGGGCTTCTGGGATTTGTATTTTTCCAATGATCATAGGGTCATCGCCACCTTCTTTGGACGGCAGGAAGAAGTTTCGGTCCGTGTACGTTTTGTAGTCCAGGAAAGGGATACGACCTTCGCTCAGGTCACTGGTGTGGTCCTCCATTTCAATCATCAGATCTACAACAACGAAGAAACCAAGAAACATTATGAAAAATTAACATGTTCTCTACAGCCTGACCAGGACATAATCTAGGTCATACCAGTGGCATCATAAAATGTTTGCTAACATTTATTACTAAACATTTTTAACCAACTAAATCCTAGTTTTTTGCCAACCTGTGGCAGTGAGTGGCTAATAGTATCTAATCACCAAACGTCTATAAAAAAGTTTTGTTTTTTTACACATTTGAAACACATTTAGCTAAAAGCGTCAGTGTGCTTGTAAACTAGTAAGGTTAGCAGATGGATTTCTTGCATAACGCTTCGCCCTAAAAGGAAAAAGTTTAAAGTTTTTTGAGTTTTTGAGTAGTTTGGGAAACAAATAAAGTAAACGGTGAGAATTAAAAGTTTACGATGATCAGCTTTATGTTTCAGGAACACCCCGAAAACCTCCATAGGTGCCAAGTATTTGCTTTCTTGACACACATTAGACAGAAAAACAGAAATAAGTACAAGAAACTGTCAAAGTGATGTTGAAAGAAATTTCATTTTGGTTGCATAGTACACACGTGTTGCTAAACATTAATTGCACTTTGTGAAGAGCTGGAAGTGTACAGTATAATTTATTTGAACTGTATTTATTTTTGTCTTGATAAATATGTATGAGTATCAGTGACTCGGTTGTAATAATCCCTCTCTGACGGATCTGCAGTTACCTTCCTGATGAATGACAGAACAGTCAGATTATTCTGAAAACAGTTTGCAGAGGGGGACAAAAAGATCTGAAGGAAAGTTTTTAATAAGCTGAGCCAAAAAACTGCTGGTTTCACAGAATAGTGTTGGCAGAGGTTCAAAGTATGAAGACAAGCTGTCAAAAACACTCATCTGTGACATAATGCTGGTAAACTTTAGCAGTCTGGAGAGGAGGTTTATCCTGCATCTGCTACAGGAAGTTTGCACAAGGACCTTGTAGATGTCAAATTAACCTACTTAAAACAAGTTTAATTATCCTGCAATGTTGTCGTTTTCTTTGCTGTTTGGGCTCAAGATAAAAATTTGCAGCCGGTTTTTACTCGGTCACCTGATTTGACATAATTGAGGTGTGGATCCATACCTGTGAACTCCTTCTTGCAGCGATCTCGGACACTTTCCTCCAGACTCTCCAGCTGATGCTTTACCTTCTCGTACTCCCGTTCTGCCTGCTGACTCTTCCTCCTGTTGGCAATCAAACACAAGCAAGTCAGACCCCACATATGAGCAAACACAACAAGTTTGTGTTAGTTTGGCCACACTTAAACCCTTCATCAAACCTGTAGCAGTAGAATGACACAGCGATGAAAAGCACCATAGGCACGATCACGGCAGGGATGATTATTTCAAGAGGAATGCCATCTTTCCTGGGGTAGTACACTGAACCCACGGATCTCTCTTTCTGACCGAACTTCAACTGAAAATAAAAACAGTATCTTAGATTTGTTTAGATCTACAGTCAGATTAGACTGTTATAATAAACAGGGCAAAGCAGCAAAATATTTCATTTTCTTAGTTTAGATTAATTTGCCTTGGTCTAAAACAGAAACACTTCTAATCAGATGGAAGGAAGGAAGGAAAGAACAACAAAAAGAAGTTAAGAAGGAAGAAGGGAGGGAGGGAAGTAAGAAAGATTGCAATGAAAGAAGAAAAAATAAAGGAAGAAAGCCAGAAGCAGGGAATAAAGAAAGAAAAGGAAATAACGGGAAGAAGAGAGAAAAAAGGAAGAAGGAAGGATAATGTTAAAGAAAAGTAGGAAGCCAAAAGAAAAGAGGAAAGGAAAAAGGACCACCTGAAATAAAAGAACGAAAGAAAGAAAAAAGAAAAGTAGTGAAGAAGTGACTGAAAAAAGGAAATGAAGAAAAAGAAAAGGAAATATGGAAATGAAATAGGAAGGAAGATAGAAAGGAAAGGGGGAAAATTAAAACAAAGAAGATAAAAAACAAAAAAGGATGAAAGAAAATAAAATAAAGTAGCAAACTAAGAAAAACCAAAGAAAGGATGAATAGATACAATCCTCAAGGAACTCTAAGTCTGGAAATACTATTTTTTATATTTTTTTGCCATACATGTTCAGACCTGGAAAATGCTTGAAACAAATTCCATGCATTTCCAGGTTGCCTATACAGTTAAAGCATGTTTCAGCTGATTGGTGGGTCCTTTTTATGATCAGTGTTGATTTGGACCTTTCTTTGGACTGTCTGGACCAAGCTGCTGCTGATCACAGTGAATATCTCTGGGCTGAACAGCCCAGACTGAACAGAGTTATTTTACCACCAGCTCCAGCATGCCGTTGGTTATGTCCAGTTGGTGCTGTGTGGATCTGGCTCTGGGCTGTGAAGGAACCTCCAGGATCAATTTATCATCCTGTACAGACGGGACATGAACAGACCAAAACAATACAAATCCGGTTAGACTAAACACACATTTTAAAAAATATTTCTTATAAGAGTTTACTTTAGCCTTCTAAACTAGTTTAGAAATGACCCGTGTTATTCCTTATGATTCCTTGACAAAGTTCAAATGCAAACAGCAGAGAGAGAAACTCTCCTGAAACTCCAGGCTGCAAAGTTTCAGTCAGTCACGGCTTTGCTCAGAATACAAGAGAGAATAACCATGAAGGCAATTTATTTTTGGGTATGTTTGAACACTCTGAATGAAAACTGAAGTGTGGAAGATTTCAGTCTTCTCTCAGATAACACCTTTGCAGTCCCTGCCTTCACTGATTCCCTTTCATCCGAGCTGACATCAGCCTTCACTGTGGCCGAGCGCCGCAGATCTGGAAGCCTGTGATTCTGCAGCAAGACAGCATCACCCTCCAGAGTCACATTTTAAAAGAGAATCAGATGAAGCGGCGCCGTGGCAGGTTTTAACATCAATGAGGTGACTGTCTTGCGTCCTGTTCTTTGATATCAGGAGTTAATCCATCAAAGGCATTAAAAAGCTGCAGCATACCTGCAGTATGTTGACATGGCAGGAAGTGTCCCCAACAAACGCCTGGGTCTCTTTGGCTGTCATGGCCGTGTCGAAACCGTGCCCCTGATCAGAGACAGAGAGAGAAGTCAACAGACTGGAGAAAATAAGGAGGTGCAGACCAGGAGAGTTCAGGTGTCTCCTCTTACCGTCACGATGATGATGCCGGTCTCTGTGATGACATTCTTAGCCAGCTTGTCGAAGCAGGGGTTGGGGTGGTAGATGAAGCCCTTCAGCTCCTCACTCAGGTTGTCCAGCTGCAGCAGCGTCTTCACAGACTGGCCATCAGAGCAATTGGAGCAGCAGTTCACCTCTGGGGAGTAAAACTCCAGGACGGTGTCGTTCTTACTTAAAGCCTCTGAGACAAACTGAGGAACACATGAAGAATCCGCTTTCAACCAAAAGAAAAGCAACACTTTAATACGATGTGAAAGTGTAATTTCATTTCCAGCGCAGAACTTTATGTCCATCTCCTCCTCCTCACAGACTTCACCTCCTTCTCTCCCTCCTGAGAGACTCCGTCACTCAAAGTTACTCAGCAGTGAAACTGAATCTGTGCCTGGCTTCCTCTGCTTCAGACTTCCTACTATGAATAAAGCTGCTCCTGCAGACTGATGATCATCAGGCTGACATTTTGCAGCTATTAAAGAGGCGGTAGCATGTTGCGTAAAAAGGGGAGCACTGAAAAAGTCCCATAAATCAACTATAAAATGAAAAAACAGCAGCATTTGGACCAGTTTTGTGTTTATAAACCAAACTATGAATTAAAACAAAAACGTTTCTTACCTCTACAGATGTGGTGTTGACAGTGGAGGGTAAAACTTTCATGGTGACCGATTGGATCAGATCAAACCCGTTTCCCAGTACAAAAATCCTTCGACCGCCCCTACAAATGAAACCAGAGGAGAAACCCAACACAAGAATGAGAAAATAAGATACAGTTTGGGAAATAAGTCTCTGATCCCCTGCTGAGTTTCCTCACAGACAGACAAAAGCACAGAATAGACAGTAGATCAGCACCAGGCTGGAATGGGCCCAGAGCATCAGCTGAGAAACCTGTTGAGAAGATGACAGCTGCTGGAGCAATTATTGTGAAATAGAAACAAAGTAAAACGGCCAACAGTCACCCTCGGTATACGACTCTGTCTGAGGTCCTGGCTCATGAGGTGAGGATGATGAGAAAGTTGACGGATCGACTTACAGCTACACAGGAGGAGCTTGTTAATGACCTGAAGGCAGTCGGACAACAATCCCCAAGAAAACATCGGGATTGCCATCTTGCATCCCCGCCGTTATAGAAGGCACATGCACAGATCCATCTGAGGTCTCTCAGTGAACATCCAAGTTTATTTATGGCTATTTTTAAAGAATACATTCAAAAGAGCTCTTTACATTTACTGCAAATATTTCTACAGAAGTATTAATTTAACCTGTAAAAAACTGAAGGAAGGAAGGCAAATAGAAATAAAGAAGAAAATTAGGAAGGAAGGATTGATAAATGAAAACAATCTTTATGATGCAACTCAAAGTCTAGAAATACCAATATTTTTCAAACAATGTTTAAAAACTGTGATTCAGAGAGAGTGCTGTGGTCACTAAAATCCATCTCTTTTGCATCACATCAACCTGCCTGGTTTGGAAGAAGAGAAATACTGTGAATGTCCCAACGGACACCATCTCCACTGACGAGCACGGAGCAGGAAACATGATGATTTGGGCCGGTTTCTAACAGGGGTACAGAACAACCTCACCACAGTGGAGGGCCAATGAACGGGTCGTTTTTGTGATATCTGGGAGAAGAAAACTAAAGACGACTCATGGATGAGTCCACCATGACAGCAACTCAAGATACAGTGCTAAGACAACAATGGAGGGGCAAAGTCAGTCTCCAGACCCAAAGATGTTCATAAGTCTCATCAAATCCCCAACATCCAGGTCCCTCTCTAACTCACTGTAGGTCAGGAATCTGAAGCTGTATTGTTTGTCCTCAGGCCTAAATTATTACCTGAACATTTGATGATTATCTTTCACTCTATTAATATTTATTTACAGTTATCTTTAATTAATTAAAAATTTCATTCACCATCCAAAAAAACTGTTAAAAGGGTGTTTTATGTTATAGAAATTGATCAAATATAATAGTTACCACATTACAAAGATAAAAAGGCATTTATGCTGTAAGAAAGACACCAGAAAGAGATTAAAACAGGTTGTTATGAACCACTAACATCCCATAATAATCCACCAACATCACTGGCTAATAACCAAGATCATCCTTTCATAGTAAAACGGGCAGCAGCCGCAGTCTGGAGCTCACAGACCGGCTTCCTTTCATTCTTAATTACAGGAGATAAAGACGCCAAGACGAGTCTCGGACCACGAGTCCAAATCAAGTCTCAAGTCTTTAGCATACAAGTCTAAGTCGAGTCTAAAGTGCGACTTGAATCTGAGTCTCCATCTCTGTCCAGACCACAGTAAATCAGCAAAGGGAGCCGAAGCTTCAAGTTCCAGCCAAGAATTTCAGAGTTTTGGTACCGAAGAGCGGGTCAGAATGTTTGTAACTAATTTCAATAACTAAAAACTCAAATAACTGTGTGACTTTGTGACCAAAGAAATAAACAGTTTTCATGCTGTGAAAGGTCAAAAAGGTAATTTGCCTTTAATTTTTACATTAACATGAAGTTAAAATTGTGTCAATCTTTTTTTGGGTTTAATACTTAAACCAACAGAACCACTTTCAACAGATTCCGCTTCTGATTCACCATCAAACTTACTGTGTAAAACTAACACGCTCACCAAGCAAAGCTGCTTCTGGGTTTATAATCCGAGATCTTCGGGTTTTCAAAGTACTGGAAAGGCGTAGAGATGTCTTTGGTGGTGTTTCTCCCGTACTTCACCGTCACTGTCAGGGGCTCTGAAGGAACTTTCTGGCCTTGGTACTTGCCGGTCTTGCAGGAGATGGTTGTCCCAAATGATAAGCTGAAGAAAACGGGAGTGTGAACACGGGATGTAATGGTTTATAAATGTCTAGCTGTAAGGAAATGTTCTAGCTTACACTTCACAGGGAATGCCTCCAATGAAGACGGCAACGTCATCTTTCGTAGCTGTGTCCAGATGTTCTCCTTCGATGGTGATCACCGTTCCTCCAGCTGCAGGACCCTTTAATGGAAGGATGGATGTCGGTTTGGGATCCTGAACAAAAATAAACAAGAACATTAAGAACAGCTGGTAAAATAAAATACAGAAAGACAAAAGAGTCCTAACGTCCGTTCCAGGTTTTCTCCAGTGGATAATGGTACTCACTGGAGAAACCCTTTCTAAACTGATAGAAGTTTATAACTGTTTCTCATCTTAAAGTTCTGTAGATCGAGGTATGAGGTGATGCTTTTGGAAATGCTTTGGCCTACTTCATGTTGTCAGACAGGTTCTTTCCAAGTGATTATTAAATCCATGGTTCTGGCAGTAATAAGGCCTGGGTGTGAATAGTGAAATTTATTTATTTATTTTTTATTTCAGACAATGATTTCGGTAAATAAATCAATTTCAGAAATGCTTATAACAAACGAACAAATATCCAAATACCATACAAAAAAGTGTTTGGTAAACATTAAATTAAATTTCCAGTTCCAAATAAATTAAATTAACTTAAACACAAATAGCAACCAGTAAAATAAACATAAAATAAACATATTCCAACAAGCAAACTTGTCAGTATATTTAACCTGAGATCTGACATTGATTATTAATTAATATAAATAGTCTGAAAAGGGGTATGAAGAAGTAAAACTTATTTTTAATACCCCTTCTCCCTCTAATTGCACTTAAATTAACTGAGTAACCTTCCTAATTAACATCTATGTTTTTGATCCAGAATTCACAAACCAAAAACTAATAAATAAATATATATACACAATTATCTATATATATACATATACACACATATACACATATATACATATATATATATATACACACATACATACATATACACATGTACACATACAAACAAACATGTACCTCCACATATGTACATGTAACTGCACACATGCATACCTACACTCACAGAAACACACCACACATTAGGCCTAAATCCACATTCACATTCTTGTATATCGGCACTTAGAGACCCACCCCCTAAACTCAGCTGTCCAAAAAATGTGATTAATTCAAGTTTTAACAAAAAGGCAATTATGTTTTCACACAGGGTCAGGTATATTTGGATAGTTTTTCCCTTAATAAATGAAATCATCATTAGAAAACTGCATTTTGTATTCACTCTGGCCATTTATGTCTGATATTAAAACTTGTTCAATGACCTTTAACCATAAACATTTAACAGAAAAAGCAAATATTGCAAAAACACAATAAGGTCCAAACCCTTTTTTACAGAACTGAATATGAATCAAATGTGAGACTTATAAAAATGAAAATCTTTACATATTTTAAAGGTCTATAATGTTTCAAGGCCATGCAGAAAGCCTGGATTACAAAAAGCTGTTAAAATCTGTTTCATTTAGAATAATCAGAATTAGCTTTATTGGCCAAGATTGCGTCCACAAACAATGAACTTGACTTTGGTTTCAAGCGGTACAGACATCCAGTCTAAATATATAAGCTTTAGAGGAGATAAAATAAAGCATAAGAAGAGCGAAACAGCAGAAATGCTACAGCTGATTGGTTCTCTGACAGACTGAGTTCTGGAAACTCAAAGATTATGAGACAGCAGTCAACAAGAAGCATAAAGTGAATTTAAAATGAATGAGTCCAGCTGTGCTTTTTAAAAGTCAGCCCTGCTCATGTCTGGGGGTGTACTCAAATATTTGGCTTGTTGGTGTTTCAAATTTGTTCTTGTTCTCACAAAGAGAGCAGGAAACACAAAAATAAACATCCCCAAAGACAGACAAAATCCAAACAACTTTGCCGCGGTTGGAAGTTGTGCACAGACAGAACAGCACCGCAGGAGGAGGCAGTATGTATCCGAGTCAAAGACGCTACAGACGCATCTTTATTCAGGCTCCGACACGAAGAAAACAAACTCAAACAGATCTGAGACAGATGGAAATTTGAACACATTTTAAAAACCAAACACTGAGGCTTCATTAAAAACAGCCACATGAAAGAAGATCAACTAAACTCTTCGATGCATTTGAGTGTCTCTGTGTCTCCCTTTCCATCCAACTGTCAAGCAGATTTCAGAGCAACCTTTAAAACATCAGATGCTGGAGGAACATATGCTTGAGATGTACAGTACAGACCAAAAGTTTGGACACACCTTCTCATTCAAAGAGTTTTCTTTATTTTCATGACTATGAATATTGTAGTCGCAAAAACCATCAAGCGCTACAAAGAAACTGGCTCACATGAGGACCGCCCCAGGAAAGGAAGACCAAGAGTCACCTCTGCTGCGGACGATAAGTTCATCCGAGTCACCAGCCTCAGAAATCGCAGGTTAACAGCAGCTCAGATTAGAGAACAGGTCAATGCCACACAGAGTTCTAGCAGCAGACACACCTCCAGGCTGTGTAAGGGCTATTTGACCAAGAAGGAGAGTGATGGGTGCTGCGCCAGATGACCTGGCCTCCACAGTCACCGGACCTGAACCCAATTGAGATGGTTTGGGGTGAGCTGGACCGCAGAGAGAAGGCAAAAGGGCCAACAAGTGCTAAGCATCTCTGGGAACTCCTTCAAGACTGTTGGAAAACCATTTCAGGTGACAACCTCTTGAAGCTCATCAACAGAATACCAAGAGTGTGTGGAGCAGTAATCAAAGCAAAAGGTGGCTACTTTGAAGAACCTAGAATATAAGACATATGTTCAGTTGTTTCACACTTTTTGGTTCAGTATATAATTCCACATGTGTTAATTCATAGTTTTGATGACTTCAGTGTGAAGCTACAATATTCATAGTTATGAAAATAAAGAAAACTCTTTGAATGAGAAGGTTTGTCCAAACTTTTGGTCTGAACTGTATTTCCATCCACGTGTCCAGGAAGACATCATAAGCATCCAGGAGTGAGGTACTTAGATGCTTCTGCAAAGTGATGATGTCTTCTTGGACAAATATCTTATTAAATAAAAATGTGATCATAAGTTAAATCGATTACATTTCTTCAGTGGGGGAAAAAAAATAATGCTAGAAATAATAAATTTAACAAAACTGCTGGTCAAACAGTTAAACGTACCCTTGTTGCAAACATGTTTGTAACTTTTCAACTTCTGGCAACTATTAGCTGGTATTCCATTTCTTTTAGCCATCTTTCAAAATCAAAATAAAAAAAAAAAAAAAACTCGTGTATGATTTTCAGACACGTGATCTGAAAAGGATAAATCTTATTGAAGCATGGTGGAGGATCTGTGAGGCTGTGGGCTTGTTTTTTCTTCCCAACACCCTAAGAACCTTCACACTGTGCATGACATCATGAACTTTTTGACATATTGGGACATTTTAGACAGAAATCTGGTGGCAATTAGGAAACTGAGAATGGGTCATCATTCAGTGTTTGAACAAGACAATGATTTAAAACATTGGGCTAAATCAACTTTAAAAAGATTCACCAGACACTAAATCATCCTTCTTCCATGACCATCTCAGTCCCTAGATTTAATTCCTGGAGGAAACCTGTGGCCTGGGCTGGAGAGCAGAGAGCATCAGAGAAGAACCAGGACTCTGGACCATCAGGAATGGTTGATTGTTCCTCTCTGTAAGCTCCAACATTCAAACATTACAGCAGAAGACAGCTGGGAGGAAATTATGCATGGAGCACATTTAACTATTATAATTAATGAGGGATATTTCTTTCCCCTCTGCATTCAAATTAAAAATTGGATTTTCAGGGTGAGATTATGCTACTGCAAAAATATATTTATTTATTGGATGGAGATTTTTACACATCTTTACCATTGGTGCTTCGAACAGTTGCATCAGAAATAACTGAGCTGTTACTATAGAGCCAAATTGGAGCCATAAAGATTATATTAAAAGTAGAAACAGAACAAATTCAAAATAAATATTCAGTTTCTAATTTATTTTTTTTCAAAAAAAATTTTTGACCCCAATTTAGCTCCTTGTGTGACCTTTCTTTGTGCCCAACCACAGCATATGAATTACAACCTTGACAAGTTTTTCTTGAAGTGATATTTTTTTGATGTAAGGAGGAACAAAAAGCAGCGGACCAAAGTTTTAATCCCTGAAATGAGAGCTCGCCGGCAGACTAACTGCTGACGGAGTAAATTAATCATTTTTGTCTCAGCAGTTTGTTGTAATCACTTTTTGTCTCTTCGAAACAAACAAAGAAGAAACACAGAAGTGAGCAGCAATATTTAAATAAACCGACTGAGCCGATTTGAAGAAACAAATCAAAACAGCAGGTGAAACTTATTTTGATTATGTTTGTTTCTTGCTTTGTGGGAACTGGAAAGGAAAAATTAAAGATAAATGTAAATGGAGTTCTGCACAGCGGTGAATTTGCATGTCTGGGATATATTTACGCTTTGCCTTTTCTGCAGTGAGCAGATACCTCTGTGTTGCTGTCGGAGATTTTTACTTTATCACAAACCTTCTTCATATTCCTGGTGCTTGATCCGTGGGGTCTCAAGTACTTCTGACATCCAATCTTCTTTTATTGCCTTTGAAACATGGATGGGGCGAGCGTGCAGCGCAGGTTTCATGATTCAAGATTTAACAGTTTTCCTGAGGTTATCAAAATTAGCTTTATTGGCCAAGTTTCTGCTTACAAATAAGGAATCTGGTTCCACCTCGCTATTAATGTACAGACATTTCAGATATAAATATATAAATTGGTTGCGAAGTAAATAAGGATTTTTGAAAGTAAATAGGTATATATACGGGCTGCATGGCGGTGCATTTGAGATAACTTTATTAATTCCAAAAGGCAATTCATGTGTAGCCTACCAGTCCATCCATTGTCTTTTAACATGTCTCTACCAACCAAAATCATTAAGTGAACAAAAACACAGTGTATTATATTGCATCTGCTCCAAATATAAATAACTAATCAGAGCTCAAGGCAGGAGGGCTAGAAAAATATATCTTACTGTTTTTATATTTTCTTATTTTTTAATTCTTAAAGGAAAATCATAACGTTTCTGTGGTTTATGTTTCAAGCTAATTTTGTCTTCTGATATGATGTAATGTTTCAATTTATGAAAGATGAAATGTAAGAAAACTTGTTAAAGTGCTTTCAGTTTGGTTCTGGACTCACCCGATAAGTGAAGATGACCTCAGAGACTCCTCGTCTTCCTCCCTCAACCTCTATCTCCACCGGTCCGCTGTCGGTCTGTTCAGGTGGAAGGTCATGAGGTGGTATTCGCTTGGGACCGATCTCACACACCACACTGAGGAGAGAAAGAGGAATTAATAAATGATCCATCATCAACTAATGTGCATCTCTTGCTGCAAAATATCTAAATATTATTAAATGATTGTTTCCACTCATCTCATCTTCCTGTCCCTGTTAAAAATATTATGGCTTGTAAAACACCAGAAAATGCCATAGATTATTCATTAAAGTTTCTCAAATAAGATATAGATTTTTAATTTGCCTTCAACAGGCTTGAGTCCAAATCTGTTCAATTGGCAATGACAGGAAATAAAAAACACCTAAAAAAAAAAAAACCTAAATATTTTTATAAAAACTTCAAGAGCTCTGATTTTACTGTTCATATGATCAAAGACCCTTGATACCGGACCACTGACTGCTAATCACAGGTTGAAGTCTTGAGCTCTCCTTCATACAAAGAGGTGAGATCCAGTTATGTGTGGTAATTATTGTAATGAATTTCACCATAACATGGAGGTTAATGTCATTGTGGTCGTTACCTGGTAGAGACAGAGTATCTGTCCTCCAGATGAACACAGTCCACTCCAGCCACAGTGATCTTTTTCACGTCTTCCTTCTTTATTCCCATGTTGGAGCCTTTGATGGTCACCGAAATCCGACCATTGAGAGGGCCAAAGCGAGGGATGATCTGCAGGAATAATAAAAGAAACCCTCAAAGTTTAACAACTGAATATTATTGGATACCATAAGAAAAAGCCCTAATCTTGAGTGGAATGTGAAAAACCATACAGCCTGTTGCTTAATGCAAATTCCAACTAGTGTAAGCTAATGTTAGCCTTTTTAAATTAATCTAATCAGTTTACCTGTCATGCAGTCATTATAATAACTAAAACACTTAAAGCTAACAGTTACAATTTAAGCTAAAACGTTAATAGTTAGCTAAAAGGTTAAATGAGTTAAGAGCAAGTTAGCTCAGTTAGCAAAAAAGGCTAAATGTTAAGTATATAGCTAATACTTAGCATTTGAGCATATAGGTTAGCTGTCAGCTAAAATGGTACCGTCAGTTTACATGTTTGCTAACAAGATAATGGTTTGCTAACAGGGCAACTGGTACAACTAACAATTAGTATCTGAGCTAACAGGCTAAACGTTAGCTAAAAAGTAAAAAACCAGCTGACAGTTGACATTTAAGTAGACAGGCTACTAGCTAAAAGTACAACTGTCAGCTAACAATTAGCATTTGAGCTCACAGTATTTGAGGTACCAGGCTAATGTCAGCTATCAACAAACAATAGCATTTGTGCCAGTAGTGAACCTATTAGCTCTAGAATTGCGTTGCTCAAGGTGGCAGCAGGTTGGAGTGGCTCTGTTACTTTTCCTTCAGATTAATTCTTTTTATGAAGCCAAATTCCTCTTGTGGTAGATTAAATAGATTTTTTTTTTTGGACGATTATCCTCTCTGGTATCGGATGCTGTGCAGCTGGAAAGATTTTTGCTGATACTTTTGGACGTTTGTTATGATGCATCACCATGGCAACAGGGTTGTTTTTTTACAATGGGGAGTAGCTGATTAATATCTCAAAAGCTAAAATAATACTTCAACTACAACCAAAAACCCCTGATGAGTTGAAAAGGAGGTGCTGTGGATGCAGAGCAGGAGCAAAGAGAAGAGAGAGAAGGTAGAAGTTCAAACTGTCTCTTCTATTGATTATGATGGGCAATGTGAGATTGTTGGGAAACAAGTTGGATGAACTCCAAGCACTACAAAGGACCCAGTCAGAGTATCGGGAATGCAGTATTATGCATTTTACTGAGACATGGCTCCAGGATCATATCCCTAACTCCAGCGTCTCTCTGCCTGGCTTTCTGACTATACGAGCAGATTTAAAGAGGAGCGGCAAACACAAAGGAGGTGGACTGGCAGTACTTGTGAACAACAGATGGTGTCAGCTAGGACATGTTACTGTGAAGTGTCGTCTGCAGCCCAGATAATGAACTGTTATTAGTAAGTTTTCATCCATATTATTTACCCAGAGAGTTCACCAGTGTTATTTTGGCAATTGTTTCCACCTTTAGCTGTTGCCGACACTGCATGTGATGTCATCAGCTCTGATGTTAAGCTACAGACACAACACCTCAATGCGTGTGTGGCAATATCTGGTGATTTTAACCATGCTTCATTCCCTGCAACACTTCCAACGTCTCAACAGTTTGTCAGCTGGTCTACCAGAGAAAACAACATGTTGGATTTGTTTTATGAAAATGTCAAGGACTCATACATCTCTAAAGCAAGACCTCCTCCTCCTCCTTCAGGAGAAGGAGGAGGAGGAGAAGAAGCCCTGCAAGGTTGCTTTGAGGCTACAGACTGGGACGCACTGTGCCAGCAACATGGAGAGGACATCAATCCTATGACTGAGTGTGTCACCGACTATATAAACTTCTGTGTGGATAACATCATCCCCACCAGAACGGTGAGATGCTTCCCCAAAAGGAAACCCTGGATCACCAATGACCTGAAGGACCTACTTAACAAGAAAAAAAGAGCCTTCAGAGAGGGAGACAGAGAATTATTGAGGATTATACAGGAGCAACCTAAAGTCAAGATAAGAGACAGCAAGGAGGTGTACAAGAAGAAGCTGGAGAGAAGGATTCTTCATAAAATTAAGAACATTATGGAGAACCCTGAGCATCCTCTTCATGAGACATGTATAACAACAGTGTCTTCAGTCAGAGGCTTCTTCAGATTTGCTGTAAGACAGACCGCTACAGGAGATCCTTCCTGCCCACAGCCATCAGCATCTACAACGGCTCTTTGAACAAACCTCCAGAATATCAGCTACAACAACATTCAATTTCCCTTTGGGATTAATAAAGTATTTTTGAATTGAATTGAACCATTTTAGCTAAAAGTGCAACTTTCAACTGAAACATTTCCACTGTTAGGCTAACCGATAAATAAAAGTCTAACGGTTCATAAATAATTTTATAGGACTGTATTGTGTACCCAATAAAATGCTATTAGTTTACATTTAGGATGACATGCTAATTGTTAGCTGACTAGCAAAATCCACTTTAAGAGTTGGAGGTTTTAAGGGTATTTGAGTCAAAAACTAACAAAAATATTCCCAAACGTGACAGCAACTTGAATTGCCAATTATACACAACTGTGGGAATTAATCTCTTAAAAGGGTTTAGATAATTTTTACCAACATTTCTAGAACTCTTACGGCTTAAATATTAAGAGTCGGAGAGCCGGATATTTGCAACTGTGTTACGGCTATTTGTTCAGACTACAGTGAAAGGTTTATGTTAAAATAAAAAAACAAGGAAATTTGGGTAAGATTTTTTATAATTAATAATAACTCCAAATCCAGACCAAAAATCTGAGCAAGAGAAGCAAAATAAAAAACAAATACCAGCCATCTACGGCTTCATTGCATTTATTCACATACTTAGATTTTTGTCATTTTGTGCTCCTCTCTCAGACGTGTGTGAAATCATTCCCACCTTCAGTCATGCATATGATTGCTGTTTGTCATGTCCCTGTAAATGCTGCACCCTACGAGAGCTCCCGGATTCATCGTTGCTTAAAGGAATCCACAGAAGTACTTATCTTCGGTGCCTTTCACACCATCTGGTTTATTTCCGATGTAAAGTTGTGATTTATGTCCACAAAGGACTTAGAAAAGGAAAATGCATCGCCGACCCTATTAAAAGGTGCAACTTGCAGAAATTCTCCTGCGGCTGACACTATGTGACAGCTATAATCCATTTTCTAACACAGAAAAGTCTCTGAATGGAGGGAGAGAAACCTCTGTAACCTTATATATGATGTAGTATTTGTTCCAGTTATGATCAGGTCCCAGGTTTGTAGGTTATAGCGTCATAGATTAATAAAATTACTAGCTAAAATGGAGGTACAATAACATTTTCTTTTTACCTTTCAAGTATTATGCTTAAAGGAATAGTTTGTTTTCTAAGTGCGGTTGTGTGGAGTACAGACTCTAGCAATGTAAATCTGGTTCTACTTCAGCCACAAATCTTTGGAAGGCCAGAGGGAAGACCTCCTCTGTTAGGAGCTTTAGGGTGGCTCAAGTTGTAAATGCTCTGCTCAAAGATTTGTAGATATTTTTTACTTTTAATCTGCCTAAATTAGGGAAGAGATTCAACATTAATTACCTTATGTCCTGTTAAAATTTGGATGTTTAAAATTAGGCTCGTTTGACCTATTCAATCAACACAAGCACATGTTTACCCATACTAAGACATCAGACATGATTACGTTTACAGTCTTTGGTACAGAATATTGCTCATAGGGTTCCTGTATTTAGTTTTACAGTTTCAGAGGCAATATTTGTGACTTCAAGATCAAATCTTTACCGGAGGTGATGTTTTATGTAGTATTCTGATGTGGCTCCACATGGATTCTCTAATGGCCACAAACGTTTTTGGACCTTAGAGGTTATCTTCTAGAAATTGCCCCGAATATACCAGGTGGTTTCAGGCAACTTTACAGTTAACCTCTGAAGCTTACTAGTTTTTTTGGGACCTTGGAAGGAACACAAGAAAATAACAACTAAATTGAATGAAGGTCTCAGGGTAAATAACTATGCACAACAGTAACGTCTATGTTCCAGAAAAGCACATGGTAAGTTTTGGGAAAGTACCCAGTAACTTCTGAAAAGTAACCTCTAAGTTCTGGTAAAGTACGTGGTGTACTGTGTAGTGCTACAGTGCTTTATGCTGATTTAAAATGGGAGGAGACCTCGGTTTAGATGACTCACGTCAGAGATTTCCGGGTTGGGACACTGGGCCAGCTCCGAAGACTGGCAGATCTCCCGATAAATACACGTTCGGGTTGCTGCGCACCACACACACTGGTACTTGGCATCGGCATGCCTACACAGACTGCAGTCCCCTCTTCCCACTGAGCAGTTATACAGCATAACTGTGGGAGGAGAACAAGAAGCGGAGAGGTGATGCAGTTGGATCAGAACTAGAACTACTAGGTAAAGTAAAAGAAGACAATAGCTTCTTTATTTCCCTTTTCTGTGTGTGTTTGTCAGAGTCACACACCAACCTGTCAGCGTGCTGTCAATCTTCTTCTCAGTGTCTCTGTCTTTGATATGGAAAGATATGTTCACCTCCTGCTGCTTGTCGTAAGCAAACTACACAAAGAGACATACAGTCATGTTTCCAACTCTTCTCAGGATAGATACAAACAAAGCTCCTATAGGCAGGGCTGTATAGGCTTTCATAGCCCAAAAAAACTCATTTTTCTGTTACATCTTTTCGGTAAACTCAAACATTGCGGCAATATTTATTTTTGTTAACTTTTACAGAAATGTTTTCTTGGTCCCAAACATTAGCACTAGTACCTTTAGATGGAAAAAAAGTTATCTTTCAGTATCTTCATATAATCAGATAATGTCACCTCAACGTGCTGCTTGGCTTTTGGTGGAAACCAATGATTTTAAGGGAATACAGAGTACTTGTCTATATAGGATGCTTTCAGCCTTACTGTTTAGTAAAAGCAGTTGCTTTTATTGAACCAAACAGTGTCCAGCCGATAGTCAAATAGTTTTTATGAAGCACACATGGAAATCATCGAAGCATATCCAGCTACCATATCAATATTTTATTATTTTGCCTGGAGTGCAGATCTACATTGCTAATTAAACAGCTTTAAAACAAAATAATCTTTTATAGCAGCAGCATATTCTCACACCTCAAAGATCCAACCTTTAATTTGAGGTAATTTATTGAGTAAGAAACTTTAGGAAATGATTGTGTTTTATATTAAATCATGTGCACTGCAGTTATTTTTACCCCTGCTGGTAAAGCCTTAGTCTTCTGCTGCAATAGTTCCCAGGTTGAAGCACGCAGATAATCTTTGACCATTCCTCTTTGCACCTTCTCTCTAGTTGGTCCACAGTAATGCTCTCCTCTCATCATATCATCACACAGGTTTTCTATAGGATCTAGCTCTAGGACTGAGATGACCCTGGATGAAGGCTGATTGGGCTATAGGCTTTGGATCCTTGTCCTACTGAAAGACCCAATGATGACCCATTTTCAGTTTTCTGGCAAAAGCCACCAGATTAATACTTAAAATTTACTGGTATTTCAAAGTACTCATGATGTCATGATCTCTAACAAGGAGTTTATAAGGGAGACAGGCCCACAGCATCATGGGTCCTCCACCATGCTCAACAGTGAGAATGAGGTGCTTTTCCACATTTTTATCCTTTATTTCCTCCAATCTTAATCTCCTTTGACTAAAACACGCAGTTCCAATAAAGTTTAGCAAATTCCACATGTTTACGTTTGCAATGGTTAGTCAGAAAAGGCTTTTTCCTTGGCATGCAAACAACCAGTTGGTCTGTAGATGGTATCTAATGGTTTTTATGGAGACTTGGCAACCCACTCTTGCTGAGGTTCTCCAACACTGAGCTTCAGAGATGTTTTTACCTCTCTCGCCATGCTTCTCGCCGCCAGTAGATTAAGATAAACTTGAGTTTCCGTCCAGCCTTATTTGTCACAGTTTCAGTTGGTTTAAAATTACTTTTAATTATTCCTATGGCCCAATTTATGGACAAGACTAGCATCTTTTCAACACACATCTACCTTACCTGAATGGCATGTTTTCTTGTGTTTCTCCGTCATATTTATACTATAGGGAAACAGGAAGTCATAGCTTACTAATTAAAAAGGTTAAAAAAATTAAGATCAAATGCTGAATTTATATATGTATTGAAATTGTTCAGGGTAGCAGTAAAGACAAATATTCCATAAAACTGGATTTTTGAAAATTAAATTAAAGATTTTTGTAATTTTTCCAGGGTGAGATTATGTTGCTGCAATAAAAGATGAATTTATTTGAAGGTTTTTTAGCAAAACAAACCCAAACGTCCTTGTTTGGTTTGCATTGAAACACAAACAAAACATTGTCCTCCTCCTGTTTGTAACTGGATGGTAAATTACATCGCCTCGGTCCAAATGTGAAGGTCAACTCAAACTCACACAATTGTGGTCTTAAATCAGAGGATGTTTTCTTCTGCAGGTATTGAGGAAAAAAAAGGATAAAGAGCGACAATGAAAGAAATAAAAGGAAGAATCACAGGAAGGAAAACAGAAGAGATAACGAGGTTGAAACCTGCAGCTACACAAACAAAAAGCCTTTAACTGCTTCTTGGCAAAAATGATAGATGAGGCAGTAACTCCAACTTTTTACCCAACAGGGGGCACCTCAATCACCACTGAACTACATTTATGAGCAAAAATAACAACAATAATAATAATTAATCATGATGTGCATAATAAAACAGTGTTTTAAAATAACAAAATAAATTTTGCAATCATGTTGAGTAACTCTCCAATCAACAGCCCATCGGTAATCAGTCACTGTTTGATTTTACGAGCTCCAAAACATCATCCGAGGAGGCCATGAAGACCTGAGTGGTGCGGCTGATGCTTCAATTAAATAATCAGTGTGTGTCTCAAAGTGGGTTAAACACTTTTAATTTGTATCTGTTTGCCCACAACACTGATGACTCTCCTGTTTTATCTTTTCAAAACACTTTTACATCTGCCTGTTTGACTCCTTTTAACACTTTAAGGAAACAGCTTCTGGAAAACAATTTGAACCACAAACATTCAGCTTATTCAGGTTGTGGGTCTAAATCCCCTCCTCGTACTCACCTGATAACCCATGAAACTGAACTTTGAGTTCTCCTCCTGCATGACCTTCCCCTCAGTGTGCTTCATCAGCTCCGTGCCGATGGAAAAGCTCCTCTCCTGCTGACAAAAAGAGAAAAGTCTCTGAATGAAGGAAATAAAACAGCTGATGATGGCGGGGCTCCAACACAATCACCATAAAAGTTATATACTTTTTTAAAACTGGTTAATTTTTTTCTTCTCAGTAAAAACATTTACTTTTCATCAATGATTTAGAAACATGGTGGTGGCAGCATCATGCTGTGGAATTGAGCAGGTTCAGTTTTGACCCAAAACCTTCGATATGATTTTATTCGTTAGTATCGCAGCCCAAGTATCGAGTCCAAACATCCACCCAAATGAACAAAAAAAGGTCTTCACCAGAAGATTAAAAATTTCAAACGGCCTAGTTAAAGTTCACAATGAAATCTGTGGAATCACTTGAAGACAACAAAATATTAGCTTAGATATGTGAAAACTTGCATCCTAACAGTTTTGCTAGTTTTTTAGTTAAATTGTACTTTTACATCACAAAAAAGAGCATGAAACAGAGTTTTTATGGCATTTAGATGCACTGATTATAAATAATGTTTTTATAGACTCAGATTTTCATATTTTGGACAGAACAGCACAAAAAGTCCTAAAGCATGCAGTTTTCATAAATCATTATCTGAATGCTGCTAAAAAGAAACTTGAAGTGATGCCAGTTATCAGGTCTGACTGAGGTCACCTTGTAGATGTCCAGGTTCCTTCCCTGGAAGTGGATGAGGGTCTCATAGCCAACAGGGATCAGCAGCGGCACCAGAGACTCAAAGTGAGGACAACTTTCCGGCTTCATCAGAGGAGGAAGAAATATGAGGTCATGGATTACATTTTCTACATTTATTTTACATTTTCTTGTCTTTTGCCACTAGGTGAAAGTAACCAGAATGAAGAAAATAGCCTTCAGAAGAAATGAAAAAGTGGATACAGTTATTTCCAAATACCTTTTTAGGTTTCACTATATGATCTCCAGCCACAGCTTCGTCTTCATCACTGCAGGTGTGATCCTGAGCGCTCCACTGACAGCCCCACTGACTGGTCACACAGGAGATACACCTGAAAACACAGCAGCATGTGTGTGTAACCCGTGGCTGTACATTCTGGATGTTTATGCAGTGTGTGTGTGAGTGAGATCCAGCTCACGGTGTGTTCGGGTTCTTTCTGACGGTGGCGGCACAGTTATAGAAGTGATATTCCCCAGACGTCACTTCAGTGGTTCTGTTTACCAGAACCTTTACTGGGACGGACACAAAGTCTGCACACAAATACAAGCAAACAAGTTTCAGAGTACGAATCAAGCTAGTCTAAACCTAGCTAGATTCAGAGGATTCTGTCTCAGTTCTGAACATCAGAGTAGTCCTGGTTGAGACTCTCTCAGATATTCTCTCTCCCAGTCGGAAATCTCTGAACATTAAATGATGCTCGGTGAACCAAACATGTGATTTCTATAGGAGAAATACGCTCAGGGGTGAATTTCTCATGCCAGAACATGTACTGATGTTTTTGCCTTTCTGTCAAACTTCAATGTTTCAGATCAACAAACGTACTTCAGTAAGAACAACCTGTTTAATGTTATGCCACAGCATCTCAATCTGGTCCATACTTTGACTAGACTACGTCGTCCAAAAAGCTCCACAGTAGTTTCGCCAGTCCACAAAATTTAAATTTAAGTGATCATTAAGATGTTTTTTTGGTAAATGTGAGCCGGGTCTTTGAGTTCTTTCGACCATTACACCACCAACCCCAGCCTGAGCATTTCATATTTACACCACATCCCGATCATCTGTAAAACATGTTGCCAGGTCCAAAGACTCTTGATTCCAGCTGCAACATTCAATGTGTTATTGTCCAGTTTTGGTGAACCTGTAGGCCTTAGCTTCCTGTTCTTAGCTGACAGGAGTGATGTTCTAGTCTATCTGCATCGAGGTTCTACATGCTCTGTGTTCAGATGTGGTCTTTCTCTCTGCACTAGCTTCCAGTAGAGGATAGGGCAGATTTTAAGGTGATGATTTTAACAAATAAATTTAGTAAGTGGCCTTGAAGAGCTAGAGCATGTCATTCATTTTACAGCTGAATGTTCTCGGTGTTCCCAGGTTGAGGGTCCCAAAAGGACAGTTGGTGAGCAAACAGCCAGAATGATGCCAGAAGGTTGTTGATGATTACATAAAGAGGTGGTTAAAAGGTAACTTTGCTAAGAGACATTTAACCAAATATTATCTGGGCTGTATGTATATATTTCAACCCTTTGTGAATTTAGACAAAATAACTGTAACTCTACCTACAAGCAAGAGATTTTAACCAGTCAACAATAATTACACAAACAGCTACAGTAGATGTGAGCAGCCACTATTTGCACAATAAAGCTGTTTGTGCTTCTGAGCCAGGACTGAAAACAAACAAAAAATATTTTAAATGTTTCCCCCTACCTTCAAGACAAGGCCCAAGGAACACGCAACACATAAAAGAAGAACCGCTTGGACGTACCCTGTTGCTCAGGCGTGGGGGGGATGTCTGCAGGGTTGGGCAGCGAGCAGGTCACAATCTGTGGATCTTCAACCACCACGGCGGTGGTGACAAACGACCCGAAAACACACAGCAACTGGTCGTGATCCCTCAGCATGGGGAGGGTGGGGATGGTGATGTCAACCTGCAGAAAGACAGCACCGAGAGGGATGTTAGAGGAGATGCAGACACCTCCTCACTGTCTGCAGGGATGTTACAAAACAAGACCATAAATAAACAATATATAACCAAGAGAGCTAATAACCAGTAGCTGTGAAGGTTTTTACTAAAAAACACTCAGTTAAACCCCTGTTAAAGTTTGCATTTATGACGGTCAGAAACACAGATGATCAGATCCAAAGGAAGGACTGAATGTGAAAATCGCTGCACGTCTGGCTGAACTTGATAAAATGTGCATTTGCCTGACTGTGTGAGAGCTCACATGAAAGCAGTTGCGCTCGTGTGTGTGTGTGTGTGTGTGAGAGGTGCAGTAATAATTACAACTCCCCTGTGATGTTCAAACATGAGCTTCTCATTACTCTTTGCTGACCTCAACTGTTTTAATTTTGCTGCTCAAGTTTTAATTTCAAACTTCTTGATCCTACGTAACTCGTGAACTTTAGAAGCTACAGAACAAAGTCACCAAAGACTTTTCTCTTTTCTTCGACTAGATTTAAATCTGCATAAAGGAAACTTTTCCCCCTCCTTTTAGACCTGCTTGTCTTATCAGAATAAAATCTGAGGCTGCAACAGAGCCGATAATTCCTCATAAATTTCTTATTTAGACGCAACAAATTCCTCCACCTGGGCTGAGGGCAGATATGCTCATGTTTAGAACATTATCTCCAATAGCAAAAAAATATGCAACATCATCCAGATCTCCATGTCAAAGTCAACAAAGAATAGTTCATAATAAATTTACAAAATGAGCACAATTTTTCAGTCAGTTCTTTTAGATACAGCTAAGCATACCTTTCCCAGGTGTGAACTTTAACCTACGTCACTCTCTTTCTGCAGGTCACCTTCAATGGTCTCTATGAACTCCAGATTTAGTCAAAGCAAACTCCAATCCATGCTGGTCCTACCCCAGGATGTCAAAACATCAGGAGCGTACTGTCAATCTCAATGCCTGACAAAGCATGTGAATGTGTTCTTTAGTTGGGACTGATGGGAAAAAGTTTCATTAAAGTAAAAAATCGTATTTAGTTTCAATAATAAAAAGATAGGAAACTTTGATTTCTTTGATGAAAATTAAAAAGAGAGATCGTATTTCTCCTACTTTAGCTTCCCTTCATTGGCTCCTTGTTAAATCCAGAATAGAATAAATAGAATAGAATAGATAAAGCCCAAAGTTCGAGTGGCCAACCACTCAGGGAGGGAGCCTTCTTCCCTCCCTGTTGGTTGGAGTAAGGGGGAGTCAGGTTTAGCCTAAACCGGCTCAGTTATGGTTGAGGTCCAAACACACCCTCCATTTCTGCTACCTGTATGACCCCTTCTCTTTTCCAATGGTTATAATCAGTCTGACAGAGAGAGGTATCCCAATCCTTGTGGTTTTTAGTATAACAATGACCATCAGTGGGACCTTTTGTGAGGTTCCTTGAGACGACATTGTTGTAAATAAGCGCCGTTTAACTAAATAATCTGAACTGAAACTATCTGTGTAGTTATGCTGCTATAGGCTTAGGCTGCTGGAGGACATAATGACCACTTTACCCTCTTCGCTAGATTCTCACACTACTCTCTAGTTTTGCATTATTTGCTGTTATTTCAGCTTTTAACTTTGTTCTCTCTTTTCTCTTCCTAGAAGCTACACCTGGCCTGACTCTGTGTCTACCTGTGACACCTTTCTGGAGAGGAGCATCATCCAAGCTTCTGCTGGTAACAACTTAATGCTCACCCTCTACAGATGATCCACATAGCCCTGTCTTTCAGTGTTTAACCCTTTCTCTCTCCTAGACATGGCTACTGACTGAGCGTCTACTGTGACTAACTCTATGTGCTCTCTTTCAGACTCTAACCTTGAAAACTGGCTCAGAGTTTATCTGTTCTTTCTTTCTAGATGAAACGACTAAAGGAGCTACATCCATTAACATTTACTTTTCCTTCCCATAGAAAGTACTCCTGGATCAGTGCTTCTTTGTTATCTTTGTGTCTCTGCTCTGTTCTCTCAAACCCCCAGTCGGTCGTGGCAGATGGCCGCTCACACCGGTTCTGGTTCTGCTGGAGGTTTCTTCCTGTTAAAAGGGAGTTTTTCCTCTCCACTGTCGCTACATGCATGCTCAGTATGAGGGATTGCTGCAAAGTCAACACCAGTGACTGTCCACTGTCTCTACATGCTCATCCAGGAGGAGTGAATGCTGCAAGTCACTGACTGGATGCAATCTGCTGGGTTTCCTTAGATAGAAAAACTTTTTATCCAATTTGAATAAATAACTGAATCTGACTGCACTGTTCAATGGTTACGATTAATTGGAATGTATGAACCTGACTTTATGAAGAACCTTGAGACGACATGTGTTGTGAATTGGCGCTATATAAATAAACTGAATTGAATTGAAGTTATTCATAATTAAATGTAAATTTGAATATTGAGAGTCTGTTGAGTCAAAGATTGAATAAGTTACTGGGTTTCATTTAATAAAGCGATGACATGCATGAGATTATAAGATGATGGATGGATGTGAAAACCATGTCATTAAACAAAGTTATTTTGGCTACAAAAATAAATGATTGTCAATTTTGAGATTTTTGGATCTTAGACAAGTTTCTCTAAAGGTAGAACCTGCACTCATCCTTGAGTGTTCATGTGAATCAGCCATCAGGGTGCCACAAGCCTGCGTCTGATTGGTCGAGCAACTTCCACCAGACTGGTAGGGGAAATCTTCTGTGGGGCTGAGACGAGTGGGGGCAAGACTTTAATCATTGTCCCAGTAAGCCTGCCCATCCGGACCGGAGTTGAAGCTGATTGCCCATCTGCCTAAATTTGGTTGTGTTAAATGTTCCGTTTCTCATTTTATATCAAGCATCAATTAAACCCAACAACTTTATTTAGGCAGGTTCACCTTTCATATTAGCAACCTGGTTCCAGCATGACCCAAAACTTGAGCCATTCAAACATCCTGATGATGGTCGACCACCAAGCCGATCAAACAGCTAATGTGCTTAGAGCTGAATATCCGTACAAAATCAAGATTCAGACCTTAAGTAAGACGCTGCATTTTGTTCTGCTGAAGCTGTTATCTGGTGCTGACTTTGGTTAATACCTAAAGGTGGTTCTGAGGACTAGACCACATCTCCGTCTTTTAATCAGTTTGTTTTTATTGTCTGCAGAGTACATTTAGTGGTTATGAATCTTCTCATAACCATTAGGCAGTGAGAAGATTAGAATTGGTGTTAATCAGTGGTGAATAAATACGGTTTGTTTGATAAATTAGCCTCTTGATTGTGATGATTCCCAACTCTGGTCAAATTTCAATTTTTAGCAGAAGTGTCGATTTTTGCCTTTAATTTTAAATAAGTGATGGAGAATAGAGATTTTCTAATGCTTCTTTTAGTGTCAGAAATATTTTCCCTGGAAAGGAAGTATACATTTTTAAGACTGATCAGTTATGAGACTGATGAATTATTAACATTAATGGCGCGACATTGGCGCAGGGATAAAGTTTGCGACCCATAAACGTCCTTAGTCCTCCATGCATGTTGTGGGTTTGATTCCAGGCCCATTTACTGTATGTCCTCCCCACCATTTCCTCTCTACTCACTTTCAAAGAAATTTTAAAAATAAATGAATATATTTCCATAAATAAAATCACTGCACAATAAATTCTATTGAAGGCCATGGGGCTAAACATGCATCTGACCTATTTAAGATAACTGCTTTTTAAATTTCGAATAAGATTAATTATATTTCTATGTAATTATTTCAAATATTTCAGAAAACCTGCAACAAATTGATGCTGTTTGCAAAATGTCACATTGTTGATTAAAGTAACTGTTGCTTATAAACATAACTGAGGCAGCAACTTATCCTATGAGGAGCCCATTTACCAGCGAAGAGAAGATGAATGTAAAGCATTGCTGCAAAGCCCTCATGTTTCATCCTTAGGTTCCTGTATTGACATAACCAAGTTTCTTTAATGAAATAATTTGAACAAGACATTGGCTCAAGGTTGAGATTTTCTTATTATAAGATGTGATTTGGACGACTTGTTCTTTTAGTTTCTAGCATGCAGGCTCCTTATATATGTAACATCACTCATTTTGAGTTGTGTGTTTGTTCATAAAAAACAACCTTCTCCAGCCTTATGTGTTTGCTCTGCAAACAGTCTGCAAAACACTTCTCAGTATTGCAAAGATGATTAGGAAAATGACCCAAAGCAAGAGAGTTATCTCAAATCATAACGTAACAAGATGATTAAGAACACATAACACTATACTATTTACTGTTGCATTTAAATCAACTTCTGTTAGCATTTTGTTTTTATACCCTGAGCTGATTGCATTATCACATATGATGAGGATGACTGAGAGCTCCATCAACAAATGTTGCAATTTGCATCAAGCAAATGTTCATGTCCTCTGATTAATTTAAGAACTTTATATTTGTACTTTTAAACAACATTAGAACACACATTTTAATGTTATGATATTTACCTTACTTTGTAAGCTGCTGACAGAATAAAAACACTGTAAAGTGCATAAGCAGGGATATGACGTGAAGCCTCATGCTGTAAGTCCTACATGTTGAAGGGCACTGTGTCTTTCCTGGACATACAGACTTGGATCAATGTCTCATTAATTCAGGTTCAGACAGAATAATATATCCTCTGTAGGAGTTTAGTTAACAAACCCATGTGGGCTACAGCGTTCAAATTGAAATTTATCGACTAAATAACTACATGCTACTCTCAACCTATAAAGATAATTCTTATTTTCCAGATATGAAAGAGAGAGCACAATCTTATTTTTTAAGGAGATCTTAAAATCCAGCCTACTGAAATATATTTTAAAATCCAGAATCCATTTAACACTTTCATCATGTAAAATAAAAGTTTACCATGAAAGTAACTAAAATTTAAATACGTCCAAAAATATCAAGTAGAGCTTTTAATGCTAGCAGACTAATCACATTTGGAAATAGCTAAGTAAAAATTATATCTCAGTTAAACTATTATTTACCTGCATTAGATCATGGTGGTAGTAAAGTTATATTAAAAACATGGGACCCAATGTGATATTATTAGTTTTGTACTAAACCCAACCTGTAAGACAAATTGTTCAAGGTAACCTTAACAAAGTGTGCTGCTAATGTTAGCTTGCTAGCTTATCAAATGTAAACGTTTTTTTAAATAAAAGTGTAATTTTGAACTATAAGTTTGGTGATTAATACATCTACATGTAAAATAAAAGTTTACCAGATGAAGGTATCTAACATTTAAATAAGGCCAAAAGTATCAAATAGGTATCAATATTCTACCATTAGCTTTAGCTGCTAGCTGGACAACCACTGGGTTTGCATGTAGCTAATGTAAACCCACATAGAAAAATCTAAACTTCACTATTATCTATCTACATAAAATTATGAGAAAGAATAATGTCAAAACATGTAACGGAGTGTAATATTATCAGATCTGTGCTGAAATCAACCTAGAAGATACATTGTTACAGCTGAAATTAGCAAAGTGTCATGCTAATGTTAGCTTATTAGCTTTTCATCAACTAAAAATACATTTTATTGGAAGAGTGTAATTTTAAAAACCTAAATCAAGTGATATCTGAGTAAAAGTCTTAAAAAAAGATTTTCACGTTGTGTTAATGTTTTATATAAATAAACAGTATATTAAAAATTGAAGTATTTTTGACAGGTGCGCAATATCCAACACTAACGCCCACTTTTTTTGCTTGTTTCTACTTTGCCCTCTAAATACCGACAGTTTATAGAAAACCAGCAAAGAGCACAACTTATTTTTAAGTGTATATTTATGAGATTTATTTTAAAAGCCAGAGAAAAAGATGCAGAGTGACTGGTTGCCACGATATTCCAACCTTTTCTTGGGAGACATTGTGCCAAAAATATAGTTTGTATTAAAACAATTGTGGAACAGTGAGTTGTAGAAAAGCCTGGTGGCTGTTCATGTTGATTTTCACCTGTACAGTGTAAGAGATATGAGTTGAAAAACAACACTCATTGAGGGGAAGACTGAATGGGGAAATTGAATGGAAGTCTATGTAAAGCTGTGGGTGCCCTTTCTGTGCTCTGAAGGGGAATACAGTAGACAACAGACTTTAAAGAAATTCATAAATGAGCCACAAAGGGATCTATTAGCAAAAAGTTTGAAAAAAACCTTCTAATGACAATGTGATGCAAAGCCGGATTTAACTAAATGTTATTTTCAGAAATCAGTTTGGAAAACTTAACTCATATGGTTTATCTGGAAATGCTCATAAACTGTTACTTATGCATAATTCACTGGAATTAAGAGCACCTGGGTGTAATAAAATAAAGGAAAGATAGTTGCATCATCATTAAATTGGAAACAGGCATTTTCCAACCAACCAACCAACCAACCAACCAACCAACCAACCAACCAACTGTCCTGAGCAGCTATGGAGGTCCATCTAGCCGAGTTGAAGAAATGAAGTACTGCTGAGATTAAAGACAGTCTGTCTCACATTCAGGTTGGACTAGTCTAATTTTGCTTTGGGGGAATTCTGCCAACAGAGAAAAACTGAGTAAAGCATGTATATTCATTCCCACTCTTCACTATGATCTCCACCCACCTGCTGTGTCTTCTTGCAGCTGTGGTTCAGTGGTTTGAAGGCTTCGATCTGAACACACTGCTGATTGGGAGACCACAGCCACGTGTTCTTCTCTGATGACCTGCTGCAGTCCTTCTTTCTGGTACACCTGTTAATCAAACGCAAAGAGCAAAACCATGGTGATAGGCTGACGACATGGTCGCAGCTTTGTATATTTTTAGTGTTTTCTGGACTTAATCCCATTTGGCTGAAGCGTTTAAAGTTAGCTGTTAAAAGCGGTTTGGTTTAGGAGCCTCTCACCTTCCCTCCAGGACACACCAGCCACAGTATGGATCCTTCATGGATACACAGGAGTGGCAATCTGTCTTCAGGTGGCAGGTCTGGACTGGAACCTTGATGATCTGGATGCACAGGAAGGATTTTATTGCATTTATTAAAACACATAATCTGACACAAACAACTACAAAGCCAAATAAAATCATTAGATTTATTTCGTGCCATCACTGATTTTGGACCCCCTCATCTACCACACTTAAAATGCCTAACCTACTTGCATTTGGCATCTTTAAACAAACTCTCAACATTGGTAAAGGGATGAACTGACATACCCTCCAGGATATTAAATAAAATATAGAAAATGTAATGGGTCTTAGGTAAACTGCAGGTGAGAAAACCTGGGTGGAGAAAAAGAAGATTTCTCTAATAAATTTAAAAATAAAGAAATCAAAAAGCGAGGTAAAAACAAAACAAATTAGCTGCAACATTTTGTTATTTTTGTATTTCTATGAACTCTATTTTTTCTGGATTGAACTGGACTATGCCGGACTGGACTGAGGGCTACAAGTTTATAGTTGGTTGCAATATTGCCTTGCAGCAAGAAGGTCTTGGGTTCGAATCCCGGCCTGGGATAGAGTTTGCATGTTCTCCCCGTGGATGTGGGGGTTCTCTCCTGATACCCACAGTCCAAAAAATTTGAAAGTCAATACTTTGTAGAAACATCTTGCTCTGCAGTTCCTGCTGCAGTTATTTTGGGGTATGTCTCTACCAGCTTCAAACATCTACAGATTGTAACAGACATTCTACATTACAAATTAACTCAAGCTCAGTCAGGATGGAGAGCATCTGCTAAGATACATTTTTAAGTCTTGCCATAGGTTCTCAGTTGGATGTAGGTCTGGCCTTCGACTAGGACATTCTAACTAATGAATATGCATTGATCCATTGTAGCTCTGGCTGTATGTTCAGGGTCATGCCCTGCTGGAAAGTGAACCTCAACTTCACGCTCTAGTCTTCTGCAGTTTCTAACAAGTTTGCTTCCAGGATTGTCCTGGATTTAGCTCCATCCTCCCTCCCATCAACTCTGACTAGCTTTCCTATCCTTTTCACAATAATCCACTACTTTCTGTTGGTCTTTCATATAAAATCCCAGTAGAATACACTAAAGTGGAAAGGTTTAAGGGCTAGGAATACTGTTGCACTTTTTGGCTTTTCTGTCTGATGCTCTGAAGAGAATCTTTGGCTGTGAATAAATAGCAGCAATTAAGAATAAATACATGAAACTTTAAAATGTGTATTTTATCTATCTTTTGTACTTTATATGTGTTTCAGTGTTTTAGAAAATTCGATTTCCATTAATGAAATCCTTCAATCCTTTCAAAATCTTATATTTCTCCTCACTTTGCTACAACGGTAAATCTCCCTGTTGATGGGTTTTGATGTTGAACATCTTCCAACTGGTTCTCCTCTCTGACAGGCTGAGCTCCGTCTAATAAATTTAAATGAGCAGATGGAACAAGCTCGAGCATAGTCGCTCGACTTGATCAAAGCAAATTGCTCTCTTGAAGTGCTTTGTAATTAATTCATTTCTAAAATCAATAACATCTATTTCACCACGGCGCGGCTGCGGAGAGGGATGGCAACGGAAAGATGAAAGGACAAAGCAAAGAAAGAAGAGGCGGGGAAAAAAGCAGGCCACCGAGAAACAGAGTGAATAAATCAATGAGCGACTTGTGTGTGGTAATGTAGACGGATGTGTTGGTGTTAGTCGACAGAATGAATAAATGATCAAATAAGACAGAGGGAATAAATGAAGGGCTCATAATGTCAGCAGCCTGATGGATGAAACACGAAAACAGGAGCAAGCCAGCGACAACACTCCGACCTTCTGAGCCGTGTACTGGGACACCGAGGCGTTAGATGGATGGAAGCAGTGAGAAATGGATCCAGAAAAATGAATAATCAATCCAGCAGGCGTGTGAGTGGGTCTGACCTTTTTGTTTGTGGTGATGTACAGGTGTTGGAAGCTGGAATCAAACAGCAGGTTCTTATTGATCTTGTCTCCAGTGACTTCGCTCGACGCCTGGCCGTACACCTCGGGATGAGCCGACAAATGCACCTTTAGCACCTGCAGAGAACAAAAAACACAAAACTTAACCCGAGTCCATCTACAGCTCACACGTCAAGCAGCATCTGAACTCCAAAAACGTATCTCAAGTATAAAGGAAGCCGAGCGTGGTTTAAACAAAAAAGCCTGGTATCTAGAATAATTATGCTACCTTTAAACAGCGTTTTCTGCAAGTTAGCGAAAGATTTCAATGACTGATTGGACATCTTTTCATTCATTGTCTGATGTATTAACACTGGTTATTGGAGGGTCAGTTAGAAAATTTGTCTTTAATAACTCTTTAAGAAAAGTAGAAAAGTGTTGTTTATTAAGTTGCTGTATCTGCACAGGAGCTCCTGGTTCCAGGCTGCAGATGCTCCATCAGACCACATTTCACGGTCAAACAAGTCGGGTTATTAAAGTTGTTAACTGGTATAAAGTATGGAAGATATTTTTAGCAGTTGAGCTCGATTGAACAGAAGCTTTTGATGTAGGCACTTATTAGCTGATGCTTCAGTCTTTCCCGGCTTAGTGAGAAGCATCTCTATTGGTGCTGTAGATGCTTCATATTTGTATTTGATGACTACTGTTTGTTTTGTTTTTTCTTTCCTTTCTAAACCAATATAAGTAAATAAATAAACTACATTTGAGTGTAGAACATTTACCCAGTTAGGTTTTATTACCTGTACGCTTGTTTAATCATAATACACAATGATGGTGCAGGCTTTCATATATGGAAGTCTGTTTAAAGGTTATTTCACAGTTTTTTGTGCCGTGTTGTTGTATTTTTTGTTCTATTTTTGCATCCTAACCAAATTCAATCAGCTTAATCACCTGACTGTACATGTTGGAATATTTATGTTTGGGGAAAAAGAGCTAAAGCTAAATTAACATAAAACTATAGTTAAAAACTTGCATCTTTTTTTTTCTCTAATGCTTTTAGTTACAGGAGGAGAAAATGTGGCAAACAAGACAAGAAAGGAAAAGCTTGATTGAATGATTTTAAAAAGACCAGCTACCTCTCTGTTGGCCGTGCCCAGGAATGCCACTGCATGCCCCGTCTCCACGGCAACAGCCACAGCAGTCATGTGACCCTTATGGACCAGTGATGGCTCAGTAGTTAAGGCGAGTTCGGCCTTACTGGCCAGAGGTGAGGGCAGGAACTCGGCTCCACATTTGTATTCATCTGCCTTGTTTTGCTAATGAAAGAAAGCAGAAATTCAATTTAAAACAGGAGTTTTATTTGTGGCTCATATTTTTCAGTCCATTGTTTCGTCTTCTTTTAAGATGTTTTGTACCTTAGTGGAGCACGGTTCCTCTGGCTTGGAAGAATAAGGCGAATAAACCGCCATCTTGCCGTTGATTATGCCATGGTTGTTGTAACAGGCTCCTATGATCTCCACAAATTGATGGTTGATGAACTTTAAAGGGTACATACCTGCAAACAGGAGCAGAAATGTACTCATTTCAGTTTATCTTTGTCACGTATCAAACCTGAGACATATCAGTGTGATAAAACAGCAAAAACAAAAGAAATACTTTTTCACTGCACTGCATGTGCGGACATTTTTAAAGCGAGGTAAAAAGGCAGAAACAGGTCGAGGTATAACCAAACTTTGCGACTGCTTAGCGCCCTCTGCTGGCCTGGGGGTGTCTTGGAGCACAAATGTACCGGTTTTATGGACACCAAGAAAAACCTTCATAAAACTTTCTGCTGTTTGTGTCAAAGCTGGGACACTCCTCCAAAAACCTGATAACGTTTAATGGCTATTTAAGGTTCCCCCAAGTCAATAATTAGCCCAGAAAGATTTAACTGCAAGTCCACAGGTCTAATCCAATATCAGCCTGAATGGCGGGCTTGTTTAGCCTCAACCCAGATCATCAATCATCACATATTTTAACCTTTAACCTTTCAACCACAATTGCACAACGTTTAGACGAATTGCACTCACAGTTTCTTGGTCTATTTAACAGGAAAATGTTTGTGTAAAATGTAAATAAAAACAGAATAAAAATCCTGTTCAACCTACGTGCAATTAAATACACTACAATGACCAGATATTTCATGTTCAAACTGATAAACTTTGTTTTTTTGCAAATATTCACTCAGTTTAAATTTGACTTGTAGACTCTTTGTAGTGTATTCAGTTGCATATAGGCTGAAGAGGATTAGCAAATCACAGTTTTCTGTTTTTATTTAGGTTTTACATAATGTCCCAACTTCATTGGAACTTTGAGCTTAGCTCGTCCTCCCTGTTCTTTCCCTCAGTAAATGGGCCCAAAAATTAAATTCTGCTAGGGCCTCAGACAGGTCCTGCATGCATACCCAAAAGACCTCCAGCTGGACCAGCACTAAAAGGTGGTTGTAGAAATGTCTACAAGCTCTCCACACTTTTCAGATTGTTATGTTGAAAACCACATATCGCCCTTTTACTTCACATATATGCGCTGAATTGTGTTGGTCTGTCACATAAAGTCCATCAGATGTCAGCCTTGTTGCTACTGATTTAAGTTGATACGAATAGCGGAAAAATCAAACAAACGAATGGATTTCTGGAACAAATTCCTAAAGGAGAAGTAAATTAGATTTTTTCCAGTTTTCTCCAGATTTTGACCTGTTAATCAGACATTTTTAAACAGTTTCTGCACCACTGAGAAAAATGCCTGCTGGTCATAAAACATGATGAGGTTAATCCAGACTTTCTGGGAATGTAATTCAGTTTTTTCTCTGAGCATTGCTGCTAAAGATCAAGGCAAAGAATGCTCTTTGATTCAAAGCTCCTTCATCTGATCAGATCTGCAGAGCAAGCGACCAAATTAGCCTTTAGGAAACATTGTTTTTTCAGCTGCAGTTCTGAGATAAAACAGCAAATCAGGCAGGAAAAATATTTCAGAACCACTTCAGCAAACTGAAACAGGAAAGTGTCTCATACACATGGCTGAGGTGTCTTCATCAGAGGTGAAGGTGGTAAACAGAACTTTGTCGGAAGCTGAAATGGGTCCATACTGGATGGAGCTGCTCAGACTTTGGGCCAAAACTTCCCCTGCTGGTCCAACGAAAGCAGCCTGGAAGACCAGAGATGACAGATTGCAGCTCAGTCACTTTATTAAATCGCTGAGCAGAAGTCCAAACATTTAGACCATCTGATTCTCTATACCTGAACTTTGTTGTACTTGTTGGTGGCGCTGCAGTTGAGCTGCAGCTCGGTGTACGAGTAGTAGTGGTGATCGTTCTCACACATCCTGGAGATGAAGGTGAAGACCTTGTTGTCCTGCAGGCCGAGCGTCCTGGAGAACAGGAAGTAGACAAAGCCGTCGTCTTTAAAGGCGAAGCGGAAGTCGTGCAGGTACCGCAGGACGAAGGGGTTGGCCTGGACCGCAGAGGCATCGATGATGCTGTCGAACACCACCCACTCCTTCTCCTTCTCCTCCTGGAGGAGGCGGGTGGAGATCAGCTTGGTGCTGTCATAGCTGCCGTACCCTTTACCAACCTAATGCAGAGGAGACAGGAAGAGGAAAAACACTGAGACAACGCTGAGACTTTGACTGAGTCTATTGTCAAAAAATCTAGAGTCTATATTTTCTCAACATATCCAGGTTCAGACACACAGAACTGTGTAAAAGTCTTGAGTCATCACTGAGATTTTAGGTTTTCCATCCAGATCACTGATCATCAGTTTTCCGTCAATATATTTGTAGAAAAAAGTATTTTAATACCAGTAGAATCTGGAAATAGTTTTAGAATGAAAAGAAAAAGCCCCATTAAATGTAAGTTAAATGTAACTTTGTCAAAAGATCTTGTAGTTTTTTGGTTCTGGCAGGTAATTAAACATAAATTACTCAATTTTAACACCTAAAAGTTCAATATAATCTGTCCTGAAGCAGCAAGAAATAATCAATAGAAGAAGTGAAGGACACAGAGATTAAAGATATAAAGATGAAAAAGATTTTTTAAGGCCTAAAATTGAGTTAGTTAAAAAGACCTATCAGAAAGCCTGTAAGAAACGTCTAATCAAATATTAGTGGGGGGTGTATGTATATATTTGTACTTGAATGTATAATTTTGACACCATGAGGATTACAGGAAATCATTATAAATTTATAGTTGTGACCCAATTTCTTTTTCAAAATTACTGTAAATGTTTTTGCTATATAATCTTTTCACACTGGAAAAAGAAGAGTTCATGTAAATCAATAAAAACCCAAATTAATTGAAATATTTATACCCAATCCCCTCAGCAGAAATGCATCCAGACAACAAACTTTAGTTTAAATGAAATCAAAATCATTTTCTTTTTCTATTATTTTGGATAACTTGAGTATGAAGTGTGGGTACAGCTGGTGTTTCCTTCTCACCAGGAAAACCGGGAGGTTGTCGTTTTCTTTCATGAAGTATGACATCACCCCCACAACGGAGACACCCTCCTCAGCGCTCGCCACATACGACTTCTCCCCGTTGGTGTCACTGAAGTACCTCAGATCCTCCACGCTGCTAAGGTTCCTCAGCGAGCAGATGCCCCTGAAGAGGCTGCCGCAGACCACCAGTTCGTTTTTGGCCGAGTGAACCAGCAGCAGCTTGTTGTGATTGTTGGTTTCCACGGCCTCTTCGCAGGCGTCAGTGATGGGTGGCGTGCACACCCGGTCGTCCCGCTCTGGGCCCGTCTTGGCACGGGACTCCTCCTCCAGGTCGGAGTTGAGCTGGTAGAGGCGGTTGACTGCACCCACGTACAGCCGGCCCGTGTGAGGGTCGACCACCACGTTGTTGATCACCTTGTCGGAGGAAAACTCTTGGTTCCTGCCCTGACATGGACCGAGGAAAACTGTGACCATGGTAACCACTGCGAGCTGCCACACCCACCACCACTCCATCGTGTCTGGAAGACAAAAACATACAAAACCAGTTGGTTTTAAATAATTAAAGAAACTGAGTTTTAGTTTAGTGACACCTAAAGGGGAAATTTCTGAATGCAACAAACCTACTTACTGCTAGAAGCAGTTATAAAACACATTCTCATCAGCCACATCAGTTACAGCAACGGTTTTAGTAAGGCATAACAGCCAAGCTCCTCCTAGTGGCCAACATTAGTAAAATGTCTTATTTTTACTTAATATAGGCCCATTAAAATAAACGATCAAACTGATAAAAATCCTGATTATTAAAAGAAAATCAGTAAAAATTACGAAAATGTACTTAAAAAAAGGGAACAAGAAGATATAATACCTATGATGATAAATGAAAAAATAAAAACATGAATTAAGAGCATTTTTTAAGTATAAAAAATAATTAAAACAATTTAATTGAATGGGAACAAAAGACATAAAACAAAAGGAATAACTTTAAAAAGAAAAATCTAAATCTAAAATCTAAAGTTAAATCAAGATAACCTAAAGTGAGAAAAAAAAACTGTGGTAATACAAACACTGGTGAATGAATAGAGATTTATATACAAGCACATTTAAAAGGAGAAAATATTATTATTAAATACAGTAATTAAATAAATAAAATATAGCTGCAAATAAAAATAAAAATAAATGTTAATAAATCTAATGAAAACCTTTACACATGCTGAAGAAACCTATTACAGAAATGAGCAGGTCTGCAAAAATAACCACAAACAATCTGTGAACACTTTTCTTTACCAAACTGTCCTCTAATCAATCTCTCCTGAGTTTAGCTATAAAGGTGTTTTTCCTTAAAGGGTTTCAGCTGCACCAGTAGCTCCAACAGCAGCAGAAACCTGAGGAGAAACTGAGAGGAACAACAAACCAGAAGTAATAATGAGGAGCTTCACAGCAAACCCCGAACATCCTTTACTGGAGGAGCATCAGAGGTGGAGGTAACGAACTCATCGCGAGTCTTACTGACACGGATTAGATTAGAAAAGACTAAATAAGAAAGGGTGTGTCTAAAAACAAGAGACTGAGTGGAGCAATTAGCTGTCTGACAGAGAGAGTTTCTCCTTCTATTAGTCGGACTGGGGGTGTTTAATTATAGCCGTTGGCCTGTGGCTGTAAAACAGGGTTTCAGTAACATCACGTTGGCTGTAATAACTTCAACTAATTCAAAGCCGTGTCCAGAAAAACCTCCAGTTATTTACTTTGATTTTAAAATCTGGATCACAAAGCTGGTTCTCATTATCCTCAGCTTCCGGTCTGATGGATCCCAATCCTAAGAGTCATGCTGTGTTCATTTATTACTGCTCTTGTGGTCAGGCTTTTTACAGGCGAATCGCTCGTTTTTACAGCAGGTATCAGATAATTCTGACAGCTGGGTCAATTGGACGGCACATCCACTGTCTTTCTGCTCACTGCATATTGAATTCACCTCAGCGCCAGGGGTTTTATTACTGTGACGAGACTTATCTCCCTGCCCACCTGCTCTCCCAAATTACCCATCCACGGACATCAAGAGTCAGGAGCTTTTTTGCAATGCTGACTTTTGGAAAGAATTTCACACAAGACACACAATAACTTTTTATTTAATGCTGCAAAGCAATATATAATATGAAAATTGAATATACTGCTTCCCTTGGGTAAAAGGAAAACGTTTCTAATGTTCACTAAGCTATTCACCCAACTAACCTTCACACAAGGAATTTTTTACCTTTCTTTTAGAAACACATTCATGAGGTCAGACACTGATGTTGGACGAGAAGGCCTGGGTTGTATTCCCAACTCTAATTCATCTCAAATGTGTTCCTTCAGCTAGAGGGCAGGACTCAAACAAGTTCTTCCACATCAATTTCTATGTATTTTTAGATCTTGCTTTATGTACTGGTGCGCAGTCATGTTGGACCAGGAAGGGCTAAGGGCAGCTCCTTAAAATCACCCCCACGCCACAATCACGGTACACTTGACCCAATACAGTCAGGCAAGTGCAGTTCTTCAGATCACATATCTCCACTGCTCTAAAGTCCCATAGCGGTGTCGGACGGGCACCACTGCATCCAACACATTTGGATGCAGCTGATGGGCCAGGGGAACCTGGAGCTCTCTAAACAATGTTCTTGAGCTAATCCGACGGCCACATGAAGTTTGGAGGTCTGTACCAACTGACTCTGCAGAAAGCCTCAGCATCTACTGATCCCACTTGGTGATTTTCTGTTGTTCCCACATGTGGGAATTCACCGAGCTCCTGAGAACTTCCCATTGTTTCACTAGCGTTTGTTTGAACAATCTGCAGCCTGGGTGCTGAGGTTTATACACCTGTGGGCCCTGAAGTGGTTAAAACAGCTGAATTCAATGCTTTGAAAGGATATAATGGAAATAAGGTGATTTGAGTTTCCTCCTCAGGTTGGTTGAACTCAGCCTTGGAGATCAGGTGAGGAGCCATGCTGTCTGCAGTGGCGGTTCTTGCATTAATGGTGCTCTGGGCCAATTCAAATATAGGAAATTATTTAAATTCTGGGGGCGGGGCACATGCATAAACACGACTGACTGATGAGGGTTTTCTGGCTCGTGCACAAGAACAAAGAATGAACAATTCTTATTGGATACAAACAACAGCAGGAGCTCAAACATTTAGAGTTTTAGCTGTAGAAGACTCACAATCTCAAGAATGTCCTTACCTGGCCATGTCACGTTGCAGGATATTTTTAGTAGGTGAACAAAAAATATAAATTGTTCCCATTTATTTCTTGAGTTTAGGGTTTTTCACTTTAAATCATAAACCTTGTCCGTAACTGCCATTTGACCCCGGTCTGTCATTAAATGTTGTGCCTTTTATTCTTCTAACCTTAAAACAAGCCCAAAAACAGTAGGTCTGTTCTCCGTCTGTGCCTCTGTGTTCCTCGCAGGGCCTGTTACGGATCTGCGACATCAAAGGAGTAAAATCATCTTTGGTTTCTGAACAGGAGCTGTCTCTGTGTGCTCTGCAAGCCATCTCACCCTCGTTTCCTTTCTCTCTGAAGCATTTTTCCTCTCTTTTATCCTCCAGCTTGGGATCTTTAAGGATGACTGGTGTCAGGACTGGAATAAACTGAGTGTCGAAGGTGTGTTTGTGTGCTGCTGCTCTTCTTGAGAACAACAGATGGGATTTTATGGATGTGAAATGTTTAGATAAATCCCCTTTTCAGAGCTTGTTAAGGATGAGAACCTTGCCCCACAATATAAACAGAATTAAACCACTGAAAGGTTATTATAAGGCTTTAGGATAATTATTGCAAACAAAAAGGATCATTACCTAAGAGATCAGCAGCCTCAATGAACCCTTTGTGCCGCTGGTTCACCGTTATTGAAGCCATCTACTGTTTTTCAGGATAAAAAGGGTTTTTACAGAATGTAATAATGAATGGACTGATCTGACTGGTAAGGCTGAGAACTGGATACAACTCACACTTCCCAGTGGGTTAGGCAGAGAAATCACCGTGTTATGTAGCTTTAACGACGAGAAACAAGTGGAACCCGTTTCCAAAACGAGCCAAATTTTGTAGTAAAAATATGAACGTACAATTTTCATCTGTTGATTGATACACGACAAAAGGGGGGGAAACCCATTTGTACAGGTGGTTCCTACATGTTTTAAGTTTAAACTCCATAGTATGAAGACTCAATTTTGGATGGATGGATCTTTTGGAAAATGCGATGGGGAAAAAGTGTAAAAATACAACATTTTCCCTACTTTAGATATGGTCAGTCAATAAAATGATGTCACATACTTTTTCAGATGGTGTAAGGGCCTTGTTCTCTTGTTCCAAGGTGTAGCAGTTAAAATATTCCCCCAAAAATGCAAGGGAATATTTCTTCCAGAAGCTGATAGACCATCAAATGTTTCCGGTAGACGGATATGAGTAGTTTTTGAAGGAATACCAATATGCTGGGTAAGCCTTGATGCATATATAGGCGCTTACCGACAAGACGTTTGTGGTTATTTACACTGAAGACTGTCTCAGTCCACCATCCATTAGACACATGGTGTAAAATGGAAAGTGTCAATCATGCCCAGCCTTAGTGTGTATAGCCAGATACCCTCACTAATTACCACCTATTACGAATGAAACATAACCACCCCTTGATAAAGGACTAAAAGATAGGTATTACGACCAGTGGTCGTAGGGGTGTTTTTGTTTTTATAACCTTGTGTACAGGCTGCTGAAGTGCTCCGCTGAAGAGGAGAAAACCTTGCTCCGTTGTTTCGGCAGCTTGGCTGCGCGGGACTCCCTCCCGGTGGGATTCCCCCTTTTGTGTTCTTCTTCGCTGGTTGCTGGTGGAAGCGGATCTTCCTGGACGCTCAGTATTCCTCCTGCTGGACATCGCCGGGATATCCTGTGAACTGTCTATCGTCTGCTTCCGCAAATGCGCCGCCAATCATTACGGAGTCCAGCCTATATATACTCTCTACACCTGTCACCAAAAGGCGGCTGTAATTTAATCTGAGCAGCTCGCCTTGTGTGTTTGTGAAGCTCATGCTAGTGGTGGTATTTGTTGATTGTGGTAAAACTATTGATTACTGTTTAACCTGTCTGTTTTCTCTGGCGACTTGGTTAGAGCTGGCTGGCTTGTTATTGTTAGTATTTAGACTTGTTAAATAGGCATCAAGTCTAGGGTTTGAGCTCTTTTGTGTGAGTTTTGACTGTTTTCTTTTGTGCTACTGGCTGTTATGTTTGTTACCTCATGTTAGTGGTGCTCTCTTTTGCACACGTGTCTGTGATGTTAAACAATTACAAAGAAACAATATTCATTAGACTTCCCATATCTCCATTTTCTTTATGTTACTTCCCCTCCTTCACCCCTGGCAGAGCCGGGTCGTAACATAAGTGGGGGCTCGTCCAGGATCTTCCTTAAAGAGTTCCTGTGACAAACATAAGTAATTGTTTTTTTCTGTGACTTAGAAGTCTGAAGGTGTACCTGCAACTCATTGTGCTATTCAGTCAAAACAATGGCTCAGTTCAATATTAACCAGTTCTTGGAAAGCCCTTCTCTTGAACTTTTGGAGTGCTGTCGAAAAGAGGATTTAATACAAATAGCAACTCATTTTTCAATTTCATAATCAAAACAGCTCCTTAAAAAGGATTTGCAGAAACTTATTACAGAAAAGCTTGTGAAACTTGGACTTGTGCTTTCTGATACAGCTGATAGTGACTCTGTTCTGCCTCCTTGCACAGCACTGCCCTCTGCTGGCCTTTCTTCTGAGGAAACAAATAAGCCTCATGTCGATTCACCACTTCCAGAAGGGGGTACTGAGGTAGGTGCTGGGAATCTAACTCCTTACACACTTCCTCGGTTTGATCCTCTTTCTGATGCCAGTGATTCGGCTGGATCAAAAGCCGACGCTCGGATTAAGGTCCGACTCGCTAGATTGCAACTTGAGGCCCAAGAAAAGGCACAAAATAGACAAATCCAACTAGAGATTAAAAAGTTGGAAATTGAGGGTGAAAAGGCTGCGAGGCTCCGCCAACTAGAACTTGAATTCCAGTCTAGAGTCGCCGATTCTGCTGTTAAAGCGAGCACTTCAACGGGTTCTGTTGATTTTTCCTCTGTTTCGTCTAAAAATCAACCATTTGATATTACAAGGCATGTTGCATTGGTCCCTGAATTTAGGGAAGCTGAAGTAGATTGCTACTTCCCAGCATTTGAAAGAATAGCACAAGCTTTGCACTGGCCACCTGATGCCTGGCCACTTCTACTCCAATGTAAAGTCTGTGGAAAAGCCCAGGAGGTTATTGCAACCCGTCCTCTTGAAGATTCTTTGAATTATGACAAACTTAAAGCTGCCGAAACGATGGAGCAGGGTTTTCTCCTCTTCAGCGGAGCACTTCAGCAGCCTGTACACATGGTTATAAAAACAAAAACACCCCTACGACCACTGGTCGTAACAATAGGGGAAAAATGTGGACCAGGATTTACCCTTCCAGCATCTCCCTGGCTCTTAATTCCAAGACTCAATAGGGATTAGTGGATATATGTCCAGGAAACCCAAATAAATATGGTGAAACCAGATTTCTTCCCATTTCAAAAGTTGAACATTGCTGTCTTCAAATGACTGTCCCTATGCCCTGAGATTTAGATGACCCAATGAATCTTCACCTGAAGAGCTGGTTCTCTCTCCCTTTTCTGTGTGTTGTGTTTCTCCAATACATCCTAAAGACAGGTGGTTCTGATTTGTTCCTAATAATTAGAGAAAGTGGCCTCAGATTTCATCTTTCTAACACCTACTCTACAGCCTTGACTCGTCTCCATGGCTGGTTTTACAGCCATTCACACCTGGACGCATGTGACCAAAACAACTGACACATTGTCAAGTGACAATGACCCAACGCTGAGGTCTGGGCCAGTGAGTCATTTGACCTTAATGGACCCATTAGTGACCTTAACAACAATGTTAGTGTGAATGTTTTGACAACTAATAAGCCTGATATTTTCAACACATGGTCAGAACTGAAGAAACCTTTTGGATGAGAGGTCAAGTGTCTTTAAATAAAAAAGAGAAGTCCAGCTGCCTTCCAGCTAAGCACTAAGGATTGTCATTTCGTGGATGACTAAGATCTACACCAGATGATAGAGATGCAAATCTGTAACAATAAGATGATTTTGAATGTCTCTTCAGACAAGGCACCGTTTTGTCCAGTTTTGGTGAGCCTTTGTAAATTGTAGCCTCAGTTTCCTGTTCCTAGCTGACAGGATTTCTGCATCTCTCGTTGATCTGCTTCAAGGTTCCACATACTGGACGTTCAGAGATGCTATTCTCCATACTTTGGTTGGAACCAAGTGGTTATTTGAGCTACTGTGACAGTTTAAGTAAATAGGTACAGAATGGTTAATGGGAATAAAATGTGAGCAGGAAGAACCAAGATGAGCCGTGTGGGTACGGAGTGAAGGTATGAACTAGCGAAAGTGGAAAAGTTTATTTTCTGATTTTCTTAAAGAAGATAAACATTTCCATAGTGGGTCCCACTATGGAATAAGCGGTAACAAATGACTGACTGACTGACTGAAGATAAATATTTCCTCTGCCACCCAGTGGATGAAGTACTGATAAAAATATTTGTGTAGAAGTATCACCTAATGTTTCTTTATTTCCAGATATAAATTGCTAGTATTTATCAGTCAGAAGTCTGACTTAAGGCTTCATGTGTTTGGGTTACCAGACACTGGAAGGGAAAAGTCTGCCAGTAAATCCTGCTTTTAAAAGTCCAAACACCAGCAAGCCATATTTGGTAGAAAACTGGAATAACGTACAAACATAGTAATGGAAAACTGGTATCTGCCTAAACACACAGGTCCAAACAGTCGTTAAAATCCTCGGTTCATACTTGGTGAAAGTCAAAAGCGCTGACTGAAAATTTAGGAGTGAAACCAAATCCAGGAATGTCTGTTGAAGCTGCAGCCAGCTGAATAAAGCCTTGCAGATTTTCTCCCTCTGTCTAACCTCCTTAAGCCTTGTTCGTTTCAATCTTCTCTTCTTCACTCGCATGTCTCTGTGTGTTTCTCTGTGTGTGCACGCCTCCTTCAACATCCCAACCCGTGGGAACGAGTTCTAACAAACCTGCCTTTCTGACACTCGACATCCCCCGGGACAAAGCAGATCTGAAGTCATCCGTGGTTTGAGTCTGTTGATTGAATGTCTTTCTTTCCTGTCTGCCTGTCCAAGTGCAGCTCTGACAATCACATTTCTCTTTAAGAAAAACACACATTTATCAAATGCATTTGATAAATGTGGTTAAAAGTCTATTTGCTGCCTGGAGAGGTTTCAGATGTCTAATAATTTCCCCTGAAGTGATGCAATGCTGCCAAATCTGTATGGCTGGATGTGTACCAGAAATGAGAGGAAAGAAGGAGACTTAAAAAAAGGATTGGATTAGACCAGAACAGTTAACCCAACAGCTTTGCCGTACATCTGCAGTCATCAGGATAACAGCTTAAAGTTGCGTCCAGAACATTCGAAATGCAAGAAGACGAGGAACTGCTGCAAAGTTGCACACATATGTACAAAGAGATTTACTCTGCAAATAATGCTGCTGCTGCTTTTAAGTATTTCAGTTTGAGCTAATGAAGCACAAACCCACACAGGGTAATAATAAGACAATCACATGGCTGGCTGCAATGAATTCCCATTCAAAAGATACAAATGGCAACAAATGAATGTTTGAATTTCTTTAGCTAATCTGTTGCATCTCAAAAGATGCATGTTTGGGTCCAATCAGATGTCACCACTGTTTGCAAGGACATTTACAAGTTGATTCCAAGTAACAGCTGTCGCAAGATGGCGACAGCAGTTAAAACAGAGCTAAACATTTAAAAGGCACCAAGAGGGAAGAACTCGTTCTTGTGAAAAGAACACGGCCATTCTTGTAGAGACACACCTTTCTTTATGCAACCTAAACTTTTTAAATGTCAACCCCTCTAACAATCACTTCACCAGTCAATGTGTACTAGAAGCACTGAAACCAGAAATCCACTGCTGTTGAGCCCCACTTCACACCTACTCACCACCTCCACCTTGGCAGTTTCTAGGGCTAGAGCTGCAGCTGGACGGTGTCTTTGCAGCCAAAAAACAACTCATCATAAAATGTACCTAAACTTTTGCTTTAGTTTGCTCCAAAATGTTCTACAGGAAAGGTTTCTTCTTGATGTGGGACTCTGAAAGGCTCTGATGCAGAGTGATTTACATTCATGCCCACCGCTGGGCGACATTAGCCATTCATGACATCAGGCCAGAGGAACATTGATACTGATTGGCCAGAGCTAGAGGGATGTGAGTGCTATGATTGGCAGAACCCCAGGGGGAAATTGACTTCTTATTGGTGGTAATGAAGAAGCCCGACGAAGAGCATGGCTGAAAGAAAGTGGGCATTAAACTAAAACAGCAAACAGGGTGGACACACACACAGCAGGTAGATCTCATCTATCAACACCCACACATGCAATCTTTTCCATCAGTCCCAGAGTCCACAGCAGCGTAACACAATTTACACTGCAGAGACAACACAGTCTGGAGGAACAAACTATATTCGAGGTGTTTCTGAGAGGCTCATGAGAGGCCTGGTGTACCGAGACCAAAGGAGAATACATTTCTTTCACCACAATATAATCCAATTCAGACGGACTGCAGGTCGCATATCTGTGGTTTTGTGTTGGAAGAATAACCCGACAGACAGCAGAAACCAAATATAAACAGGAAACATGAACAGTTGCAGGCTGGAACCTGGGATAACAGAGCAGAGACTCCTGCAAAATTCAACTAGTGTAATGAAATGCTGCTGAAGAGCCATCCCATCAATAAAAAGCATAGATATGAGGAAATCCTGAACAGTCTGATCAGGATTGGTTTGATCAAACTAATCCCTTGATCACTTGCCTCCTGAGACGTTTCCTCCTGAGCAGAGCTTTTCATCCCTTGTCCCTCAGACCCATTTCAAACATTTGGACTGGTTTATTTTCTTCTAAACATCTAATTCACTTGAAAGTATTACTGAAACGATTCCTCGAATGATTCGAGGACCTCGATTACTAGGCAGACAATTTGCCTCCAGGCTTCGTTAAATTCTGTTGAACTATTCGGCACACTGTGTCCCGGCCAGGCACAACGCTCCCACTTCTGCTAATAATAGCCAACGCTGCTGATATGTGGATACCAAGTGTGGTTATCAGCTATGGAGGGAGACGGCGAGGGGCAAAACGAAAGGTAGAGAAAACAACAGAAAGCATCAAAAGTGTGGGATCACTTTAAACTCAACAGAAACAGAAACACAGGACAGTGTGTGTACCGCAAAACTGAGATGCTGCAACAGCCGAGGAGGAAACATCCTCCCCCTCACGTCACCCTCCACCCCCACTATTGGCACTCTGAAGGTGGAGTTTAGTACAGAACATGGCAGGTGAACATATAGCTGAATCTTTCTAGTATAAAGTATTTATCAGCTCTTACTTCAGTCTGGCTGCATCTCATTAAGCCAGTGACACACATTAGTAATGTTTCTTTAGAGTTTTAATGCAGAAAGTGTACAGAAACACATTATTATCATCTTGTGTTGCTAATTGTAGTTAGCACCACAACAATTAGCAACTCCAGCGGTTTTCTCAGTTTGTGTGGACCTAGGCAGCTCCAAGCTCTGACTGAAACACAACAGATGTATTGGAAAGATGGGAGGGATGCTGTGCTCCTGTTTAAATTCAACATGTGGCCCTTTGATTACTTTACTAAAGTCAAACTGGGTCTTTTCTAGATAAAAATATGTTGCCCCTATTACAGTCTGTGGCGATGAGTGCAGTTTCTTTAGGGAGTCCAGTTTTTCCCTGGCTCTGATAAGAAGAGAAGAGGACTAACTGAGTGGAGGGGAAATGGTGGGCATGGACTGATAACAGTTATCAGCAAGAAGGATGGACAGCATATTTGGTTCACTGGTTCTGGTGGAAGAAACAAGAAAGGTGATATCTAAATTCAGTAGACCATAAGTTCTCAAAGATAAGAAAATTAGGATTAAATGACAACTAAAATGCTGGGGGGGTTAATGGAAGTTGGACACTTTTCAGTAAAATGATGAATAAATCAAAGGCTGCTATTTATGAGAGGTTCCTGTTTAATTTATGTCAAAATTCAAGGCAATTTAGATATTAATTTCCAGAGTCATTTTTAGCCATTTTTAAAGTGCATTATACATATACTGTAAAGACTTCTACAGTAGTCAGGCTTTAAAAATGGACCCTGCAAAAACCAGACAGGCTTGGATGGACTCCGCTATAAATAAATGCGGAAAATACAAATACTTCTCCACAATTCATATTATAGAAAAAAAAGCATTACATTTCTTGTTAATTTCCAGCCATTTGGAGGGAAAAGTGGGAATGCCATCCCAACTGGAATGTACGAGGTTGGCAGCATCATGCTGTGGGGGTGTTTTGCATCAGGAGGGACTGGTGCACTTCACAAAATAGATGGCATTATGAGGAAGGAACATTATGTGGACATTTTAGTAACATCTCAGGACAGGAACGCTTAGGGACAAATGTGTCTTCATGTGGACAATGAGCATGTTGTCAAATTAGTTCCGAAGTCAATGTTTTGGAGCAGAGCTGAAAAGGTGTGTCCACACACCTGACCCGGTTAAACCGGTTCTGTCAGGAGGAATGGGCCCATTATGTCTTTTTTCCAGTGTAAATATCTGGTTTCATCTGTATGCTCTCCATCTGCAGATAATAGAGAATTCATCAACAAACAGCAAATCCAACAGATTTTGCTGTTCAGCTACTCTTGATTCGGGCCGGTATTTATTCTGCTGCATCGTCTCATTTTGTCTGAGCACATTTAAAGAAATAAAAGGCAGGAGTTCAACACTGAAGAACATGACAGGAGGGTTAATGAACTGGATGGCCGAGAAATGAAAAGATGGAACAAACCTGACAGAAAACTTATTACAGGAAACAATTCATTTATGTTCCTGCAGCTTCTGCTAATAAATCAAGTTTTAAGGAACTAGTTTAAAGGACAGCTAGTGTGAAACATCAGGGTCACCAAGGGCAAGTAAGTGACATCTCAGAGAGAAGAAACGGTGTCGGGTCGGCACCAGAACAAAGACTGACTATTGGGAGGAGAAAAATAAAAACAGAGGACCAATCCGACCAGTGACCCAACATGGAGGGAAGCCAGTTAACCAGTTTAATGCAAGTTACCATGTTTCACATGATACACAGGTTTTTAGGCTATTCGAAGCAGGAAAACTGTAGTTATACGATAAACCTATTACTCATAATGGACGGAAAAATGTTTAGGATTATTGTGGCCCAAACGGGCATCAGAACCATGGTAATGAAAAACCTTTTAGATATTAATATATACAGTGATTATTAACATAATCCATTAAATGAGTTAAATACAAAGAAGAAATATGTATGTGCCAGCATCATGAAGACTGATGCAGACAGGTCAGGGAAAAGGTTCTGGAGAAGTTTAAAGCAGGTTTAGGTTCCATCATCTGAACATGAAAACGGGCCTACGACTGTAAACCTACCAAGACATGAATGTCCACCTAAAGGAGAGCATCAACCAGAGAGGCAGCTAACGATTAATTGTGCTACAAATGTGGCCTTTATAGAAGCGTGGTGAGATAAAAGCTATTTTTGAGAGAAGGTCATACAAGGTTCCCGTTAATGTTTGCTGCTATCCAAGTGGAGAACACAGCAAACATGTTGAAGATGATGCCCTGCTCAGATCAGACTGAAACTCAACTTTCTGGCCTACACAGAAAAGACTGTGTGGAGGAAAACTAACACTGCCCGTCAGCCTGAACACACCATCTCCATGGTGAAACATGGTGGTGGCAGCATCATGCAGTGGGGATGCTTTTCTTCAGAGCTGCTGGGAAGACGGTTGGAGCTAAATCCAGGACAATCCTGGAAGAAAAAGTTGCAGAAGATCTAAAACTGGGTTGGAGGTTCACCTTCCAGTAGAACAACAACCCTTAACATACAGCTAGAGCTGCAATGGTTTAGATCAAAGCATATTCATGTTAGTATGGCCTAGTCAAAGCCCAGATTTGAATCTAATTGAGAATCTTTGGCAAGACTTGGGGTATTAATACTTTTGCAGGGTTGTGTAGGACTTCTAAAGTTCTAATTTCTCTGAGCCTCCCTGCTTCCTGGAACAGAGGTCCACCTCGAAATCACAAGTTTGTTGAAGACATAAAAGCAAAGAAATGAAGTGTGATGGATTAGCAAACTAAAGTAAGTCTCCAGCCAGTACAAATATATTCTCAAAGCACTTGGGAACGAAGCAAGATCCATGGACAGCCTGGAAGGACCGGTATCAATCTCCTTAAACAAATATGACTTTACATCAGAACACAGAAGAGCCAGATGTAAAGAGAAGAAAATAACTTGATCCCAATTCATGTCAGTAAATTTGCGTACAGATTGTTCTGTGGTATCCTGGTGTTGGACTGGGCGATTAACACCCACCAACAGAACACTTCCCATTAACCCGACAAAGACATGCTGAATGACACTACGCTCTGCTCGCCAACAGAACCTTTTGCTGCTTTAATTATCTTCAATACCTGAGCAGAGTTTCCAAAGCCAACACATCTGTCAGCGCCCCCATCAAAGCAGCAATAGAGGATGTTTTTGTGCTGCTCATCACGGCCCGTTTGCTGCAGCGTTACGTTCGGCTCACGTGGGAAAAGCTGTCAGAGCGCCCCGACATCTCTCTGCAACTCCTTTTTAAGTCCTTATGATGTTATGACTGAAGCCTTGTGTAGACTTGGCTGGATCCAGATCCTGATGACTTACGTTTAACATGAAAAGATAAAACTCAGATCCAAAGAGAGTAAAAAAAAAACCCATGGCTGACAGGTGTTCTGTTGCTGCGTTTAACTGATCAAAGGATGTCTGGGTTGATTTGAGCTGAAATGAATGAATCGGCTCCCTGGATTTCATCAAGCTGGATAAAATCCCTCCATAAGACTAAAATAATCTGCTCCAGGTGGAGCTTTTTATTTCCCTGCTGAAGAACCTAAAACATGCATGTCTGAATGTCTTGGGAAACATTTAAATGCTCTGATAATGTATAATTAATGAAGATTACTGGTGCAAAACGCTTTTAATGGGTCTATGAGTCAAATATGCAACATGAACCTATTTTTAAGTATCTACAGCGAAGGATCTTATAGAGCAGATCAGCTGACGTTCAGTTTTGGTCAGAAATACAGTGCTGCCATCTTTATTTCAGCTGGAATAACATTTCCAAATAACAGCTGGCCCACTCTCTGACCCAAACCAGGTCCAGTAAAGTCTGAATCATCACATATTTGTCTTTAAACGTGTGATGATATCAACTGTGCATTGAGAATGGAGTAATACAGTATAAGAAATATTACACAATGTCTGTTTCTGGGAGTAATGCTCTGTAGCGGTGGGGGTCTAGTGGTAAGGGACTCCACAACCTCCAGGCTGTCACTGTGGAAACTGCGTCATCTCAGTTTGCAGAATCAGAGAAAAATTATCAATTTTGAGTCAAGCTAACAGTTGCTTCCACCTACCCCTGGAAAATCCTCAGTCCAAACTATTCCAGATGTGTTCTGCATAAAATCCCTTCTTCTCCTCCCACCTGTTCTGCTGCTTCCTGTTCAACCATCTAAAGCTTTATTACCATCTCTGCTGGAGCCGAGCGTCACTGAGTTAGCCAACAACAATCCTGATTATATTTCAATATTAACCACAACTTCAGAATGCAAATTAAAACAACTTCAGATAATCTTCTGATGGAAAAAGCAAGAAGAAATTAATTTAACAGTTGGATTATTATTTACCTTCTAATTCAGGCTAATCACAGATTCGGTCTGAAGGGCAGCGTAGCGCAGGAGTCGAGCCTGGGAAAACACAAAAAGAGGAAAAATTAATCAGAAAAACAAACAAACAAAGGTGTTCTGGATGATTTAGGAAAAACTTTCTGGTAAATTCTTAAATTATAATCAGTTCGGATGCACTGGAGCGAAGGAGAAGGGAAATGATTGAAAAGTTAAATCAGTGGTTGCAGCCAATCCTGCAGATTTCCAGCTCCTCTCTGCAGAGTAAAATCCTTTTTCTGAACGCAAAACTAAAAGGAACTTTACATATAAGCCAAATCATCACTGCTTGGACATTTGGAGCTCTGTTGAAGTTCAAGCGTGTATTTTTCAAAACAATTGTAAGTTTTTATTCAAGTTGACATGAAAAGTTAAGGAAATTTTCTTAAAGTTACATTCTGTAGCCCCTGATGACCTCTACCCACACAAATAGACACATAGGCAGAAAGGAAGAAGGAAAGAGCTCCCCATTAACAAGGCAGGCTCTGTTTCAGGGTCTGTTTGTAGAGCTGGAGTAAAGATGAATGTGTGAGAGAGAGAGTGATTGTTCTTTGGAGCCAGAAGACAGAGATATGGCCTTCATTCCTGCTCAGATTAAAGGATTTAGAGCCAGAAGGCTTATTACAGATCCAAAGGAGAAGAAAAGAGGCAGAGCTTGCCCTCCTTTTCTCTCTGTTCAAGGCTGATTAAAACAAAGATAACTCTCCCTCCCAGGCTAAGGGTTGCTGGAGGCACACACACACGGACTCATTAAAATCCGGCCGTAACAATGATTCCTCTGAGCTGTTAAGGATTTTAACCTGTTGGACATCCAACACATTTACAATGCATGCTTTAAAAATACTTTAACAGTGACTGAAAAAGATGCCTGACCAACATCTACGATACTGGATGAGAAGAACAGCTTTTAAACACGGTCCATCATTTAAATTCAGGTGAAGGCTGGTGGACATTAGCCCGTTCTATTCGTTCCTAACCCAGGCCCAGATGTGTGTTTGAGATCACGGTTCTGTTGCCCAGCTGCATCCATGATTCAACCATCTAACCCAAACTGTCCTCCTCAGAAGGAAGCAAAGATCCAGGAACCACCAAGAATGGAGCCTTTTGTATTAAACCCTGGACATGGACCGACTCAGACAAGCCCGGTGGAGTAATGAGAACTGGTAACGAGATTCTGATCTTTGATTTCTCTGGACCTTCTTTCACATCTCTACAGGTCCACAGTGTAAAACCTTTTATTTGCTCTGCATCGACTCCAGTGGAAATTAATTCAAGCATCTATTAAATCAAGCCGGATATAAACAGGTTTTAATATGTCTACCAAGATGGAGTGTTGTATTATTTCTCCCACTTAAAGCAGCTTTTAATTATGAAGGGAAAACGAGGAGGAGGAAGCGGTGTAGACACCACCAACACAGTGTTGAATTATGGAGCAGGAAATGTAGCTCTGTGTGAAGCAGATTCTGCTGATGTTCAGTCTGTTTGCATCTGAGTATCTGTGCAGTGTTTAGCTGAGGAGCCTGGAAAGATCAACCAGAGGACTATAACTCCTGTACTTATTCACAACTAAACATCCAAACTGCCAGCAGGGAAACACGGCATTCAGGAAACATTCAGCTTCTTCTTCTGCCAAGATCAGCAGCTAAACACCACTGGCTCCTAAACTAGGAGTCGGGATCCCAGTGATCTAATAAAACACACAATGGAGTTCTGGAGTTCAGCTCAGGATTCAAAATACGTTTTAAACTTAGGACATATTTTCATCAAAACTGATCAGAACCTCAATCAGTGGATGGATGGAACTGAAGAAGGCTATTAGGTGAAAGCTACAACAACCCCAGTAAGATGAGAACTGTGAGCTTAAAGCAAACCAGTAGGAAACTGGTTTATTAAATCTGAAGAGTTCAGTGTTACTCAGATCAGGTTCTGTTACAGAATAAATCTGATTCTAGCTCCTGCCTCTCAGAACATGTGCATTCAGCCAGTTTGGATAAGTAACCCAGGAATCAGGAAGAAGGCCCAAACAACACGGGTTCTGATAAAGATTTATTAGAGTAAGAAACATCAGAAGTTAGTTTAGTGACAAAATAAAAAACAAATATCTGCAGACCGATTCTTAAACTATTAAAGATGTTAAACTAACGACACAGCGAGGAATCGAACGTTTCACCTCCTAGACTTTACGCCAACACTGACAGCATGTGTGAGAGCATCAATATCAGAAAGAAGAAGAACCCCAGAGATGACAACAGTTAGGAGAAGAATGACGTGAATAAAAATGTGTATTTATGAGCTGGAGAGAGATAAAAGGGAAATAAATGAGGTGTCAGTGAAAGACGGAGATCTATCCATCTGAGTCGGTGTATTAAGGTGCTGAGAGGTTCAATCTGAGACACGATGAGAGCTAATCCCTAATGAGAGCAGGCCTGGAAACACACACTTTGTACCTTCAAACCAGGGCCAGAAACGGCCAACTGGGTGAGACCCAACAGCCATTAGAAGGGTCTCACTCATGGTTCTGGTTATGAGGCCGGGCATTTTTGACCAATCTTCTTGGCACAACTGGTTGGTTGAAGTCGCAGCTTTGGGAGGGTGCTGACCAAGAAAGAAGCTCCTGCTTTGAGGTCAGCAGCTTCAACCTACTCTGAGATCTGAACGGTCCAGATGTTTGCCCACAATGAGAAGCAGTATGTCTGGAGGCTTTCAAACCTCAGAACACTAAACAAACTGTTAAGCATGGTGGTGGGAACCTGATGCAGTGGGACACAGTGGATGGGACAACGAAGGAGGAGGACTACCTCCGAATTTATCAGCTTCACCTCTTGGTAAAACCAGTTTCCTTTCATCACGTTGGGTCAGATTGTAGAAACAGCTGGGCTGCTCCCTCTCCTGGATCAGTTTAGGGCCCCCATCAAATGTGGGGCCTTTGTCCTCCCTCCCACACTACCTGCCGGTGGTTGGAGTCTCTGCCCGCTGGTGTACTTGTGGTTCTCGGTGTCTGGGGCTGGGTGCTTTGGTGTGTCCTGGCTCACTCCCGGTGGCTGCTTGCCGGGCCTGGACCCCTGGGCTCTGTCAGGCCTCTGCTAGGGGAGTGATATGTCCCGGGGTGTCGGGTCTCTGGGTTCATGGCTGGATCTGCTCGGGCGTAGACGGCTGCCAGAGGGGCCTGTGGACTCGTCACTGCAGCTCCCTGGGGCTTCTGCACTGTGGCTGCTGAGTGGTTCCCCTGGGACTCTCCTCTGCTCCTCTCCAGGGGGGTTACAGTAGTCCCGGCGGTGGTTCTCTTGGGGTTCCTGTGCTCTGGGGGGCCTTTGGATGTCTGTGGCTCAGATCTCCTCCGTATCTGTCCTGGGTCCAGGGGGGGCGGGTCTGTGGCTCCTCACACTCACTATTGCATATTTGTATGGAGAAACCTTATATATACAAGCGCGCTCACCCTCAGACCCACAGGTGCTTAGATTCAGGTGTTAACAGATACTACATTGAGCCGCGTTTACGGCTAAGTACATCTTGCACTGATAAGTACCGTGCACTTTTTGGTAAAAAAGCTGTTATTGTGAATGTTTCTGCAGACGTAGAAGCAAGCAGGGTGTTATCTTGTATTCTCTTCATCCTTCTTTCTTTCCTCCATTCTATTCTCCTTGTCTCCCCTTTTCCTTTATGCCCCACCTCTCTCTCGTTCGTGTTTCTTATTTTTTCCTTCTCGTTTCTGTCTCCGGGTCTGTAACAATGAAATAATCCCAAAGCAGTTTCTAATAAAGTTTCTGCTTATGAATATCAAGCAGACCTTTAAAGCGTTAGCCGTAATGCTCCACTTGTGAAAGTAAATCCGTTGAGCTTCTTCTTGGCACTCAGACAACAATCCTGAGCGCTACTCTGCCGGACAGGACACAGTTAAAAAATAACACAAAAAAAAAAGATAGAGCTGGGTTGCTTCTACAGAACAGTGATACCACCCACAGATCCAGATTGGTTGTGGGACGGGTAAAGCAGGCTAACATTAAGCTTCTTCTTCCAAACGTTTAGAACATTAACGGACTATACCTAAAAACCGGGTCTGTTAATTTTACCAACAACAACAACTAAATATCAGGCCAGAATGACAGCTGATATTTAACTAAATATCAGTGGGCGTGTATGTATAATTTTGACCTGGTGAGGATTCGATTTTTTTTTGCTTTCAAACGTTAAGACAGCTGGCTGTTGTATGAATGTTTGTGCAGGGAGGACGTCAAGTTTATGCTTAATTTGTGCAAAACAATCATAATACAGAATTTTATGGTTTTTTTCTCCACATAAAAACTGATTTTATTTCTGTTTTTAAGAGAAACAAACGAACAGGAACGCCTTTGAAAAATGGCGTTCACATGCATAACCGCAGGTGTGTTGTACCTGCTGAGAGAACCAAATAAGAAGCATCACAGCGGGCCACACCTCCTGCAGCGACACCCTGCAGTTACCTCACCCTACTGCTAATTAGAAAAGAGCTGCTGGAACATCTGATAATGTGTGAGCAGACACCAGTTATGGAGTGGTTCATGTTGGTGGCGCGTTTCTGTAGAACCGTGTGGTGAGCGTCTCCACCCAGCCTGGTCCGACTGAGCCGTCTGACCGCAGTAATCTGAAGCGCTGCACATTTAGCGAGATAAAAGAGCCAGTAAGATAACAAGGTGAGCGTGGGAGATCGAATTAGGTTTAGTAGAAGAACAGAGGTGTGTGTGAGTGTTTTATTCTGGCCCACACACACACACACAGCTGACTGCACAGGATGTACAGCAGGGATGTTATGGCTAGGGGCTGCCTGTGCACAGTCTTGCTGTTTGCCCTGTACTATTATACCCCACAACACCCAGCTGCAAGGAAGCTTTCACAGGAAAACCTGAAGTCAGAAAGTGTCCAATGGAGAGTGCTGATTCATATTCATGCAAAGACGCTGCAATGCAAAAACACACAGATTCTTTTTATCCATCACAGGTGCCCCACTGGATGGGAAACGTATAAAGCTGCTGGTTAACAAGCTCAAACATTACGAATCATGAAGTTTTATCCGCAGCTGCATGAGGAACCAGGAGTCCTGCAGCTGATTATCTGACTCCAGCAGATCTCCACATTCTGGTGTTCATCCTTAAAAAACTGGTCAAAAGAAAGAGTTCGACGAGGGAAACCTATCTTTGTTCCAGTGAAATAAAACCAGAAACTGCAGAAGCTGGGTCAAATCAAAAGACTGGGGTAGAGATCTGGCCCTGGTTGGGCGTGACGGTGGAGCAGGAGTAGAGCGCACGATTCATGTCCTCGACGCGGCTGTCATGGCCCGTTGACCTTTGCTGCAGGTCTTCCCCTTCTCTCTCCAAATTTACTGTCAGTTCACTCAAAAAAAAAAAGGAAAAATAAAGGCCACAAGTGCCGCAAAAAACGTAAAACAAAAAGATCTGGTCCAGATAGGTTGGTGGTACCTTCTGGATGGACCCTGAACTGTTGAGGGACTTTAAAAGTAGAAGTGAAGTGGCAGATAACTGGTTGAATATTCCCAGCTCGGTTTTCCAGTCATCTCTCACTTTAAACTAATCAGCGGCTCATATTTTCTGTAAAGCTTCTATAGTATAAAAGGAGTAATCAGCATACAGCATTTAACCCAGTTATGATTGTGGGAATGGAAGTGGTAACTATCATCACAGTGTTCACATTTAAATTCACTATTAAAATCAGCAAATCTTTGCGGAAATGTTCAATCAATTAAATGAAGCAGAGGGTCAGTGGAGACGGAGGCAGAAACACTTCCCTCCATCTAAGGATTTTAAACACGTAACATTTTACAGACTGAGAATCAATTAGAGGACGCCGCTGCTGCTGCTGTGTTTGTGTTGTTAATGGTCGTCTACTTTAGTAAATGTCTTGTAGACTTTTAATGTATTTTGATAAGAATTTAACATGAATGTATTTGTTAAAAAAGGCACATTTTATCATGTCTTTTCTTGCATCAGGCTCTAATGTGTGAAAAGTAGGCATTAGATGTTTTCCCACATATTCATCCTTTGTCGGCGGACCCACATGAGGGGTTGGCTGGTGAAAAACCCAGTCTTAGTCTCAAAGTTCCAGTTAAAGTCCAAGTAGACTTTAATGTTGCTTTTCATGTTTACATTTGTGACAGTAGCACAGAAACAACCAATTAGCATGTAGATATTGTCTAATGGTTGTCATAGAGACTTGGTGACCCCCCAGGATGCCACAATTTGCTGCAGTTCTCCAGCATTGAGCTCCGGATATGTTGTGTGATGAAAGATGAACTCTGGTAGTGGTCCAGTCTCGTTTGCCACAGTTCCAGTTGGTTTAAACTGTCCTGTTCTTACTCTAGATATGGGCTCAGCGGTATCGGTCCGATTTTTTAAAATTTCTCCACCACACATATCCTCGTTTGGAAACAAGATGCATACAGATTAATGTAATCAAGCATTTACTGCTTGTCTGCTTTTACCATCTTTCCTTTACATTCAACTAAAGTTTGTTCAGGCTTTAAGAAACTGAAATTATTCTTGATTAAACTATCGTCTAATTAAATCTCAGTGGAGATTTAATTAGACCTAAGTTTATTCTTTCATTTCTTATTTTCTGCTCTATGGATATTTTGTAGTTTTTAATTTCTTCTTCCTCAACTGACTTCTCCTTTTCTGAGCGTGAACAAACGCAAGCAACAGGAAAATCTGTTCTAGACAGAACTAATGTTAATATGTTAAAAGGAAAAAGGGTTAAGTCAGTAGAAACCACCGATTTGCTGATGAGTACAGAAAGGAGAGGAGGAGCAGCTGGGAATAAAAAGAAGCCTAGGCGGAGAAGGTCGATGTAAATGTTCGTTAAAGGTCCTCGCCTTCAGGAGGAAAATCCTAGAAAGTGGTGGAGGCGACAAGTGATTAAAAACAGAAAAAAGCAGCACATCAGCAGCTGTGTTGGAGCTGCAAATCGCTGAAAAACATTCATAAAGAATGAATTTGATATGACAATATAGGGTGTTTAAGCTCTGCAGAGTACCAGATTCTGCCAACACAGCAGCAACAAAGAAACAATATACTCAGCAAGTAATTTAAAAGTCAAGCAAACAAGATGCTAATATGAAGAGAAAGAAAAAAACATCCAAAATTGAGATAAATATTCTAGCTGTTTATAAAGGGATCTGGTCTGTATGAAGTTATATTTGGATGCGACACTAAAATGCCTGAATGGAGGTGAGATAACTACTAATCAGGTCTGACTGAACTGATTCCCATCGCGCTGCCGCCACCCTTCATTTCAGGCAGAATGGGAGCAGAGAGGAGGATCTCTTTAGTAAGCAGGAGTCGGAGTTGCAATATTGAAACGATTTCACTAGGAATATAAAGTGATATAGACTCCAAGTGCCACAGGGTCTTTTAATATAAAGTTTCTCCTTCGGTTCTCCTCCAAACTTGACAGGCAACAATGGCTGGATATTAGTTTCCTGCTGAGGAGTTCATGTTCGGCCTCATTAATGCACTTTGTTATCCAAGTCTTATCGTTACTATGGACAAATATACAATATGCAACATCAGGCACCAGAGGAACTGGTTTTCTCATTATTCTCTGTATCCGTCTTATTGACACAGTTCAGTACAGTCTCGTTATTATCCTTTTGTTTTACTTTTTGAACAAAAGAGCAAAGAACATTTGCAGAGATCCATGTGTTTCTGTGAAGTTTTGCGAAAATATAAACTCTGGGACATGTTGGACGATTAAGAGCAGCTCTAATGGTCATGCAGTGCAACGATCTGGGCATTGTGGTAGAGTGGCCAGAAGAAAAGCCATCAGAAGTTCTGTTTCCAGTTTATCACAACATGTGGAAGAATGAGACCAAAATGTAACTTTTTGTTCTACTTGCAAAGCTCCACGCATGGTGGAAAATAAACGCTGCATAGCACCCTGAACACACCATTACCACAGAGGAACAGGGTGATGGCAGCATCATGATGTGGGGAGGTTTCTCTTCTCTTCAGCCATTTAAAATAATTTTTTTAGGTTTACATGTATTTTTCTGATGCTAATGGTGGCAAGTTAGCATCAACATCTGTGTTGAATAACTTTTTATTCCAACTCTAAAAACATTTTGCCTAAAGTAAAGTAGTGCTTCAAAGACATTTTCTGTTTAGAATCAGAATCAGAATCAGAAAAGCTTTATTGCCAAATACGTTTTTGGACATACAAGGAATTTGTTTTGGCTTAGTCGGTGCAATACAATACAAATTAAACAGTATAAACATATCTACAATATAATATAAATATATGTGCACAGTTTTAAGTGAGTGGGAAGCATAGGGAACAAAATGGTGAAAATAAATAGTTTTCTAGATTTTTAATTTATGCTTTCATTCATTTACATTCTTCTAAACGTATTTGTGTTGTTACTTTCATAAAAAAAAAAACTGTATTCAATAGCATCAGTTTGTACATATTTAAACATATTTTCAAATTCCAATAGCACTATTAGCAATAGCAGCTAAAAGAAATAGCAGCCAACTTTGTAGTGTAAATTGTTGGTTAAAAACTATAAAACCTACAGTTCTTCTTGGTGATCACAAGGTAAATTTAAATAAATGTATTTAATTTCCCTTTGGGATTAATAAAGTATTTTTGAATTGAATTGAATGAAGGAGTGCAAGCAACAGGTGGTTGAGTGTTTGAGGTTAATTGTGATTTTTACACCATTATAATCAAACAAGACAAAGGGAATATCTTGTCTAACATCTTATTTAAATGCTGTTTACTTTTACATAAGCATTTGTGATCATTTACAGATGTACTTTTTAATAATGGGCGTATCACTACTGTATTAAAATTTAACCAAACAGTTTCAAAGCTCAGAAGTGTGATGTTGGGTCGGGTTATTTTATTTCATATTTAGTATTGAACATCTATACAACCTGCATCACGTAGCTGCTTTGTTATAATAAAAGGCTGTAAATATTTCTCAGTGTATTGACTAAGTGTGTGAGAAAGATGGATTGCTTTGAACTTTTCAACTGTGTGTGTGTTAACCAACCCATCGGGAGGCAGAGAGGAGGAATTGGTCATTTTCTCCGGCTTCTATCTGATCCATCGCCCTGAGAGGTGGAACGGGAGTTTCTTCTTTCTTTTCCACACAGCGGAAAGTCAAAATCCAATTATAGAAGTAGCTGGAAGAAAAAGTTGCTTTCCTATCTTCCTCTCTCATTGACCACAGTTGTATTTTTTCTTTTAGGATTCAGAATTTATGGAGGTTTTGTAATCCCAAAGAATCATAATAAAGTGTAAACCTTTTCTTAGCCATAAAGTTTTTTTTAAGCACCAATAATTTCTTGTAATCTTTTAAAGTGGTCAGATCAAAACGTCCCCAGACTATCTGAAGGTCTTTAAAAGTTTTCTTTGGACTTTAGCAACTAAAAAGAGCTCTATAAACTACAGTCCCACAGTGTTCACAAACTAAGAGCAGCTGATATCTCCACCTTTTTTAAAGCAGGTATTGGTTCCTGCATCTCCGTAAGACTCATCACCAGAAAGAAGCACGAAGTACTCTAAAATATCGTGGTAGATGGCTGCGTTGACTGTGGACTTCAGAAAACCCAGTGGACCAACAACAGCAAATGACATGGGACCCCAGATCATCAATGACTGTGGAACCTTCACACTGGACTTTAAGCAATGTGGATTCTTTCACATTGTCTCTGGTTCAGAAGTGGTTTAACACAAAGAATGTGACAGTTAGAGTCCATGTCCTAGAAACATATGCGTGTTGTGGCTTTTGAAGCTCTGACTCCAGGTTCAGCCCATGCTTTGTGGATCCCTCTGTATGGTTATTCCTGCTGCTTGTGTACCTTTTGCTGCCACAGTTTTTCCTTCCACTGAACTTTCAATAAAATATTCTTTGATACAGCGTTCTTCACGGCCAGATTCTTTAGCAAAACAGTGACTGTCTGCTGGACAACTTGCAACAGTCTTGTAGCTGTAGGCCATAAACTCACCATAATTATCTGGTCTGTTGCTATACTAAAGGTTTCTACAAAACTGAATTTTGGATTTTTATTGGGAAATCATTAAAGAAGCTTGAAACACATTCCTCTATGTTAAAATTGTCTATATACAGGTCCTTCTCAAAATATTAGCATATTGTGATAAAGTTCATTATTTTCCATAATGTAATGATGAAAATTTAACATTCATATATTTTAGATTCATTGCACACTAACTGAAATATTTCAGGTCTTTTATTGTCTTAATACGGATGATTTTGGCATACAGCTCATGAAAACCCAAAATTTCTATTTCACAAAATTAGCATATTATTAAAAGGGTCTCTAAACGAGCTATGAACCTAATCATCTGAATCAATGAGTTAACTCTAAACACCTGCAAAAGATTCCTGAGGCCTTTAAAACTCCCAGCCTGGTTCATCACTCAAAACCCCAATCATGGGTAAGACTGCCGACCTGACTGCTGTCCAGAAGGCCACTATTGACACCCTCAAGCAAGAGGGTAAGACACAGAAAGACATTTCTGAACGAATAGGCTGTTCCCAGAGTGCTGTATCAAGGCACCTCAGTGGGAAGTCTGTGGGAAGGAAAAAGTGTGGCAGAAAATGCTGCAAATTCTGCATGTCATTCAGAAATCAAGGTGCCAGAGTCTGGAGGAAGACTGGGGAGAAGGAAATGCCAAAATGCCAGAAGTCCAGTGTCAAGTACCCACAGTCAGTGATGGTCTGGGGTGCCGTGTCAGCTGCTGGTGTTGGTCCACTGTGTTTTATCAAGGGCAGGGTCAATGCAGCTAGCTATCAGGAGATTTTGGAGCACTTCATGCTTCCATCTGCTGAAAAGCTTTATGGAGAGGAAGATTTCATTTTTCAGCACAACCTGGCACCTGCTCACAGTGCCAAAACCACTGGTAAATGGTTTACTGACCATGGTATCACTGTGCTCAATTGGCCTGCCAACTCTCCTGACCTGAACCCCATAGAGAATCTGTGGGATATTGTGAAGAGAACGTTGAGAGACTCAAGACCCAACACTCTGGATGAGCTAAAGGCCGCTATCGAAGCATCCTGGGCCTCCATAAGACCTCAGCAGTGCCACAGGCTGATTGCCTCCATGCCACGCCGCATTGAAGCAGTCATTTCTGCCAAAGGATTCCCGACCAAGTATTGAGTGCATAACTGTACATGATTATTTGAAGGTTGACGTTTTTTGTATTAAAAACACTTTTCTTTTATTGGTCGGATGAAATATGCTAGTTTTGTGAGATAGGAATTTTGGGTTTTCATGAGCTGTATGCCAAAATCATCCGTATTAAGACAATAAAAGACCTGAAATATTTCAGTTAGTGTGCAATGAATCTAAAATATATGAATGTTAAATTTTCATCATGACATTATGGAAAATAATGAACTTTATCACAATATGCTAATTTTTTGAGAAGGACCTGTAATACAACCAATCAATCCAGGACTCCTGAATTTCTGAACCAATAATCTGGGTTCAGTGAAGCTGAAAGCCTGAAGGCAAGATCAAGTTCTTTGATACGTTTGTGCTCCAGTGGTAGCTTCATTCGTTTGGTATTTTAACAGGTTATTCTCAGGATTTCACTCTATGCTGACTGATTTTATGGGACTTTAAATGCCTTCCTGACCTCATTACTGATGATTGCAGTTTCTGCGCTCTCTGTTGTTGCCAAATTTTATTTCTAGGCTGAGAAGAAAAAAGATTTAGAAAGTATAAAATAGTGAGCAGGACCATTGTGACATGACTGAATTTCTCCAGAAAAACATCAGACTCCAATCAAACAGGATCATTTAATGGATCACAGATGGAGGAGCTGTGTGGCTTTTAATAAAAAGCACCTCTTCAGCCCTGAATACCAGTTTCATCTCAGCTCCAAAAGGTGTTCTCATTTAATTTACTTTTTATCACCTTTCCCTTCTTCAGTGTCGTGTAACCTCACCTCTCCTTCTCATATACTCCCACTCTCTTCCCAGTTTTCACCTCGTCGAACTTTCACACCTATTCACTTTAAATTTAGCTCATCTCTTACCTGTACCTGTTCTTCCTTCAGCCTCTCACCTTTTCACCATCTCGCTCTCTTCCTATTATTATAAAGTTATAGCTGAGAGAAGTTGTGGGAGAAGATCACAAGTCTGATGGAAAGATACAGAATGGAGGATGTTGCTTGGCTATTATAGGATATATTAAAATAATACTATTATGTTTTACCAAGGTAGGTAAAGCTTAAATGCAAATTGCTTTTAGTAGAGACTGAACCCAGGTATTTTTATAGTAAATTAAAATTATTAGATTTTTGCATCTGGAGGAAACAGGTGTGAGTTAACACAATGCCGAGATGGAGAGACACCAGCAATGACCTTGTAAAATCAACTGTTCATCTTCATCAGTCTGGGAAGGGGCTTGAATGCCAATTGCAAACCATCTGAAGTCCATCATTCTACAGAGAGAAAGATAATTAAGAAGCAAAACCATATCAGATGGTTGCAAGGTGTGGGCGTTCCAGCAGATGAACCCAAGGTCAGAGCGTGCAATGGTCTGTGAGATGTTTAAAAAACTCCAAGAGCTCCAGCTCAGATTCTACAGGCTGGATGGTTAGTTTATAAAAGGTCTACAATAGGTAACTTTATATTAGCATTGACATAAAACATATGTTGGGTTCCCCAAGGTTCTTTACCTGGGACCCCTCCTATTCATTGTCTACATACTCCCCCAAGCTCATAAAAATAAACAACAAGTTATAACTATGCAGATGACATATAGGTCTATATTACAATGTCACTAGGTGACTATGAACCTATTAAAGCATTAGGTAAATGTATAGAACAAATCAATGTAAGGATGAGCCATCATTTTATTCAGTTAAATAAAAAACAAAACTGTGGAACTAAATTTTTAACCAAAGGAGGAGCGATCAAGAGTCAGCACACAGCTTTAGTTACTGCAGCTACAAACCACAGATCAGGCGCAAAATCTGGGTTAAGTGATGGACTTAGACCTGAACCTCCAGAGGCACATAAAGACAACTGGCTTTCTATCACCTGAAGAACATTTCCAGGATTAAAGGACTAATGTCCCAGCAGGATCTGGAAAACTCATCCATCCGTTTATCTTCAGTGGAACTGATCACTGCAACAGAGTCTTCACAGGTCTGCCTAAAAAGTTCATCAGACACCTGCAGCTGATCCAGAATGCTGCTGCCTGGTCCTCACTAGAACCAAGAAAGTAGAGAAGATCAGCCCAGTTCTAAAGTCCTTCCACTGGTTCCCTGGACCTCACAGAATAGACTTTGTACTTCTGTTATATGTCACTGAATGGCTTAGAGCCAAAATACATTAAAGATTTACTGCTGTATCAACCTTCCAGACCATTCAGGTCTTCTGGTTCAAGTCTACTCTGCACCCCCAGAACCAGAACCAGACATGGAGAAGCAGCATTCAGTTCTTTTGCTCCACTAATCTGGAACAAATGTCCAGAAAATTGCAGATATGCTGAAACCTGAGTTCTTTCAAATCAACATTGTTTTGACCGTTTTATTTAAACTGTAAACGGAAACATCGTTATTTTAGTCTGTAGGAAAACTTCTTTATTTTCATTGATTAAACCAATGCTATGCGTTTTCTTTTATTATGTTTTCAATATGTAAAGCACTTTGAATTATCTCGTTGCTGAAATGTGCTGCACAAATAATCCTCCCACATGTCCAAAGATTTATTAATGAGAAATCGCCTTCATCCTCAGAAGACAAAGCACCAGCAGAGCTACTTCTGATCCCTTTTGGCTATTTATGGACAACTACTGGAATACAAGCCATTAGAAAAAAGGCTCAGGTTTAAATCAGCACCACATTCCTTTCTCTTTATGCCCAGACATGGATGAAAACTAATTTCCTGCACAGTCGACTGCCAATGACTTCCGTTTCTGTTGAAGCGGAGGAATGTTTCCCAGAGGGTCACAACCTCGCGGGTGGGGGGGGGGGGGGTGGGTTCACTTTCGCTTTTATGAAAGACAATAAGTATGTAATGTTGACTCGCTACAGGAGCAACACTGAAACTGAACTTCTATGGAACTGGAGCCATAATATAAATAACTTTAAACCAACAACCCTCAGATCTGGGCTATATCTGAGCACCAGGCTGGTATGTCACTGTGAAGGGTTCTGCTTCGGTACCAATCAGATGAGATGCAGTCATGTTAAATAAATGTCCTTCCGGAGGTCTTTTTGGGAGAAACATTTGATTCCTGAGAAACAGTCATCAGTGGGGGCTATTCCATGAAAGCAGCTCCAGTGTTGTTGTTTTCCATGCAGCTCCTGCTGGTTGTCAAACATTTTTTGCCCATAATTAACACCTTAAGTCTTTGTGCCATTTGTGGACCATGCACATCAGACTTCATTCACTTCTGGAAAAGGCTGAAGCCCTTTTTTATTGTTTGAACTCATTTAAAGAGAATAAATAATACAGAGAACTACATCAATCCTTTTGTGAGCTCTGGGGAAGATCTTTGCTAAATTTGGTGAAGAGATTGAGCTTTTCTTTTATTTAAACCTTAATTATAATTGATTGTAATTTGATATTACACAATGTTGCAGCAGCAACTTCAACCCACAGGTGGTGCTAAAGAGATTGAGCGATCCATAACATTTTATTGTCATAATCATGCACAACAATTCTTTTATGGAGGCACACACACGTTAATGAATGAAGGGAGATAAAGGTGTATAAAACCCATCTAACCCACACTGTTTCACTCTTTATCGCAGCAGTGGAGCTACATGCAGATCATGCATCACTGTAGCATCTAATACAGAAAATGAAAAATGCTTTGTCAGCTTTGTCAGAATGTTATGGCCTCAGAGCTCATCTATAAAATCTTTCTTATTGGATAAATAAGCAACGCATTTTAAGCACTTGTGAGATTTTTGCTTAAAGAATTTTTTTTTTTTTAAACTTAAAAATACAGCCACCGCGTCTTATCTGCTGGTGTCGATACTCATGATAACCCAGTAAACTTTAAAATCCCCCGTTGGGTTGTGAAGACGGGTGAGTTTAAAGGAGTTTAAAGGGGAGAAAGAGTTCAGTTGATTATCAGCCGTCTCCAGCAGTTCCACCTCATCTCTATCGAGCACTTCAGCATCTTTTATTTCATCGATTCAGTTCTCCTGCTGCCAACGTTTTGATTCAGCGCCCTCATTCAGATAAGAGAGGCACATTCCACTTTTCAATTAAAAAATGGTTTCAGTGCTCCTCCAGAGTTTGTGCCTCAACTTGTTCTGTTTCAACCGTATCGGCCTCGGGTGCAGGCTGGAAAAACACCAGTTGGCTGCTGCTCCAGAACAAAGAAGCAGCCAAAACAATGAGTTACAGTGATTTTAATATCCAGTCTGGTCTGTTTGGTGCTGCTTTTTGGATTCATAATGGAGCTGATCAGGCAGGCCTGGGATAAAAACTACAGTTTTGGTAAACATGTTGGTCAAAGACTGAGGTTAATTGATTAATTGACTCTTTGGACCATCACAACACCAAGTTAAGTGTCTCATCTTCACTGGAGAAAATAATGATAATACTGTATATCAGTATTGGCTGTTGTTCATCATTCATCCCATATGGTTTCCACCAAAAGCTCTGATTGATTTCTAAAACCATTCCCAGTTCAGTTACTGATCCAACCAACCCAGGAGAACAATTCCCATCTGAACATTGGACATGAAGATGAATCTGCAAATGTTTTATGAAAATAAATAAAAATAAACCAAAAGACAAACAAAAGCAGAGATGGACAAAACAGGAAAAATCTGCACATTTAAATAAAACCACAAAGTTAAACTTTAAGTTAAAGGCAGAATTCAAATATAGGTCAAGGTCCACACTGCAAATACATTTTCAAACCCTTTACCACGGTTACATGTTTATAATGTAAACATAAACAACATATTTAACTGCAATCATCATCGTTGCAATATCATGTTTACTGTGTGCAATACTGCAAACACAGAGGTTTACAGTTTTCAGTTCTATGCATTCAAATTCTGCTTAAAATACCTAATTCAGCCAGTTGGATCCATTCTCATGATGCTTTACGCCCACATCTGGCACAGATCTAAGTGACAGAGATGCTGAAGTTCTACAAGAGGCAACTGACCACAACGTTGAGCAGCTGTTTTTCATGTTTTCCTTACACTCTGCAGCCTTAGTTTCATGGTATCTACACAAACATTTTCATTTGTCTGCTTTGTAAAGTGAGGGAAAAGTGGACCAGCTTTCTGTCAGACAGCTGGACAGCATTGTACAGCAACAGGTGGAGGAGGGGCAGGGCTGTGCTACTTCACTCTACCAGAACCTGGACCATGGCTTATTAGATCCTTTCCTTATCTAACCTCCACTGAACCTTTCAGGTTAGGGTCCATCCAACATAAAGGAAGAAATGACCGTCACTGAAACCAAACATCTGCACAGGAAGGTCCTCAGCAGGAGTTCTTCACTTCAAAAACCACCATTGGGCAAATCTGACAAGAGAAACATCTCCACTGTGAGAAGCTTCATTCTGTCCTCCTTTTCAAAGTTACAAAGACGAAAAATGATACGTGAAAATCCTGCAAACAGATCCACACACAGTCTGTCCCACTGGTACAGCTCCTGGTTGTTATCACATATTCTGCCTGACAGTCAGGGAGACGGATAAGACGAGAGACGGATACAAAGACAGAAAAAGGACAAACCAGGAGATATGAGGATGTTATCTAATGTCACAGTTCTGGTTTCATGTCATCTTGGACACTTCAGCAGCAACAGGACACAGCAGAAGATTAGGGCTGCATTCATTTATTTGATCAAAGCTACTGCTTGCTCTCGTTTTATTTAGGGGTATCAGAGTACGAGGGGCTGATTACAAACACAAGCTACACTTTTCTTTGGGCTGGAGCTTCCTTCTCCCTCGTTCTCAGTCCAGAACCCGAACCTTTTTCAGACCCGTGTTTTTGTTATCGGGACTCACAGAGACACACGCTCAGTTCATCCTCCGTTAAATCTTTGAAAAATAACCTCGATTACAGTTCAGCACAGATAAAAGTTTAATTAATGTGCAACAAAATGTCAGAAAAGGGCAAAAATGTCAGTGGAATCTTTGTAAAGTCCAACAACATGGAGCAGCAGTAGCAGCAGGTTTTATCTGCAGCCCTGTTCTGATCGCAGACAGATCCATTCACCAAGGTAGATCTTCAGCACTGAAATCACCAGCAGGGGGCCAATTACTCCCTAATACCTCCTCACTGAGCTAATGTGTCCAGGAAAAACAACCGAGGGAGGAGGGATCTTCTCTACCTTGAATTCTTCCTCAAACTCCATCGATTGTTTAGAGGTTCAGCGTCTTCCTGCAGCATCCCAGCTTCCAGCACCAGGGAGAACACAAACACTGAACAACTCTAACTCTGTAGTAACTCTGTAGTCATGTTTGACTACCCGCCATGTTTGGACAACAGTTCTATTGATAGCGCCGTATCCTACACAACTATTCACGGGTTTGAAGGCGTTTCGTTTACTCTGGGTTCAGTTCTGGCCCGTATTTGGTCTCAGCAGTCTCATTCAGGACAGTTTGGCTTTCCTTCTTCTCACTTTGGTTGGTTTTTAATGCTTCTGGTTGTTTTGTATCATATTTTTCCAGTCATAAAGTGAGCTAACAAGCATTTCATAATTGTTTCCATTTCTCCTGATTTTACCGTCTGTTCTTGATGGTTTTTAAGATCATTTGCATATACTTTTGGTTGAATTGTGCATATTTGCAGGCATCGAGTCCCTTTGTGGTCTTTTCCGTCTCCTTTGTGGATTCTGGTGGTAATTTTACTGGTTTCTAGTCTTTCAGAGGAAACCCTGCTTCCTGGAGACCATTTTGATGCCTATGCTGTTAGTTTGGGCTACATGATCAAACACTATGAAGATAAAGACCAGATTTCTGGATTCATCATTAACTGAATTTAATGTGATTTTCAGTCCCTTGTTGCAATCACAGTTTCACTCTCATTGTGGCTCAGATACTTCAGATAACGAGTTTATACTTTTATTTCCAATCAAACACCATATCAGCAGTGCTGCAGGGAGGTTTTTAGCTGCAAGCATCTATCAGACCAAAGGGTTCCTGCTTCAAATCATCGCTGAGCACCATGACTGTGATACTGAATGATGAAACTGGGAGCATCAGGAGAACCACTCATTTCTGCAACATACCCACCCTGCTATCTGAAATAAATAGTTATTTTCTCTAAATAATGAGCAGCAAGTGAAGCCATTCTTGCTTTTCAGATATCTATTATGTATAATCGGTGTGAAAAGGACTCCACTTCTTTGAGATATTTACTTGTTTAGGTTCTGCAAACTGGAACATGGATGACGGTGTTTGTGGAAACTCATTTTAATATTTCTATACTGTGTAGGGAAAGTAAGAAGCCCAGACCCGATATGCTTGCATATCGTCCCTCCCTCAGACTGGACTCCAGCTGTAAAAAGCAGTGAAATGTTTAGAGGAGGAATTTACTTCTCTCTGGGTAGGTATTGATTGAGCTGATTGAGTTGTGAAAATATCATTTTCATGACGAATCCACTGATGGATTTTGTCCTCCACCATCTGCTGGATTAATGCATTCTGTCCCTCTAATCCTGTTTGATTTAGTCTGAGTAAAGCTCAGCGCAGAGCTGACGGGCCGATTATGGATAGGTGCATGGTTATATTTTCAGATCAATGTGTGAAAATCCCAGGAACGGTTGAGGACAGACACAAACATTTACTGTGTCTTTAAAAGTATTCAAACAGTTTGAACTGCAGACCTCTCTGCATTTTACTGGGATTTTGCCACAGATTCCCAGCTTTATCTAGGTTTGGACTTTGACTAGGCCATCCTAACACATGAATATGCTTTGATCTAAAACATCCCATTGTATCTCTGGCTGCATGTTTAGGATGGTTGTCCTGCTGGAATGAGAACCTCCACCCTAGTCTCAGGTCTTCTGCTTCTTCTAACAGGTTTTCCTCAAAGATTATCCTTGATTTAGCTCCTTCCTTCCTCCCATCAACTGTGTCCAGCTTCCCTGTTTCGGCTGAAGAGGAGCATTCCCACAGCATGATGCCGCCACCTCCACGTTTCACAGGGAGAATGGTGTTTTTACTAATCAGTTGGCTTCTGAAGCAAATTGGACTTGCTGCTTATTTAGGAGTATCTGAATAAAGGGGGTTGAACACAAATATAAACTGTATCATCTTTTCAGATTTATTGTTTTAAATTTGACATGAACAATGAGTTTGGAAAGTGACAAAATGTGGATAACCTCAAGTTTCTTTTCCATCTTACTTCACAAACATAAGAAATAATCATTATTTGAGACTTTTGAAAGAAAAACGAACTTTCTCTGTGACGATGTATGGCTGTGATCTAACATATCTCTAGTTCTCTTCAGTCTTGTCTGTCAGTGGCTCTAAATATGATTGAACGTAAAGAAGAGGAGGAATAATAATTCAACTGGGAACACAAAGGGTGTGTGTGAGAGTCTCACAGTGAGGGGTGTGTCCGGTGTTGGATTTCCACTCTGTAGTCTGAAAGGCGAGTCTGAAAACACACTTGACAGCAATAATGAGGTTCTGTTTGTAAACGGGCTCAACCGGGAGCTTTATGGAGCAAAGTGAGAAAAAGACTCAAGAACAGAAAAGATAAAGGGAAAGAAAACTCAAGTGTTGAAAGAGGAACAAGAATCCCCCTCCTTCCTCCCTCTTCATCCCTCCATCCTCCTTCACTGCGCTAATATGCTCCCTTCCTCCTCTTCGTCGGACCTCCGCCCCCTCTTTTCTACTGCCCTCTTTATCTCTTTTCTTCCTCCTCATCTTTCTCGTCGCTGAAACACAAAACCCTGGTAATCCTCATGATCCAGGCCTGTCCAGAGGGGAGGGGAGGACACACGAGCCAGATAGTCAAAAGAAGGAGAAAAGAGAGATGCGGAGAGGAAGAGGACAACACCCTGAGGAGAAAGAGCTTCAGTATTCTGCTAATATGATAAATATACATTCTGGCGCTTTACAAACAAGGTTTACGCTGAATTTAGAGGTGATTACAAAACCAGAAGCAAAGACGCTACTGTTTGTCCAACCAACCACCCAACCAAATCCATTTTTCACCAGTTTGTGTCTTTTTATGTCCTCTCATCTCATCTCTTATACTTTTTAAAGACTCAGATTTTCTCTTGAATTTGTGGGATGACAATAAAGGAACTAAATTGAATTAAAATTCGGAGCTCATTTGGATCCACGGTGTGCACTAAAGACAAAACTATGAATTTTTGTGTTTGAGTCCAAATTTCAAATAAAGTTTCTGTTCAATGTAACAGTTATAAGCCTTTATTAATCTGACCAAAAACTGTTTTTCTTTTTCTTTGTGGAACATAATTTACCAGTAGGTGTAGTAGGGTAATAGAAAACCAACAGATGCGACAAGAATATCGTAACAGAATCAGTAATTGAAAGGGGCATGTTCAATATAGCAATGAGGTCATTTGTTAACCCTTAGTAAATGAGGAAGTCAATGGGTTTTAGTGTTTAAAATGGGTTGTTCCAGACCTCGCTCAGAAAAAAAGCATATGTTTGAAGAAGTGCAGGAGATAACAGGTTCCTCAGCTAAATGACCTCAAATACTTGAGATAGGATAAGGAACAAAGCTGATAACTAACCTTCCAATGGATCTAACAAAAGTCAACGTGACAAAGACTCAGCCAATGATCAGCTCCAAGGTGAATGAAGGTCTCCAGCTACCTCTGAAGACTAACAACTGGAAGACAGCTATGAGAAGCCAAGCTTTCGGCAAGAAGTCTCCACAAAGACCAACTGTGGTAAAAACGATGTATGCTGAAGAGGTTACAGTTGGCCCAACAACACTTGGACTGGCTTAAAACAAAATGGACCGGTCGCAGCACTGGTGGTGTAGGAGGTTAAGCGTGACCCATATCGGAGGCTTTAGTCGTCGACACGGCTGTTCCGGGTTCGAGACCCGTCCCCGGCGACATTTGCCGCATTTCTTTCCCTCTCTCTCCATCCCCATTTCCTGTCAAAATACTGGGAAAAGTAAGAAGGCCACTAGTGCCAAAATGGACCAACATTTTTTGGTCTTGTTGGACCTAGGATTCCTAAACAGTTTGTCAGATAACCTCAAGCAAATCTACAGCAGACAGATGTTTCTCATGCTATGAAGTTGGCCCTTGTTAATCACATACCAGGAATCATGGATCAGTCTGAATGTGTCAAAATGCCTGAAGGTCTTCTGCCCTTTGATTCAAGAGGAGTTGGTGTAGGAGCATTTTGGTTCCTGGCTCAGCCATTATACACAGCTGACTGACAGCTTGCAACAACCTTAGGTGGAGGTGGGGGGATGATCGGGATATGACCAGAGGAAACTTGGTTTGGACTTTGTCACCTTGAAACTGTCCAGGTTGGGCTGAACAAAGCAGCAGTAATTCTGGAGAATTACAACAATGCAACCTACAGTTTCATTCTAACCTTGGAGCTGAACTTGATTTCCAACTACAGCAAAAACTGACAACTAAAAGGTTTTAATCCCAAGACATGAACTCCAGAAGAACCCATTTAAAGCATTGCAATCTCCATCTGCAACCAGTAGCATGCTGCTTCTCTTTAATGGAGGTTCTGGCCTGCAAGATGAGACCACGGATGAGCTGAGATCCACACAATTAGAACAGAAGCTCATCATCATCTTCTCTACATTTACTTTACATAAGACCAGTTGGTCCAGGACAGCGCAAATGAGGTCCCAAGGAATGCTATCAGGTCACACACACACAGTCCTCCTCTGGCTGCTGATAATAAGAGTCTGTTAGCAATCCTTTTTGAAAATCCAATCATGATTTGTGAGCAACAAAGCGTCTCCGGCGACTCAAACAATTCATCACATTTTCTCTGCCAGCTCTTAGAGTCTTGCTGCTGTCTTTTCTGCACGGCTGAGCACTCGGCTGCAGGCGCCGTGGCTCTGGAAGCAAACTGTGCTCCAAAGAAACAACATTTCACACTGAGATTACATTTTATTCTGCAGGAGAAGAACAAGCACCAACTCCCAAAATTAAACAACATGAGCAAATTAACAGGATTGAGGGCGCCGAGTGAATGAGTTAATCAGTTTAAAGGATATTACTGAAAATGTCTTGTTTGTTTTAAAAACCACACAGTTTTAAACAGTTTTGCGTCACAAAAATTTAAGATCAGCCTCAACTGCAGCAGACAGTGATGGGTTAATGGTCAACACATCCTTACCTGACTTTGTGGCACCGTTGCTGGTCTTTAGATTCTTATCAATTGCTGTGGGAACCAGGTACAGCTTCTAATTAGAAGATGATTAGTGGTCTGTACTGGGACTATAAGGACAAACTCAAGCCAATACTAATTTTATTCTGACAATTACACCTCATCACTCAACTCAAACAGCAGTTGTAAATGAGAAAGTAACATCAGATTAATGAAAACATGATGTTTAATTCAAAAAATGAAGCTGGCAGAGGGCTGTATCCAAGCATATTAATGGAAAGCTAAGTGGAAGGAAAACGCAGGTTAGGAAAAATACACAAACAACAGGGAGAGATTCCAAAAGTGTGGACTACAGTTGGCGGTTAGAGCTTTAGGAGCTACCACACACAGACAGATCCAGGTCCTGGGCTCCAACTGTTACATTTCTTGTGTTAAAGCACCCCTGAAGTAGATGCAATGTCAGAAGCATCTGGGCTAAGGAGAAAGAGAACTAGACTGTTGCTCAGTGATCCAAAGTCCCCGTTTAAGATAAAAGTAATGTTTTGATTTCTTTTGGGAATCAAGGTCCCAGAGTCTGGGAGAAGAGTGGAGAAGAACAGAATCCATGTTGCTTGAAGTCCAGTTTGAAGTTTCCACAGTCAGTGATGGTTTAGGGTGCCATGAGATCTGCTTGTGTTGGTCCACTGGGTTTTCTGAAGTCCACAGTCAGCACAGCCATCCACCAGGACTTTTTAGCGCACTCCATGCTTTCTTCTGCTGACAAGTTGTATGGAGATGCTGATTTCATTTTCCAGCAGGACTTGGTACCGGCCCACACTGCCAAATGTACCCACACCCGCTTTAATCATCATGGTATCATGAGCAAACTGGACTGACCTTGAAACTTACAGAGAATTCATGGAGTTTTATCAAGAGGAAGATGAGAGATAAAACCAACAACGAAGATGAGCTGATCAAAGCAATCTGGGCTTCCTGAACACAAAATGTTCTGTGTGTCAAGTTCGTATTTATTATCGGACCAAAGGGCAGACAAGAGCTGGGCAGCCGCATGTTTAAAGGAAAGCTTTGTGTTTATTCAAAAGGTTCTTCCAAAAAGAGGCAAAACACTGCAGGTATAAACAAAAAACTAAATCCACAACTTACAAAGTTGGATCTGAAGGAACATGGTGAATACAGCACATAGACGTTGGTAGTGAATGGAGATATGAACGGGGATTCGAACGGAAGGAACCAGCGAGGAACAAGAACATAAAGCTTATAAACAGAGGGAAGTGGAATATGGACCAATGAGAAACTGAGGCAGGTAATCAGATGAGATTGAATTCAGGTGTGGACCAGGTAGTAGAGAACTGAGGGAATGTGAATAGTTGCTAAGGTGACAAGGCTAGAAACAAAACGAAACACGAGAGCTAAACCATAACATAAATCCAGAGGGGAAAACATGAGGGACGCTAAACAGTAACATAACCAAAGGAACCTGACTACAAAAACAAAACTATAAATAACAAAACTCAGGGAAAACAGATCAAAGCAAAACTATGGACGAAGATAATAAACCAAAAGAAACATAAGAACCTAGAATAATCATTAACTAAAGCAAACTGGAAACTAGAGGGAATAGAAGACACACCAAAACCTAATAATTAACCAAGAACCCATAAAGGAACCCTCACTGTAAATAAACAAAACCTAAACCATAGAAAGGGAACCAGGACGAGGAGGAACAGAGAAAATAAACTAGTAAACAAAGAGCGCAGGTAAACAAATACCAAAACATAAATAAACACAGATATACTAAATGGGAAACTAAACTAGAAACTACAAGGAAGACAAGGGAACTAGAAAAACAACAAACATAATAATAGTCATAATCATAAGAAAACCATAACAAGTAATAGAAAAGAAACCACTAAAGGAACTAGGAGCGAAGGGAGAGAAAACAACAAACACTAGGAGGCAGGAAATAAACAACCATGACTCCAAAACCAAACTAAAGTCAAAACATAAAACCACAACAAAGTCCAAAGATGTCGCCTCACGACACTGTGTGCAGTTACTTTAGAGCATGTGGACATACTTGCCCAAACATTTCCTCAAATCAAAATTTTAAACTTTTCCTTAGTTCAAATTAAAAAAATTTAAGCTTGTCTCAACTCATGTTTAAGCATAAATATTGAGACTTATGCATTTATGGCATATTTTCTACAATGGGTGGATGAATGGATCGGATAAAATAAATTAATCTTAATTTTAGTAGCTTCAAACCTTTGGTGCAGCTTGTAGGACAGGTCTTCTCTATCTCTGAGGACTTCATGTCCTTTTATTTTACACAGGATAATGCTGTTGTCTCTGTCTTCCCAACCTCTCAATCATAAACCCAAACTTTGAATCACGTCACAAAAGCATAACACAAGGAGCTACTGTTCCATGAAACATTGGCACACCAAGACACATAAAAGCTCATTTATTACCAAAAACACCAAGTTAGTGTGTTTTCCAGTCTGCAGTTTGTTGTTAAAGACATTTTAAGACTTTCACAGGGCCAACAAACACTGACTAACAAAGCCCAGCGGGAGGAAAATATGTGGAAAAAGTTATTGTTTTTTGCTGCACGATCCTGGTGAATAAAAGAAGCGCTAAAGAAATTCAAGAAAGGCAGTTGCAGAAGAAGGCTTCAAATCAAAAATGATGACAGTGAATGGTTCGGGGGATCAAAATGATCCACCAGATAAAACAAAAATCCAGCCTGTGGCAAATGTGGGAGTGAAGAGCAGAGATAGTGGGAAGAATGTTAGAAAGTTTTATTGTCGTATTCAATCTATCCTGAAGCTTTCTGAGCATGTTTGAATAGTTGAATGGAGGAAGTACACTCTTGTTCTCACACACACACACACACACACACACACACACACAGAAAAACGTTCCTCTAAGGGAAGATAATCTCGACAGAATAATTTTATTCTCCCATTAAATCCTCCAGAAGCTCCCAACAAGCTTCCTGATGAAAAACGAATTTATCTGTGCCGCTGCGTCGTCACACATGCAGGAACACTTGCATGTGTGTCATCTGTGCTGACAAACAACGTGTGTTTATAATTATACTGATGCTTTTTATGTCACTTCACTTCATTTGTCTATGTTCTTTGACTACAGTTTGGGTGTGTTTGTAACGCGTTCTCCTTCTCTTCCTGTGCTGTGACATCCTGTTTCAGTAATTGCGACTGTACTTTGCAAACTTTAAACCCTTTGCAATCCCTATGGAGTCCAGTCGCCAATCTAACTAGACCAGCTATGACGTCTGCTTATATCACTGCACAACAGATGAGTGTTTTTTTTTTTTATGGCTGCTTTCTATTAGTACCCGCTCAGCTTTACTCAACTTAGCTCTACACGGTTCGGGTAAGTACCACCTCAAATTGGGTGGGGTTGTCACAGCACAGCGGCCCAAAAAGTAACGTGATGTGATTTGTTTGTGACAGACCACCATCTAGATACCTCTGTATTTTCTCATCAGTTACATGCAAATAATTCATTTTAAAAAAATAGGGGGTTTGATTCTTGTCATGAAGTCGCTCTACAGTAACCAATCAGTGACCTGGACGCTTCTTCAGTCACATTTTCATCTGAACTTGGCTTGCTTGGAACCCCGGCCGAGTAGAGACTGAAAAAGGAGCTGGTAACAAATACCAGTACCTTATAGAAAAACTTAAAAATCGAGTCCATGTTATGTGGGTCCTACTGGAAAAGGGTTAAATAGGGTGCTGCCCCCCCACATTACACCTACTCACAAACTTGGCTCTTAGACTACCTGCAACAGCAAAGGGAATTGATGCATTGATCATGCTTTTCCTGGCTGATGCTGATTTCCAGTTTTTTAGGAATAATTTGCAATAACTGACAGTGCGTCTTGTACATCACTGTGGAGGAATTTTGGCCCATTCTCTTTGCAGAATTGCTTTAATTCAGACTGTGCATACGTTCCAGTGTTGTTTCCATCAACGATGATGACGAAACCATTTTGTTAACGCCTCTTTTTTCCCCGACGATGACGAACTAAACGTGGCTTTTTGATGGATAAAACATGACATGGCGAAAATGTTGGTGAGCATGACATTTCAGCCTATTATGCATGTAATTTGTCAGTCAAATTCTAAAAAGTATCAGTAGTTCTGCTCCATCCTATCCTTGTTTGCTCATGCTCGCCACCACCAGCATGAGTTCATTAATTCATCAATGGTCCATGGTGGCCACAGCGCTTTCTACAAAAGGAGCTTGGTGGTCAGAAACCACTCCTGGTGCAAATGAGCTGCTAACTTCAGGATGAAGTGAGCTTGGTTGTGCTCAAGTCAATTTATTAGCTTATGTATTTTTATGTCCAGAACATGCAGGCAGCAAGTGAGATGCGTTGTCAAACTGACCCATTTTGTCTGAAACATGGAGGGAAACGTAGCATTTCAGACCTGTTGCTGTTCCCCATGTGTCTAAATGAACAGCACACTTGGCTTCTGTAACGCTAGCAGCATATTTAGCCATGTTTATATTTAGTGACGGCGTGGTCAACTTTCTGTGAGTTTAATATATCACAACGTGCTAACAGAACATAAACAGGTAGGTTATATGTGCTTTGTTATCATATCATCATGCAGAGTCTGCTAGCTTTACGCTGAAAGCCACAAGGGTACAGAACAGACTTATTATAATTTTAGTTATTGCTCGTTACAGAAATATCAAAGGGCTTAACCTCTTAAGCCCCAACCCCCAGTACTGGGGGAAGAATTTAACTTTAGTTTTCTTCTACTTTCTTTACTGCAAGTTCCATTAGTTAAACATAAGCATATGTGGTATCAACAGAAATAGTAGAATCTTGGCTAAAAGAAAACACCAAAAACGGTTAAAACTAAACTCCACAAAATGACGTAACCACAAAACTCTGTCTCAGCTGTTCAGCACACGGCTTCGACACACACAACCAGCATGTCTGCTGTAAGCAGAGAGTTCAGATTCCAAAAAGTACATTTTGTCGCAAACCACCCAGGTTTTACTCAACTAGCGGCAAAGGAAGCCCAAATTTATCACTCTCATTTAAAAATCCTAATTATTAACATAATGATTGTTTAGATAGAGTATCTCAATTCTCAGAAAAATTCAGTTAGATTTGCGCATGTTATTTTGAGCTCAAACGTCACAAAACCCCTCTGGACTTAAGAGTTTAAGTACAGGGTGGTGCCAGTCATGTGGTCAATAAGCTATCAAAACATATGTTTTGCTTGTTTGATAGTTTAGGCTATTCTGTTTCTCCCCATAGTATTATATTGACATACGTGTCTATATATGTTTTTTAAGAAATTATACTTACACCTGTAGACCTTAACAGGTGTACTTTGTATGCGGAGAATACACAATTTCTCTTGCTAAAACTGTGACATATAAAAATGGCTAAATGTGACAAACACTAATAAGTCTTATTAGTCTAAAACTAGGATGACTTCCAAAAACAACACTGCTACATTGGAGAGTTTTTGAGTGTAAACAGCCTGTTTAAGATCAGGCAAGAGGATCTCAATTGGGTTTAAGTCTGGACTTTGACTAGCCCAGTCTAAGACCTTTATTTGAAAGCACTTTCTGGAGTGCTTTGGACAATTGTGAAACTGCATAACCCAATTACGCTTAAGCTTAATGTCACAAACTCACAGTCCAATATTCTCCTTCAGGATTTTCTGCTAGAGAGCACAATTTATGATCTTATAAATTATGTGAAGTTGTTCTCATCCTGAAGCAGAAAAACAGTCCCAGACTATCATACTACCACCACCATGCTTGACTGTGGGTTTCTGTGAAATACTGTTTTGTTTTACACCAAATGTAACACCTTCCAGAAATGTCCGCTTTTGTTCAATCCACAGAATATTTCCACAGAAGTGAGAAATATTCAGTAAATGAGCCCAACTAAGAAGAACAGCACTGGAATATTAAAAGAAGCTTTCATAAACACATAATATAAATGTGTAGTTTATTTTCATTGCTTTTGTGACATGTACCAATAACTTCACATGGCTGTTGTTGCAGAAATGGGTCATCTCACAGCTTAACCTTTTCTTTAAATACACCATTTGCAAAGCTTGTGACAAAGCAAGAATTCAGTCAATTCAGATGTGCTGGTTGCATCATATAAAACTGCATAACCTGATATTGACATAACATATCTAACAGACACAACACAGACCTTTTCAATGCTAAAATGTCAAATTGATGTGTGATAGCTTACTGGTAACACAGCAAAAGTGTAGAGTGAGCACTTCTGTTAAATTCAACGGGGATGTGTGGGAGCTTCATGGAAGTGAACAGGTAAGAAAACCTGGGCAGAAGTGGTGGAGTTCCAACTGTTGAAAGCACTTTTTGCTCCCAGGATAGTGAAATCTTGGATTTAAGGGAAAGAACAACCCAAAGCCAATGGATAAGGACCCAACAGAGTTTATGTCATGGCTAGCAGGCAGTAAACAGCCAGACCCCACAACACAACTGTGGGTGGTTTCTAACCATAAAAAAGTTTTTTATAGTGGCTTGTACTTTTTATTTGCCCTATGTCAGGAAAACAAAAAACTGTTGTCCACAGATCTGAGTTTAACAACCACACACTCCAAACATCCAAGCGGTAGGTTTAACTACATTCATTTGCTTCAGCTGTGGCATTTTATTCTTTGTGTCTGAGCCAAATGAATGAAAGTGAAATATTTTTTTTTTTTTTACTTCATCTATAGCATTGGCTTGACGTAACTTTAGGGCTAAGCAACATGATGTTATGAGAAAACTGACTACAGAGGGACTGGAAGAGTTTAAATAGCCTCACCGATGTTTAAAGGCTACATTAAAAGGGTTGCAGTTAAATGCTCATGAGTAAAAAACAAACGGATTATGTGAAGGGTGAGAACTGCACAACCACTGCGTAGCTTGCTAATAAAAAGTAACTGAAAACTAAACTGGAACAAGTGTACTGAAGCATGGCTTTACAAACAAGAGTAATAATGCTAGGTTGGACTGGAGCAAAAATGACATCTATAAAAATGCAACATGATTTTCTCTTTTTATGAGAAATTTTCAAAAGAGTTCATTCCTCAAAGTGGTGAATTACAGATGGACTAGATTCAGCAAAGAAAGCTTATAAATTCCACCATAGGGTGCCGGTTTGTTATGTCTTCAAGTTACTGCTCTTAGACAAGAAAAGGTTTTGCAACATGCATGCTTGCTGACTCATTAATGGGTGCAAATCTAAGGCTTTAATTAAGAACTTTATAAGGGTGAAGGTATTTTTCTCTATTCTAACAGTCGTGGGGTTTGACAGTTGTAAAATTCTCCTGAAGTGAGTTTCATCCACTGGGACTAAAAATTGTTTAGTATGGCCAAACAGCTCTGAAGGACTTATATTTTTTCAGGCAGAAATTCAACATAACAGTCTGGAGATGGCCCGTTAAAATGTAGTTTGTTTATAACTAATATAACTTGGACTCTGCTGAACGCAGATTTGCTCATTTTAGTTCAAAATTGCAGAAAACTGTGTGCGTTTCACTTGCTGCATGAGTCATTTAAGCTCGATCATATGTGAAAGGCATTAAATCTGAAGCTACTGCTGCAGAGCCAAGTCCCTCACTCACACAATGTGCTTTGGACATGAGAAACGAAAAAATAATAGAGAACGAGGCTGTGGAGAGTAAGCTGTTAAAGCCATCAGAACCAGAGAGGGTCCCTGCTGTTGTCTGTTAAAGTCTGCTTCAGTTCTTTCTAAACTCACTCCTCCTCTTGTTTTTCACTTTTTACTGAAACTCTCTCAGTCGGCAGCATTTCAAAGCTGATGTATAACAGCTACGAGCTGCAGGTATCCCTGACTCAGCCATTTTCAAGAGTGAAAAAGCAATCAAAGGATTGACACAGCCAACTCCTGTTGGGAAACGACAAAGCGCTGCTTCGGACATCGCTCAAGCCGACAATAACTGCATTCAGCACCGTCCAAGAAAAAAGTGACGCCTCAGGGTGCGCGAGCCGACCACGGGCCAGCGCTCGAAATGGAGAGGGAGGAGAACAAGACGGAGGAAAAGACACATCTGCAGGGTGTTAGTGATTTTCCTGCAGCTAAATATGACACACGAGCCGTGATTATTATTAATACAGCTATTAGCGACTCTTTAGTTTCTCATTATGCAGGACGGCTGGCTGATTGATGAAACCCAGCAGCTTAGATGTGAGTTAAACTGGAGTGAAGGACATCATGACAAACAGCAAACATCTCTGATGGAAAAGAAGGACAACAGTTTTTTCCCGCACATTTTAACATATAAACTTTCCATAATATTGTATAAATTACACACCTGAAGAAAACACTTTATTTTATGCTGTTAGCTCTTTTTGAAAATTTCTCACAATGACTGGCCAACTTCGAGCAACAAAAGCTACAAATATGCTAACTAATACAATGCATTACTTTTTGCTTAAATCATGAAGTTATAAAAGGCAGTCTGAGGTTAAAAAAAATTAGTTAATTATTTTTAACCAATAGAATAAAGCATAACCAGTCCACCCTTAAAAATAGCAAATATGAACAATTTAACATTGGTAAAACAGGCCTTAAATGAACAGGGGTTAACTTCCTCTGTTCAGCAGCCAGTTTTGGACACAACTTATTGATAAAAAAAACAACAATGAGTTGTGGTCACTCTTGCACCCCTGAGTGAAGCACTGACAGAAATTGTGTTCAGTAACTTAACACGCATTTCTTCTCATTTTAAAGCCTAAAGTCAGTGGGTGTAAGCTTGTTTTTTTGTATAAATGAGAAAAGCAACAGATGGCAGTTTGTCTGCATGAATGAACCCAAAGATGTATTATTGTGGGGATTACAAAACTTATGTAAATTGGTAATTGCACCTTTTTTCTTCTTTACATTTCCCCAAGGGAGGTAGTTTCTTTTTTAAAGATATTTGTTCGGCACTAGAGGCCTTTATTTTTTATTTTTCGATAGTAGGTAGACAGGAAAGAGAGGGGGAGAGATTCGGCAAAGGTCGCCGGGTCCGGGACTCGAACCCGGAACGGCCACTTCGAGGACTATAGCCTCTATATATGGTCACGTGCAAACTCTGCAGCAACACAAATGTTCTTTTAGAATCAAAACCTGGCAGCAGATGAAAACTGAACAGAGCCTTGGTAGCGAGGCAAATCAAGGGACCCATCCTCAAAGCAGTATCTTTGTATTCTGCTCAGCACTAAAACAGAAACAGAAAAACATTCAGATTTAGCAGCAGCACTGATACAAAACAGACGGCTGGCCAACCTTTCTTCCCCCCTGGGCTGGACCTAAAGCAAAGCGGAGCGGCTGAAAGAAAGGGTCCAAAGCTGCTGGCAAACTGAGAAAAGAAAATAGAGAAAAGCACACGAGCATTCATCCATCCACACTGAACAAAGTAAAAATACTGACGACAAGCCTGAAACTATTCAATCTTACCACACACACACACACACACACACACCACAGCAGCAGTTGGCAGCTGATAAAACTCTCCTCCAAGTCATCAACTCCACCTTCCAAGTCTGTCACGCCTTTGCCCTCAGAGTCGCTGCCCTTTCTTCTCTTTTCATTCTCTGCACATTTAAACCATCCTGACGCTTTTCCATCTCTTCCTTATTCCAGCTTTCTTGATCCATTCTCCCTCCTCCATCCCTAATTCTTCATCCCTTTTACCATTTTCATCATTAAGGTTCTACATTAATGAGCAGCGAAGAAGATGGACACGCGCTGAGTTCTGGCAGAGCCGTGGTGACGTTTGCTGACTCCTGTCCAGCTCGAAGGCCTCACATTTCACGGAGCGATAAAAGTCTGGGATTCAGCCCAAACACAACCGTCAGCTGGACGCACACATGTAAACCAGAACCAGAACAGCAGCAGCAGTAGAACCGACTGACTGATGGAGAAAAACTGAACAGAGATGACTTGGTTAAAACTTTTCCTGTTTTTTGGTAGTTGAGTATTTCTGTTTTAGGTGAATTAGTTTTTACTGAATCCTGACCAATATTCAGAACACCGGAGGAACTCTGAAGATCTAAGATGGAGATTTGTAAACATGTTAGGAGGGTCTTTTGGAGCCATTTCTGAACATCTGCACATATATCTGGAAACTGCAGGAAGCAGACAAACTATAGGGAAGCCAGCCATCACCGTGAACTGAGACGATACCAAGCAAGAAGGAAGGCCCTGATCCAAATTCAACAGCTTAAAACAGGCCTGAAAACTCAGCTACCGACATGGACCAACCACCCGTCTTCTGAAGTGGAGTTTGAACTGCTTGGTCACAATGACAAGAAGAATGTTTGGAGGAGACAAAGTAAGCCTTTCAAACTTAACAACACTGTACTAACCGGTGAGCACAGTAGTGGCAGCATCATGCTGTGGGGCTCCCAGTGAACAGCAACAAGTAGATGGAATAATGAAGGACTTCCTTCAAATAGTTCAACTAAAATCAACATCTAGATGGTTGAAAGTTGAGCATTCCAGCTCGACAATGATCCCAAAACACACATCCAAACTGGTTTAGGAATGGATAAATCAGGCTAACATTTACCTTATCTACAAATAACATGTAGGTCAAGGTTAAAACATGCTAACAGACATGTTCCTTAAAGTTCGAAGCACGCTCAGACATTGTTGGGTGTTTTTGAAAATGGCCTAATTATGCAGATCAGAGCCAATCAGGGGAAAAGAGGCAGATTTTAATCTCTGCCTCATTGATTGGTGCATCTCTAATCACATGATTTGTGGTTCGGTTCCAGGATGATAACAATTGAATCCATAACCAGCACAACAACTCTGGTATAAACAGATGCTGCCAGCTTATTTGTTACCACTAAGTTTTAAGATATAACTAAATCTCTAGAAAATCAGTCTCTACTCCAGATTTTTTAAAGCCTAAAGTGAAAATGATTAAATGTAAACCTTTTAAGACCTTGAAGAATCCCTGATATATTAAAGCCGGTTGTCTAATTTGAACAAACTAGCTCGACTTAAAAAGAAAACGACGGCGTTTATTGAAAAACAGGTTTTGGTAGAAGTTTGGCTGAACACATGAAAACGATGGACATGCCAGAAGATGGAGGGAGGAAAAGGCTCCCACAGAGATGACACGCTTTAACATGAGCTGGCAGACCGCGAGCGGACAGAAGCGGATCACAGAAAATCACGCAGCCAGATGTGACGACCATTTAAATCAACTGGTCACACTGGGAGGTTTCATTTTGATCCAGCAAGTGTTTCACAACGCATCTAGTCTCTTATCTGAACTGGAAGTGCTGATAAATAACTTCACTGATCTAAAATGTAAAGTCGTGCGTGGATTTAAAGAAAAAATGTGCTGATTCTTGGAAATAATTGAGATTCTGGTAGTGATAAAACAAAGAGTCTGAAATGGCAGAAACGGCCTCACTGTGAGTCAGCTGGAACATCTGAGAAACATTAAGCCACCATATAGGTGCTTACAGCACCATGCCAAAAATATTCATACTCCCTTTTAAATTTTGTCACGTTACAATAATAAACTTCTGTGTATTTTAGTGGGACTTTATGTGATAGACAACACTTTAGACTACATCTACAAACTGACCTTTTGGCTCAGTCTTCTTTAAAAAAACAGCTCAGATTGGATAGACAGCATCTGTGCTAATCAGAATACAAGCCTGCAACAGATTTTGAAATGATATGACTTCCTGACTTTGACTAGGACGCACTCCTGGAAGGTGAACCTCTGCCTGAGTCTCAAGTCTTCTGCAGCTTCTAACAGGTTATTTTCTGAGTTTAACTCTACGCCACCACTGTGTGGCAGCATCATGGTGGGATTGGTGGGGTTCAGTTTTGTTTTCTGCATTGCAGTGTTTCTTCAAGAAGTCCAAAATGTTTCGGTCCAATAAAATACTGAGGTGCAAAAACATGTAAAAAACTCCAGGAGGCACCAAGACTTTTGCAAGTCGGGGTAGATGAGGAGAATTGCATCTTCACAAACAAAGCAAGAATTTCTGTCCTAAAAACAGCCTGGAACCTGAAATTAATCTTTGAACCTGCGTCATTTACCAAAAAACACAAAGATGCAGGTTCAACAAGCAGCTGAGGTGATTGTCAGAAAGCCAGTGTACCCAGTTTGGTAATGATGAAGTCAGAGTAGGTCAGCAAGGTCAAACCCATTACAGATTCCTCAAAGATGGTTGATATTATGTCTATATAGTGGAAGGATTTCAAAATAAAAGCATTCTTACCTAATCGCTGAAAGCAACAGGTCTCTGATGAAAATCCTCAGCCTCCTGGAAGAGACAAACATCACTATTAGGAAACATCTGATATCTGGACCTGTAGGACAAAAAGAGCGGCCTAAAGAGGTTCACGGGTCAACTCCAGGTGAAGTGTTTGTTACTGATCAGCCCGCAGAGGACTGCATCCAGTTTGCCTGGGGAGCCTTCCTCAGTGAAGCTCTGCACCAGAGATCAGAGTTCATCTGCTTCTGGATGAGATGCCTAAAAAGGCACACTGACAGCACAGCCTCCAGGTGCTTTTATTAGGTTTTAAACAGAGTCGGTGTTTATCTGTAAAAACTGGTCCATTTTCCTGTTTATTTCAGTACAGTCACACCTTCAGCACAGGTGAAGCTTTAAATAGCTCCGTCAATCAAATTAAAGACTGATAGCTCTGAGGAAGAGCAGATGTTCTTGTGTTCACAACAGTGACGAGCAGCCACCATCACGGACCACAAAAACAGCTGCAGCTGAAATCGGAGCCAAAGGTGGCTCTCCAAATGCACGCCGCACATCTCAGATCTTCATTTGTAAATAAAATAACCATTCTACTTTACAATTATGCACTACTTTGTATTAATCTGTCAGATAAAATCTCAAAATACTTTGTGATTGCGACAAAAAGTATTAAAACAGTAATTAAATGAGCCTCAGCAACAGTGTGTTTATGAGGGAACATCTGTGTGTTTTGGATCTACTAGAACCACCAGAGGTGACAATATAAATGCTGTTCAGCCTCGCTTTGTATCACACCGAAGCCAAGCTTATATTCACAAACATAAAACATAATTATTTTTCATAATTAATTCAAACAAACCGCCAGAAATCTTGTATTATCTTTCAGACGAGGAAGCGTGTTACAGTCTGGAATAATGGTAAAAAACTGGAGCTCTGCCTGGGCCTTTCATCAGGAAACACTGAAGGCATTTTAATTTGAAACAAAAACAGAGCGTCTGCGCTTCCTCTCCCAGTGATAACAGGAATGCCTTGCTCAACAGTAAAGGGAATGGTTTTAAATGAGAAGATACAGGAAAAAAATGTACTTGCACAAAGAGCAGCAAGGCGGGTGTGTAATCAGAGAGCAAATGTTGCTGAATAAGCCCACAGTTAGCTTTATTCTGTGATGGACGCTGCTCCACTCTTCTCCAGAAACAAGAATTACCGTCGCCCACGGCGCCTCTCGCATCGCCTCTCACGTCGCTCTGAAACCAGCAGCAGAGCAGCCGCTGGAGCCAGAACATGTGTGTGTGTGTTCCAGGGCCACAGTGTGGGTGTGTGTGGGGTGAAGTTTGTTTGGCAGCACTTCTAACAATACTGAGGCCCTCGATGCTACCCAGCAGAACAGCCCGGTCTGTCTCCACTCTATCGCAAAGAACCATATGCTACTGGATCGCAGAGCTGGGGCCATCCATATGTTCTGATCCAAACACACAGATGGCAAAGCATCAGTCGGCATGTTTTTCCTTCCATCATCTCAGAGTACCTGGGAATGGTACCGGCACAGACTATTCCATCAGCTGGGATTAAAGGATGCAGTGCAGTTAATAATAAGAATATGATGGAGAAAAATGGACTCGGTGAAACAGACTGGTTCTACGAGAACCTGACGGGTAAAAGCATCACACTTCCAGAACCCTTGGCCCATTTTGCCTCAGTTTAAAGAATAAATACAAAAGTTCTCTAGAGACCAGATGAATGGAGAAACATCTATGGAAATTTGGATGGATGGACAAATGCACAGACAGATGGACGGACGGACGGATGGATGGATGGATGGGAGGATAGATGGATGGATAGATGGATGGATGGATGGATGGATGGATGGATGGATGGATGGGAGGATAGATGGATGGATAGATGGATGGATGGATGGATGGATGGATGGGAGGATAGATGGATGGATGGATGGATGGATGGATGGATGGGAGGATAGATGGATGGATGGACGGAAGGACGGACGGACGGATGGATGGAAGGATAGATGGATGGATGGATGGATGGATGGATGGGAGGATAGATGGATGGATGGATGGATGGATGGATGGATGGGAGGATAGATGGATGGATGGAGGACAGATGGATGGATGGATGGAGGACAGATGGATGGATGGATGGAGGACAGATGGATGGATGGATGGAGGACAGATGGATGGATGGATGGAGGACAGATGGATGGATGGATGGAGGACAGATGGATGGATGGATGGAGGACAGATGGATGGATGGAGGACAGATGGATGGATGGATGGAGGACAGATGGATGGATGGATGGAGGACAGATGGATGGACAAATGCACAGACAGATGGACGGATGGACGGATGGATGGATGGATGGGAGGATAGATGGATGGATGGACGGACGGACGGATGGATGGATGGATGGGAGGATAGATGGATGGATGGGAGGATAGATGGATGGATGGAGGACAGATGGATGGGAGGACAGATGGATGGATGGATGGAGGACAGATGGATGGATGGATGGAGGACAGATGGATGGATGGATGGAGGACAGATGGATGGATGGATGGAGGACAGATGGATGGACAAATGCACAGACAGATGGACGGATGGATGGATGGATGGGAGGATAGATGGATGGATGGACGGACGGACGGATGGATGGATGGATGGGAGGATAGATGGATGGATGGGAGGATAGATGGATGGATGGAGGACAGATGGATGGGAGGACAGATGGATGGATGGATGGAGGACAGATGGATGGATGGATGGAGGACAGATGGATGGACAAATGCACAGACAGATGGACGGATGGACGGATGGATGGATGGATGGGAGGATAGATGGATGGATGGACGGACGGACGGACGGATGGATGGGAGGATAGATGGATGGATGGGAGGATAGATGGATGGATGGAGGACAGATGGATGGGAGGACAGATGGATGGATGGAGGACAGATGGATGGAGGATGGAGGACAGATGGATGGATGGATGGAGGACAGATGGATGGATGGATGGAGGACAGATGGATGGATGGATGGAGGACAGATGGATGGATGGATGGAGGACAGATGGATGGATGGAGGACAGATGGATGGATGGAGGACAGAACACAGCACAGAAGCACAGAAGGAAGGCTTGAAGGATGATGGACAGCAAACAGATGCAGGGATGGACAGATGAGAGACAGATCTATGTATGGATGGATGGATGCAGGTAGGCCTAAATGGATGGATGAAAGGCAGGAAGATGCATGGACACAGTAAGAACTTTTAAGAAAATATCTTTAGATTGTGTAGAAAGCCCAGGGTTCCTCTTGTTTGCACCGGTTCTGTCAGCAGAACATCTGTCACACATTCATTGTTATTATGATGAACTGAAGTTAAGGCATAAAATAAAGAATAAAAAGCCAACTGCTTGGTGCAACTTCCCCCCATTAATCCAGATATTTCTCATGTCCCCAAAAGGCAAAGGAATAAAGTCTGGAAATTCAAATGTTTTCCCAAGCTCTACTTTCCTTTTCCATACTTTCCAAACTTGTCTAGCCAGTGGGGGAACCCTGCATGCCTCTCTTCTGTCAGTAGGTTCGACTGTTCATAAATTATTAGCAGAGGTTGCAGAGGTTTGACACCACCACATAGCCTGCAAGGCCCAATTAGACCCCAGAGTGAGAAAAATATACGCTTAACTCCACTTTTACTTCTCTGACAGATCCAACACTCTGAGGGAGAACGTATCTCTTTAACAGAAGCAGAGTTCATCATCCTGAGGAGAGGAACGCAAACTTTGGACAATTTTATGGAGGATTTCATATTTGGATAAAACAGCATGAAACTCGTTGTTTTATCTTAAATAAACCCAATAAATTAAAGAGGTCAGACCTACTAGAGAACAAATTGGTTGGGAACAAACATGTTGATGATTGTTATCCTGACATAAAATGAAAAGTTAATAGTTAATTTTTGAAGCAATTCAGGTCCAGGTAGGACTGAAACTCAGTGAAGAAGAAGCCAAAGTCCAAAGAAAGACTTCTAAAGACCACTAGCAAGGTGGCACATTTTCCTTCAGCTTTCTGCTCCTCCCAGATATAAACGAGGCAGACAGAGGACAGACTCACTCAGCAGGTCCAGATTGTTGCTCGCTGTCTGACCCCTGATGCCAGGAAAAAAAAAACACAGCTTCTGTTTCACACACAAACACACACCACGGGTCAAGAGGCATGTGCCAAGAAAGACAATCCAAACAGCGGCTGCAGCATTAGCACCCAGAGCATGCTTCGTGTTTGCCTAGAAAACAGAGGCAAACCTGAAGAACAGCGAAGGAGCCATAAAACTCTCTGAGGCATCAGCAGGGAACAACCAGATGTTCTTCACATGGACTCAAACACTCAATCTACAGAAGATGAACACGACTGCAAAATGTGAGCTTAAAAACTGCAAATAAGCCTCTCAGATAATGGCCGTTTGGTCTGTTTGAAAGCTGGAGCCATCTGTTTAAGTCTCTCTTAAACAGCACTTGAAAATGTGTAAATGATTAAGTAAATGTGAGTGTGCACTGAGGGTTGTTTGCGTGGGCTTTTCCACCATTAGGACAGGAAACTGAGGCATTGGAGCTCTGGGTTCCCACTGGATTTAAGTCATGCACAAAAAAATAAATAAAATTCCCACACTGTCCGACAACTCGGTTCCAGCTGCAAAACATCCCAAACAGAAGAAATATGCCAAAGTTGAATAACACACCCTGAACTTCCTGTTGACCCATTTCCCAAACAGCATTTCATCCCCTCTTTTCATTCCTCTATTGCTCCCTCCCATCTCCTCATCAGCTGGAAGCCCAGCAGAACCTACCAGCACTGCTCTGTGTTACCGGATCAGAGGGGAGAGCCAGTTAATCAGGTTGTTTATGAGGCTGAAGGAATGCAGAGCAGAACCTCCTCTGGGAGGTTCTGCTCTGTGTCTGTATGGCAATCTGCTGCTCAGATTCAGGGTTCAGAGGGTAATAATTTCACAGAAATAGTCATCAGGAGGCCAACTGACCAACTTTTCATTTCATTTTACTTAAAAAGTGACAACAAACAGAATTCAGGATTCAGTTTCATTCATATCTGCAAAGAATATTAAAGACAGACAAGAATAAGTCGGATTTGTTGGAACTTGTTTAGAAGGAAAAGAGATTGAACCTTAAGAGAAAGACTTGAGATGTCAGAAAAGGTATTTGACTTGCAGAAAGTGTTGTTCTAATAATAACAGCCTAGGTCCCTATGAAGGCCAATGAAGAAGATGGAACGGGGAGTTGGAAAGTTGGAAACGACAGAGAAGAGATAAAAAGGTGGAATCCAGTCGAACAGAGCTGCAGCCGTTTGTTTAACCTTCCAACTGGGAATGTTGAATCTGGCTCTATCAGAGCCGCTGAGACGACCCGGCGCCAAAACAGTGTGGAAACTAAACGGATCCGTGCTGATGGAAGAATCTGAGCGTTTATAGAGGTGCGTTTAGAAAGAGCTACAAATTTACCTTGGATTGGTCATCCAGCTGAAAACATACATCTCTCTCCGTTACAAATTTAATCTATAAAAGCCGTTTTTTTAAACCAAAAACCTCGACGACACCACAACAACCTGACACTAAAGCACTTCATTTAAAAAATAAAATATATTTTATTTAAAAAATGCCAGAATGATCATTACAAATTTGCAAGGTGAGTTTTATTCAATTATCAGTTAACCCTACATTTAAAAAGTCTAATTAATAAAATATATGGCAGCACATTGGGGCAATTTTACATTAAAACCACCTGATTCCGTGGAAAGTGAAAAGTTAATGTGAGATTCTCCAATCCAGGATTTACAGGTTCCGATCCAGAAATCTGAATCCAAATATCTGCCGATATTTTCCAAATCAGAGCACTGCATTTTGTTTTGTTCTGGTGTTGTAAAACCAAATATGAATTAACAAAGCTATCTCTTTATGACTATATTGACATTATGCTACAAAGACTGCTGAGAAGAACGGAGGGTTGAGGAACCAACAAATTTCAGAGCTCTAAAAAGCTTCGGCTGTCGCCTCTGCGGCTTCACTGGGGTGGAAACAGATGGAAGCCACCAACGACAGCAACACAAATCACACTGTAACCTTTTAAGGAGCCTATGAAGAGTTCTTCCCCTCAATGTTTCTGGACCTATATTCAAAGCCATTTGGGTTGGGCACTAGAGTCTGGCTCAAGCAGAGAGGTTCTGGTGTTTTGGATGAAGAACATAGATGAATCGGGACTTTTTGAGGGCCGTCCTCTGGTCCTGGTCCATCTAGAAGCCAACCATCAGTCATAGGCATGGTATTCAGACCATGACTAGGGATGAGATCCTGTACACAAGCAGCTGAAAAGAGCTTCAGGTCATTGGGTGGTTCAGAACTTTGAAATAAGAAGGTCCTTCTTCAGTTATTTTGGGCACCTGATCAGGATGGCTCCTGTACAACATGTTTTGGAGGTTTTACAGACACACCATGCTGGGAAGAGACCTGAGGGCAAACCCAGAACATGCTGGAAGGACTACAAGTCACCTTTGGCCTTGGAATGCCTGGGGATCCCCCAGGTTGAGCAAGAAAGGAGGACATTTGGACTTCCATTAAGTGCCTTTCAACTAAAGATTTTCTGACCAAACATTTTCAAAGAAAACACATTAAAATGATTCAGAGGCCTTTGTGTTGTACTGCTCTTCTGTCAGGAGTAAAGGACCTGATCTATAACTAGAAACATAGGAGAGAACCTCATATATCATATATGGTTCTTCAGGAAGTGGTAGCAGACACTGAAAGGAGAGATGGTTACAGGAGAAAGGTGGGAACAAGCACATCTGGTTCCACTCAACATGACTGAGATTCCTCAGAGACAGCGGCAGTTGGAGCGAGCATGCTGGCCTCTTACACCAAACGACATCGGATCAGAAACAAAAATCCACGTCTTAAAATATCTGATGAAACCAAAGGGTGTGAAAACATTTCAGACTTTGTGGTCTTCAATCACACTGACTTCAGACTGTATCCCTGGTTTTGAAAGTGGAAAATACTTTCTTAGTGTTACTTCAAAGACTGCACTCTTTATCAGATATAACTGACCTAAGACCAACCAATCCAGAGGTTACTGCTAACGGCCCAAACAAAACCAACATTTGCTCTCATTAAACATCTATATGTTCTCTGTTTAGAAGGTCAAACCACAATCGTTCCCTCTAACAAGACAGAGGAAGCACCTTGGGGCGGATGGAGGCTTAGCAAATGGAAGGTAATCAGCTTGATTTTTCAAACAAAATCTCTAAAAAAAAAAAAAAAAAGACACAGAAGATGACTTTGACATCGGTCTAAAATAGGGGTGTCCAAAGTGCGGCCCGGGCCCATTTATGGCTCTTGGAATAACTTTGTGCAGCCCCTGACTGCAACTATAAGCTGGCCTCATGCAAAAAACATTTAAATGGTCTACCCAAGTGATCAGATAATTAGATTTGTCAGAAGGTAGGTGATGCCATCAGTTTCACTTTCGGCTTTAATCATCCAGCATCCCAAAGTCAGTGAATCTTCACTAGCGCAAACAGGGCATTTGCATAATGTTGCATTTAAGATTGAGTAGCATTTGTATGTATCCCTTAGCAATGGAGAGCACACCTCTATGTCAAATTCGACATTTCAGTCAGCATTTTCCTAGGCCTAGGACCAGATTAATGTGCCTTTTGGTCGGGATCCCGACCAGAATTTGGACCTAGAGAAAGGTGAAAATATGTTGTTGACAAGGTGGAAAAGATGTCTACATAAAGAACTCTTTATTCTTAATGTGGAACAACGTCTACAGAGACTCATATGTTGAATAGCTGAGGACTGAAAACTTAAATAAAAGTTAAAAGTCACCTTATTACCTTCGTGGAAAAGACATCTTGAATGGAATGTGGAAAAGATGTCGACATGAAGCCTATTCCAGGCTAAACTTCTGGACAATGTCTAGCTGACCTGGTATGGCCTTACAAAAGATGACCATGAGTATCCAGAGAGTTTATCACAGGGACATCTAAAGTTGGATGGCTTGGAGATGAAACAGAAGGAGTGGAACAGAGTTGATTTGCAGGTGAGAGATGCTACGTCCATTAGGAGGAGTATTCAGAAGACCAAACAGCCAGAAATTAACTTTATGGACAAGGTGACCAGAGAACATGGAAGAAGATGGAAAGAATGATAAAAGATGGAGACACAGAGTTAAAGACCTGCTTTGCTCTGATTTAAGGTAATCAATTTAAGGTAATCACAGACATTTATTTTTAAATGCAAAACAACCCTTCATACCCAGGGCCACCTCTACAGAACCTAATCGAGCAGAAAGCCTTTATAAGAAATAATACTGAAAATACACGATCCAATCAAAAAAGAACAGCAGCCTCTGAAAGTTGCAGCGGTGGAAATCTTAACTTGTCTCTCTGTGTGCCAGAGAAAATGAAATGCCAAGCCTGGCTAAGGACATAATGAAAAAGCTATTATCAGCATAAGCTTTCATCAGCACAGCATTCAGCCATGTTCAATACAAACTGATTCTCTCATCTCGTGCAGTTCCAATCTGAATGCTGGGATATAATAAAGGAGGTGAGATAAGAACGAAAGATCACTTTTTTCCATCTGAAGACATGCATCAGCACATTTACTGATGAGCCGAAGCTTTCACAAACTGACGCGTTCGTAAAGGCCAGGACAATCAACGTGTTGCCGTTGCTTTAATTCACTAAGCATCTCTATGCATTCTAAAATCTAGATCCATTTCCACTTTTTGTCCCGCTTTTCGTTTTTTCGCATCTAATTATTGGTTAACGTATTCTCTTCACAAGTCTCCATCCATCTGCCAGGTCCAATAGTACTGTCTGAATTCAGATGTAGCCTCCTCATACAATATTCACAGCTATTCTGAATAATGCATATTAGGATACAATATTCAGACTATATTCAGGGTGTATTAGGCCCTAATGAAGATGGGCTGGTGCCAGGCATGTCATCTACAAAGGATGCATCAACTTTCAATGAAAATGTCAGCAGCTTGAAAACTAAAATGATACAGAAAGTTTAGAAAAAATGGCTTTTCAGCCTTGATGCATTTTAGGTCAGTGTCTTGGTTTCTTTGAGAAGGTATTTGTTGGACTAGCAGGTGAAGGAGGTGGTGGGTCATCTAAGCAATAGCATTTCTTTCTCCTGGTCTTTACTGTCTGTCATATGACTCCTAATCGCCCCCTAACCCCAACAACTGGTTGGGTCACTCTTGGCATCAACAATTGCTGTCAACCATTTGATTTGGATTTCCATTCTTGGTTTTCTTCAGATCACGGCATGATGTGTTGCTTTTTTGGGTCTTTCAGCCTATCTCATGTTGCCAGACAAGTCCTATTTAGGTGTTGTCTTCAGTTCCTGGGTGTGACTTCTGAAGCTGAACTAAACAAAGTGCTTTTTCAAGTTGTTCGGGATTTAACAAGGGGGAGAAAGTCTAGAAGCAATTTAATGCCATGTATTAAACAGATGGGCAGATGATCATGTCTGCAAGAACATCACAACCCTAGTCATCCTCCAAAATATCCTGAAGGTCCTCAACAACATCATTAAACATTAGTGGGCAGATCCTGGAGGAATAATGAAAGCAACACAAAAGGTCAGTCACCTGAAGAAGAAGAGCTGCAGCATTTCCAAGTTGTGCTTCGAAGATAAAACAAACGTTCCTTTGGGTTTGTTTCCTGTAGTTCTAACAAACATCAAGAAGCAGTTGTGGTATAAATATTTAAGGCATGTCATTTACTTTTTAGGAGGTCTGGTCTTTATTTCCCCTCAACATGCTCCTCTTGCAATAGATCTGTGCTACTGCCCAAATGTTTAAAGCCATGACACACTCTCCTAGGACATCATTATGTGAGATTTGCTACATGTATGAATACTGGTAAATCTGGTCAGAAAATCACTGAAACTCAAATACTCCTCACACTGAAAAAGCTGCATGAAAATCATCCCCATTTTATGTTTAGGTGCAATTAAAAGGAAGCTGTTGAAGCCAAATTCAGCCAGTTTCAGGAAAATGCAAAGCTTGTAGTCGGCTGTATTTTCTCCAAAGAACACATTGTCTCTCGCACAAACCCAATCCACTGACTAAATGAGAACAATGTCCTTCATCGGTCTCAGCAGGATGCAACATTTACACCAAGACAAAATGTAGGCGTTCAATCTCCTTTTCTACAGCCACAAAAATCCCTCCCTCAGGGCAAAATGTGCAGCAAAGTGAACCGGGCCTCTGTGGAATCACAAAAAACGTGTTGGAGGTTCTACAGCTTTCAGGTGTTTCTGAGAACATTTGTTCTCAATATGAGAAGATTCTGACCGAAAAGGAAGCTGTGGGTGACGCTCTGTGATGGTAACACTCTTTATTTACATGCAGAAAACATTTAATTAATCAGGTTCAACTCTAATATCTAAAAATAAACAGCCACCTCAAGTTGAAAACGTGCAAAACGTTGACTGAAACCGCTAAAAATGTAATCCTGACCTTGAGACTTTATAACCAAGCAAGTAAGACTTTTTAAAGATATATGTTTATATAGTTCCGTAATTTAACAGCTTCGGGTTGTGTTTCAATATAAAAAACTTTCTATTAAAAGTTAAAGGCTGTTTATTACAATGGACAGCAGATACAGGTCCTTCTCAAAATATTAGCATATTGTGATAAAGTTCATTATTTTCCATAATGTCATGATGAAAATTTAACATTCATATATTTTAGATTCATTGCACACTAACTGAAATATTTCAGGTCTTTTATTGTCTTAATACAGATGATTTTGGCATACAGCTCATGAAAACCCAAAATTCCTATCTCACAAAATTAGCATATTTCATCCGACCAATAAAAGAAAAGTGTTTTTAATACAAAAAACGTCAACCTTCAAATAATCATGTACAGTTATGCACTCAATACTTGGTCGGGAATCCTTTTGCAGAAATGACTGCTTCAATGCGGCATGGCATGGAGACAATCAGCCTGTGGCACTGCTGAGGTCTTGGCACTGTGAGCAGGTGCCAGGTCGTGCTGAAAAATGAAATCTTCATCTCCATAAAGCTTTTCAGCAGATGGAAGCATGAAGTGCTCCAAAATCTCCTGATAGCTAGCTGCATTGACCCTGCCCTTGATAAAACACAGTGGACCAACACCAGCAGCTGACACGGCACCCCAGACCATCACTGACTGTGGGTACTTGACACTGGACTTCTGGCATTTTGGCATTTCCTTCTCCCCAGTCTTCCTCCAGACTCTGGCACCTTGATTTCCGAATGACATGCAGAATTTGCTTTCATCCGAAAAAAGTACTTTGGACCACTGAGCAACAGTCCAGTGCTGCTTCTCTGTAGCCCAGGTCAGGCGCTTCTGCCGCTGTTTCTGGTTCAAAAGTGGCTTGACCTGGGGAATGCGGCACCTGTAGCCCATTTCCTGCACACGCCTGTGCACGGTGGCTCTGGATGTTTCTACTCCAGACACAGTCCACTGCTTCCGCAGGTCCCCCAAGGTCTGGAATCGGCCCTTCTCCACAATCTTCCTCAGGGTCCGGTCACCTCTTCTCGTTGTGCAGCGTTTTCTGCCACACTTTTTCCTTCCCACAGACTTCCCACTGAGGTGCCTTGATACAGCACTCTGGGAACAGCCTATTCGTTCAGAAATGTCTTTCTGTGTCTTACCCTCTTGCTTGAGGGTGTCAATAGTGGCCTTCTGGACAGCAGTCAGGTCGGCAGTCTTACCCATGATTGGGGTTTTGAGTGATGAACCAGGCTGGGAGTTTTAAAGGCCTCAGGAATCTTTTGCAGGTGTTTAGAGTTAACTCGTTGATTCAGATGATTAGGTTCATAGCTCGTTTAGAGACCCTTTTAATGATATGCTAATTTTGTGAGATAGGAATTTTGGGTTTTCATGAGCTGTATGCCAAAATCATCCGTATTAAGACAATAAAATACCTGAAATATTTCAGTTAGTGTGCAATGAATCTAAAATATATGAATGTAAAATTTTCATCATGACATTATGGAAAATAATGAACTTTATCACAATATGCTAATATTTTGAGAAGGACCTGTATAGGAAAGTGGTTCATCAGAAACTGGAACATTTACAAACTCAATTCAATACCATACAAACTAACACGGTGCTTTCTCTGTAGGCCGTAATACAACATTTTCTCATGAGAGAAGTGGAGGACAGAAGAGTTGCCAGACCTTAAAAAGGTCCTGCAGAGGAACAGGAAGAAGATCAGCTAGCAGAGGAACTGAGAGACACAGCATCCTTCACTTGATCTTCAACTGACACATCTGTAACGATCACCTTGTTGGAGCTGAACTCATATTTCATGTCAAACTGGGTCACTAGTACATTTAATAGATTCAGTTAGGTTTGAATCTGTGTTTGGGATCACTGTCCAGTTGGAACATCCAACTATGTCCTAGTTTCAACTATCTAACTGCTGATTTGAGATTAATTTAGAAGAATTTGGAGACAGTCTTCCTCCTTCATTACGTCATCGTTTTAAAATGCAACAGTAACACTGGGAAACAGCCCCGCAGCATAATGCTGCCACTGCCTTGCCTGGCAGTTGGTGCTCCTAGGCCTAAGAGCCTCATCTTGACTCTTCCAAACAAACTTCTCGTCGCTGTGTCCAAAGAGCTCAGTATTTGTCTCGTAAAGAAGAAAACATTTCTCCAGAAGACATTTGGCTTGACTACGTGGCCAGCTGCAGATACAAGTGCAGCTTGAAGGTGTTGATTTTGGAGCAGGAGCTTCTCGCTTGGTCAGCACCATCTTAGGCTTTACTGGTCAGTGCCACTGGTGTTCCAGCAGTTTCCAGTTCATGACAGGCTTGTGCCTTGGTTGTTCCTGAGTTGATCTACGGGGGACACGTATGGTCAGATGGTTGAAATGTGTTTCAATTCCAGCTGCACAGTGTTCACCATAAATTCAGCGATAAAACAGGTATTGACGAAGAAAATAGGACTGATCGTCCACACCTCCAATGATTCTAGGTTCTCTTTCCGAGTTCTTCAACAAAATCAGAGACTGCAGCATTTTTAAAACTCCAAGTTTTAGTCCTGAACCTGCAGAATAATGTGGACCTCAACATGGAAACAGTTCAGTGCCAGTCTTCCTTACCTGTTCAGTGGTTAGGCCTGTTGGACTCTCATGACATGAAGCAGCTCACCGTCCTGCACAAAACAAAACAGCCCATTTTAAGGTTCTCATCTGCCTTAATTTGTATTTATTTGTCCTTCTTTTAAACCAACATTTTATGGAGTTCTTGGGTTTAGTTTTCTGAATTGAAACACTGAATTGAAGCCACAGTATAGTGAAGCATGGCGGAGCAGGAATCATGATGTGGGGATGTTTCTCACACTATGATGTCGGGCGTATTTATCCCATACCAGGGATCATGAAGAGATCTTGTTACCTCAGGCTGAGGAGGAAATGTTTTGAAATGGGTCTTTCAACATGACAACCACACCAAACACACACGTTAGGAGCAGAATCTTGGTTCTGGACCAACAAGCAGTCGGCCGGATCCCTGAACCTTTATCCAACAGAGAATCAACCAGTGGAGATCACATCAAACATGTTTCTGAGGGAAAAACTAAGAAATGCAGAGGAGCTGTGGAACGTAGTCCGATGGGCCTGGAATACATGTTCACAGGTGCCAGAACCGGGTCGACTCCATGCAAGATGTTCCTCAGGAACAGCTTTTGCATGTATGGAAATAAAAGCTATTATAAGGATTCAGAGCTTCGCTCACTTTTAAACCCACTGCTATATTTGAACCCAGGCCTGTTAACAAGTTTAACATGAAAACAATAAAGCAAGTTCAAACTGATCCTGCTGCAGGCGATCAATTTAATTTGTTCAACTATGCAAAATAAGATTTTTTAGACTTCCTTGTCTGTTTAAAACAGGATATCAAAGTAGAAAGGATTCCAGAAAGAAAATCTGTAAAAACAACATGAACATGATGAGCTCCATTATTTAGAAAACTGCTTCAAAAGCTCCAATCTTTAGAAATATCCTGGTGTTCTCAAAACATGATGAAAATACACATCCAATACTTTATCTGTTGTCACCAGCAGCACAAAGAGAGCGTCTAACTTCCCCCACAAAGTCGTGTCAATAGTTTAAAAGACAGAGAAGGACACAGGATGGATTTATAATGCGCTCGTTGTCTAATTAACAAGACATTTTTCATTCATCCAGCCATCTGCCCATCCAGCAGTGAACTGAAGCTGCTGGTGTACGGCGGCACGGAGCGACCTGGAGAGTTTCAGCTGCTGGTGTCTCTGGATCTAATATTTCTAAATGTTTAATAATGAACTGAACTGTTGGGGCAGTTTTTACCTTCACAAAGTCTATAGATTTATAGAACAAACATATTGAGAGAATTTTAGGTCACTGAACTCGTCACAAAAAACATTGAATTCATCAGATATCATTGAAAACAGCCACAGTAAAATTACAGAAAGCAGACCCAAATTAACTGATATGTGTTCTCCTGGTGACCCGAATCAGTCAGTTTTACGCTTCCTGATCGATGAGCAGCTGGTCAGTGAACGCACCACACCGCAGCCCTAACATGTTGCCCTGACCACAACCTTCCAGGTATATCAGCGGCTCTTTCGGGGGAGGGCAGCAAACAATGTTTTACAGCTGGGTTTTATCCCTTCTAAGAGTCCGTAGATTTGTGGGGGACTGAGGCTCAGTGCGGGGGAGAAGACATCTTGTAATCAGAAAATGTTGGGTTAGACTCCATCTTCTGTCCATGAGCCCTTGGAGTTACCAACCATTCTACGTATGGATGAATGAATGAATAGGTTTTAGTATGGCTGGGTTAGCGTGAAATTAGTGAGCCATGATATGTCTTATAAAGGAGTAAATGAGAAAAACAAATTCCTTTTAGTTGGGTTAATAGTCAAACAAATCTGACTGGTGCATCTCTGAAACTCAAAAGATCATTTTTCAAATTGATTTCTGTTTTAAATTATAAACAACAGTCAAAAACATGAACAGAAATGAGACACTGAAGCAAAAACCAAGAACTGAATTTGTATTTTAAAAGCCATTTATCATTTTAAGCTTGCTCAACAGTGGCAGCAGGTGGGTGTAAATGTATCTGGACTGCAGAAACCACTTCAGTCCAAGGAAAGCATCAAGAAAATACAAGGATGGACAGTAGAAAACTGAAGCAAAGTTACTTTTGAACTGAACAGCACAAAGAACCTGTGGTGAGTTCTCTAAAAGCAGGTAGAGAAAAAGAACCCAACCAACTAAATTTACCTGCAAGAATGAAGAAAAGAAGAGGTCCTCACCAGTCAGGATTTTGTCCACAGATTGAGATCCAACATTAACTTGATGTATTTACTATTAAAAGTCTTTGAAACTCTAAATGTTTTAACTGTTTAGTATAATATGGCTTCAAGATTGATGTGGAGGGAAAAAGCAGCAAGACATCTTTGAAGAACCTTCAAGTTCAGTCAAGATGGCGCCGACGATGGCCGCCTCGGAGCTTCGCTCTCTCTTTGTTTTTGTATTTTGTGTGTTTTTATGTTTTTGGAGCCACAGTTCTGTGGTGTCATTCAGTAGAGAGGAACTACTCAACTTCAGAGAGTCCTCTCTTGGGTTTTTTTCACCATCTTTCATTGATCCGAGGTTCACTGAGCTCCTGGCAAGCGGAGCTGCGGCTCTATATGGGATTCTGCGCCGAAAACGGCGGAGGGGGAAAACGTGCTGGTAAAGCTCCACAAAAGAGGACTACGAACACCACTGCCTTCAATCCACCTGGCAAATGTCCGCTCTCTCAACAACAAGATGGACAAGCTGCTTCTTCTCACCGGTAAAAACACGGACCTCCGTGGATCAGCGGTTCTCTGCTTCAACGAGACATGGCTGAGTGAAAACATCCCGGACCGCGCACTGCTGATGCCGGACTTCCAGCCGATCAGAGCTATCGGGGAAGAAGCGAGGAGGCGGAATCTGCTTTTATATAAATGAAAGTTGGTGCAGAGACATAAAAGTGCTGGAGAAACATGTAGTCCTGATCTGGAGTCGTTTTCCATAATCTGTAAACCGTTTTATTCACTGAGAGAGTTTTCCTCGTTTATAATAATCGGCTCATATTTTCCACCACATGGCTGAACTTCTGCTGCTGAAAAACATCTCGCTGAGCTGATTACAGACCTGGAGAAAAAATACACGGACTCTTTCATCATAATACTGGGAGATTTTAACAGAGCAAACCTCTCAAATGAACTCCCCAAATACAGACAGCATATTAAGTGTCCCACCAGAGACAAAAACACACTGGACCATTGTTACACAGCTTTAAAGGACTCATATCATGCTGTTACCAGGGCTGCTCTGGGTTTTTCAGATCATTTTCTAATCCACCTCATCCCAACCTACAGACAGAAACTAAGAGCTTCCAAACCCAAGGTTCACACTGTTAAGAAGTGGACTGAGGAATCAAAGCAGATGCTACAGGCCTGCTTTGAATGCACAGACTGGACTGTTTTTGAAACCTCAGCCACTGACTTAAACCAACTAACTGATGTGGTGACATCATACATCAGTTTCTGTGAGGACATGTGTGTGCAGACCAAGACCTTCTGCACCTTTGGGAACAATAAGCCATGGTTTACTCCACACCTCAGGAACCTCCGCAGGGAAAAGGAAGAAGCTCACAGCAGTGGAGATTGGACACGGTACAGGCAGGCCAGGAACAAACTAACAAAAGAGATCAAAGCAGCTAAGAGAAGCTACAGTGAGAAGCTGAAGAACAGCCTTTCTACTGGTGATGCTTCAGCTGTATGGACTGGTCTGAGAAACCTGACTGCCTACAAGAGCCCCTCCACCCATCCTGAACAGAGTTGTCTCCTGGCCAATTGTCTGAATGGTTTCTACTGCAGACATGACAAGAAGCCATTCACACCTCAAATCATCTCCTCTACATCCCATTCAGGAACAAGTTCTTCCCACAAAGCTACCAACCCCCCACCATCAGATCCTCTGCCTGTACTAAAGATCTCCGAGGAAGAGGTAAACAGGCTCTTTCAGGGCATGAAAACAAAGAAAGCTGGAGGACCTGATAACGTCTCCCCATCATGTCTGAAAGCCTGCGCACATCAACTCGCTCCGATCTTCACAAGGATCTTCAACAAGTCACTGGAGAAATGTGAGGTCCCCTCCTGCCTCAAACGATCCACCATCATCCCGGTTCCTAAGAAACCCACCATCCTAGGATTAAATGACTACAGGCCTGTAGCCCTGACGTCTGTGGTCATGAAATCCTTTGAGCAGCTGGTGTTGAAGCACCTGAAAGACATCACAGGCCCCCTGCTGGACCCCCTGCAGTTTGCTTACCGAGCAAACAGGTCGGCAGATGATGCTGTTAACTTAGGTCTACATTTCATCCTGCAACACCTCGACCACCCAGGGACGTACGCCAGGATCCTGTTTGTAGACTTCAGCTCAGCCTTCAACACCATCATACCAGACATCCTCCACCAGAAGCTCACCCAGCTCAACGTCCCAGCCAGCCTCCACCTGTCAGTGGATCAACAGCTTCCTGACGGACCGACAGCAGCAGGTGAGACTGGGGAGCATCTTCTCCCGATCCAGATCAATAAGTACTGTGCCCCCCAGGGATGTGTTCTATCCCCACTCCTCTTCTCTCTGTACACAAATGACTGCACCTCATCGGACTCGTCCGTGAAACTCCTGAAGTTTGCAGACGACACCACTGTCATTGGACTGATCCAGGACGGTGATGAGTCTGCATACAGACAGCAGGTGGATCGGCTGGTCCACTGGTGCGGTCAGAACTACCTTGAACTGAACCCACTCAAGACTGTGGAAATGGTGGTGGACTTTCAGAGAACACCACCCCCATACACCCCCCTCACCATCCTCAACAACACTGTATCAGCCGTGGACCACTTCAGGTTCTTAGGAACCACCATCTCTGAGGACCTGAGATGGTCTTCACACATAGACACTGTTCAGAAGAAGGTCCAGCAGAGACTGTACTTCCTGAGGCAACTCAAGAACTTCAACCTTCCACAGGAGCTGTTGGTCATCTTCTACACTGCCATCATTCAATCTGTCCTGTCTTCATCCATCTCAGTGTGGTTTGGATCATCCACAAAACAGGACAGGTCCAGACTGCAATGAATAATCAGGACTGCAGAGAGAATAATCAGGGCTGATCTTCCCTCCATCCAGGACTTATACAGGTCTAGGGTCAAGAAAAGAGCTGCCAAAATCTCTGCAGACCCCACACACCCTGCACATAAACTGTTTAAAGTTTTACCTTCAGGTGGCGCTACAGAGCACTGTTTACTAAAACCAGCCGCCACAGAGACAGTTTCTTCCTCCAGGCTGTTTCTCTGATGTACCAAACAACAGCATACAGATGTTGCAAATGCACCTTTTTATTATATATGTGTATATTGTAAATTGTAAATTTGTATATTCTGTAATGCAAAAACAGAACAAAAGAGCAAAGTGTACTGGAGTCAAATTCCTTGTTTGTATGTACGAACGTGGCAATAAAGCTGATTCTGATTTATAAAGCCCTAAAATATTAAGAAATAATAAGAAAGTCTGACTGTTCATAAACTCTATTAAACTTTGGAGCAGTATTTACACTGTTCAAAAAAATAAAGGGAACCCTCAAATAACACATCCTAGATCTGAATGAATGAAATATTCTCATTGAATACTTTGTTCTGTACAAAGTTGAATGTGGTGACAACAAAATCAGACAAAAATCATCAATGGAAATCAAATTTATTAACCAATGGACGCCTGGATTTGGAGTCACACACAAAATTAAAGTGAAAAAACACACTAGAGGCTGATCCAACTTTGATGTAATGTCCTTAAAACAAGTCAAAATGAGGCTCAGTATTGTGTGTGGCCTCCACGTGTCTGTATGACCTCCCTACAACACCTGGACATGCTCCTGATGAGACGGTGGATGGTCTCCTGAGGGATCTCCTCCCAGACCTGGACTAAAGCATCCACCAACTCCTGGGCAGTCTGTGGTGCAACGTGACGTTGGTGGATGGAGCGAGACATGATGTCCCAGATGTGCTCAATCGGATTCAGGTCTGGGGAACGGGCGGGCCAGTCCATAGCTTCAATGTCTTCATCTTGCAGGAACTGCTGACACACTCCAGCCACATGAGGTCTAGCATTGTCCTGCATTAGGAGGAACCCAGGGCCAACCGCACCAGCATATGGTCTCACAAGGGGTCTGAGGATCTCATCTCGGTACCTAATGGCAGTCAGGCTACCTCTGGCGAGTACATGGAGGGCCATGCGCCCCTCCAAAGAAATGCCACCCCACACCATTACTGACCCACTGCCAAACCAGTCATGCTGAAGGATGGTGCAGGCAGCAGATCTCTCTCCACGGTGTCTCCAGACTCCGTCACGTCTGTCACATGTGCTCAGTGTGAACCTGCTTTCATCTGTGAAGACCACAGGGCACCAGTGGCGAATTTATCAATCCTGGTGTTCTCTGGCAAATGCCAAGCGTCCTGCACGGTGTTGAGCTGTGAGCACAACCCCCATTTGTGGACGTCGGGCCCTCATACCATCCTCATGGAGTCGGTTTCTAACTGTTTGTGCAGACACATGCACATTTGTGGCCTGCTGGAGGTCATTTTGCAGGGCTCTGGCAGTACTCCTCCTGTTCCTCCTTGCACAAAGGTGGAGGTAGGGGTCCTGCTGCTGGGTTGTTGGCCTCCTACGGCCTCCTCCACGTCTCCTGGTGTACTGGCCTGTCTCCTGGTAGAGCCTCCAGGCTCTGGACACTACGCTGACAGACACAGCAAACCTTCTTGCCACAGCTGGCATTGATGTGCCATCCTGGATGAGCTGCACCACCTGAGCCACTTGTGTGGGTTGTAGAGTCCGTCTCATGCTACCACGAGTGTGAAAGCACCACCAACATTCAAAAGTGACCAAAACATCAGTCAGAAAGCATCGGTACTGAGAAGTGGTCTGTGGTCCCCACCTTCAGAACCACTCCTTTATTGAGTGTCTTGATAATCACCAAAGATTTCCTCCTGTTGTCTTTTCTATTTGAACAAGATGTGAAATTAATTGTCAATCAGTGTTTCTTCCTAAGTGGACAGTTTGATTTCATAGAAGTTTGATTTACTTGGAGTTATATTGTGTTGTTTAAGTGTTCCCTATATTTTTTTTCAGTAGTGTACTTCATCAGTTAATGGGGGAGTGATATGAATCAGGTAATGATCTTAAATTAGTGTGGCTGGAATGTAATGTACTCCCACAGTGTGCTCATGCTGGGTGAGCTTGTATGTAAAAAACATTAAAACACCATCAGTATTAATTCCTGTTATCTGCACTTCTAATGCAGACTGAAATCCTCAATACGGACAAAATAAACCAGCTGCAGTCAGAATGGTTAGAACAGTAAATATTGCCTCAATAAACTCAGTATTGTGGTTTTCAGAGGGCTTGAGCTTCTGATGCACCTGAAGTAGAAAAGCAAACTAAAAGAAGCATCAAACATTTTGGAAGACATATTTATAAAAAAGTAATGCTTGACCAATGAGAAGAATAACAGTGGAAACTTCTGAAAAGACAGAGGAGTAAAGAGGAAATCTGCCAGGAGTTTTGTTTTATTTGCTTTTTGCGTGAAGTATAAACATTTAGTGAACACTGATGTATTTAAGGAAATAGACGTATTTAATGAAAGGTTCCTACACATTTCTAACATCAAATTCAGGAGTTAATGGCTGATATTTCCTCAGTGGTCAGGCTTTAAATATGGAAACTGGAACAGAAGCAAGGAAGAAGCGATGGATGGACAGACAGACATTTTCCTTATGATTTTACAGACCAAACATAGCTAAACCATAATGTGTATAATTTCTAAGCTGTATTGCTTTAATATGACAATTTATTATTATGTCCTCATTTATACTGCCCCCAACTGCTTTAAACCTGTAACTGCTTGTTGAAGCTGCTCTGTAATGTTCAAAGATCATTCCTCTCCTCTATGACCATAGCCTGGATATCGGCAGTAGACCGAATTAACATCAATGAAATGAACTCTCTCTAGCTTGGTGCTCAGTTATATATGAGTTAAGATGCTCAGGAACCACCATCCCAGGAAAAACGGACCCTTCTGGATGGAAATCCAATAAAAGGAGTAGTTAACCAATGCAGACCCTTCCCCTGGAATATTGACGCCCGTATCAAATGACTTCTTCCTAAAGAGAGAGGGAGTAACAGTTTGCTGAGACATGAGAGCGATGTAAACATATAGATATCAAACGCTGCTGAGAAAACACACAAACAAATGCCCTGAAAGCAAACACAGGAGGATGAACAGAAAGATTTAGGTTAAACATCTGCAAATTAATGTAGCCTGCATCAGGTTACTGCAAACGCTGCTTCTGCTGCTTGACAGCTGGAGGAGAAGCTCTGAGCGCTGTGTTGTGATTTGCAGGTTGATGCACATTTGCTGTCATGATAGTTTATTACAGTTAAAGTTCTTTAAATCAACTAAAATATTCACACTGGGGGGAGACGAGCCTTGTAAATCAGTTGTGCACGCTCTCTTTATCTAAGAACTGGCAGCTCTGAGAGCGGAGCGGCAGCTTAACCGCCTCACATGAAGTCTCTGCCTCATTAACCAGCAGTGAGGAATCAGGAGGCGAGGTGAGAGGAAAATCACAATGGGAATATGATGATGAAACATTGGGAAACCACTGCAAGATAAAACAAGACTGGAGCCCACATCATGCTGCTACCCAGCAAGTCACCATCAGACTGGTTAGAGCACTTATTTGTTGACAGATGCAGTAAATATTCAAGTCACCCTGAGGTCTTAAGTTGGAAATTCACAGGAGCTGGTTTCAAAGCTTACAAAAAAAATGTATAATGCAGTAAAGGCTGAACATGGGTGTATCCAGTGTACATAATCTCCTACACTGACTAAATTGAAATGTTATGCTTGATTTTTAAGGCTGGTGATACTGAATTTAATTTTTTTCTAAAACATCTTCTTTATGCGGGTTCCACTCTCCAACCAACCTCTCAATCAAAGTTCTGAGTTTTTCTGAACAATGTTTGGAACAATCCGTTTAACCCAGATATTTATAGAGGAATGCAGGGTAACCATCATGTAAAACATCTGCCTGAACTTTAGGGGCTGTTTTGCGTCTTCGTCACGGATATTTTATCGTGGAATGGTCCAACAGTATAATCCGAATCTGTTCATTTCCATCTTATTCAGTGTCTGCCAACTAGCCCAACTCAGTAATACTTTATGTATTTCCGAGTGACATAAACATATTGTGGAAGTTGGCTTGTTTTAAGGGTAAGTTTTATCCAGGTATGCAATTATGTGATTTTAAAGCACATTCTGGCATGTGTTCATCTTCCATTAGTTGGTCATGCCACTGGGTTCGATGAAGGGGCAACTATCAATAATTCACAAGCATGACATCATCTGCAAAGAGGAGCATCCAGGATGTAGTAAATATTGCAGTAAAACTCTTGTGATTAGGAACCCAATCAAACTTCACTAAGCTGTTTTTTCTCCAGGATTTGTACAAAAATAAAGAGTCAATCATTGTTAGTAACAATACATATTTCCATCAATGCTAACAAAGCTAACAAGAGTTCTTACTGAGATTTTATTGAAAGAAAACTGACTTCATGGCGTTGTTGTGATACCCTAATAAATACTGCTGCTAAACTTGATTCACTATCATTATTATAAACATGACTAAATGCGAACATAGGAAACATTAGCATAAACATGACCTGTGCACTTATACTTTGAAGCCAGACAGCTGTCAAGACATCAGTTACAAGTCTTTTATTCTTTAGGTTAACAGTTGATAAACCAGTGCATGGTTGCCACTTATTAAGGCTGAAGCATAAAACTGCAAAGCAATGGGTGACGCTCTGACGTGGCAGAATAAAGACAAGAAACAGTTTGAAAACAAGTTTTCGCATGCTGTGAACATGGAAACCAACAGGATCCAGAGGCCACATTCTGAACATATAAATAGTTTCTTGCAAACCAAACCACCCACTTCTACTTTGGAGGCTTAAATCATTCTCTGAAAACTCCCTGCTTGCTGATGCTTCTGATTAAGCATCTGGTCAGGCAGCCACAGGCCTGCACTGTTTCATGATTCTTGGTGAACCTGAATATTTTAATCAGGCCTAAAGCAGAAGAATGAGAGAGGTTTTTTCTTTAAAGCTGAATAAAAACAGAATTGTCTGCAGCTCCTTGACAGCACAGTGGGAAACTGTGACTTTAATTTAGATGCAAACTACCTTCCTCATCTCCCTCAAGCCTTAAAAAGGTAAATCTAAAGGAAAAAAAGTATCTTCTAAGACATCGGGCATGTTTTTCAGCTAAGATTTATACAGGAAAACAGAACTGACAATCTGGAGGTGTAACCCTACACTATATTGTCCAAAGTATTTGTCTACTTTTTCATGTACATGAACTTTGATGACATCCTAAGGTCCAACTTGTTGATAGACCCACTGTTTTCAGCAATAGCAACTTTAACTATTCTGTAAACATCTTCCACAAGGAGGGTGTTCATAGTTAGATGAGAAAACCAGAACTGCAGGCTCTGCTCTAATTCATCCCAAAGGTTGAGGTCCGGACTCTAGGCAGGCCAATCAAGTTTTACCACACCAAACTTTCTGAACTTTAATAGAAGTAATTGGAGACACCAGGATTCATTGATTTGGTGGTGTGACCCAATATCTTTGGCAATATAGTCCATCATCATCCAGAACTACCATACAGAACCTCTTGATGGTCAAAAGATGTCACAGGAATCACATACCTGGTAGTCAAGCTGTAGACAATGAGTAAATTAAAGTAAATTACTTTCAGCTCAACAATCAAGCATTGCTAATTGTATTACATGTATACATGCTAAGTACAAAACATCCCGTTGGACTAGAACTGTGCAATACACAACATATATAATGATATTCAAGACCCATTCTAGATCACAACAAAAGATAATTAAAATCGCTGTTCTTAATCAAGAGGTTGTTATATGCAGTTTTGGTAAGTTTAGTATTAATTAAAAGTAACATAAGCTTTAATCAGTCTCACATTCCTTCACCTCTACTCATCTGTCATGAATATTTTCCACTTCCTTCACAGCCTCAGTGCTGCAGATCAGACCGAGTGGTTAATCCACTGTGGCATAGATTTACGCACTTGCACAGGTCTGCGCCTGTAGTGGAAGCTTTGCAGACAGCAGATTTCCTTTCACATCCAACTAACACCAAAGTAGCTCTGCGTGAAGAGCGTGGAAAGGTTAAGCAACACACACACAAACATCTGAGTAAATAACATACCTGTGGCACACACGTGATAAAAACCCCCCTGAGGAGGGATCAGCTGGACACAAAAACGACCACTTTCCACCCAGCAGACCCACACAAGCGTCTCTGTAGGCAGGAATTTGTTGGGAAATAATTACAATGAGGTGTCTGAACAGCATCCGATTAAAATCCGGAGGTTTCATGGGGGGCCTTTGAAGACTAACGCAGCTCAACCTGGTTCACAACAGCAAACTGCACACAAAGACTAAAGCCAAGCACTTCTTTTTGGTATCAATAGCATTTTTTCCCTCAGAGGTTTCATTATGGAAATAAATGCAGCTCTTAATGATAAAATTCTGCTGTAGATTCACATTCTGCGACTCAAGGCTACGCTCTTTCTCAATTTTCATCTGCACTGAGAGACCTCTTACAGCTCTGAACAGCATGCGAATTGAGGGGAGGAGGGGGAGCCTTAAAATGCGACAGTGATATATTGCAGCACCAGGATGCTTCCTTAACGCTATTCTTTATTATGATGCTTGAGATAGCTGGGAGTGGGAAAAGCTGGAAAATCCAGAGGAAAAAGATGGATGGTATGCAACATGGATGCCAGATGGTATCAGGACTCGGTATACTGTGACTCGGAGTTGTGCCGGAGGACAGCAGTACATCCAGTTGTTAAATCAGCAACATCTATGCACTGAGGAAATGCAAGGGATTTAATGGAACCAATTATTTTTATATATCTGCTATATCACAGAAAAATACTTCACCGGATATTCTAGCATGGTTTACCAATGTCAAAAAGCTGCCCCCCCTCATGTCCAGAAAGTATTTTTTCAAAACCTTTCCACCACCATCAGCTGAACAATACTTTGACAGGTGAGAACCACCAGAAGACTAGTGGTGCCAAGATGAGGAAATGTGATACAGACCCTTACACTTTATCAGCTTAAGAGGCATCAGGGTTTATGTTCACATATACTGGAGGAGAAGAGTGAATGGGCAGTAAACAGATGTAATTATCCAAGTGGAGAACTTTCCAGTAGGTGGTATTGATTTTCTGTGGTACTGAAAGGTTTACTGTGAAAAAGGGCTGAGGTAAAAGACAAATAAAAAAAAATGAAATTATAGTCAGTTTTGTATATTTTACTATAATGGGACTGACTGTATTCATCTGATTTTAATGTTATTAATGTTACTATGGTTTTCAGTGTGGAAATCACCTGTGTAGATATAAGCACGGCTGCACGATAGAAAATCTTTCAATGGTGATAATATTGGTGTAATCTAATAATGACGATGTCAGTTATGATAAATGCCTGTTTTCTTCTTTTCTCCCTTTCTCATTTTTGCTTCCATCATTCTGTGACATTTAGCATTTTGCGTATTGTCATTTGTGTCTGGTATGAGCATCTGCTGCCATGGGACTCTGTCCAACTCACTAAACATTACACCAGCATAAAAAATGCAAGTTCATAACACTTGAAAATATTATCCAACAATTACTGCACAGTCCTTTGCCATATGAAGATTGCACACACTAATATTGCAATGAGGATATACTCGCTATATATTGTGAAGCCTGAGCATGTATTTAGGAGAAGGCACATCTATATTAATGTACATCTACATAAGTTAGAGACAGAGTAAATAGCTTTGCATTTGCAAAGTTCTGTGTTTTTGCGTTACACAGTGTCTGTTTAAAAAAATACCATCTGCTGAAAGCTAATGGTAAACTTGGCAACACAAGAAGACAAAAAAGAGTAATAAAGCAGTTTGCTTGGACTGAAAAGAAACAGGATGTCAAAAACAGGTAGAACTCATCTTCTAGTAAAATCAGCCTCGAATAATTTTGTAAATATTTTTTCTGATAAAAAAAACAAAAGATATTTAAAATTCCGAATACAAGCCTCGACATGGAATATTCCAAAAGCATACTTTCTATGCAGAAGTTAAACAAAACTGGGGAAAAAAATAAGTAAATAAAACTAAGCTCAGGAAGAGGATGGCAAGGAGGACTAAGGAGAAATAGGAGGTTTGTAAGTGAGCTCACAACTAGCACTGTGTCATGGAAACCAGCTGTTAGAACATAATTTTTGATAGACTACATCGAATTATTTTATAATCTAATATTTTTTATTTCAATGCTAAATCTATGCATCAGTTATTGGGGTAAATCACTTCACTGTCTTTTACAAAAGGTCCTAATATCATTCATCTGCAGAACTCTGTGGGTGTTTGTGTCTGCATGTATTTAATGAAATCTGCTTTGTGAATCCGCTACAAGAATAAAGCACATAGTACTTGCAAAAAAGTTACAAAAAATGGATGAAATTGCATTGCTTCATGAATTCACCACAGTAGAGATTAAGTAAACAGGTGGAAAGGGCAAAGGTCAGAGATGTATCATTAGCTTGTATGCTAAGTTAGCAGGGTCATGCTTGGAGGCTGTTTTTATTCAAATTATCAGACTAGTTAAGACCACTGGCAACAGAAACAGAAAAATAGATAAATGAGTTTTATTGAGAAATTATACATAAGTAACATGCTAATGTTAATGTCAAACATTAAACCTGTTTCAATGGCCGTTAACAGAAATTGAAAAAAATAAACGAGAGACGTTTTAAATCAAAATAAACGCAATACAGAGAGAAGAAAAATTTTTTGGTTTGCTAGTTAGCATGAATAAGCCAGCTCTTGCTAACTAATATTATAAGTAACTATTTACAGCTCTAAGTGGAATTAATGAGCAACAATATGTGTAACAGAAATATGTTAATTAGCTAACTATGCTAACTGCTAGATAAAGAGTTTTAACAACCTTGTAGCAGACTTTAGCTACTTTTGTTTAAAGCTACACAGATGCAATAAGCATAAAAGTGAAACAGAAAACCTTGGGGAAAGAAGGTTATTTAGTAAGCATAAACATGCTAACAGGCCAACTATGCTAAATGTTATGAGCTAAATGTTATTTAACACGTTTTAGCTGACCATTGCTTCTGAAAAACATTTTGGAGCCAGTCTACATTATCTTTAGCAATGCAAAAGTTTACAAGGGAAAACTTCAGATACGTTTTTGCATATACCATTTAAAATTGAGAGATTAAATAGAAAACAACTTGCTTTACAAACACCACACTTTATTTATCCAACAGTAGCATAAACTGTAGAGATGGTTTCATCCCAGTCATAGCTGTGGGTCATTTTGACCAATAACTACAGGTTTCGGTTGTTCGGTCCCAGCCAATTGCTGGATAAGCCGTTTCCTGCTGGTCCCTGACTAATACAAACAGCGTCATCGGACTCAAGTCACAACAAACTGGTTTTATCTTGTCAGGAGGAAAATCTCTCCGAGCACAGCGTCAACTTGATTCAGTTTCTATTCATAAATAGGTTGCAATAGGAAACACATTTCCATTGATTATAATTTAGAGCAAAATCTATTTTCTTGCAGCTGGATGGCATAGAACCAAGGTAGAGAAGTAATACCTTATGTAACACAGCAGATATAAACAATCTCCCACAGAAAATAACCTCTAATTACACACTGAGAAAATAAGGAAAACATTTTATGTGATACAACAGATAAAAGCACAGCTTTAAATGCAGCATTTGCTCTTAGTGACATGAGTGCTACCATACCTTTCAGAACAAGAACACAGAAAGAAATATTTACAGTTTTAAGCAGCATGTCATTCGTTTATATTCCCATAAATGATCAGATCTTTATCACATAATCATTAAAACTTTAAGAGCTTTAGAGAAAGAGAGCTTTAGAGAGATTTATATATGTTTAAAGCATAACTAGTCATTTAAACTAAATTTTTAGGTCACTCTAATACGTCAAACAAGAATATCCAGGATCACATTAAGACTTTTATTTTTTACTCTCCTTCCTTGATTCACCCGATGTATTTTGAATTAGGGTAAAAAACGTACAGCTTTTGCTTTATGCAATCACATTCATCTTTATCCCAGACCTCTGCTAAAAAAAAAAAAGAAGACTACAACGATGCAAATAAATATAAACATTAAATAACAAACATTTAGATAAAACTGTTTAAAATGGGGCTCCTGACTTTTTTGTGTATTCCATACATGCTGAGGTTTTGGAACAGGTCGAGTTTAGTCTTTTTGCATGGACCAAAATCTCCAGTTTTCTCCTGGAATTGCAGCCATGTTAGATCCTTACAAACTTCCCAACAGTCCTGATGCTCAATCTGAAACATCCAGTTCTCAGAAAACAGGTTGACATGGAGATCATGCTCCGTTTTAAAATCTACAACACGACCAATCGCTTCCTGATTCAAATATGTCTTCAGCCCAGTGATCCTTAGTCATTAGGTTAGAAATCAGGTCAAGGTTTGAGTTTGAACTATCAGTCTCTCTTGTTTGGAAGGTTTTATATGATTGAGTGCTGGCATGATGCTTCTGTTACCTTCAGATATGACTGATTATCTCAGTGATTTATTTTAAAATGTTGAGCATTCGACCATTCCCTGTAAGCCACAACATTCGAAACTGATTTCTTTCTTTAAACAAAGATTTTATTGAATTACTTTAGTGAATTAAAATATATGTTGTAGGTCACCTCACTTACAAACCTTGATGAAGAGCTTCGTTTGTGCACTTCTAAACTCCATCATCAAGGTTGATGAGCAAGAACTGTTTTTAGATCATTTTACTGAGATTTAAGGCCTCATAAAAGTGTTGTGTTGCATTTATACTACATCTATATGCTGCAGTTGACCATTTGGAGCTATTTGGGTTGTGAAAAAGATAACCGATCAATTGTTTCAAATCATGAGTACGCTTCAAAAAAAATGTGAAAAGGTTTTTAAAGCAAAGCTGATGAGAGGACTCACTTCATATGGAAGATGAAGAGCATGCCATGGAGCATTCCTCTTCTACAACTGGAAACACTGGCATTCCAGTGGAAAATCTCAAGAGTTCGTCTTCAATGCAGCATTAAAATAAACTCGGCACCGTCCCAAAGGGGCTTTGAATAAACAAACACACATAAAAGCAGTTGTTGATCCAGGAACAAACAGCATTGTCACCAACACTTAACATCTGATTACCCCAGTGTCTTTCATCACTTTGCACCTTTAACTCCACATGGCTGGGATTATTCAGTTAAACTGGGGAAAAAGGCTGATCCCCTAATCCTTAACCAGCCGAACCAATAAACCAACTAAAACACTGAAAGGGATAAGACAAAGCAGTGAGTACAGACTAATAGGTGTGAACTCCTTTACCCTCCAAATGTACACACCACCATGTTTCATTTCAACATGGACGAAATTCCTTGAAGGTATTTCTGGATTCTGAGACAAGATATTTAATGCCCAAAGAGAAAAACTGCAGTTCTCTTCCTTAACAATTAAAACTAACTTGCATCCAGTCTGACAAAAATGGTAACTTCTGGGATGTTTTTTGTCCACAGAGGAATTTGAAATATTTTTTATATGTTTTGGGTTTCAGTAACGTTTACTTTGACCAATTATACACTTAAGACATAATTATGATTTACTTCATCAAATGGTTTTAAAGTCCCAGTTCTGAATCTCCCATTAAAACAACCATTAAAAAACACACCTGACAAGGACCCCCAGTACCACGTGGTTCCTGTGGTAGGCCTTAAAGTTGGTCTGATTTGTCAGTGTCAAATATATTCTATAAAAATGAAATGTTACAGGTCTTTCCCCCAACTAGTCCTGGCTATAAAACATACTTAAACTGGGTAGCTTCTGACATCTAGAAAGGGGTTGACTGTCTCCTATCTGGAAACCTCTGCAGAAGAAAACACTGTTCAGCATTCAAAACATCAAAATTATGAGATTCCACCTTGAGAGCTTTCTGATAATTACTGTGCCAAAGACAATTTGTAGAGTGGAGCTTAAAGGATATTTGTAGGATTTGACAAAAATCCCAAAAGAGCCATCATTCCCCTTTACTCCAGTACCCCTAAATAAAATCCAGTGCAACCAATTTCCATCAGTTAATATATGAATGAAGCTGTTCCGTTTCTGTCCTCAGAGGTTTTTTAGAGAAGATTAGAGAACAAACAGCATCATGGAGACCAAAAAACACAGCAGACAGGTCAGGTCAGAAGAAGGTGCTTTGCTTAGATGAGAGCAAAATTTTATTTTTCCTGTCATGCAAAGCACCATGTGTGGTTCAAAACTAACAATGCACATCATCCCAATGGTTAAACATCATGCTGTGTGGTTTTCTTCAGAAGGGACGGGGAAGCTGGTTGATGGGAAGATGGACTGAGCTAAATATGGGACAATCCAGGAAGAAATCCTGCTGGAAGCCACAGAAGCTCACCTTCCAGCAGAACAACATACAACCAAAGCCAAAAATAAAATAATACATATTAATGCGTTAGAAAGGCCCAGTCAAAGTCCAGATCTAAATCCAAAGATGTGGGGGTGCGGTGCAGCGATTGAGCATGCAACCCATGTATAGAGAGGCTTCAGCCCTCAACGCAGCTGTCCTGGCCAAGGCGACCTGTGCTGCATGTCTTCTTTCCTCTCTTCACCCCATTTACTGTCTGCCTTTAAAGAAAATGACCATATAAAAGCAACTAGTGTTGCAAAGCAAATCTATAAATCCACAGATGTGAATAGTTTCCAGCAAAAGCACGGAGTCTTTCAAGGATCCAACAGAGATTCTGTCATTGCAGCAGGGTAGCTCTCAGTTCTGCGGTCTTAGCTCTGTATGCTCCTCAAACTCATCCGTGACTGATGTGAAAGTTTAAACTGGCCTTTAACCTTAACATGCTGTTGTTTACACCCCTCTGTGCCTGTGCTGGTTCAGCAGGGACAGGAGGTGTGGGAACTGGAGGTATTTGGGCCACGTCACAGTGGTGGGGGTGGGGTGGCACCTGTAATTTACAGACAACCTACCTCTGTGTGGGGTGTCCGTCTGGGGCTGCCCAGACCCAGGTCGACCTATCCCTTGCTGTTCTCGGGTGCCGAGTGTTGCAGCCCTTCTACCTTCCTCACTCACATACACCCACTAAACCCAAACACTCTTGTTTTTTTAACTCTTCCCACAGAGGGAAGAGTTGGAGTCTTCAAGCAGATTTTGTGTTTTTCACAGAATGTCTCAAGGCTTCCAGACCTAACGTTTTATGGAGCGGGAACATCCAAATAGTAGAAAATAAGAGCAGAATCTTCACATAAAAATTAAAATGTCATTGGGCTGTTATCAAAGTAGAGACTTGTGCAGACCTGACAGATCCTTAGTAGGTTCCAACAGAGGTCATCTGTCCTCTGAAGCAGCACAGGGAATTATGTCTGTTTCTAGTTAACTCCTGCTGTGTCATTCCTCAGCCATGCGGTATTCCCCGGAGACCTGCTGGTGCTTTCCCTGCTGCCATGTACAGAGCAGGACTGTGGCAGGAGAAGAGGACACACCAAAACAACCATAGGAGAAAAATGGAGGTTGGGAAATCACCGAACAGAATGTAACATCAAATACGGATCGCTACCACTGCAAGAAAATATAAAAATAAGCCTAAACAACTGAATGTGATTATTGTTGTAGCAGTTTTGTTCTGGTAACAGAGAAAAAAAACTATTCTGATACTGAAATTGCTCTCTGCCTTCTTGTGTACCTATTTAAAGACTAAATAACAGAAAACAAATTTACGACAATCATTAAAATGATAACAGTCCCCTTTATTTTCAGCAGAACGGCAACAAACTATTTATTACCACCATCTTTCTGTTGGACAAAACAAAACTCATGACAGCTGCCAACAACTCAGGGTTTATGGCGTCACAGAGCAGCATGTGTTTACAAAGGTGACATGTGTTTGGCCATTATAAGGACAATGATACAGGATGAAAACATCGGGGTTTATGAGAGATCTTCTCAGGGTCACGACCCATAATTTTTGGACCATTGCCCCGGCAGGCAGCCAGGTCATTATGTGGTCAAAGAATAATGATCAGTTGGGGTCGTTTCTAACTCTTTCAAGTATTTTTCTCTAATTTAAACATACAGGTCCTTCTCAAAATATTAGCATATTGTGATAAAGTTCATTATTTTCCATAATGTCATGATGAAAATGTAACATTCATATATTTTAGATTCATTGCACACTAACTGAAATATTTCAGGTCTTTTATTGTCTTAATACGGATGATTTTGGCATACAGCTCATGAAAACCCAAAATTCCTATTTCACAAAATTAGCATATCATTAAAAGGGTCTCTAAACGAGCTATGAACCTAATCATCTGAATCAACGAGTTAACTCTAAACACCTGCAAAAGATTCCTGAGGCCTTTAAAACTCCCAGCCTGGTTCATCACTCAAAACCCCAATCATGGGTAAGACTGCCGACCTGACTGCTGTCCAGAAGGCCACTATTGACACCCTCAAGCAAGAGGGTAAGACACAGAAAGACATTTCTGAACGAATAGGCTGTTCCCAGAGTGCTGTATCAAGGCACCTCAGTGGGAAGTCTGTGGGAAGGAAAAAGTGTGGCAGAAAACGCTGCACAACGAGAAGAGGTGACCGGACCCTGAGGAAGATTGTGGAGAAGGGCCGATTCCAGACCTTGGGGGACCTGCGGAAGCAGTGGACTGAGTCTGGAGTAGAAACATCCAGAGCCACCGTGCACAGGCGTGTGCAGGAAATGGGCTACAGGTGCCGCATTCCCCAGGTCAAGCCACTTTTGAACCAGAAACAGCGGCAGAAGCGCCTGACCTGGGCTACAGAGAAGCAGCACTGGACTGTTGCTCAGTGGTCCAAAGTACTATTTTCGGATGAAAGCAAATTCTGCATGTCATTCGGAAATCAAGGTGCCAGAGTCTGGAGGAAGACTGGGGAGAAGGAAATGCCAACATGCCAGAAGTCCAGTGTCAAGTACCCACAGTCAGTGATGGTCTGGGGTGCCGTGTCAGCTGCTGGTGTTGGTCCACTGTGTTTTATCAAGGGCAGGGTCAATGCAGCTAGCTATCAGGAGATTTTGGAGCACTTCATGCTTCCATCTGCTGAAAAGCTTTATGGAGATGAAGATTTCATTTTTCAGCACGACCTGGCACCTGCTCACAGTGCCAAAACCACTGGTAAATGGTTTACTGACCATGGTATCACTGTGCTCAATTGGCCTGCCAACTCTCCTGACCTGAACCCCATAGAGAATCTGTAGGATATTGTGAAGAGAACGTTGAGAGACTCAAGACCCAACACTCTGGATGAGCTAAAGGCCGCTATCGAAGCATCCTGGGCCTCCATAAGAGCTCAGCAGTGCCACAGGCTGATTGCCTCCATGCCACGCCGCATTGAAGCAGTCATTTCTGCAAAAGGATTCCCGACCAAGTATTGAGTGCATAACTGTACATGATTATTTGAAGGTTGACGTTTTTTGTATTAAAAACACTTTTCTTTTATTGGTGGGATGAAATATGCTAATTTTGTGAGATAGGAATTTTGGGTTTTCATGAGCTGTAGGCCAAAATCATCCGTATTAAGACAATAAAAGACCTGAAATATTTCAGTTAGTGTGCAATGAATCTAAAATATATGAATGTTAAATTTTCATCATGACATTATGGAAAATAATGAACTTTATCACAATATGCTAATTTTTTGAGAAGGACCAGTATAATCCAGCTACTTATTTTTCAAATCAACCCTCACCAGGCTCTGATTAGGTTTCGTCACCACTGTTGATCTTTAATGTTCACATGTGAAAGACAAAGTTTAAAAAACAGTTAAAGAAAATGATGAGCATTGCCAAGCATCCTTATTAGCTTTGCTAATAGTGATACTTGGCTAGTGATTTAGCTAGCGCTTTTCGCTCATTAGCTTAGCTTGTTAGCATGCTCATATCTGCATATCATCATTTAAAAGTATTAAAAATAAAATGTTGCTAAGGGTGAAAAGCTTTGCTAGTAGGCCATGTTAACTGCAGTTCTATTCATGTCAATCGTTTAGCAACTTTAGCATAATGGCTTAGCATTTTAGGACAGCAACACTTCATCAAAAACTATTAACACAGGACGATAAAGTGAAAACATAAGGATAAAGATGATAAGTTTGAAAAGTTTTGTTCCTTATCTGTGTTAAGAGTCGTCCATATCAAGGAAATAGCTGAGCAAGCTCAAATTAACTTAATATCTTTAAAATTAGCATCAGCAAATGTATGCAGCTTAATAAAACACTATTGTAGAGCTTTGCATATTAGTTCAACATATTGACATGCTAATATTTGCTGGTTTTTATTAAAGCTACTGTTAAATATGTCCCATAAAAGGAATTGTTTGGTAAATTTATCATATTGGCTTAGCATATTAGCATGCTAATATTTGAAAAAAAGTAAGAGTCAAACTTGACAAGCAAATTGTTAAGCATGACTAGCAAATAAGCATAGCATGCTAGAATGCTAACATTTTTTAATTATCAAAACTCATTTAAAACCCCTGATTATTAGTTTAACACAAAAAACATTAATGGTTTGACCAGCATTGTTAGAGAGATGTTAACAAGGTGACTTAAAGTCTGTGTTTACACCAAGGTAGTGGAAATTAAATGTTTTACATATGATCGACACAGATAAGCCGGCTGGATGGATTCTAGGTTTAGCCTGTTCAACAGAAGGCCCAGAGTTTTGTGACCTTGTGGACAATGCACACTAAAAACCTGTTCATTAATCTCCCAGTCCCAAGGTCAGTGTGATTTACTCAACACAGTAAAAACACCACCATATGTAGATTTGCAACGTTCCAATTTGTTTGCTCATGTGGAAATCATACAGAACAATCTAGCAAAGCAAATATGACTGGATTTCATATTCTCCAAATAATTAAAACCTGCAGCAACAGCTCAGACTCCTTATAGTTAAAAAAAGAAGAGTCAAGTCAGGGTGGTGCTTCAAGTTCTAAAGGAGAGGCCAGAAAAACAGCACATATAACCCATTTTCTAAAAAGGACAAATTCTTTCTTTGGAGGTCCAGTTATGGGCAAAATCACAACATGATTTCAACAAGCCAAACGTGACTCACTAAATTTCAATCCATGCCCTGTTGCTCCTGCTGTGTGTGCATCCTGGCATAAAAGCGACATACAATCGTCACAACAACAAAAATACACATGCAGCTAAATCAACCAGCATATTTCCATAATGCTGTTCTGAAGGTGGAACAAAGCGTTATCCATCGGATCTTTATCTCTCTTTGTTTCTCAGCTGGTGGTCTTATTAAACCCCTCTCCCTCTGATTGACTTCGTCTTTCCTGCGGCCCATCAGAAACTCATTAGGCTGCTGGAAGCTCGGAGCACAGGCATAATGTTCAAACAGTAATCCGTGTGTCAAGTTGTCAGTCACTCCATCCTTTAAATCTGAACTGATTATTTTTAATACCAAATAATCAGTTTTAATCAGTCAGAAGGAAGCTATTAAAAAGTTATGAGCTGGAGGTGTTTATGAAATTTGCCCTCTGAGAGGGGAGAAATATCAACATCCATGCATATCTCTAGGCAGTGCTATCAATCTGTGTTAATTTTAACTTCTTAGATCAATATTCTTTACAGCCATGTGGAGAACTATTATTTTTATTGCCTTACAGCAGATTTAATTCAAGAAAAACTCCATCAAGTCCCAGTGGATGTCAGTTAGACCCGCTGATGTTTGCCATTAGACTTGCAGTTAATTTGTCTTGCTTTTTGGGCTGAGTCACAAACAGTGGTCTGTCCAAGATTTGAGCAAAACGTTAATTTTACGACTGAGCAGTTTACAGACAGACAGGGACGAGTCATATTTCATTAATGGCTGCCATCTATATTTTAAGGCGCCATAACAAAGATTTCTACTTGGCCCCACAGCAGAGAAATGACCACAATATATCTGCTGGGCTTGATGGGGTTGTAGATCAATACCAGTGACTCGACCATTACTCTCTCTGTGTGATAAGATTTTTTTGGGCTCCCTGTTTTGAATTGCTTGGCAAAAAATAAAAAATAATCTGCTTGACTAAAGAGAAATTCAACAAAATCATAAATTATTTGGCACTTTTAGAAGGAGAGAAGCTGGACTGAGCACGTCCAACTTGGTTTTAGAGCAGGCACTACCATAAAAAACAAAGATGAAGTGTGGAAACCAGAGGAAAGATATATCCGAGGTATCCGTTTAGTCATTGCACTGAAGCAGAAAACTCCAGCCCTGCATCTCAGAAGGTATTCAGGGTAATAAATAATGTTTTAATTTATACATAATTTGGGATCTTTGAAAATCTACTAGATCCTGAACTTGTTAATGTGTTGAATGTGACAAAATGTGAATTTGTTGGCTCTATATAAAGAACTTTACTGACAACCACCTTGGCTCTTGCCATTTGTTTTATATGTTTCTCCACACTTCCAAACTATAGGTTATATATACGGCAGTATTAAATAGCTATACTAAAAGATGTAGTGAAGCCTCATTTCCTTTATATGTTAAAGCAATTGACTTTGATATTTTTGATTTGTTGTCATTTATAGCTCGATTGCAGGGACTTTCAGCCCTTACCCAGGACTTTAAAAGCCCTCTGCGCCTTTCAACACAGATAAAAAGGTCCTGGTCTGGGGGCAGGATTTTCAGTTTACCCCAGAGTTGCTGAGGGGCGGCGCTATGTGCTGAGCAATGATGATTGGTGGACCCTTTCTTGCAGTGTTCTGACAATGTTTGCAGCCAATCGCAAGGACTCGTAAACGTTGATGTCGTCATCTAAGACGTCTTTGAGTGATCGCCTGCCTTCTTCTCTTGCAGATCGCTGGGTCTCAGTTACAATGTGGTTCTACATCACAAGCTAAAAAGTCGGTTGTGCATTCTCCATCTTGTTTTGTGAACAAATGGTGGGATACAGGATTCTAGGTCAGGCTTTGCTTGTTTGGCCCTTGGTTTCTTATTACCACCACCTGCTGGGCTGGAGGTGTAGTGCAGTTTTCTTCACAACTTCCCCTTACGTCATTAGGCTGATTTAAATCCATTTTCCAGCGCCGTTCAGAGCAGTGGAAACAGAAAGCACAGATTACCTGGGATTCCTTATACCAAAGTCAAAAAAATCTCGGGTATTTAAATCCCGGAACCTTCGGAGGAAAAGGGGCTTATGTGACTGAAAAAATTTGAAACACTCTTTTGGTAGCAGATTGTTTAAATTGTGCTTGTTGTTTCTTAAATAAATGTTTTAGTTAAATTTGTGTCATCTGCCAAAAGTAGAAACTGTAGCAGTTTAGGAACGTTTGGATATTAATGATCTAAAAAAGACACACAACTGGTCCCAGTAGTGAACACTTGGAAACTATGGGAAGAAACTTGTGCCATCAGAAACTGAATTTGAATTGCTCTGACTGAATCTTTCTTTGTGAAATTTGAAATGAACTATACTGGTTTGAAAATGAATTTCACTAAACTGAAACAGAATTTTATGGTTTGAAACTGAATTCATTTGCTTTTAAAATGTATTTCGTTGTATTAAAAATTCAGTTTGATTACTTCCACTTTCAGGTCTGTAATTCAATTTCAGTTCCAAAATTCAGTGTTTTTGTGTCGAACATCCGGGTTCTTGAGGATAGCCTTAGATTAATCAAACACAGATTCATCGATTTATGTTTCACATCAGGTTAAACTTCCTTTACGGCATGTTGAGCTGCAGCAGTGCAGCTACATGAGCTTAGCGGATGTCAATCACCAAGTCAAATGAGCGTCTATAAGAAATCATGTAAACAAATGATGGTCAAACAGCAACACTTATGCTACTTGTAGCTATTAGCTAAACATGCCAGACTAGCTTAGTGTGCCGCCGGTGTTACATCGGTCTGCGTTTCTCTTGCCCTTACCTCAGCGTAACTTCTGTTGCCAAGCAACCGTGTTAGCGTGAAGCAGAGCTGTGAAGCCGAACAAATGGAGCCTGAAGGTTAATAACGCTGTCTCTACTGTAAATGACTACATGTTTTTATTTTACATATTGCTGATTGCTTATAATGCTGTTTCGTTTTAAAATGTTATTTTTTTATGATCTTGTTCATTAATCAGCCATTTAAAATGTTGAAAATATTTTTTGTGTTCATAGATATAAAAATCTAACACTAGATAAAATACATTGATGACAAATACCATTTGTTTAAATTATTTGTAAAGCTTTCATCAACTTAAACACTAAAATATTAACTTTAGGAGCAAAGTTTAAATCAGTTTATTTGCAGAGCATAATAATAATTATTACTATTATAATAAACAAACCAAACATTAATATTAGATTTTATCTGACTGAATTATATCTGTTTATCTTCCACCCATTGGGGAAACCCAGCGGGATTTTGAAAGCAATGTGCCGGGAATCAGCTGTTCTCTCGGGGTTTATGCACCTCAACCACCCGGTCAGCTGGCGAGGCGAGCGGCTGCTGGGGCAGTGGACAAACACATCGGCGCATTTGTGTAATTAATCGATATCTTGATAAACTGATCAGATATTTTAGGTTTACACAACTACATTCTCGTCTAAAAACATTGTAAAAGTTTAGATGTTTCACAGAATGCGCAATATATTTTTATTCACAACTTTTCTCTCTCGTTTGCTACTTCCGTTTGAACAACCTACTTCAACTCGCAATGAATCATGGGATAGGGTGGGCCACAGAAGATACACTGGACCCATCCTTCAAATCTGGGAAAAGAAGGACACATTTGTTGGAACCTTGGAGATTGGACAGCATTCGTCACCTCATCCAGGACGTTATTGGCCTACAAATGCGTCCTTCAAAGGATGCAGTCCTGAATCTGGACACAGCAATAGTGAATGACATCCGTGAATCAGTAAATCTGTGTTTGATTAATCTGTGGCTTCAAAGACCCGGATGTGTGACACAAAAAAACTGAATTTTGGAACTGAAATTTAATTTCAGACCTGAAAGTGAAAGTAGTCAAACTGAATGTTTAATACAATGAAATACATTTTAAAAGCAAATTAATTTAGTTTCAAACCATAAAATTCAGGTTCAGTTTAGTGAAATTCATTTTCAAACCAATTCATTTCATTTCAAATTACACAAATACAGATTCAGTTAGAGCAATTCAAATTCAGTTTCTGATGGCAGAAGTTTATTCCCATAGGAAACCTTAAATTAAGATTTTAAAAGACAATAAAAAGAAAACCTTGCTGCGGTGTACTAGTGTGCAAAATCAAATAATCCAATCATGATGTGTTTACATGCAACCTGAACAGGAGGACTTTGACATGTGCAGAATGGCCAAAGTTTTCTAAAACAACCGCAGAAGAAGTTGTACTTCCGCCTATACTGAAAAAAAATAAACAAAACAATAACAAATGCGTAAGTGTGTTGGTTCCGAGCGCCCAGAAAGGACTGGCGGCAGGTTCGGAGAGCAGTTGAGCCGTTACTGCTTTACATAGTTTAGCTACAGGCTCAGCAACATCACAGGATGGGAGAGCTGGAGGAAATTAACATCTTTCCATGTTTTACCACTAAAAGGCGGAAATGCGTCGGGTCCAGATAGGGCACACCTAACATGTGTGCCCTATCTGGACCCGATCAGAATGAGATGATCGGAACAAGCGTTTACATGGACCCGGTTCAGGTTGTGGATCGGCATAAACCACCCCTCTTGTTCTGAATACAATTTCTTTTTGATTGAGTCGAATTCAGATCTGTGCGTTTACATGACCTATTTTAATTCTGAATACTTGTAAACTCGATGTAAACCTGCCTTATAGGACACTGAAATCCTCATATGGGGTCATCATTCCAGTTACCACTCAGTTCATGTCTTCCAGCATTCATGGGCTTTAATCTAACATTATTAAGTCACCTTAAGCAAAACTTGAGGATGGAAGTAATAGCTCGTAGAGAATGAGATGAGTAAAAGCAAGAAATTAGACTTTATTTAAAAGGTTTTATTCTTATTTTGGCATTTAGTTATTTGCTTTTCTCCTTAGCAGCAGCCTTCATTCAGCCACTTTTTGGTTTAAACATTAAGCTCCTTCATTGCAATTAAGCTGCTTGGTGTCGCTTTCAATCAAACTGCTGCTCTTTTGAGACTCCTAACATAGCAGTTTCTAAACAATTAGACCTTGAAAAAGCACAGAGACAGTACACAGATGGATGAACTGTAGCAGAAGAGCCATAATAACAATTAAGCCAACTATTCATCCATCTCTTCACAGTTTAACACTGAGCGCTCTGGGGGTTTGTGGAACTAATTCAATGAATCATGTTTGACAGGAGGCATCTTCTTCAAGCAAAAATCTGGACACAAACACCGAGATACTTTCTCAAAGCTACACAGTCAAAACACACCCCGTTTCCCCCTGAAACCAGCTGACATCTTGTTTTAGAGCCAGATGTGACTGACCAGCAGCGCTGTCTGAATTCAGAGATCCCTGCCAGGATCAGCCAGCGACAAAACTCACTTTAGCTTCTGTTCTCATGTCCCAGCTCACAGGCTGGGATATCTCTGATAACAAGATGCCACAACCTGCTTCCTGTATGGAGTCTACATATGGGTTCCCTCCAGGTACTCCGCCTTCCTCCCACAGTCCAAAAACACGACTGGTTACCCTATATTGCCCCTTGGTATGAGTGTGTGTGCATGGTTGTTTGTCCTATGAGTCTTTGCATTGCCCCATGATGGACCGGCGACCTGTCCTGCATGGACCCCGCCTCTCACCCAATGACTGTTGGAGATAGGCACCAGCCGCCCTGTGACCCTTGAAGGTAAAGCGGGTAAAGATGATGGATGGATGTTTTCTTTTAAAGCTTCAACAGTAAAGGCTTTTCTGTTGGCAAAACAAGCTCTCTCCAAGCAATAACTGGGACAAACTGAAAATTCATGAAATGATTACCTAGTAAACAACTTCAATATGAGGCCAATAAAGATGCCAGTCACGACAAACAAACAAACAAGTTAACAAATGAATAAATAATTTACATTTTTACAGAATTTAATTTATTAAAATACACAATTTAATAACAAAACAAGGGTTGAATTGGGCTATAGAGGCATCAGGGGAAAAACTGGTTGAAAGAAAGTGCCTTAAAGTATTTACACCTCTTGATTTTCTTACAGTTTGCTACGTTACAAACACAAACGTCAATGCATTTTTTGTGACGTTGAAGTACACAATCCATGGCTTCATATATTTTTACAAATAAAACACAAAACAGCTACATTTATACTCAGATTAGATTACTCACAGACTGACACTGTTCACTAATAACGTGACTTCTGAAAGCAATGGGGTGTACGGGATTTTATTTCAGGCTATCAAAGTAAAAGGGGCTGACGACAAATGCAAACTACACTCAAAAAAGATTCCAGTTGAAGCCAGCTCAAGATTAATCACAAGCTACTAAATCAAATCAAACATTTCCTGTTCTTACTCCGACTTATATCTTCCTTGTGTTTGTTGCGTCCTTTCCAATAACAAATGTTTATCTCTCTATTTGCTTTGCAGCTTGGTCAGTTTGAACGAAGATGACCCCAGATTTCCATTCCCAAGTTCACAGACCCTCGCTGCGTCGCTGTCCCTCGGATGCGTTTCTCGCATATGTCTTTGTGGGTTGTGGACATACTTCCATTAGTTCTACAAAATGTGAGTGGATGGTCACAGAACGCTGAGCAGGAGACACAGGAGGGAAAGTAAACACTCAGAGTGAAATCTAATCTCTCCTCCTGGCTCTCTCAAGCAGTGCTGTTTATTCAATAAGCTCAGAGTTGCTGTATGATGGCACTCAGCAGGACTGAGGCTGAGAAAATACGTGCGCTGCTGTAGAACAAGGAGAACAAAGAAAACAAGAACTGGTAGTAGAAGACCTGAAGCGGAAAAAACAAGCTGCATCGTTCACTTCATCTGATTCACTTCCACTTGTTACACATTATGTAAAAATGAAATACTCCAAGTACCTCATCAGGCCAGAGCCATCCATCATGTACATCCTAATATTGTTCACTCTGTCTCAAGTGAACCTGATCACATCGAGGCCGTCAGTTTTAACGTTTGATCGCAGGACGTGATCTCCCGGAAGCCTAGAAACTTAAACTTGTCACAGCTTCCACTGGACAACAGGAAGGAGGAGATTAACAGGAGAACGTAGCAGAGATTTTAAATGAATAACGCTTTCACACACACATAAGTCCTCTTCTATAATCACAATTACAAAAACTAAACAAAACTAAACTAAAGCTTGTGTTTTATAAAATCAGGGATGAACCTTTTTAAAGAATAGCACTAAAGACAAAGTTGGTAAAAGCAGCTACATATGCTGTTTGAGGTATGATATAAAGCTGTCCCTGCGTGGTACAAAGCTACACATAAAAATATAATTCACTTATACAATAACAAAATGTATATAGTCCAAACTAACATTAGTTTTTAACATCTTTATCACTTTTGTGCCAACAGTTTCATTAGCACAATTAGCATTATGAACTATAGTTACCACCACAAACTGTAGCTATTAGCGTCATTAGCAATACTATTCCAGTTTAAAGAAGAAATATCGCTGCCTGTAGTTTTTACCACTATAAGGATTGTCCCTACACTCAACACAGCTAATTGTAGCTATTAGTCCATTAGCACTGTAAGCAGTTACTGTTGTTTGTTACAATTAGACCTCTTACTGAAGATAATAGCTTTGTTGGCATTGTTAGCATAATTAGCATGATTAGCTACACTTAATATCACTGAATGTGGTCATTGCTACACCTACCCCTACTAACCACATTCAATAGCTCTCTACCATGAAATTAAGTCTAGTTAATAGCATTTATGTGTGAGTAACTATACCTAGCACAGCAGTCTATTTGCATTAATAACACATTTTGCACGGTTAGCATGTTTAGATACACTTAGTGCAACTAACTATTAACGGTATCATCAATGGTAAATCGTTAGCATGGTCTGCTACACTTTGCACTGTGACTAACAATGGTAATTCTAACTGTAATACAATATATTTCTACTACTGTGACAAAATTTCAACCTAACAAAAAAAAAAAAACCCACAAACCTCATTATGATCCGGCTCATTATTCAACTAACTTATGACCATTTATTTAGCAATTATCCAAAAGAGAAAAAAAGACAAAAATAAGTCCTGAGCCCCCCCTCCCCAATCGTTGCTGTTATGATAAACTAGCAGGAGCAGAGGTTAATTGGAGCTTGCCAAAATGATTCGGCCTTAATGTTAATGAGGATTCCTGTTCAGGGTTACAGCCTCCAGGATAAATTGGCAAATTTGCAGCAATGGAAATTAACAGCTCTAAGAGCACTCAACCAAAGACTGTTAATATCACTTAGAAATGAATGAAGAGTTGGACTAATGATGAACAGCGTGCTGCACAATCAGCCTGAAAATGTCGGATCTGAAACTGCTATAGAGTTACTTTAGGAAACAGAACAATCGCAGCAATAAAAGCTGCTGAAGACTTGAACCCCCTCATCTAACTATGGACACTAATGGGTACCGAACGCTCCCACTCTCTTATAATCAGGAAACCTCCATAAATTAAACAGATTAATCTGAGTAAAGGCTTCAGACATTAGCATTTTCCTCATTTTAAAAGGTAACTCTAAATAAAAAATCTGTGTTATCCAGACAGAAACAAATATCATATTTGCAATCAAGGCATTTAAGTAAAATATTTAAGAAAAACAAATCTGCTGCAAACTGACATTTACTTTTTTTTTTTAAATCAGACAGTAGTAATTTAAAAGATATTTTTTTAGGTTTCTGCTACTGAGGTATCAACTGTGATTTTAAGGAACCTGTAGGCAGGACCGTATTTAACATGTCTAGACATTTCTTTAACATGAAATCAGAGTAAATGTTTACTGTAATTTTCTCAGAAGGTGTTCAGACCTCAGCAGGTCCACATCCTTAAATCCGATCAGATGTATAATTTTTGACCTACCTGTGAGTCAGTGCAGAAAGCCGCCCAACCAGAGGTGTTTTTAAATCTCTTTACTAGCAGTCACAACAAAACTGAAAAGTCTAACTACACCGATGCTTATTTATTGATTTTTAACATGATAAAGTCTTCTCAAATTAGCTCTGAGCAGCAGCTTAAATCTTTTTTTAAATCCTTTTACTGGCTTCTTATTAAATACACTGTTTGTGCAATTTATGTTCAGAAATTTAGATTTTTCTACTTAAAAACAGAATAAAGAACAAATTTGAGCACCAAAGGTTTTTTTTCCTGTCCTCCAGATCTAATACTTCACTAAAAACCAGATTTTTCCAACAATGTGTAGGAACCCTGCTGAAGGGGTACATGTGCACGCATGGACGAGAGACACCTACAGTCAGAGATGGAACAGACGGGAGAGCGAGAGCTGAAACTTCAGCAGCTCCATCATTAAAGCACTAATGGGGAGTTTGCAGACAGAAACGAACGGTTAAAACCAGTCAAACTCTGTGTCTGAAAGTCTTGGTGTGTGTTAGGGGGCGGTGATGTTATCAACGGCTTTTAAAGGAATTTCATTTCCAATATACAGACTGTTGAAGGTCTAATTTCCTGAGCGGAAGAGCAGATCATTCCATCTGTGTCGCAGAAAGCCAGAGTTGAAAGTTCAGCAACAGCAACGGAAAAAGAAAAGATGAGCATCGCTTGGAGGGAGACACGGAGAAGCAGAAAAATGAGACACAGGAGGAGGTGGGGGAGATAAAACACGGGAAGAACAGTCTGAGGTGAATAGAGAGTGAAAATTAAGACACCAGGTTTGATGGAAGTGACAGAGCAAAAACACAACTATCAATCACTGCTGTGGAAAGCTAAATACCAACTTTAAAATCTTTTTCCTGCTTCAGAAAGTCAGTAATCTGCAGGCAGAACCTGCTCCCTCCCCGTCTTCTTATCATATATTCCTGGGTAGTTATTACTGAGCTATATGGGAATTAATTAGCAAATAACTTATAATGGGTTTTCTGCCATGTTACATTTTTCCCTATTCAACAAATCTGATGGTGTTTGAATATACATTTATGAGAAGAGTGTGATGATTCAAAGAAGTCTAATTGAATAAAAAGCCATCCATACCAGGAGCATCACTGTAATGATAAACTATAAACTAGTGGTGGGGCGCTATTAAAACAAATAATCTATTTAATTAGAGACTTTACAATTATGGGCTGCCCGGTGGCGCAGTTGGTAGCACTGTTGCCTTGCAGCAAGAAGGTCCTGGGTTCAATTCCCCGGCCGGGGGTCTTTCTGCATGGAGTTTGCATGTTCTCGTGCCTGCGTGGTTTCTCACCGGGTACTCCAGCTTCCTCCCACAGTCCAAAGACATGCCTGTTAGGTTAACTGGTCTCTCTAAATTGCCCTTAGGTGTATGACTGAGTGTGTGCATGGTTGTTTGTGTGTTGCCCTGCGATGGACTGGTGACCTGTCCAGGGTGTACCCTGCCTCTCGCCCATAGACTGCTGGAGATAGGCACCAGCTCCCCCGCGACGCACTATGGAATAATCGGTAGAAAATGACTAACTGACTTTGCAATTATTTAACCATGAACAACCTTATTTTAGCATGTAGTAATAGCAATAGCATTATTTCACACAATAAGCAAAGTTTTACACTCCCAAAACATTTTTGTTACTGACTGAATCAGTAAATAGACATAAAATAATGCTGTACAACAAATTTTATCTCAAAGTGGTAGAAACTAGAATGCTGTGGCTTCCATGCTGTGGTTCAAGAGTCCAGATGCAGAGCAGGTAAGTAAACCTGCAGCTTTATACCAGGGATGCCGGATATACCGGCATCAACATCGGTATCGGCCCCGGACGTAAAACTGAGCAGATAACATTGACATTGTCATAACCATCTGTAAATGTTACTATAAAGCCCAGTGTTTAACTTTACTTTAATGCCGTTGTCGAGCGCCGTTTTATGACATTTTACGGTCATTTAACGGCCAACGGTCAAACACATGAAGGAGGGGAGTGCTATCCTCCTAATTTGTTCATTTTGAATTTGGTCAGCTGGTGACACAATCGATCAAATTTTCCCGATGGGAAGACAGGGTAAAGGGGAACCCTCTTGTCCAGACAGGATGTTCTTCTCCGGATACGCAATGGATTCCTGGCAGCAGTGGAAGATTGTGTGCCTGACAAACAATGTCAGTCGAGGACGTGGAAGATTTGTACATAATTGGATTTCTGATAACAGGATTTCTGCTTTTTGGAGTTGGTGGTTACTTGGCTTATCGAAAGATTTGTAAAACATCGGCTGCTGTTCAAAGCTGCCTGGGATGTTTGAAGGGATCTTTAGAGCTCTCAGCACTCAGACTGGTATGTTAAGAGAGCAGAATCGCAAGCTGGACGCGATCCTTGAACAGAATTGCAGGCTGGCTGCGTTTCCCGGACTCAAAGGTGATATGATTTAATCATGGAGAAAGTTGTTTGCTCAAGATCTACTGAAAGTACCAGAAATTTGGCTATTTGGATTTGAAATTGAGAATGCCAGTAAGACTTTGAAGGCAGGCGGAAAATCACAGCCGGCCTGAACCAAAACATTTGTTTATCTAATTCAGGCACCACGATACGGCCTTCACAGGCTTCTTATCAAAATATTTCTCCTGGATGTTCTGTAAATACGACGCTCTGCCCCAGCAACCCCCCTCATCTGTGAACTGTACTGTATGGCCGTTTGATAAAACTTCCATCTCTTCTTCAACGACAATGGCACCTTCGTCAGTGTTGACCGTCTAATTCTTTGCACACATGATCATACTTAAATATTGGCAGCCTCACGAGTCCACCATGCCCCTGTGAAATCTTATGTGTTGCTTTCCCATGCTCCATATTTTTACCTAAATGTGGATTTCATTTCTTAATTTCTTCTCCTTTTCATAGATTTTTAGATTTACCAGTGAAAGGAAAATACTAGTCTCTTAAAAATTTGAACAAAAGCTGTTTTTACACCAGTGACTCAGCTTCCTTACTTAGAACTCAGTGATTGCTTAGTTAAATTTCAATGGATGCAAATGACTGTTATTAATTTTTAGATTTCTCAGAAGGATTGTAGTATCATTTGATTTGTTTTTCTGTGTCTGTATTTGTGTTTATTTTCTTTGTGACTGAATTGTATTTGTATGTACAGAGCTTTGAGTGTCTCGTTACTGAAAAGCGCTATATAAATAAACTTACCTTACGTACAGTAGCTCACAGATGTGCTGCATTCACTTGCAGTTGGACATCTGAAATTTACTCATTTAAAACTAGTACAAATGGCATTTGGCTTTCTATTCCAAAGATTTATATTTATAGGGTTTTTATGCTGTGTCTTCTGTAATTAATGAAAATGAATGCATTGAAGACCCAGCCTTACTATAGACAGATCAGGCACAAAGTATGAGTATTACCCAGATTTTTGCCTAGTTGTCTTGGCCCTCCGCCACCTGCTGCTGTACACTACCAGTCAGCTGGATGTAAAAAAAAAACTCCTTTACTTATCCCATCCATTTGGAAATGTTTCCAGTTATAGATGTGCCCAATCCAAGCTACCATTTATTTCTGACCCGATATGACCTAATTTTCAAGTCAAGAATCAAGCTGAGGCCAACGGTCCATCCACTGATCTGGGTGTTGAGGCGCCGTGTTCCCAAAGGTCTCATTTTAGGTGATTTCTACTATTAATGTTTAAGCTAGTTTTATAAAGCAGACAGTGTAATCTCAAACTGTATAAAGGTAATCCTTCAAATATATGAACAGATGTATTTTTTTAAGATTTAGCAGTTAGTTTAAAGTTTTGAAAAAGGGACAGAGTCCATCAGGGAAGCTTGCTGTCAGTGGACAGTCTGCTGCTCAGCTTCACCTTCTTCTCAGAAATGTTAGAGCTGAGAGGAGAAAAACAAGCTAGCTATTTATGTGTTTTTCCAAACATTTAGAGCAGTTTTGTCAGACTGGTTCAGCAATAATAACTGAGGAGAAAACTCGGGAGATCTGCAAAGTAGCAGCAGGAAATCTAACGGGATTACAGAAAATTGCTTTAACCTTTTCAACCTTTATCAACCACAGAGCATACAGGGTAGTGGAATGTTGAAAAACTCAGACAAGGTAGGAATATATATACTCTAAAACCGAGCGTTGTTTTAAACAGGTTAAAACTGTACGTTCTTGACTGTATTTGTTTTATTTCGCTGTTTGGTCCAACATGTCCGTCTCTTGTGCAGCTTTTCAGACTATTTCACCAACATCTAACACCACCATAAAGCCACAGAGTTCACAGCAAACACCTCCGAATGTGAAAAATGGCTGAATGGATGATTCTAGTTCACTATTTTATTTTCTATGTATGTAGTAAATATAAATACAATCCGATAAGTGAGCAACCGCAGTTCAGACAGTACCTGTGTGGTTTATTTAGTGGTGAGCTGTCAGGGCCTTAAAAGGTATTCAGAGAAGGCGCTGTTGTGGTCTCAGAGATAAAATGATTAACAAATGAATAAATAACAATAAATACAAATATTATTATGTAACTAATTATTTTATATAAGTTAAAGTGATCAGAGAAAGGGTTTCAGCTATCAGGCAGGTAGAGAAAGCGCTGCTGTAAGGTGAGTCTTACCACAGGGTTTATTTATTTTTGCTTAGAAAACAACAAAAACACAAAAAAAAAAAAACACAAACTTAAAATAAAAGCAATTTTGATTTAAACAATATCAGACATTTACAATCTGATACCGGGTTTGGGTCGGAACGCATTAATCTTTGATTGATGCTTTTCTATTGCCTGCAGAATCACAGGAGGATCCCCCATCGCTCTTACTACGGTAATTCTGTTTAAACCTAGAGTTGGTGAGCAACACGCAGCATGTCTGTTAAATGGCTGACTGCAGGCTCTTCCTGAGCAGACTAATTGCCCAGCTACCATCAGCTTGTTCTAGTTCTAGTCACTTTATAAAGAACAGAAAGAGAAAAAGTTTGGATTTATTGCACAATAAGTTCAAATGACTAAATTTAGCAGGTTTATTTAACATTTTTCTGTTGTCACAAAATGATGTAAAATTAAGTTTGCAGCTATCTATAAGCAGGGGTCTCAAACTGCACTTCTTTATAAGCTGGTGTCATCTTCCTTTAGGACCCTGATCCAACATATCCGAACCAAATGGCTGAATTACTTCCTCAGCATGCAATCAATCTCCAGAGTCCTGCTAATGGCCTAATGATTAGGTTTAGGTCTGTGGAAGCAGAGACATATCTTAAAGTTGCAGGCCCTCGAGGACTGGAGTTTGAGACTCTGCTACTAAACGTTTAAAGAGTAACAATACTGTCTGCGCCCTTTAACAGGACTATGAATGATCCATCATGAACATATTTGATTGTGGTGTTGATTACGCCTCCACCAAACAACCAAAGTTTTCTTAGAATATGTGAATTAAGGATAAATATGTCAGCTTTTGGCAAACTGTATCCAAAAGTGCTATTTATCAGCATCCAAAAGCTGTTGTGCTCTGACTCATTAATCCTGCAGCCCTGCGCTGCCTCTCGCGTGATGTTCAGGTTACATTTTCAGGGAACCTCAGGAATATCCAGAAGACCTCCAGCTACTGAGCAGGATGAAACCCCGGGGCTTCCTCAGAGGTTGGAAGACATTTGCTGGTTCATCAACAAGAAACCTGCAATTAGCTTGGAGTACGTCCACGTCCTCGAGAAATGACCCTGAAAGACGTTTTTTTTTTTTTTTATTTGGCAGCAACGTCCTCCTGGTTGCCAGCCTTCCTCCCCCTCCCCACACATGCTCATTCTTTAATGAGATGTCACATTTGCCTCCTGTGGAGTCAACATGCTTCTTCACATCTACATCCTTCCAGAGGCACTGATCACATTTCCATTTCAAAACCAGTAACATTCTCATTACCTTGACCTCACCTCTAACAGCTCTTCTCATTATTTTTGCACCGCTTACTTTAAATGTAGCAAAATGTTGATTTTGTTTGGAATAATTGCAGATACCAGCTGCTGGAAAGGAGGAGCAGAGGGAGGAGGAAATGAGCATTGATGTGCTTTAATCCTTTTGGATTATTATACAGATCCATTTGTTTATTTTAATGTGTTATAGTGATGCACTTAAGTCTCCAGTCATCCTTTATTTCTTCATCAGGACCAATTCAAAATATTAGATGGAAGTCAGGATGCTTTGAAGAACACTTCAACGGTTCTCCAGGCGTTTTGAAGGTCTATCTTTAGTCTATTATTTAATTCTTTGGCAGCTTTTTTACTCTCGATCATCCAGAGTTGCTTCGGATGCTGAAATGTTGGGTGGGCATATCTGATGCAGCACTGAACTATATTTAATTTTAAATCCGCCTGGAGTGCCACAGGGTTCTGTTCTTGTTCCTATTTCATTTATGCCTTACTTGCCACTATATTTAAGATTGTTCAAGTATTTCACCTACCACTGTTATGCTGATGCTATTTATAGTTTTATTACTTCTAAACGTCAGCGGATTTTGAAAGATTTAGTCCAACACTTTTGTTTGACATGCATAAAATTATGTGTGAACATTTTTTGAACTGAATGGGGAGAAAATGCAGGTTCCTAATTGAGCTCTGGATAGCTTGGTCCCCCGGATTGTTGGAAACCTGGGTTTGATTCCTGAACATATTAAACACACATAAACAAACTGAGTTGACATTTGATGATCATTTAAGATTTGTCTGTTACACCAAAAGCACTTTGATTATCATGTTTAATTGTTAAGGAATATTGTTTAATAGAGCACTACAATATCCACCACTGTGATGGAAATTGCTAATCATGCTATTATTTCCTCATGGATAGATTATTATAATTCATTAGTATAAACCTCTGCAGCTGCTCCAAACTGCAGCTGCTAAGCTTTTGGCTGATCTTTCTGCACTATGTCACTGTGCAGCACAGAGTGAGTTTTTCAAGGTTCTGGTTTGAACCTTGAAAGGCTTTAAAGGCTGGAACAAGATTTATAGTCTAGGATCCAACAAAGTCCTGCACCAGGTTGATAAACTGAATAATTCTAATGAATACCTGTTATAGATGCAATGTTATCCCTGTTCATGCACGTGTTTTACAGTGTTATAGCACTAGTTCTAATTTTCACAGGAGAAATAATTCATTTTCTGAAGAACTAAACCTGCATTCAGGAGAGCTAGGTGGAGATCTTTACGGATTCTCCTAATCGTCAGAAACATTTTATCCTACTTTCATTTGGTTACTCTTTAGTAGAATTGCTATAATAGATCTTTTAGACACCACCGTTAGGGTGACCAGGGAAGGGAGTAATTATGTGGTTTTTTATCATCCTCATCATCAAGTAAAAGTAATTTAAGTTTTTGCTATACCAGAAACAACTTAGCATTGTTGTCTTGAAACATCCAGACCTCAGGGTTAATGGCTATTTAAATAGCAGAATAATGCTCTGTGAGTAACTCCAATTATACTTCCAGAACACCGGGAACAACAAAGAAGTCACCTTCGATTCTTGAAATATTCAATCTAGTCAAGCATACCTGGAATGTTCTGAACTAAAAAGCCTGATCCGTAAAGGCTCCACATCTTCCAGTACCTAAAGAACCTTCTACTGATGTTTTGAAGCTAGATCAAATATTAAGCTGGACCGATGGATTTAATTTGATGCACAGTGGCATTATGACCCTGGATTAGCTCCAGATTTATTGGATCGGCCAGAATAAACTGAGTATGTGTGGGTCAGAGGCAGAACTTGTCCTACGATCATTAATACTCCCAAATCGACATTAGCTTTTGATAATGAGGCCGAAGGTGAGGAGCTCCATCAGTAATTCGTTAAGGATGTGTCCTGGCCACCCTACTTTGGTGTTTTTCTAGGGACATCCCACTGGGAGATCGCCTTCTGAAGGGACTATATATGTCCCCTCTGGCAAAAACTTTCCAATTAACCCATAAATATTCAGTTAACTGAGAAAAGAAGTTGATCCTTTACATCCAACGGCCAGAGGAGGCCTACTGTATGTTAAGAGCTTTAGCAAAAACTTGATTTGAATCCCAAGTTTTTAAAATGCAACAAATAAGCCACAACTCGCTCCACAGAGTGGTATGATGCCTGTGTTCAATCAAGCCTGTCTTTTTCACTGTGAATGACCCTTAATCCTCCTCAGCCAACACTGACATGACCGCAGCGTCCTCACATTCCTTCATAATCAGACCGGCAGCCAGGAAATGTAAACACTCAGCGGGCAGCTGTCGCTCTCTGTGTGTCAACAGCCTTTTATGACCCCTCCCCCCTCCTCTCTAATTGACACAACATTAGGCTTGTTGGAGAGCGAGAGGCATGGCGAATATTTATCAGCGAGGACGCAGTCGGTCGACCTGGAGCAAGACATCACTAATGCGACGGGTAAACATCACTGTTGGGGCTCTTTGTCTCAATTAATGCAGCGTTCTTAATGAAATGCTCCTTTACTTTCTGTATCTAAGGCTGTTTTTTTATTAGCTGGGAGTGGAGGGGCTGATGTGTCATGCTCCGTCGGTGGAGGAGGGTTCACATTAAAGAGGGTGGAGGCATGATGATGACAGAGGGAGGGAACGTGTAAAAAGTGAGTAAAGGACAGAAAAAGTACAAGATGACATTGAAGGAAACGAAGTGAGAAAGAGGAGGAGGAGATTAAAGCAGGAATGCCGAGTTAGATAATATTAAGAGTCATGAGAGTGATAAAGAAATGAATCATTATTGCAACAAGCAGGACTGAAAACATCCCTGAATATCTGTTACAATAGGGTGTAACCAGTAACCTGGGCTCTCTGTGCTCCCAGTACTCCCACTAAGATTAGACCGACGTCTCTGTGTTTGTGTGAGAGCATTACGGAGGGGGGAGGTACCCCAGGAAACCTCGGCTGAGGCTGAAACACATACAGACTGAACAGTTGGACCACAGTAGCAGCTTTAGGCAGAAACTGAAAAACAGACAGTATCTGCTGGCTGATGCATCAGGCAAATATTTGCCATCGTTGAAATATTAGCCAACGGCGAGCTCTAAGCATGCCTACTGTGACGTGTTCATGGCCTGCATGGTTTTTGAAATCTCTCAGTACATGCAGAGCTTTATTGAGCAATGACTTTCAACCAGCGACAAGACTCAGAGCAAACAGTGAAAACACTCCACCGCCAGGTGTCTGGAGGCAGGGCAGAAGAAAAAGTTGCAGCTTCTGATCCCAGGTAAAAACAAACTGAAATCAGCCTGAAATATCGACAATCAAATGCCTTGAGTCTTTAAATATCAGCACCAAAACGTTCGTAGGAGAGGTTCAGAGCAGGCTTTTAGTGAGCCAAGACCGATTTTTGGTTTCCTTTGAGGTCTAATTCAAATATGCCAGCCTTCCTATAACAAGATTACAAGATTTTCCCCCATTTAGGCATAATTATCTAGTTTGTCTTAAACTCAAATCAAAGCGCGTTAAAGAACATGATGAGTGATTATGTGTTTATAGATGATGGGAGCTTTGAGTTATGATGCATTCAATCTGCAGGAAAAACAAACCAATCAGAGCCAATCAAGTGAAAACTGGTGGGTTTTGGCCACCGGCTGATTGGTGCATCGCTTGTGACGAGCTTTGGTTGAAGTTGCTTTAAACTGGATTTGGGTTCAGTGTTCAGAGACAGAGGAAGCGTGGCATGTGGGACGCTCTCTCCAGTGGATTCATTTTGAACTGCGCCTTTCAAACAAACATGCGAAGCTCGGCGACAAGCTGGTCCAACGGCGTTGAATTAGTGACCTTTCACATTTACCTGGAGGCTGAGAGATGATACCCATCAAGTGTGGAGACAAGGAAAGACGTTCTGTGCACCTTATAACGTTTTTTTTCCCGTTTTTTTTAGGTGTCTATTTGGTCGGTCGGTCTACGTTCCTACCCTCACCTATGGCCATGAACTTTGGGTCATGACCGAAAGAACGAGATCCCGGATACAAGCGGCTGAAATGAGCTTCCTCTGTAGGATGGCCAGGCACTCCCTTAGAGATAGGGTGAGGAGCTCGGCCATCCGGGAGGGGCTCGGAGTAGAGCCGCTGCTCCTCCACATCGAGAGGAGCCAGTTGAGGTGGCTCGGGCATCTATACCGGATGCCTCCTGGACGCCTTCCTTGGGAGGTGTTCCAGGCACGTCCCACCGGGGGGAGGCCCAGGGGACGGCCCAGAACACGCTGGAGGGACTATGTCTCTCGGCTGGCCTGGGAACGCCTTGGGCTCCCCCTGGAGGAGCTGGAGGAGGTGTCTGAGGAGAGGGACGTCTGGGCGTCTCTGCTGAGTCTGCTGCTGTTGTGTTTTCATCACAAGAAGATGTAACCGAATAAAACCAGCGGCACAATCTTTTTCAAATTTTTCTAACTGAAGCATTTGTTTTCTATCATTTTAGACCGATCAGAGCTCCTAGAAACCTGTGATTAATAATTCATAAGGTCTTAATGTTTCCCTGGGGTATGCATATGGCGCAAAACAGAGGCTCACGTTTATGAAACATCCACACACAGGAAGGAAAGATGATAAGGGAGGTAGAAGATCAAACTCCAGAGCTCGCTGTTGGAGAACTGCAGCCACCAAAGAGTGGCCCAGTCTCCAGAACAACCACTAGATACCAACTGGTTATTTGGAAGGCAGGTCAGGAAATGTCCTACCATCACAAACGTAAACATGTGAGTTTGTTAAACTCTGCTGGGTTCCTCAACTGGAACTGTGAGCTTTGACGGTTGAACTGCTCAGTCACAAACCCTCCAAGTGCATCTGCTGTGAAACTAAGGATCAATGTGTGGAAAAGCACCTTATTCCTGCTGTCAAGTACAGTAGAGAATCTGTGATGCTGCGGGCCTGTTTCCTATCCAAAGGCCCCCTTTCAGCAGGTTAATCCGAAACATGTGGCCAAATCAACACAGAAATGGAAAACCCCCTTCAGAGTGAAGTCAGTACTAAGGTTTCTACCTCTTTCCAAGCAGGGTTTTCCTGCTGTTTTCCACATCTGAGGCTGTCCAGCTAAAACCGCATTAAAAAACTCTCTGAAACATCAGGAGATAAACAGAGTTCAGATTCTGCTCCTGTTCTGCTTCCGTTTCTTGGTTTGCTGCCATTTCCGTGACCCTTGTGGGTTTGCTGGGTTCCAGCTGCAGATGTGAAGCGGATGTTTGTCCAGTCAGGCTCATATCTCACCAAATAAATGTGCAGTAAATTATTCAACCCACATACGACAAGTTGCATCGAAACAGAACTTAATTCACACCGATAGGATATCTGCAGGACATGGGAGGAGACACTGAACCCAAATGTTGACATCCTGACTTTCCCACAACCTTCTGATCTGCTTTTAATTCTGTCAGGAATCCCCACTGAGATGCTGAAATTACCCCACACACACACACACACACACACACACACACACACACACACACACACACACACACACACACACACACATCCGTGTTTTACTATCTTTATGAGGACTTTTCGGTTACTTCCATTGACTTCCATTCATTTTCCTTGATTTTTAGTGCCTAACCCTGACCCTAACACTAACCCTAACCAGTTAATACCTAATCCTAACAATAACTCAATTCATACCCTAGTCCTAAACCTAACCCCTGTCCCAAGAACGGAATTTGAAAAAGTGAGGACCAGGAAAATGTCCTCACTTTGTCAAAATGTCCTCACTTTGCGATAAAAATACGAAAAATGGTTCTCACTCAGCAACAAGTACAAGAACACACACACACACTTAACCGCTCTAAAAAGACAAGCTAGCCATCAACAAACTGCTGACAACTCAGAGCATGGCGCTTATTTCGTCTTCAGTAAACCCTGAGGAGAGTCTCGATGTGTTCAGTGAAAAACCCAACATTTGGTTTCATTTAGCAGATCTCATCTTACTGCTGTGTTTTAGACTGAGAGGAACAAATGAAGTGAAGACTCAATGAACATTTGGGACGCTAAATCTTCATTCATGTTTTATTCATCGGCTCCCGGTTGATAAAAGCCGATACTGAACAGATATGGAGGGATTTAAACACAGTTAGAGGACAATGAATTTATAAAGTCAGATTTATTAGGTTTGTCACGTATTTACCCTGGATTTATAGTAAGACTACAACTCATGTTAAAAAGGACTTAAATACATATTCTGGCACTATTTTGTTCAAGCTTAAGAGAACAAAATTCAAACAGGAACTCCAGATTAATTCTGGCAGAAAGTACAAAAAAACAGGAACCAGTAAAAGCAACTGGATGAAATGGGATTATACCCTGCTGGAACCGAATTATGTTTATTGTTACTGATCTGGAGCAGAAGCACTAAAACTAAACTTGATTTCATTTAGGTGAGGACCAACAGATCTTTCTGCCGCAGATAAGATACTAACTGTTCATAAATGCTCAATAAAACCCAAAAAAACCTGAGCTATCCCTTTAACGCGTTGCAACAAGCTCCAACAACTGGTTTTATTCAGCTGAGGTTTTTCTCTGATTGATCACTTCAGTTTAGTTTTACTTTTTAGTGATTGTTTTGTCTTATAAAAGTTTAATTTTATTTAATATTGACCTAATTTTTTAATTTTACTTCAGTTTTTTCTGTTCTGGGATATGTTATTTACTTCTTTAATTATATTAGAACATTTCATGTATTTACATCTGTGGTCTTACTTTTTATTGAATAATTGTTGCGATTAAAATCACCCAGGCTGAAGTCACCGAGGTGGTTAAGCTCCGCGGTGGCAAGGCTTCGGGGGTGGATGAGATCCGCCCTGAGTACCTCAAGTCTCTGGATGTTGTAGGGCTGTCATGGTTGACACGCCTCTTCAACATTGCGTGGCGGTCGGGGACAGTGCCTCTGGACTGGCAGACTGGGGTGGTGGTCCCCTTTCATAAGAAGGGGGACCGGAGGGTGTGTTCCAACTACAGGGGGATCACACTCCTCAGCCTCCCTGGTAAGGCCTACGCCAGGGTATTGGAGAGGAGAGTCCAACCGATAGTCGAACCTCAGCTTCAGGAGGAGCAGTGTGGTTTTCGTCCTGGCCGTAGAACACTGGACCAGCTCTACACCCTCTACAGGGTGCTCGATGGTTCATGGGAGTTTGCCCAACCGGTTCACATGTGTTTTGTGGACCTGGAGAAGGCATTCGACTGTGTCCCTCGTGATGCCCTGTGGGGGGTGCTCCAGGAGTATGGAATCGGGGGCCCTTTACTAGGGGCCATCCGGTCTCTGTACGAGCGGAGCAGGAGTTTGGTCCGCATTGCCGGCACTAAGTCGGACCTGTTCCCAGTGCATGTTGGACTCCGGCAGGGCTGCCCTTTGTCACCGGTCCTGTTCATAACTTTTATGGACAGGATTTCTAGACGCAGCCAAGGGCCGGAGGGGGTCGGGTTTGGGGACCAGTGGATTTCGTCTCTTCTTTTGCAGATGACGTGGTCCTGCTGGCCCCCTCTAGCCAAAACCTACAGCATGCGCTGTGGCGGTTCGCAGCCGAGTGTGAAGCGGCTGGGATGAGGATCAGCTCCTCCAAGTCCGAGGCCATGTTACTCGACCGGAAAAGGGTGGCTTGTCCTCTTCAGGTTGGAGGGGAGTTCCTGCCTCAAGTGGAGGAGTTTAAGTATCTCGGGGTCTTGTTCACGAATGAGGGAAGAATGGAGCGGGAGATCGACAGACGGATCGGTGCGGCTGCCACAGTAATGGGGGCGCTGTGCCGGTCCATTGTGGTGAAAAGAGAGCTGAGCCGAAAAGCAAAGCTCTCAATTTACTGGTCGGTGTACGTTCCTACCCTCACTTATGGCCATGAACTTTGGGTCATGACCGAAAGAACGAGATCCTGGATACAAGCGGCTGAAATGAGCTTCCTCCGTAGGGTGGCCGGGCACTCCCTTAGAGATAGGGTGAGGAGCTCGGCCATCCGGGAGGAGCTCGGAGTAGAGCCGCTGCTCCTCCACATCGAGAGGAGCCAGTTGAGGTGGCTCGGGCATCTATACCGGATGCCTCCTGGACGCCTTCCTTGGGAGGTGTTCCAGGCACGTCCCACCGGGAGGAGGCCCAGGGGACGACCCAGGACACGCTGGAGGGACTATGTCTCTCGGCTGGCCTAGGAACGCCTTGGGCTCCCCCTGGAGGAACTGGAGGAGGTGTCTGGAGAGAGGGACGTCTGGGCGTCTCTGTTGAGTCTGCTGCCCCCGCGACCCGGTCCCGGATAAAGCGGAAGACGACGAGTACGAGTAAAATCTATGTTCAAATTGTCATTTACTGATAAATTTATTCACTGGTAGTTGTTTTCTGTGTTTTGTTTCTGAATTTTTATATTTTGTCTTTAATGTCTTTTTTTTATTAGCTTTTTTTATTATTTTGTTTTTTTAATTTTCAGTGTATTTTTATCGTCAATTTATTTCACTAATAAAATCTGCATAAATCTGTATTTATTGCCTAATTTTATTTTACTTAATTTAAGTAAGTTTTATTAATTCTAATTATCTCTTAATGTATTAAAGGTAAATGATTTCCAACCATTCATGCAGTCATTGAATAACTTACTCAACAGAAATAAGGAGAAAAGTTGAACAGCTAGTAGCTGAAAACAGCTACCAGATTACAGCCAAACAGAACAAGTGTTTCATATTTAAAAAGATCGCAGATAGTAACATCCCTACAAGGCGTCTGATATGAAACATCTGCAGGAAATGCTGAGCTTGTAATTTAAACACTGTTTAAACAGCAAAGATAAGCAGGATTTTAAAAGGCAAACAGAGGAGAAAAACTGCCTTTGTCAGTGTAAGTTGTGGGGTTGTTGTTTAATGTTCCCGAGAAAAGGCCAACAAGCAAACCTGAGGAGGCCAAGACAAGCGAGAACGAAGCGAAGTAGGAAAAACGAAATAAAGAGAGGAAGGCAAGGAGCCAAGCCCAGAGGGATCCAACACACAGGAAATGAGAACAACATGAACTGTAAGCAAACTAAACACAGAGAGCTCTGCTGAAAACACAGCATAAATACTCGGTGAAAGCAGCAGTTACACAACATGCCTGCTTACTGCTCTGTTATGGTGCTCATGTGACCCTGATGCCTTCAACATGACTCAGAAACTAAGGAACGAAATCTCTGCAAGCATTTGAGGCAACTCCAGAAAGCAAAACTGAAACAAAGAGCTTTCCAGCAGCAACATCTGCTGGGAGATGAACTGTTTCAGTCAGACATTGGTGACACAGGTGGCTTTGATTATCAGGAAAAAAACTAAATGCGTGTGATCAGCTGGAGAACAACAACTTTTCAGCCCGTTCAATAAGACCAGGATAACAGCACTAATCTGATCTGGAGGTATTCACCAGAAAGTAGCAAAGATTAAGGTTTAACACAGCTGGATAATCCCCGTTAGCCTTCATAAATGGGTCAGAACCGAGAGACAAAGAAGAACCCACTCTGGATGAAGGGCCCCGGGTGTTTTAAAGTGATCCAGACACAGCACCAACCTCAGCACACTGAGCTTACAGTTAGTCTTTCCCACTGAAGACAATAATAACCATATATGTCAATAATAAACCAGTTTCAGTTGCTGCCACTGTTGACTCTGCAAGGTGTGGCTCCTCTCTGCTTACAAAGCCTAAAGACAGTCACTCGCCAAACATCCCAGAGCCTGCAGCTGCAATCGGAATCACCTGGAGGAGGATCGGTGCTGGGAACGTTGCTTTAATCCGACAGTCACAAAAACAACCAGTAAAAAGACATGAAAAAGCAACACGGGAGACCATGCTAACTCCATACAGAAAGGCCCCAGGCGGGGATTTAAACCTAGAACCTTCTTGCTGCAAGGCAACAGCACCACAGCTGCTCCAACCTGCAGCCTATACTTAAAATATTCATCTGCTAAATGGGAAGGATTTATTTAAGATATTTTAAATTTCCCTGCGACCCACTATGGAATAAGCGGTAGAAAATTACTGACTGACTATTTTAAATGTATTTAATTTTCATCAGCCTTGTGTGCACATTTTTACATTTAGTACCTTTGAAAAATAACATTTAAGCAGATATTAAACATCATTTTCAGGAAGTAGTGAAGACGTGCAAGTGAACACTCGATGAGACACCTTTCTTCTTCATGCTTATATTCTTCTCGATCAGCGCAATACTGCCCCCCAAAACAATCCGTTGCAACTGCATGGCGTCGTTTGGACCGGCCTAAAAATAAAGCTCTAGTCAGCATGTGTGTCCATGATTAGCATCACCGCATGATACAATAAACACAACAAGTCATGCTTCGGCCCACCCTGCACCACACTGAGGGAGAAAAGGCCCATTTATTAATGAGAAGATGAGTCCTGAAGGAGAGAAGTGGAGGATTGTGGTTTCCTGTGTGGCGGCGAGGTCAGAACACGGCTAGGATCGGAACAACGTGAACTTCGTTCAGGAGCTGGCGTCTGTGTGCAAACCTTACCACTAAGTGTTTGGGAAGGAAGCAGACCACATGTGAAACAGACATGTATTCAGCCTCAGGCCACCGTGCAGGTTCTTAATGTTGCACAACGGTCACACACCTCGACTAACAGCCAAGGATTCAGAAAGAAAACCTGCCGACAGAGCCGCGGCGGGATCACAAGATAAATAAAAAAAGTCTTGTGTCGTCTGCTTTTACCGTCCACCTTCCTCATTTTAAACCCACGCTGCACAATCTGCTGTCTTCATCAGAACAGATGAGTTAAAAAGTTTGAACAGCTGTTTGTTGGATCTCACCACCAACTTCTCAGCAGCTCCTCAAGCCTTCAGGACGGTTTCCTCCCCACAAACAGCACAGCAATGGAGCTGCTGGCATCAGAGCTGCTTTCATTACATGACGCGTGGTTTTAATTTAGAGCCCACACACACACACACACACACACACACACACCTCATCACCTTTCAGAGCTCAGAATGATGGAGATCTGGTGCTCTTCATGCTACGCTCTCAGACATGTGCCGAGTCAACAGTCCAACCCTCAGATCTTATCCGGGCTGAGGTTGTGATGTCAACAAAAGATGCAGGTATGCAGAAATGCAAAGTTTAGATTCCAACCTTCTAAAATGAAATTATCCTCAAATCTGATTTTTACTAAACAGAAAGAAAAGCATCACAGTCCAGGTTGTTGGATGATGCATTTCTTTTAATTTTACTTAATAAAAGTTAAATAAAGGTTTGGGGGTATATGAATAAATAGGGAACAATCCTGTAAATCCTTCCCTTTCTGTTGGAAAGAACCTGCTGTGTATTATAAACAGACACTATAGTGGAAAAAAGAATTATAATAAATAATCAGAATAAGCAGTTAAGACCTCAAAGTAAGTCAGAAATCTGTACCGGCCAGAAACAAAAAACTGATTGGTACACTCTGCTTTAAAATTGTTACAAAAAGGATAAATCTTAAAGTAAAACATAAAAACTAAACTATTTCTCCTCCTCACATATAAAGCCCTTAATGATCTAGCTCCATCATACATCAGAGATCTGATTGGTCCATATGTTCCTAACAGAGCACTTTGTTCTCAGACTGCAGGTTTACTGGTGGTTCCTAGAGTCTCTAGAAGTAGAATGGGAGGCAGATCCTTTAGTTATCAGGTTCCTCTCCTGTGGAACCAGCTCCCAGTTTTAGTCCGTGAGGCAGACACCCTGTCTACTTTTAAGGCTAGGCTTAAAACTTTCCTTTTTGATAAAGCTTATAGTTAGAGTAGCTTAGGTTATCCTGAGCTATCTCTGTAGTTATGCTGCTATAGGCTTAAGCTGCTGGAGGACATAATGACCACTTTCACCATCTTCGCTACATTCTCACACTACTCTCCAATTTTGGATTATTTGCTGTTATTTCAGCTTTTAACTTTGTTCTCTCTTTTCTCTTCCTAGAAGCTACACCTGGAATGGCTCAGTGTCTACCTGTGACACCTTTCTGGAGAGGGGAATCATCCAAGCTTTTGCTGGCAACAACTTAATGCTCACCTTCTACTGATGATCCACATAGCCCTGTCTTTTAGTGTTTAACCCTTTCTCTCTCCTAGACATGGCTACTGACTGAGCTTTTACTGTAACTAACTATGTGCTCTCTTTCAGACTCTAACCTTGAAAACTGTCTCAGAGTTTATCTGTTCTTTACTCCTAGATGAAACGACTAAAGGAGCTACATACATTAACATTTACTTTTCCTTCCCATAGAAAGTACTCATGGATCAGTGCTTCTGTTTCAGAAGCTAATCTGAGCGACTGAAAGTCGGAGCTTTTATGTTTAAGTCAATCTGCACAAAGAAAGGAGTCAAGGACGCAACCTGCATACCCCCAAACACACAGACAACTCATGTTGCTCCAACTACTGCAAACACAACCTTCGGTCACCCGCCGAGACCTAGAAACACGTCACATCTGGACTCAGCAGATCACAGTCCAGTTCCTGCTGCCTGCCAGCGTTTACCGCGCTAAAACACAAACCCTGTGCATGACTTTCAAAAAGTGGGTTCTGATTTATCCAATTGTGTCGATATTTCAAAATAAAAGCATCCGAACTGGAATATTACAACTCTTTATAAATTGGTGTTAATCAGCCTGCAGCTGGTCCAGAATGCTGCAACTCGTCTTCTAAATAAACTCATCACCATCTCCTTAAGCTAATTAATTGACCTTTATCTCATTAAATGTTTGTCAGGCTCTAAGTGGCATCTTATTAATGAAGACGAATAAATAATAGGTCGACTGAAGATTTGTTAAATACTTGTTTTTATTTCAGTAGATAAAAACTGGAAAATGAGCTCTATTGGCAGCCAGTTTGTTTCAGGCCAGGTGGGCTCCAGTCTTTTTCCTACAGTATCGTTCATTTAGATCCAAAACAACCCACTTCCACACTGATGCAACATCCACCTTAACAGCAGCAACTCTCACTTACGGATCATTTTCTACACAGCATCTCTTTCCTCTGGCTTCTCGCTGCCACTGGAGCCCGTGAGGATGATGAGGATGGTGGATTTTTTTGTTGTTGCTTTTCCTTAAATGAGGCACCTGATTACTTTAGTTTTGGGACCCTGTTGGGGCTCAATGATCTAAAAATCACAGTTTCTGTAACATTAGAAGCTCCTCGGATCTAACATCAGACCCGTATCAGTTGGCAGGTTTTAACCCGTTCTACAGGTTTTGTCCCGTATTTTGTCTGGGGAAGAATAAAGGAAATCTCAGTTGTGAAAATGAAAACATGTCTGAATATAGACCCGAACTATATTAAAGACTTGAGACTTGACTTGGACTCGTGGTCTGAGACTCTAGTCTTAGAACCAGTTTTTATCATGTAATGAAAAATGAAAAGAAGCCGATATGTGAGCTCCAGACTGTTTTACTGTGAAAGGACGAGCTTGGTTAGTAGCCAGTGATGCTGGTGGATTATTATGGGATGTTTAGGGCTCATAACAACCTGTTCATGTTAGCTGTGGCTTCATAATAATGACCACATGAATGTCTCTACAACTAAACGCTGAATTAAAAGGACTTTGGATCATTTCCCTCGTTTCTAAGCTAGCTGCTACATTACAAGGACCCTTCCTGTTGAAAATATCAAAATAAAAGCACCTGTTCCGTTCATTCAGACGTTTACCTTTCATCTATTTACTTCCTACACTTTGCCTCATTTAATCTTTTTCTGTTATTTTTCTTAGAGCAGAAAAGCCTTTTTATATTTCTAATGGGGCTAATACTATATTTGATCAATTTCTAAAATAATATAAAGCAGCCTTTAGCAGTTTTTGCATGTTGAATTAAATATTTCGAACATAATCGTTTCAGAAAATGAATAGATTTTAAATAAATCTACTAAATGTTAATGTAATTATGTAGGCCTGAGGACAAACAGTACAGCTTTGGATTCCTAACCTACAGCGACGAGGCTAACTAACTAGAGTTAGAGGTGACCTAGATGTTGGTCAGAAAATGTTCATTTAAATCATTGGAGACTTGACTTGGAAAAATGGACTTGTGAACATCCCCATCTGAAACTGATCATTTAAAATGCCTTGATCAGAACCCTGAAGAGACATCCCTACTGGAGTCAAATGTACCTGGTGGTAACTCTGCAAGCATTTAGGTACATATGTTTACCAGAACCTGGATAACTAAACACAAAACAGCTAAACTTACACTACACGAAGTTAATATTAAACTTATATATCTAAATATGGGTCTGTTTCTACACTTTATTCATGTTTTTGTAATTAAAATGGAATTTATGGAAGAGAACATGAGAAGGTTTAGCCACTGATTGAGCCACTATTAATTTGTTAGAGTAAAAAGAAAAACTAAACTATGAGCAACAATTACAACAATTATTCCCCTGTTATAATTAGAATAATGTTACAATTAGTCAGGCACAGCTAGCTTACTGTACTTATAAAAGCAGCAGTAGCTTAATAACAGTGGTAAATGGTGCTGTTTTAGTTTCCACACAAGGTTAATTTTCTTGAAACTGAGGAATAGTTCGGTAACCTTCGGTAGGGCAGGGTAGAACTGTAGGAATACGAAATACTTAAATATTTTAGCGTTTTGGAACATTTTTATACCTCAATGTCAATAAGTGGTCCATGCTTACTAAACACAGCTGCTGGCTTATTTAAAATGATGCAACACAGGATAAAAAAAGGACTTCTTATATAAACTTGATAATACTTGCTCTCCAAGTCTGTCCCATCTGTGTGCGCAGCATTGAAATGCAGAAAGCATCTGTTTCTGGAACGTTCAACACGTGGCTGATTTTAAATTTAACATCTAAGATCATAAAACGTTTGTCTATTTTAACTCTGCTTAACGCCAGAATAAAACTCTCACATGTATCCATCCCCTTACTTAGTGATCCTCTGCAACAAGCCCACACAATAGACTCACACAACGAGAGCAGCTAGTAATTAACGGCATTGTATGAAATCAAATGAAAATAGAACTTGGCTGGAATCATTAGACTGAGGGGCATTGTAGCTCTCCTCCTCCGCTCCTTTTTGTCTTTGCATTTCCTTTCATGTTGCCCATTCTTTACCAAGCAAAGCCTTTTATTCAGTTAATGATTACTCTGTCTTTCTGGAGTGCAACGCCTCATATCTGCGGAGCACGTTGACTGACGGCATCCTAAATTAACGGGGAGAGACGGAGACGGCACCCAGGTTGCTAAATGGCCTTCCACGCTCCCCGCTCTTCACTCGGCGGAGGAGTATCCATCATCATGAGCTGCTGAGAGCGTGACAGGTAGCTACAAGGAACGTGCATATGTATCAGCAGTCACGATGATGAAGTTTAAAGGCCATCCGGGGTGAAATAAAATGACGCTTCATGGTTGGAAGACTGCAGACATTGCACTCTTGGGAGTTTTGCAAAAGTGTGATGCTGACAAAACTGATGTACAAATTGTTCTATCAACAAGACAATGTGGTCTGTGTTGATGGGATTTTTCCCCGCTCCCTCCCTGAGAATTATAAAGTGGCAGACAGACTGAGGAAACAATAGGGAACAATCTGCAAAATGTCGACGTTGCATGAAAAGTCTCTCGTCTCTTCTGCCCTTTTTCCATTTCTGCTCCATGAGAAACCATCTCCAGCATGAACACGCTCCACAAGAGATGAGAAATCTCTTTCCCGACAGCCACGGAAATAAATGACATTAAATCGACAGATTATTCCATGATTTGTCACAACGAGGCTGCGAATGACAAAGGTAGCGTTTTGTATTTGAATTGAAAGTGTCAGTGACGAGCCTCCTCTATTTCCAAGCCATTTAACGGTCAATTATAAGGTGAGCGGACATACTTTGTAGCAGCTGCAGAAAATGACCCAGAGGCCTGGAGAGTAATGGTAATTCTAGGGAACAAGGTGGTTAATTCGGACAAAAAGTACTGAAACTTCATGGTTAGCAACTGAATTTGGTTTTATGTCTCTTTCCGAGCCCAGAAGGGAATTTATTGCCTTTAATAACTTTCAAAATGACTGAGTGACAGAGTAATTAATTGTTGCAGCTCTGCTTCTGGAGTTCGCAGCATAGGCAGCAGGGGTCCCTGAACGGCTCAGGACTCTCTGTACGATCAGCTCGCTCAGGGCTGTACTTTCTCCCCTCCACAAAGCCGACGCCAGATAAAACCTGGCAGGACGATGCATTCCCGACTTCCTTACTTGGGGGTCGGCATGCAGCCTTGTCCTTCACACACAGACGAGCTCTGAAGCTGCCATTTATTGTGAAACGAACCTTCAGGGTCACGATGTCAGGCTCTGTTAGGGCCCACAGGAGACCCAAATGTGACCAGAAATGGTCAATTTTAAAATCCCTCCACAGTTTGACTTCAGGTAAATCTGATAACAAATTTATATTTTCCACAAAAAAAAAACCAACAGGGAACTCGCATCTTTTCCCTCTAGATATTTTTCCGGGTTATTTAAGAGTCCCTGTTCAATTCTACTAAAAGGCAGTACCTTGTAAATGCTTAAACTTGGTCCCAGCTGGAGTTTCTACAGGACAGCATTAATCTGCTGCTCCGACAAAGGGTTAAACAGCTTAAGGAAACTGATCTAATGTTCATAAAACACTGAAATCTTCATTATTTCTGTGTTAAGCTGCAGCAATCAATAAAATCCATTCTTTTCTCCTGCTGCAGAGGTTTTAATGCAAAGAAGTTTGCTGAAGCATTAAATTAGCCTGTTCTGTTTTGATATGACTTGTTGATAATTTGGTTTGCAACATATTACATTGCAGCTCCAGTTAATTATATGCGGGCAATAAAAAAACACACAAATAAACATGTTAACCAGCTTCATGTATCTATTATTTGAATATTGTACAGTATATTAAGGAGTTGTTGGTGCTTTTTGCACACAGAGCAGGTCATGTGACTCAGAAAAGGAGAGCTGCAGCAGCCAATACAGTCAACCTGTAGTTGTAAAGGGTGAAAGAAAAAAGATTGGTGGGGAAAACCCAGATTTGCCTGACAACAAAATAATGTGCATGGACAACGGTTCACACACAGACCAACTGACTGTTTCAAGCTAGCTGTGAGGCGGCGTTTTGTGCAATCAGGCACCCATAGTTTCTAACATTTGCTTAGAGCCGGGCAATATGGACCAATAATTATCATGAAATATTTGTCTGTATTGAACGGTTTTGATAATTATTACGATATGGTTTCAATGTAAAAGTCTAGTTTCTAATATAGTAGCTATTTCAATAGAAACTTAAAAAACATTCATTTAAAAAAATATCATAAACCAAACAATGAATTTTGTTAGGAATTGCGGGACTTCGTGGATAAATAATGATCTCGAGTAGCAATATTCTGATGTAGAAATCACTTTTACAGAACTGATTATTAGTGTGAATTTAAAACCAGAAAGTATCAAACTATTGGTACTAATCTGTTCTCCATCCGGTTTAACAATGTGGACATTATGCAAAATAGTAGCTTTTTTTCTAATTAATCGTTAAACCACTGTGGACCTTTCCTGTGGACAGAACTTCTTTTTCTCCAGAACAGCACCAGGATACATGGTGTTTGTAACTTTAAAAAGGTAAAATTAAAAGAATTGAGGCTAATAGAACAATTTTTATTATGTACTGTACTGTTTCTGTCTGTTAGATCATCACATAAAAAACATTAGCCAGGGAAAAGGAAATAAAAAACAGGTTGAAAATGGTTCAGTTCTAGTCATCTGCACAAGTCTGGAACATAATAAAAGTTAAAGTTCTGCATTTTTCTTCCCCACAGTTTGGATCGTTATTCAGATTTCAGTAGTAAGTTAGAAGAAAACAGCATGAGCACAGAAACTCTCTGTAGATAGACTCCTAATCACTTCTCTTTAGATGAATATTACAGAAAGCTGGTACAGAGAAACTGGCAGAGCATTTGGTGTTTGCATTGTTGTAAATGAATACTGAGAATAATGAGACAGAAATATCAAGATTGGTAAATATCTGTGGTGGTGGAGACCCATCAGTTCGGAGTGCGATTCAGAAAGTCCCCCAGCAGGGCCTCAGCTTCACAATGCAGCAAATGTTCATGCTTGATTTCATCAAGCTGCTTAACTTGAGCTTGAATGGCATAAAATCTGTGAAGTGATCTGTGAAAGAGGAGGAAACTGTGCTCAGGGAGCTGAGCCCAGACAGGAGGAACACCACTACTTCGTCAGTACACCAACCGGACCGCATTTACTGGAGGCGAACCACGAGCCGTGCAATTAAAGCCCCCGTCATTACACGGATTTTAAACCAAACGCCTCAATTTACCCCAACATTCATCCCACAGCATCAAACTCCCAGAACGCACGGCGCCACAGGTGTTTCACATGTTATGATTTATAGAGAGGAGGCAGCACAGACCAGCAGTCAGGCCGACGGGCTTCCTGAATCACAGCTCTTCACTCCCAGCCTCCCTGACAACAGCAGCAAGATTTGACAGCTCATTAACAGCTGGACAAACAACACAGGGTCCAAGTAACCCAGGAGGCATTTCATCAGCCTCCACAGACCTTCCCAATTCACTCAAATGGAATAATTTAAGATTGTTTTGCCAAATCATCCTGATGTTTTTGGGTCTACAGGCAGAGGGAAGATTCCTGAAGGTTCTGGGACAGCAGGACGAATCAAACAACGTCTCAGCAGAAAGCAGAGGACGACCCCAACTCTCCACTGACAGCACATGTAAACCAGCAATAGAAACGTTGCTCAGACCACAACTGACAGAGATGCGTTTTACTATTTTAAGCTTGATGACATCAGACATTTAAATAGAATTAATTAGACATAAGATGAGAACTGGACATTTTCCTGAGTCATCACAAAGACGGTGGCATTATGGGACACTGGGGACGTTTCTCAACCAAGGGAACTGGGCGATGACCTGTGGACAAAATGTTTTCCTGACAGAGTTACTCAACCAGCAGCATTCCTCTCAAACAGGTTTTTTAGGCAGTCAGACTGAACAACATACAGTAAAAATGGCGTCATGATCCTGACAGGTGAGCTGAAAAGCAAACCAACACAGCCATGAACATTCACCTCCTACTGATCTCTCATTTATTAATCAGAGACATCTGCCAGGATCTATTTTCTTTCATGTTTAACCAGGCTTCCTGTATGAAAAAGGCTGTAAACTCTCCAGAAAAAACGATTAGGGTTTTTTCTATCCAGATTGGGTTTTATTGTGTGAATTCTTGCTAGTTGGAAATGAAAATGATGAATTTCTGCTTCTATAAACAGGATTTGTAAGTGGGAATGGTTCTATGATATTCTGGGTGGATTTCATTACATCTGGATCAGCTCAGTGCTGGAAAATTCTCCGCTTGAGACAAGGAAGTCAACCAAGTTTGTCTTCAGAAAACATTCACATCATCAGCGTAAGCCTTGACTCTGAATTGCTGTAAATATTCTTACTGGATGTAAACAAGCATGGAGGATGGTGGCATGAGCATGACTAGGAAACTTCTAGACAAGATTTGTTTTACAGGTCCTTCTCAAAATATTAGCATATTGTGATAAAGTTCATTATTTTCCATAATGTCATGATGAAAATTTAACATTCATATATTTTAGATTCATTGCACACTAACTGAAATATTTCAGGTCTTTTATTGTCTTAATACGGATGATTTTGGCATACAGCTCATGAAAACCCAAAATTCCTATCTCACAAAATTAGCATATTTCATCCGACCAATAAAAGAAAAGTGTTTTTAATACAAAAAACGTCAACCTTCAAATAATCATGTACAGTTATGCACTCAATACTTGGTCGGGAATCCTTTGGCAGAAATGACTGCTTCAATGCGGCGTGGCATGGAGGCAATCAGCCTGTGGCACTGCTGAGGTCTTATGGAGGCCCAGGATGCTTCGATAGCAGCCTTTAGCTCATCCAGAGTGTTGGGTCTTGAGTCTCTCAACGTTCTCTTCACAATATCCCACAGATTCTCTATGGGGTTCAGGTCAGGAGAGTTGGCAGGCCAATTGAGCACAGTGATACCATGGTCAGTAAACCATTTACCAGTGGTTTTGGCACTGTGAGCAGGTGCCAGGTCGTGCTGAAAAATGAAATCTTCATCTCCATAAAGCTTTTCAGCAGATGGAAGCATGAAGTGCTCCAAAATCTCCTGATAGCTAGCTGCATTGACCCTGCCCTTGATAAAACACAGTGGACCAACACCAGCAGCTGACACGGCACCCCAGACCATCACTGACTGTGGGTACTTGACACTGGACTTCTGGCATTTTGGCATTTCCTTCTCCCCAGTCTTCCTCCAGACTCTGGCACCTTGATTTCCGAATGACATGCAGAATTTGCTTTCATCCGAAAAAAGTACTTTGGACCACTGATCAACAGTCCAGTGCTGCTTCTCTGTAGCCCAGGTCAGGCGCTTCTGCCGCTGTTTCTGGTTCAAAAGTGGCTTGACCTGGGGAATGCGGCACCTGTAGCCCATTTCCTGCACACGCCTGTGCACGGTGGCTCTGGATGTTTCTACTCCAGACCCAGTCCACTGCTTCCGCAGGTCCCCCAAGGTCTGGAATCGGCCCTTCTCCACAATCTTCCTCAGGGTCCGGTCACCTCTTCTCGTTGTGCAGCGTTTTCTGCCACACTTTTTCCTTCCCACAGACTTCCCACTGAGGTGCCTTGATACAGCACTCTGGGAACAGCCTATTCGTTCAGAAATTTCTTTCTGTGTCTTACCCTCTTGCTTGAGGGTGTCAATAGTGGCCTTCTGGACAGCAGTCAGGTCGGCAGTCTTACCCATGATTGGGGTTTTGAGTGATGAACCAGGCTGGGAGTTTTAAAGGCCTCAGGAATCTTTTGCAGGTGTTTAGAGTTAACTCGTTGATTCAGATGATTAGGTTCATAGCTCGTTTAGAGACCCTTTTAATGATATGCTAATTTTGTGAGATAGGAATTTTGGGTTTTCATGAGCTGTATGCCAAAATCATCCGTATTAAGACAATAAAAGACCTGAAATATTTCAGTTAGTGTGCAATGAATCTAAAATATATGATTGTTAAATTTTCATCATGACATTATGGAAAATAATGAACTTTATCACAATATGCTAATATTTTGAGAAGGACCTGTATGTGTGTGATTTCCGCTTCCTGGGAGTCCACATGGCGGAGGACCTGACCTGGAGCGTGAACATCACACAGAGACTGCTGGTGTCCTTTTCCCTGTGCTTTATCCAGAGCATAATGACCTACTGCATCTGTGTGAGGTATACCAGCTGTATTGTAGCTCAGAGGAAAGCGCTCCAGAGGGCCATTAAAGCGGCCCAAAAGATAATTGGTTGCCGTAGCCCCAACCTTGAAGAGGACATTTCTCACCCGGGCCACGCTCTGTTTGAACTGTTACCATCAGGAAGATGCTACAGACCAATTAAAGCAACAACAGTTTCTATCCAGCAGCTTCAGCTAAACTAAACACAGCCAGAACATAAAAGAGATGCAATAATTGGAATAATAGTTTAAATGTCAAACTAAATTATTTAAATCTGGTGAATATTGCACTGATTGTCTTAAATGGGCTAAACATCATAACAGTACAATCCACAGATTCTGATGGGCTCTCACTGAGCACAGCATCTCTCCTAAACAGCTTAAACATAAAACTCCGATAATTTATGGATCAAACCAGTAACAGTCCAAATGAAGAAATGCCCTCTGATCCATCAATCCAACTTACAAACATCCCACATGATTCCTTCAAATCCTGGACCAAAGACAAGTTTGGATTTGTCCACCTTTGAATGGGTTTCTGTCAAGTTCTGGTTTGACCGGCTTAACTTTCATGTCACAATAATGTTGTTTTTTACGAATATAAGACTAAAGCCGCACTTCCAGAGAAGCTTAATAGCAGTTGGTTTATAAAAGCCGAGGTTCAGAAGTTAAAAACGTTTTTTGCACAAATACCAAAAGATTTCAGAGGATGATGGGAAAACTTTGTGCCATCCAGCCCAAGGCTTTTCAACAGAAGGTCCAGCTTCTCTCTAATGAACATAGTGTTGATCTGCTGCTTGATTGTTTGATTAGGTCTAAGATGCAATGGTTCTGCATTTGCACTGACCCAAGATTCTGGCAGTTTTAGATATGAACGTTAGATTTCTGCTTTGGTCGCTCTTTGGCTTCCCAGTGGGTTTTTATATGTTTGCATGGAAGCAGCACAAAAATGCCAAGCGCTTCCTGCATCTGCTCCAAGCCAAGTCTCTGTCAAAAGTTTTTATAAGTGAGCTGAATATGATAATAAACTCTGAAACTACACACTGGACTGGTTGGATGGTCCTATAAGTCAGAATATCAGAGAACCCAGGTCAAAACATGCTGCAGATGTGCTCAAGAAGCAGCTTGGAGTCTATTTAACTCACAAGATGAGGAGTTTGTTTCACAAAACTCACAGTTCAACACATTTAATGTGTTTTGGAGGTAGAATCATCTTCATTTTGCAGTGGGGAACCAAAAAAAAACATCTGGATTTATCACTACAACCCCGAAAAAACAGCGTTTTTCAACTTTTCATCAAATGTTCTCTGCTCCACAAAACCAGGGGAAGGAATGATAGATCAGATCTGTGCAGCTGCAGCCATTAAAGTCTGTGTTAAGTATGCGTTTAAAGGATTATCAGCTCACAGATGTGGAGAATCGATTCATCAATAGCTTACACAGCAGCAATAAAACACATTTTACGTCATTGTTTAGATTATTCAATCGGAACCCTTAAAAATAAAGCTTTTCGAGCTCTTCTTTAGCTTTAAAATTCATTAGAACATGAAGGAAAGCTGTGAGGAGGAGATCCCTGTCATTCATGACAGCAGCGGGTAAAAAGTGACAGAGACCGAACATGTTGCCGAACCTACCTCTGAATCAGCCCGCCGCCTTTCCTCACGATATCCCCCGAAATACGCTGGAAATAAACTTCTCCAGTTGGTCCACGGTTCCCGGAAAAGTTCCCAAATTCACATCCTGCTGTGAGGAAAGCGATTCGGACCGAACGGATTCCTTAAAAGTGTCTCCTGAAGTTTCAGTTGGACGACATTCCCTCGACTGACACAAACCGAGGCGGTGATTTTTTTTTTTTTTTTTTCCCCCCGTTCGTCCGCCCTGAAACTCGGTTAGAGCTACATGCCCGAGTCCGCTGCGACTAAAGAGAGACCGAGAAGAAATCCAGAAGCTCACATCCAGCTGGTTCTCCCTCCAGGAGACCTGAAACAAGACTGGAGCAGAGCTTTTCTTCTTCCTCCTCCTCCTCCTCTCGCTAAACTCCCTCCAGGCTGGAACAGCTGCGTCACTCAGCAGGAGTTACCACCGGAAGTCACCTCTGTACACTTTCAAAGTAAAACGTTTTGAAAAACTGAATACTGATCTGAAAATCTCAAAAGAAAGAATACACGCACCAAAAAGAGGGTAAAACAACAGAAGACAAGCATATTTAGACAAATTAAAATATCATCAACATGTTAATTTATTTCTGTGAAACGTATACACACAGAATAATGTCTTTCAGTCAATTACTTTTTCATTTGGATGATTATAAAAACCCAAAATTAAATTCCTCAAAAAACTATAATAGACATCAGACTAACAAAAACGATTTTTAATACAGAAATGTCATGTTATGGCCTAAACTGGGGTTCAGCAATCTTTACAACCCTAAGAACCATTTTTAGAACCACAAAGCTGCATGAGGCTTCAAAACAAAATAACTTGTTTTTACAGAGTCTACTGTAGGAAAGGTATTTATATTTTTAAATGAAAGGGAAAAAAAACACAATTTCATTTATGTTTTTATTTTATAAAATAAATAAAAAATTAAACTTTACATAAAAGACAATGAAAACATTTTCTTTGTTGGAATATAACATTTGTATAGATTTAAAAAAAGCCAACAAAGCTCATAGTTTGCAACGAAAAGACAAAAATGTTACTTTACAAAATGTATTCCTTACACTATTGGTGTAAAAAAAACTGCTAGAGCTAACATTTATTAATTACCTTTACATTTTAAAACACTGCTTGATTCCTTTTCAATTTTGGCCACAGGTATTAAGAGCCAAAGTGGAGGGTTTAAAGAGCCACTGGTGGTTCTGGAGCTGCAGGTTGCAGACCTCACCTGGCCTAAACAAGCATGAGGAAGACTGTTGACTTAATGGGCGAGCCACAAAAAGTTCATGCTGGTTGATTATCAAAGCATATCATTGGAAAGTTTAGTGGAAAGACAAAAGTCAGGAATAATCACAGTCTTAGAGGGTTATGAAGCAAATCTGAGCTCAAAATTCAGTATGGCTGCTGAGCGTATAAATCATAGTGAAAGTTGCAAAAATCAACTGTTCATTTGCATTTTCTGACTTTTGTTTTTCATTAAATCACTGCCACCTGTAGTATAATACCACATCTATAGGTGAAAATGTTGCTGTGATGTTTAAGCTGATAGTAGTTTACCTAGTTTATCTAAAGTTGGACCAAAAGCTCTGAGGAACGTTTCAGAAAATGTTGTTGAATCTATGCCACAAAGAAATAAAGCAGTTATGAAAGCAAATAGGAGTACAACCTGGAAATTGCAAGTAGTCTTAACATATTCCAGATCCAGCTTAGACAGCTGTCATCATGAATGGTTGCAGGAAGAGGCAGGAGATGGAGTGGTCTGGGACTTGGTCTGAAGTAATGCAGGTGCTGCACCAGTCTGTCATGGAGAACCTTTCAGTTTACTTCTCCATAAATAAAATATATAAATATATGTATATATATAAATATATTTATATATATATCCCTTTCTACCTGGGGGTGCCATGGGATCCTCTAGAATGAGCTGGAGATTGTCGCTGAGAAGAAGAATGTCTAGATTTCCATCCACTGACCTCCTTGACTTGACTTTGGAAAACTGAATATTTCGTATTGATCATAAAAGATATGGCACACAGCATCGTTAAACACTACTTAGGGTTGCTCAATGAGGAAGCGGAAAGTGAGTTTTATTTTGAAAATTCATCCAGGAAACACGCTTCTCACTCTCGATGACTTGCCTCAAATTAGACTCAGTCTCTTGGGTTTAAATTGAAGGCCATTTATTTATGACAATCTAAACTTTCCAAAAACATAAAGTGGATTTATTTATTTTATTTTCTGCGCACCTTTTAATAATTTGTACATTTTTGAGGGATTGAGAGAACAACCCTCAGAGATCTGGGGGACTGGTAGAGCTGTCAGGCCCAGTTAAGCGTGCATTCGCTCCTGCTGCTAATCTGAGGGTCTGCTGCGGCACAATGGAGGCTTTGTTGTTGGATAATTTTGTGAGAGAAGTAATCCTTGACACTGGGCCATTCGGAGGCCTAACCCTTTGTTTCATAAGTCCCCTGAATGTTACAGTAGACATCAGTGCACTGGAACAAGTTGAACCAGTGTGACTCAGCCGGCTCTGCTGGGACTATTATGGAGACTGGAGAAGGATGCTGCTTCAAGTATAGATTTATGTTTCTTTCACTTATTGCTGCTGGTATTCTTGGTATTTTATTTATATTGAGACCAAAAAGACTAAAATAAATCAAATCTCCTGCACGAGAAAAACATCAGTATACAATTATATAAGATTTTCCTGCTTTTCTAGTCAGTAACAAGTAAACATGTGATTAAAATATTATAAATGACCAGGAGTATTTAGTTATTGACTTTCTGCTGTGTATCATGAGGGAAATGCTGAGGATGCAGCACCCTCTTGTGGCAGCTAAACGTTACAGCTTCTCAACTTAACTTTAACAGTAAACGTTTTTTTCATATCACAACATAAAACAAAAAGTATTTTTAGATGTCGGTCTGGTATAGAGAAAGTCAGGAAGACTTATATACCAGCTGCAAAAGCTGCTGCTTATTTTTTAATAGTTAGCTCTGTAGCACGGCTACACAGACAGGAAGTTAGAAGTCTTTCAAACGGAAAATTAATATTATTAATATTGTTCTTCATTCTTCAACATTTGTTGTTTTTAACAGACTACAAGATTATAACGTATTGTAACATGACAGTGAATATTATGACTTCAAGATCCAAGATGGCACCGCTGATGGTAGCCACAGAGCCTTGCTATCTGAAACCCATCATCCTAGGATTAAATGACTCCAGGCCTGTCGCCCTGATGTCTGTGGTCATGAAATCCTTTGAGCGGCTGGTGTTGAAGTACCTGAAAGACATCACAGACCCCCTGCTGGACCCCCTGCAGTTTTTCTACCGGGCAAACAGGTCGGCAGATGATGCTGTCAACTTAGGTCTACACTTCATCCTGCAACACCTCGACTTCAGCTGAGTCTTCAACACCATCAACCCAGACATCCTTCACCAGAAGCTCATCCAGCTCAATGTCCCAGCCTCCACCTGTTAGTGGATCATCAGCTTCCTGAAGGAGCGGTAGCAGCAGGTGAGGCTGGGGAGCATCTTGTCCTGCATGAGCTCAATAAGCAACCCCAGGGGTGTGTTCTATCCCCACGCCTCTTCTCTCTGTACACAAATGACTGAACCTCAGCGGACCCGTCTGCGAAACTCCTAAAGTTTGCAGACGACACCACTGTCATTGGACTGATCCAGGACGGTGATGAGTCTGCATACAGACAGCAGGTGGATCGGCTGGTACACTGGTGCGGTCAGAACCACCTGGAAATAAACTCACTCAAGACTGTGGAGATGATGGTGGACTTTTGGAGAACACCACCCCCACATACACCCTCACCATCCTCAACAACACCGTGTCTGGCGTGGACCACTTCCAGTTCGTGGGAACCACCGTTTCTGTGGACCTGAGATGGTCTTCACACATAGACACTGTTCGAAAGAAGGCCCACCAGAGACTGTACTGCCTGATGCAACTCAAGAAGTTCAACCTTCCACAGGAGCTGCTAGTCATCTTCTCCACTGCCATCATTCAGTCTGTCCTGTCTTCATCCATCTCAGTGTGGTTTGGATCATCCACCAAACAGGACCGGTCCAGACTGCAACGAATAATCATGACTGCAGAGAGAATAATCAGAGCTGACCTTCCCTCCATCCAGGACGTATACAGATCAAGGGTCAAGAAAAAGACAGCTAACATCTCTGCAGACCCCACACACCCTGCACATAAACTGTTCAGACTGGTACCTTCAGGTGGCGCTACAGAGCACTGTTCACTAAAACCAGCCGCCACAGAGACAGTTTCTTCCTCCAGGTTGTTTCTCTGATGAACACTTGACAGTCAGAGCTCCAGAACAACACCATGCATACTTGGACTGATCTCACGTAATATTACATTGTAAAGTCAATTGTGTACACATGTGCATTTACACACACACATATATATATATATATATATATGTATATATTCACTGAGAGTAATATATGTATACTAGAGTCAAATTCCTTCTTTGTCTACAAACTTGGCAATATAGCTGACTCTGATTCCTTTGTTTCAGCCCCCTTTACTCTGATACCCCTAAATGAAAGCACACACCAGTGTCATTTAATCTAAGTATGAATACAGCAGTGTTTTGAAGGCCTCAAACGTTTGTTGGAGAACATGAGAGAACACACAGCATCATGAAGCTACCAGGACATGGCCCTCCACTTACACTGATTGGTCAGGCAAGGAGAGCATTGATTAGAGAAGCAACCCGTGGTAACTCTGGAGGAGCTGCAAAGCTCCACAGCTCAGGTTGGAGAATCTGTTGACAGGAGAAAATCTCCACAAATCGTTTATGGAAGACTGGCTGGAACATAAGATGTCCCATTTCCATTTTGCCACAAGGCATGTAGGGAACACAACAAACATGCAGAAAAAGGTGCTCTGGTCAGATGAGACCCAAACTGAACTGTTTGGTCTGGATGTAAACTGAAACATCTTACAGAAAACTAGCACTACACACCACCCTGAACAGAGCATCATGCTCTGGGGACAAGGAAACTAAAATCAGGACAATCCTTGAAGAATACTCGTTACAGGCAGCAAAAGCCTGGAGACTGGGACACAGGTTCTCCTTCCAGCAGGAGAACAACACTAAACAGATTAAGGTACAAAGGAATGGTTTAGATCCAACCATATTCATGGAATAACTCTTTGTTCTGTGAGCAACAAATAACCAAAACTCACTGAAAAGAGTAAGAACCCTTTAAATTAGTCAGCCTGCTTTATGAAAGGATGAACTGCACAATAATTATATAGGGCTCTGATTTAAAACAGAAGTGAATAAAAATAGATCAGTTTTATTTAACTTTGGTGAAATTAAAGTGCTCTGAGTAAATATGAGATTGAATGTGGCTGTTCTTGCTTAAAAAGCTCATTATTACACAACCCACGGGTGTGTGTGTGTGTGTGTGTGTGTGTGTTTCTGAGAGGAAAGCTGGATGTGAATGATTTATGAGGATGTAAATCAGATTGTTGAACTGCTGAAGGACAGTGAAGAGCAAAGCTGGATAATCATCCACACAAACACAATATTCTGCTGTCAGAGCTGCCAGTCACAGACTTACATTATTCTTCATTTCACACCTGCAATAAAGCTCCAGGAAAAGTTGCTATGATCTAAATAAACCTCCTATATTACAGAGAGGCGAAGCAGAGAGGGGAAAGAAAGAAAATGGAGGCATTTATCCTTGAGGAGCTGAGTTGATAACTAAAACGAGAAGCCTAATGGTATTTAGATGCAAAGTGTTTCTGTGAAACTGCTTCAAATGATCTTCAGCAGCAACAGAAATGAATGAATCACATTGATGTGGACATTACTGGATGTTTAAACATCAGAAAATCCTTTTTTTTGGGGTTCTTTAAGGATTAAGTGGATGGAGATTGAGGCGACTCCTTTGGTTATGGTTCATGTGTTTCACCTTCTTGCTCTTTTTTTGTGTCTCTTTCACTTGTTTCAGCTGCTTCTGATCTCAACGTCATGCAGGACATCCAGCTGAACCTCACAGATCCTCAGTGCAACATACGATCCAATTTAAAAACTATAAAAGTACTAAAAACTAAACTAAAACACAAGGCAGCTTCTAGTTAGGTGGCGTAGTTTAACTAAAGCTGCTGGTCCAGCCCTAAGCAGCACATGGTTTGAGCAGGAGGCATCAGATTTTGCTCCATAGGTTGAGGTGATGGGTTGTTCAATCTGGACATGCTTCCGTGTGCTTCTCCTCGTTCTCGCAGGGTACCAAATGGAAGCAAGAAGAATGGAGGTACCTGGAGCTCTGTCTGAAACAATCAATATTTTCGTTCCATTGATTAGATATGAGCAACATCAGGAAAGACAAACAAATGACTAAATCTTAAAACTAAAATCAGTTTAAGGCTAATTTTACTGCAAATGCAAAGTAAAAAAAAAAGAAACATTTTAGCCCTTCTTGTCTGTTTTTAAAGCTAAATATAATTTTTATACATCAGCAGACCAATAAAGTACTACAATAAAAGGCTGTGAGAAAAATACGCGACTATCATCAGGCAGTGGCATGTAAATGAAATAGCACAGAATGGTAGGACAATAATCTGGAGCACAATAAATTCAGAATATTATTTACTGGTTTGTGATGTAATGAAGATGTTTTAGTGCAGGACACACACCTCCACATATAATTCTGCATTCACTCCTAATAAAACATAAAGGTTTATTTTACTCTGAAAATGGCACTGGAAAATTTGGGACTAGCTGTTATTAGATGATCATCGCTCTCTTGAATAGAAATCAGAATCAGGTCGTCTTTTAGAGCTTTAACAAACTAGAGTCGCTCCTTCTCTAATTTATGTTTCTCTCTGACAGGATGCGAGATTGGAAAATTGATCGGTAACGGATCATACGTGTCTGCGTTCATCTTCTGTGCAATTATGGAAGAAACAAATTGAGCGATTCTGAAAGTCCATTAAGGAGCAAATCAAATATCTCACCAGCATCAATGGAGGACTTAATAACAGCACAGCTGAGTGTGATTAATTACATAACACCTATTCACAGTTATTGGCTTTGCTTCTTCTAATCCCATCATTCCTTACAGGTGGAGTTTTGTGTATTTAGATCTTTTCAGGTGTGAAAAGGAGAAATCTTAGTTCTCATATCACCTCGTGTGGAGCATGTGTGAGGAGATACAGCAGGATTGTCTGGAGGGGTCTATATTTTCAGGAACCTTGCTCTTAAAAGGAAAAATTAATATTTTATCCCAAAACAGTTAACATCTAAAAACAGTTAACATTTAACAGACAACCCCCAACCATCAGCAGTGGATCACCTCTGCTAATAACGCTGAAAACGATGATCCCGCCTGCAGCCAGTGAGGTGTGAGGAGCGGGCGCCAGGCCAGTATGGAGCCCCATGCTGCCCCAGCTCGTCATTTCAGCACAGATTGAAATGGGGACTGAATAGCCCATCTGGACTGATGGAGCCTGGGTGGCACACTGATGAGCAGGGGTGCCACCAGGGATTTTGGGCCCTATGAAAATAAATCTTACTGGGCCCCCCCTCATAGCTAGCCCCCAAGGCATTTCATTCCCATATTTCTGAAAAGAAATAGTGGCATCTTGACAGATGTCACTGAGATATCTGGGCACACTGATTGCAAAACAGAGCACACAGTTTAGTAAAGCGTGAGAATGTCATGATGTTGATGGCCGACTTGACCCACATGCAGAAAAACACGATTAAACAGAGAAGTGTTTCAGAAGCTTTATTTGCGGAACCAGGTACTGGAAACAGAGGCTGCTGAGCGACTGCAAGAGAAAACGAACGCAGGTAAGACACCACAACAGAAACCTTAAAAAGTACTCTACGAGAGAGCTTACGTCAGGTTGAGATAGGTCCGCCAGGGAGAGAGGTCGTGATCCTGGAGGGGCAGCGAGCAACACTGTACCGTCGGAGCAAGGTAGTCCTGAGAGGTACGGAGGAGGGTGGACAGGGTTCGCCTGAAGCTGTGAAGCAAACGTCTGATCCGGCTGCCAGCGGGGAAAAAAGCGAGAATCCAGAGTCCTTAAACTGTTAGAAAGTTCTCCTGAGATCTCTTAACGAACGAGGCTTGAGTAACCTGAGACAAAAAAACAGACTATTAGTCAAGGGAAAAAACAGAGTCTTCTCAGAGAAGCAAACTTCTCAAAACCATGAAATTGGCCAGGTTGAATACCACGAAGAGGCAAAACACTCAGGCGTCGAAGTACTGGCTCGCCTCCCTCTTATAGTCCTCCAGCTGATGATAACATGCGAAACACCTGACCACCCTGATCCTTCAGCTCCTAACCCCCCTACTGGTGAAAAAGGGTTAGTAGCAGGCAAAATTACCAGGATCTGACAAGCACGAATTTCCACTGGGTTAGTTTTTTTTTTACCTGCTGACACTTGCCGGGCTCCATACAGGGGACGGTACTCTCACCATTCATTTTCACTCTGTACACCTCAGACCTCCAGTACAAGACAGACTCCTGTCATCTGCAGAAATACTCAGATGATTCTGCAGTCGTTGGTGGATCAGAGATGGACAAGAAGCTGAGTACAGGAAGGTGGTGGACCGCTTTGTGGCATGGTGTGGAAACAATCATCTCATCTTGAACGTGACTAAAACAAAGGAGATAATTGTAGATTTTAAGAGAAGCATGGATAGGTCAGACACTATTTCTATCATGGGAGAAGAAGTGGAGGTGGTGGAGGAGTATAAATACCTCGTTGTTCACCTGGACAACAGACTAGAGTGGAGATGCAACTGTGAAGACATCTACAAGAAGGGACAGAGCAGACTGTACTTCTTGAGGAAGCTTAGGTCCTTTGGTGTTTGCAGCAAGATGCTGCATATCTTCTATAAGTCTGTTGTGGAAAGTGTGATCTATTCTACCATCATCTGCTGGGGAAGCAGCATCAGAACCAGGGACTTAAAAAAGTTCAACAAGCTGATAAAAAAGGCTGGTTCTGTTCTGGGGACTCCTCTGGAACCTCTGGAGATCATTGTGGAAAGACAGATTCTTCATAAAATGAAGAACATTATGAAGAACTCTGAGCATCCTCTTCATCAGACTGTCCTACAACAACAGAGTGTCTTCAGTCAGAGGCTTCTTCAGATCTGCTGTAAGACGGAGCGCTACAGGAGATCCTTCCTGCCCACAGCCATCAGCATCTACAACGGCTCTTTGAAGAAACCTTCATAATATGAGCTATAACAACATTTAATTTCCCTTTGGGATTAATAAAGTATTTTTGAATTGAATTGAATTGAATTAAACTGAATTGTATGCTCCAATGTGTCCTACTGGCAAAAGGGAGAACAACAGATGTACTGTTGATTGTGCCACTGCTGCTTTTATTTCATCACCTCAGAGATCATATATATTACAAAACAGACGCATTTTCTTACACAGAAGAACATCCCAGCCCAATTAAATGTAGCAAAAACATTCTCCCAAATGTATGTGGGAAAATGCGCTCTGGTCTGAGGAAACAATGGCTGAAAAGGTACGGTTGGCACAAAGACAACATAAGATCTGAAGAGACCTGACCAGAGGAGATGCCCTCAAAGTCCAGATAGATTTCAGAAAATTATTGTCACATCATGATCTGGCATGACCCAAAAAGACTGAGCGGTGTAATAAAATCAAAGGGGGTTTCAACAAGGCATTCGTTTTTAAACTATATGTCAAACAAAATTCTGTATTTGTTTTAGAAATGTGTTTCATTGATTTGATTTGATTCCATCTGATTGTTGTTTGCTTCCTTTTCTGTTTTGGGCTACAAATGATTAAACAGATTTAACTATGTGAACCACTTCAGCTGTTTTTACACATTGCTATACAAACACATAAACGTGACCCGATCTTTATGCAGAACCAAACTCCAAAACATACGAAGAAAGCATCCGTGTGGATCCACTGTCAGCAGACGGCTGTAAAACAAAGAGCAGGTAGAGAGATGATTGATTAGCTGTGGCTGTCTGGCTGACTGAGACTCATTGGCATCTGTCACTTTGATGAATTACACAGCTGAGAAAAACACGGTGCAGTCTGATTACAGCCGCTGTGTGGACAGTCTTTTACAGCCTGTCTGCAGCGTTTCTTGGAGCAGGTATGAACTCTGCACACAGACTGTGTGTGGCTTGCTCGCTGGAATTGCTCTGCAGGGATCGTTTGCAGTGGATGTTGGCAGTTTTGTTTCACTGCTAATGCACCATCCGAGCAACCATGTTTGCACCCCCTAACAATCCTTGTTTAGCATTCATCCGTAGGAAGCAGATCATCCCGGCTCAAGGTCCTCCGCTGCTCATGAAAACAGAGCAATTTGTTCATATTTAACACGCTGGGTGATAGGTGTGAATATTTTCTCTATCCTGCCGCTCCGTCTGTGACAAGATACACTGAATAATTTAAGCAGATAAAGGCCACAATATGTTTTTTTGATGTGGGAAAAATGAGACTGTGGGTGTTTTATTTAATAAAACATACCGGGACCTGAAACAAGGTAGGCCAGTAAGACTGAAGGTGTTTTATTTTAAATGTCATTTTAAATTTGCAGATTTTATAGCTCTGCCTTGTTACCAGGTGTGTAAGATTGTGTTTGACTTCTGTTTAAACTAGACTTTGGAACAATTGATGGCACCATCCACAGTTACTGATGCCCTCTTGGGTAAAGTTGTGTTTACCGCTTCCTACAAAATGGCACAAATTGTTTAAATATATAAATATATATATTTCAGAAACTGCTGATCTACTGGGATTTTCACGCACTACCATCTCTAGGGTTTACAGAGAATGGTCCGAAAAAGAGAAAATATCCAGTGAGCAGCGGTTCTGTAGGCGCAAACGCCTTGTTGATACCAGATGGCCAGACTGGTTCAAGCTGAAAGAAAGGCAACAGTAACTCAAATAACCAGTCGTTACAACCAAGGCATGCAGAAGAGCATCTCTGAACGCACAACACGTGGAACCTTGAGGCGGATGGGCTACAGCAGCAGAAGACCACACCAGGTGCCACTACTGTCAGCTAAGAACAGGAAACTGAGGCTACAATTCACACAGGCTCATCAAAATTAGACAATAGAAGATTGGAAAAACGTTGCCTGGTCTGATGAGTCTCGATTTCTGCGGCAACATTCGGATGGTAGGGTCAGAATTTGGCGTCAGCAACATGAAAGCATGGATCCATCCTGCCTTGTATCAACAGTTCAGACTGGTGGTGGTGGTGTAATGGTGTGGTGAATGTTTTCTTGGCACACTTTGGGCCCCTTGGTACCAATTGAGCATCGTGTCAACGCCACAGCCTACCTGAGTATTGTTACTGACCATGTCCATCCCTTTATGACCACAGTGTACCCATCTTCTGATGGTTACTTCCAGCAGGATAACGCACCATGTCATAAAGCAGGAATCATCTCAGACTGGTTTCTTGAACATGACAATGAGTTCACTGGACTCAAATGACCTCCACAGTCACCAGATCTCAATCCAATAGAGCACCTTTGGGAGGTGGTGGAACAGGAGATTCACATCCTGGATGCAGCCGACAAATCTGCAGCATCTGTGTGATGCTATCATGTCAATATGGACCAAACTCTCTGAGGAATGTTTCCAGAACCTTGTTGAATCTATGCCACCAAGGATTAAGGCAGTTCTGAAGGCAAAAGGGGGTCCAACCCGGTACTAGCAAGGTGTACCTAATAAAGTGGCCGGTACGTGTGTGTGTGTATATATATAAATATATAAACATCTGTTTACCTGTTGGTCAGAATTTGCCAGAAGGCTAGTTGCAAGGGTGTAACTTTGGGTCAAGCATTGGGGGTTGGGGGGATTTCTGTCTAGTCATTTATTTCTTGAATCATTACTTTTGTAAAAGGACTCGGGCAAATTTGATGTTCCTGTTTTAGAAATTCATTCAAATGTTTTTAATATGATGCACCTAACTTTCCTGTTTTTTTTCTATTTACTCTGCAGCTTTTCTTTTCCACATCTGTTCAGCAATTAATAAGAGGCTTACTTTTACTTCATCTTTTTATGAAAACAAAGCCAAATATTTTTAGAGCGCCTTCATATTCATAAATGCTGCATTGTGGTATTTCAGTAACACAGGACTTGTTGTAGCAGCTCTCTGCCTTGGCTGAGTTTTCATTGAATGTAAATTATTGTCAATCAAACAAAAAAGCTTGACAATTTAGAATTTGATTTAAATGTTTTGTTAGTATTTGACGTGAAGGATGAAGAGAAACACTTTACAACTGATGAAAAAACATTTTGGCTGACGCAGATAAAGACACATTTTGTGATATTTAGAAAAAACTTTCTGCTCAGTCCGTCTGACTAAAGTTGTTCTTAAACTCAGAGAAACTATGTTTACTGTGGCTCAAATAAATGTGCTTCTTTTCTCAGCTATGTAAATGACTTTTTTAAATTTTACTCTCTCCCACCCTGAGGCTCCATTGTCATAATTTCTTACATTTCTAAAAAGCATATAGATTTTAATGAAATTGTATGACCCTAAAAATACATTTATTTATGTTAATTATGCTGTGAGCTATCCCAACATTTCATTAAAATATGTTTATTTCATGAACTTGTCGTTTTACTACCGTCTTTCCAGCCCTTCATTCCACTTAGTTTGTTGTTCTCCACTGAGCCATTAGTTCAGTCTTTACTATTAAACACTTTCTATAGAGAAAAAGGTGTTTAAAATAGAACATGGAGCCTCATCCTGGACCTTTCTTAGCCTCTCACCTTTTGTCCTGTTATCAATACTAATATTACAGCTATTAATAAATGTATACAAAAAGTGGTATGTATGTATTACATTGAGTAAAACTGTATCTTTGTTTAATGAGTTTAGTTTATATAATACATATTACATGTATTATTCAGAAAAATAAAACTGTTAACTAATTAATGATACACCTGTGATTAACTATAATTTATTTCTCATTAATTCTGCACCTTTAAACAACCCAGAGATGAATGTTTAGGATTAGTAGATATAAAAGAGAGTAGGGAGGCTTACTTTTGTCTTTCTATTGTGTCTTTCTGGGACCAGGAGATATTTTCCTGGTTTATTGAACAACACCTGGTTCTGTCTACACGTAGAACTGGACTATAGGACCAGCTGCAGCGATGAGATGCAATGTGGTGATCTGAAGGACTTTTTAATGTGTTTAGTAACTTTAAGATTAAATGCTTAGATTTTGACTAAGCTAAAGGATCAGATATTTTTCACATCATGATGCAGATCCAGCTAGAAGCTCACAGAGAGGGTTCTACTATTTTCTATCACGGCCAGGCCATTTAACTTCACCTGGAGCTCAGGTAAAAGTCCCTCATCCTGACCCTGATGATGCTCATTAGTGAACCTCCACCTCATGTCATGCTGGTGAATCAGTGATTAGCGCTAGCTTACAATTAGCCCATTCTAAGCCAGCTCTCAGGTTTAATGCTAACGTCAGTCTGGATTTAGCCGCTCTGCTTCTACCTGTTCCTGGGCGCACACACCTACCAGGCTCCCACTCTGGTTGGCTCCGCGGCTGCTCTGAAATCTGCCGTCTCCCCTGTTGCAGCCCTGTTGAGGCGCTCAGTGCAACTTTTCGGGTAAATAATAAGGCAGGCCAACGCTTCTGGACTGAACAGCCATTCTGGACTTCTTCAGAATTGACAAATTCTGAAGAATAACAACGAGCACAGGCCTCCTATTGAGGCAGTGTGTGCACAAATAACCTCTTTTTGTCTTCTTTTCCCTTAGATTCATTTTCAGAAGGTAGAGCGGGCAGTGATTATATGGAACACAATAGAAACAAATCTGATTGTTTTTAAATAAAAAAAGTGAAGTCTGTCATTTTGGTGCTTAATGCATCTTTTGAACAGACCTGAACTTCTTTCATGAGATTCGGGACAGTTCTGAAAACATCTGGAGGTCCAGGTGACCCAACAAAGCACCTGGGTACCACTGTATTTAGGAGCTAATCCACATGCACCGCCATTCAGTGTGTCTGCGTGTTCAGGTGTGTGCGAGCGGCATGGAAAACAAAACAGCTTAAAAATGCATATATATTTACCTCATTTTGATACGGAAAAAAAATAAATAAAAATCAACAAGTTATTTATGCATTATTTGTAAATCGGAGTGATATTATGTTATGGTTAGTCTTCCAATCAAGAAAGTCTACATCAAGTTATCGCACTGGGTGGACGATTTCCACTTTCTGGTGAATTCAAACTACAAAACCAAATTCCAAGGTCAATGATTTATATTTTTCAAGTAGACATTCTTTGTATTTACAAAACTAAAAATGGACACTAGTCTGGAATCAGTTTAAGACCTTTTATGCTGCTCATCATTTCTTATCCTCATTGCAAATTCATCCATTTCCATTAATTTGCATGTCTGTAAATAAACTACATTCAACATATACTTCATTTTACAGTACGTTTCCGTTAATTTGGCTTCAGCTCCCAGTTTGCACCTGATTTTGAGTCCAGATCAACAACCAACGTACCTCTAGATGGTAGAATTTACCTCCTTACAGTACATTTAAAAATAAGGTATCTTATGTAATTCATCTTAGTTTAGCTTTTCATGGCCAAGTTTAGAAAATTATTACAAAGCCTTTTGTTAAACTTTTACGTAAAATTGATGTATTGAAATTGAATAAACTTAAATTGTTCTTGTTGACAGAAGTTCAGGACTTCTTTCCTTCCAAGAACCTAAACATTGAACTTAATCTGAAGTTTATATAGAAAAGAGTAATAAAAAAAAAAAAATAGGTTTTTTGTCTATATCAGAAAGAGAAAGTGTTGCAATTCACTTTTCAATAATTAAAGCTCCAAACAGGCTAATAGGAAAAGGTAATCAGCTCTTTAAGAGCAATTTATGTGGCTCTTAAAAGAGCCGTTGGGTTGTTTGTACTTTTGTTAAATTTAAGCACGTTCTCCGCGGATGCGGCGGGCCAGCTGGATGTCTTTGGGCATGATGGTGACCCTCTTGGCGTGGATGGCGCACAGGTTGGTGTCCTCGAACAGGCCGACCAGGTAGGCCTCGCTAGCCTCCTGCAGAGCCATCACTGCGGAGCTCTGGAACCGCAGATCGGTCTTGAAGTCCTGAGCGATCTCTCTAACCAGCCGCTGGAAGGGAAGCTTGCGGATCAGCAGCTCGGTGGACTTCTGGTAGCGGCGGATCTCCCTCAGAGCCACGGTACCGGGCCTGTAACGGTGAGGCTTCTTCACTCCGCCGGTAGCTGGGGCGCTCTTGCGAGCGGCTTTAGTCGCCAGCTGCTTCCTGGGAGCTTTTCCTCCGGTGGATTTACGAGCGGTCTGCTTGGTTCGGGCCATAGTGACGCAACACTTCCCTCTGCGTTCAAAACTGAACAGATGAGTTCTGAAGGCGAACAGCGGTCTTATAAAGAGAGTGGCGGCGCGAGGTCACTCCTGATTGGCTCAGATTGCAGACGTAGTGAAACCATTCTAACGCAGCTATTGGTTAGATTTAAAATTTTCAAAATAAAGCGCGATAGACTTTTAACTAACGTCGAAAAAGGGAGGGATTATTTTAACGGCTTTTATGAAAAAATCAAGTGTGAATTTATTTTAATGTATTCTGAAAATATCCACAAAATAAAACGTTTATGAAATGCTATTTCATTGGTAAAAATACTAATAGTTTATGCTATTGATCATCACATTAATTATATGTATCAGGAAACATCTCTGCAGAAGTTAAATCACCTCTTTTCTCCTGTTTCATCGTCAGAACGGTTCAGAACCAGCTTTACTGCCAAGTATGAACAGACAAACGAAGAATTTGGCTCCAGTACACTTTGCTCTCAGCAAGAGCTGGTATATATATATATATATATATATATAATAGCTGAAATAAAGAACATATTTTTAAAAGGTACATATATACACAACTGACTTTATAAAAGAGTATGCTGTGAGATCAGTCCAAGTATGCATGGTGTTGTTCTGGACTGTCAAGTGTTCTGGCAGAGATGGTTAGTTTAAAGAAACAAATTAAGATGTGTTCATTGAATTGATTCATTTGGTGATTTGCATCAATTTTATGTTACCGTTAATAAAAAGCTAAGTTGGAACAAATATAATAAATTGTGACCTAAAGACTTCCCTTCCTGCACCTTTGGTATGTAGGATCAATCATTAATAGTTTTAACCTACATGTTACCATGTAGTATTGATACTATGTCAGCTTATTGAAGGCAGCTGAATATGTTGAAAAACGCATTTACTAAAATTGTGTTTAATCATTTCTAACCAACTCCACGTTAGAAACAGGGATGCATTTTAGGAATCATCTCTAGGTGAAGGTGTGGTGGCTCTGAAAAGAGCCTTTGGTGCACTGAGTTGAAGCAGCTGTTTACTTCCGGGCCTTCTTAGCTGCGGGCTTCTTGGCTCCCGTTTTCTTGGCTGCAGGCTTCTTAGCAGCCTTTGGCTTCTTAGCGGCGGGCTTTTTGGGGCTCTTCTTCACCACCTTCTTCACCGCTTTCTTAGCCGGAACCTTCTTCGGGGACTTCTTGGCCGCTGCCGGTTTCTTAGCAGCGGCTTTCTTGGGAGTGGTGGCCTTCTTGGCGGCGGGCTTCTTTGCCTTGACGGGAGCCTTCTTCACCACCTTCTTGGCCGGCTTGGCGGCTTTGGGCTCCTTCTTTGCCAGCTTGAAGGAGCCGGATGCCCCGGTCCCTTTAGTCTGGCTCAGGGTTCCTTCGGTGACCAGCTTGGTGACAGCGGTGTTGATGCGCTTGTTAGCCTTGGCCACATCTACTCCTTTCCCAGCCAGGACCTTCTTGAGCGCCGACAGAGACATCCCCTTGCGCTCCTTGGAATCGGCCACGGAGGCCGCGATGACTTTAGAGAGACTAGGTCCATCTTTCTTGGCCCGGGGAGCGGACTTCTTCTTCGGGGCTTTTGCCGGGGCTTTAGCCGGTGCTGCTGCTGGAGCTTCTTCTGCCATGTTTCTCAGTTAATGTTCGGTTCAGAGCAGGAGGCGGGACTTATAACACACATGAGAACCGTGAAGAGACAACCCAACCCCGCCGTTCTGCTGCCGCCTCAAACATGGCTGCAGTTGTGTTTTCTCCTACTCGTTTTAGGCTTTAAATCTTCGCTAAGTTGATGTTTTCTATCGTATATTTCATTGCAACGAAAAGTAAACTGTTCTATCTCCACAATAATGTCACATTTGGTTTCCAACACTTTCAGTTTTTGTTCCAGGAGCCCTCAAAGGTGTCAGACACTCCATGATTTTGTGCATTTAGAGACGAGTTTTCCCCACATTTCCTATCCTAAAACATCTAAAACCAGTCTGCATAGGACATGAACGCCATCCACTAGCTAAAAAGAAGGTAGCGGACAGAATACGAATTAATGGTTGCGGTAGTTTTAGTATTTGAATTATAAAGAGAGATGTTTTCCCCACAGTAAACACACGGAAAAGCCGGGCATGATTCCTCTCTGATGAATCCGATGGACAACACTTCTTTGTGTATGAAATATTTTATTAAAATAAATTAGTACCCAGACACTTTTATCAGATTCTGTTTAAGAAGTTCACTCAAGCAATATGTGTTTGTGTTTTCTGAACAGAAATTAGATTCATTAACTGATTACGTCCATCTTCTCTGGGATCTCACTGAATACTTATTTTTTGCCGAAATTCAAATTGGGCCATCCAGAAGTTCCAGAAATAGTTATTTTACACGCAGTTAAAACGTTACAGGATTTTTACATTTGCTCTCAGTTGTCCTAATCAGTGATGGATCAGTTAACATGGTTTTGTTAAAAAACAAAAACCTTTAGATAAAATAAAAAAGCAAAATAGAAGTAAATATAACACCGAGGAGGTTATTGGGACCAAGGTACCCTTAAAATTTTAAACTATGTTTTAGGGAAAATTGCCAGATAATGTGAAAGGAATCATCCAAATATATATATGTAAGATTATGTTAGCTACCAGTAAAAATGTAATTACCCAGAAATAAAGGACTGATAAAGTACCCACAATGGAAGACTGTATAAATGTGATCCAAGATATTTTTCAGATGGAGAAACTTCATGGACACTAGAACTACATTCTACAGTCATCAATGGCACCCATCATTGTATTATGTAATTTCTGTTTATACATTTACTTACACATGCTTATTTATGATCACACCCTCCATTTCTGCTACCTGTATGACCCCTTCTCTTTTCCAATGGTTATAATCAGTCTGACAGAGAGAGGTATCCCAATCCTTGTAGTTTTTAGTATAACAATGACCATCAGTGGGACCCTTTGTGAGGTTCCTTGAGACGACATTGTTGTAAATAAGCGCCGTTTAACTAAATAATCTGAACTTAAACTATCTCTGTAGTTATGCTGCTATAGGCTTAGGCTGCTGGAGGACATATTTACCACTTTCACCCTTATCGCTACATTCTCACACTACTCTCCAATTTTGCATTATTTGCTGTTATTTCAGCTTTTAACTTTGTTCTCTCTTTTCTCTTCCTAGAAGCTACACCTGGCCTGACTCTGTGTCTACCTGTGGCACCTTTCTGGAGAGGAGCATCATCCAAGCTTCTGCTGGCAACAACTTAATGCTCACCTTCTACTGATGATACACTTGGCCCTGTCTTTCAGTGTTTAACCCTATTTTTCTCCTAGACATGGCTACTAACTGAGCTTTTACTGTGACTAACTGTATACGCTCTCTTTCATATTCTAAACTTGAAAACTGGCTCAGAGTTTATCTGTTCTTTCTTTCTAGATTAAACAACTAAAGGAGCTACATCCATTAACATTTACTTTTCCTTCCCATAGAAAGTACTCCTGGATCAGTGCTTCTTTGTTCTCTTTGTGTCTCTGTTCTTTCTCTCAAACCCCCAGTTGGTTGTGGCAGATGGCAGCTCACACTGAGCCTGGTTCTGCTGGAGGTTTCTTCCTGTTAAAAGGGAGTTTTTCCTCTCCACTGTCGCTACATGCATGCTCAGTATGAGGGATTGCTGCAAAGTCAACACCAGTGACTGTCCACTGTCTCTACATGCTCATCCAGGAGGAGTGAATGCTGCAAGTCACTGACTGGATGCAATCTGCTGGGTTTCCTTAGATAGAAAAACTTTTTATCCAATTTGAATAAATAACTGAATCTGACTGCACTGTTCAATGATTAGGATTAATTGGAATGTATGTACCTGACTTTTGTGAAGTCTTGAGACGACGTGTTTTGTAAATTGGCGCTATATAAATAAACTGAATTGAATTAAACTAATCAGTTTCAGAGAAAGCCCTTCTACTGCAGCCTAATACAACTTAATGCTGCAAGTCACTGACTGGCAGTGTTACCAGGTGAGAAATGTAGGATTATCGTACTAGAGAAGTAAAATTATCGTATTTTGAGGGAAATTATCGTACACTCGTCATAACCAAAATAACAAGTCTGTTGTGTTGAATCACGTCTAACAGGCACTCACAGATTTGTGGCATCAGTACGGAATAGATTTATCAACATCTGCAGCCCCACAGTGCCGCTGGACTCTGCTTCTTCTTTTCCTCAATCATGGTCGGGCGCAGTGGACTATTCAGCCAATCATGGCCGTTGCTCTGAGGCCAACGCATTCACGTCACTCATAGGTCACATTTAGAAAAGCACGATTGGCTGGAATTTCCAGCATTTGTTTCCGAATCCGGACACAGATGCCTTCAAGGTTCACAACAAAACTCCAACAGAGTTTGGCGATATCGTACATTTGGCCTTTTTTAGGAGTATTGATCGTACAGAGAGCCAAATTATCGTGCAAATACAATAATTATCGTACACCTGGCAACACTGCTGACTGGATGCAATCTGCTGGGTTTCCTTAGATAGAAAAACTTTTTATCCAATTTGAATAAATAACTGAATCTGACTGAACTGTTCAATGTTTACGATTAATAGGAATGTATGAACCTGACTGTTGTGAAGAACCTTGAGACGACGTGTTGTGAAAGAAAAGAAATGTGGGAAACATCTGAAAGTGAAATGAGTATCTTTGTCTTTCGATAAAAGTTTGAATAAAAAATAAAATAATCAAAATATTAATGTTTTTGCCCCTTAAAAAAGATGAATATCAAATTAACTCTAGATATTGCCAAAAATATTGAGATACATTGATCAGTGTTTATTTCAGCAGAAATACTCTACATTAGGGAGCTGGTTGATAAGACAGCAGATGAATAGTTTGTAGATTTCTGTTGGTTTAGTGTTTGATAATTGTGTCAACGTGTTTTCCAGTTCATAAAGGCTTTTTTAGCCATGCATCAGTTTGTCCCTTCCCATTTACATTTCAGACCTGTAAAGCCATTTCCTACTCATTTGAACTAGGTTTTTTTAAACTAGTAATGTTTTACCTTAATATCATTTGCAATTTAATAAATGTACATTTTTGATCTGATCATGCATTTTTAACGGGTGGTACATCTGCATTTCTGACTTGAACCATCAACCAGGACAACCTTTGATCAGCTGTATTCAATCATCAACTAAAATAAGCTTAATCAGAGCAGGTCTTCTGCACTTAAAAAGAGTTTTTGTGTGGCCCTTAAAAGGGCCTTTGTTGAGTTGGTGGTAAACAGCAGCACTGTTTACTTGGAGCTGGTGTACTTGGTGACAGCCTTGGTGCCCTCAGACACGGCGTGCTTGGCCAGCTCACCGGGCAGCAGGAGCCGCACGGCGGTCTGGATCTCCCTGGAGGTGATGGTGGAGCGTTTGTTGTAGTGAGCCAGACGAGAAGCCTCGGAGGCAATGCGCTCAAAGATGTCGTTGACAAACGAGTTCATGATGCTCATGGCCTTGGACGAGATGCCGGTGTCGGGGTGGACCTGCTTCAGCACCTTGTACACGTAGATGGCATAGCTCTCCTTCCTGGTCTTTCTCTTCTTCTTGCCTCCTTTGCCAGCCGTCTTGGTCACGGCTTTCTTGGAGCCCTTCTTGGGCGCAGACTTGGCGGGTTCAGGCATCCTGATGATTTTCTAGGAAACAGCAGCGACTGAATAATGTTGAGCAGAGAGGGAGTCTCCTTATACAAGCTGTATGTAAATAGGACTCCGCTGTCCCCAACCTCTGATTGGCTCAGCTGATCGGAAGGTTGGAAAGGCTGCAAGAATGGTGTGTGTGTGTGTGTATTATGTGCAGTTTTACAGACGTGTACTTGTCTGTTTACTCCTTCATATTTCTATATTAAACTTCCTATTTACCACAGGCCAAGAAAAAGGTGCTAAAATGACATCTCTAGATTTACACACAGAATAAAATGGTGACTGTGGCTCTTCTTCATGGCGACTTAATCTGCTTTATTCTGCAGACATGATGTTAGCAGCACTGCAGGGTAAAAGCTAAAACTGATCTCACAGCAAGCCATCATCGTCACAATAAAAGTCATGATTTGGAGCTCAGAGCCTGTAACACTGGATGCCTGCCAAGACCTATAAACCATCTTGTGTATGCAGATGAGCTGGTGGTCTTAGTCCAAGTAGTGCTGGTTAACAGAACTAACATCCCCCCAGAAAGCTGCCAGTGAGAATGTCACAGACTCTATTATTTGGGCTCAAACTGCCATTACAGCGCTTAGAAATGCTGAAAAGGCACTTAGCGATGAACGATTAATTGCAATGATTTTGAAAGGTCTGCCTGAACCATTTAAACCATTTGTGGTCCACACAACGCAGGGCTGCATGGTGGTGCAGTTGGTAGCACTGTTGCCTTGCAGCAAGAAGGTCCTGGGTTCCTTTCTGCATGGACTGGCCACCTGTCCAGGGTGTACCCCGCCCATAGACTGCTGGAGATAGGCACCAGCTTCCCCGCGACCCACTATAGAAGAAGAAGGGGTGACTGATAACGCAAAGCAGTGATGACAAGTTAACCTTTGGTGTGTTCAAAGTGAAGCTGACAAGTTATGAAAGCACAGAGAAGTTTGATGCTAATGTGGATGAAGATAATGTGATGAAAGCAAGTGGCTTCATGGACAAAGCAATGCAAAGACAAAAAGAAACTCCGGAGTTTACGTGCTACAATTGAGGCCAGAAAGGACAGTGCGGCAATGTCTTAGGGATTATAAATGACAATGGTGCAGTTTTTGTAAAGGTTCCAGTCACAAGGACAGTAACTGTCGGCAAAAGAAGAAAGAACGTTTAAAACAGCCAAATGATGGGGATGATCACTCGTTGGTTTCCAAGGTGAGCGACGGACAGATTAGCGGATTAAGAATGAAGAGGGCTAATGGTGGACACCGGTGCAACTTCTCACATAATTAATGACCTGAATAGGTTCAAACACTTCGACGATGCTTTCGACCACAGGAACGCTTCGTGGAGCTTGCTGCCAGGATGAGGACGAGCGGTGTGGCATGAAACGTGAAGGTGGTGATAACAAGGGCGCTGTACATCCCCACGTATCCACGGAGCATCTTCTCTGTTAAAGCTGCGACGTCCAAGGAGCCTCGGTCAACTTTAAAGAAGGACACGATCAACTCATCTGTAGATGGCTCCAGATTTGACATCAGAGTGTACGATAAACTTTTATTTCCTTGACAAATGATGCTGATGCAGCTTTAGGTTGTTATGACATTCACCTGTGGCATAAGATCAGGTCACTGTCATTTTCAAGAGGTGTTAAACTAGAAACTGTTGTGACAGCTATGAAAATGAAAGAGAAGGTTCATAAAACTAACCGACACTACAGGGAAAATGTATCCAGAGCAGAAGCTAAAACAGCTCTTGAACTAGACCAGTGCACACAGACTTAGCTGACCCTATTGAGCCTGCTGCAAAAGAAGGGTTTAAATCTACGCTGGCATTTACTGATGACTTTTCAAGAGCGATATTTGTCTACTTCCTGAAAACTAAAGGCGATACAGTCAAAGCTACCGAAAGGTTTATTACAGCAGGAGCCTGCTAAGGAAAAGTGAAATGCAATAGATCAGATGACGGCACGGAGTTCATGTCAAAGGACTTTCAGTCTTTATTACTATTTGTCATGAGACATCTGCAGCTGAACGAAGCTGGAGAACAAGGTTTGATGTGACCAGCTGCTTGATGATACAGATCCATCAACCCAAGATCTATGGACTTATGTGGTGATTATGTTTGTCATATTATATAAAGTGTCACTTTATTAGATCTGTATCTAATGACAGGAAGGTAACCATCACTCATCATAAATGGTTGCATTACTTGATTAATTTTGTGCAAAATGTTGGGAATATAAAAAAGTGTTGTAGAGTAAATGCATTGAATAAGAGTTGTAAAAGCAAGTGGATCTGTGTTTGTTTTAGAGTAGTAAAAACATGCATGTCGTCACACATGCAGGAACTATGTCTTCAGAAGTGTGGGTGGCTCTTAAAAGAGCCGTTGTTTGTAGTTGCGTTAAGCGGTAGATTTAACCTCCGAAGCCGTACAGAGTGCGGCCCTGCCTCTTCAGGGCGTACACCACATCCATGGCGGTCACAGTCTTCCTCTTAGCGTGCTCGGTGTAGGTGACGGCATCCCGGATGACGTTCTCCAGGAACACCTTGAGCACACCGCGGGTCTCCTCGTAGATCAGACCGGAGATACGCTTGACTCCTCCGCGGCGAGCCAGACGGCGGATAGCGGGCTTAGTGATGCCCTGGATGTTGTCACGGAGGACCTTACGGTGCCGCTTGGCGCCTCCTTTCCCGAGTCCTTTACCTCCTTTACCTCGTCCACTCATTGTGATCTGGTTGTAGGTTGTCTGTTGACTACAAACTGGTGAGAGACGACTGGGAGCGTCTGGATTTAACTACATATTGAGGACGTACGTGAAGACAGACAGTTGCCAATCTCTCTACTTCCGCCTTTAAGTTCGCAACCAGGATAGGAACCATTTCCGTTTATTTCATAATACATTTCCTGCATCTCTCAAAGCGATAAACTTTTTATTTTACTTCGTTTTCCAAAGATGGGAGTTTATTAACAACACCTTTTATTTGCTTTATTAAAAAATAAAAATTGCAGACAGAAAAACGCTTGAAATTCTTACCAGCTGTTATAAAGAGAGAAATGAATCATACATAGAATCAAAAATGCAAACCAGACATTATGACAAAGTGCTCTTTGTTTGTGGTGTATTGCTTTTCTCCTCTGACATCTAAGATGCTCTTTATGACAATAGTCTGATGGATAGAAAACGAGTAATTTTCCATCATTGGTAGCATGAAAGTGAGGCAGGTTAAAAGTTTTTTTATTGACATATCCTCTTCATTCAGGCAGTGAATAACAGTTCTAGTTGAAATGAAATGTATTTTTGAGACTAACAGCCAAAGAGGTTTCATCCTCCATCACTGAACATTGTTTGGTTGGGACATAACTCCAGGAAACTAACTTCCTTTTCACTTAATATATATATAAAAAAAGAGACTTTCTAAAGTATAGTGATATTAGTTTAATTGTAGATTACTGAATGCAATCAGAAGGCTTGTTTACCTGGTTATTTGTCACATGAGCAGTTTGCTGCTGCCTCATTACCCAAAGCAAGATCTTCAGCTCAGCTTTACTCCTGGACTTCCACCAATGACCTTTTACTCACAATTATAATTATCTTCAATACTCTAAATATAAATATAAACACAGTGAGTTGTTTGTATCCATATTATTCATGTTTGCAGCAGTCAGATGAATAATCTGAGTCATATTTAAGCAAATATGAGGTGAAACTTGACTCTTTGGACAGATGTGGGTGGCTCTTAAAAGAACCGTTGGGTTGTTGTAGCCGAGAACATCTACTTGGCCTTGGCGGGCTTCTCGGTCTTCTTGGGCAGCAGCACAGCCTGGATGTTGGGGAGGACGCCACCCTGAGCGATGGTGACTCCGCCCAGCAGCTTGTTCAGCTCCTCGTCGTTGCGGACGGCCAGCTGCAGGTGGCGGGGGATGATCCTGGTCTTCTTGTTGTCGCGGGCCGCGTTTCCGGCCAGCTCCAGGATCTCAGCAGTCAGGTACTCCAGCACCGCGGCCAGGTACACTGGAGCTCCGGCACCGACGCGCTCCGCGTAGTTTCCTTTCCTCAGCAGCCTGTGAACACGGCCAACTGGGAACTGGAGACCAGCACGGGATGAGCGAGTCTTGGCCTTGGCTCTGGCTTTGCCTCCGGTCTTTCCGCGTCCAGACATCTTTCTGATTTCGTTTTTCAAAACAAAAGTAAAGCTTCGGGGAGAGAGCCAAGTATTTATAGGCATCATCTATTCACTGATTGGTCAGACCCGAACAGAAAGCTAATCCTCCAATCAAAAGACTCTACGTCAAGCTGTTGCACTAGGTAGAGCACTTCCGCTCTGCAGTGACTGGGACCTACAAAATAAAATACCAAAGCTTACGATTGTTGTAATAATACTGTAAAGATGGTATTGTTTACCTCCCTCTGACATATTTCTGTGTTAATACCACTAGATAAAATGTAAACTCATAATTAAGCTTCATATCTAAATAATAAATTTACAAAATAAAATACCAGAGTTTATTATTGGTTTTAAAGTACATGTTAAAAAAAGCTGTAATTTTCTTACCTGTGACATATTTCTGGGTTAAAATTAAGTTAACAAATATGTATTATGTATAGAATTAGAAATAATTAAAATGAACTAAATAAGCTTCAACCTCAGATGACAATAAAGAGTCATGGGGGGGACCCATGGGGGGCATGAACAGAAAGGGCTGTCCTTTGACCTTTATGCAACGCTTAGGCTCCGGGCTCACGTCAGTGTAACTGTGACATCTTTTTAGGGCAGGCTATTGCTGCAGAGGCAATCTGCTGCGGTAGCAGCATCAGAACCAGGAACTTAAAAAAGCTCAACAAGCTGATAAAAAAGGCTGGTTCTGTTCTGGGGACTCCTCTGGAACCTCTGGAGATCATTGTGGAAAGACGGATTCTTCATAAAATGAAGAACATTATGGAGAACCCTGAGCATCCTCTTCATGAGACTGTCCTACAACAACAGCGTGTCTTCAGTCAGAGACTTCTTCAGATCTGCTGTAAGACGGAGCTACAGGAGATCCTTCCTGCTCACAGCCATCAGCATCTACAACGTCTCTTTGAAGAAACCTTCATAATATGAGCTACAACAACATTTAATTTCCCTTTGGGATTAATAAAGTATTTTTGAATTGAATTTGAATTCTATACATCCTCCGGCATTGAGGGTGAGCTTTTATAATTTTGGAAAAAAGGTTGGATGTTTATGTAAACACTTGTTCACATTAATGAGTAATGTTGGCCAGCAGGTTGCAGCTTTTATCATCATGTTCGAAATAGCTCGGACCCACATACAGAGAACACTCAGGAGGAGGAAGTAAAATAAAAAGGTTGTTTATTGAAGATATAGTCAGGAACGGAGGAAATAGGTGTGAAGGTGGAGGAAAAAACAAAACTAAGAACAAATAGTTATTTTGATGGAGAGATCGGCCTACTGAGTTATGATGGTCAGCTCTCCAGGGGGAGTGAGATTCAGGATCCAGGTCTTGAGCACGTTTATCCGTAGAGAGTTCACTTGGTGCTGTTCTGTGGAGCTCAGGTTACAGGAAACAAGTTCGATGTGCCCTGGCGTCCGTTGGAGGGTGGACAGGGTACACTTGTGGCTTGGTTCAGGAGATGAAGAGGACAAGAAGCTGCCAGCTTGATGCGAATCCAAACGAAGGTAGATCACAGGATAGGAATCCACAGAACAAAGACAGGCTTGATCATCCAGAATAACGTTCAGAAACGTAGTCCAGAAAACTCAGTGACATAGATCCAAAGAATAGGCTTTCAAAATCACTGTGGCAAAACACTCTCACATTGAAGTGCTGGCAGCCTCCTGCCTAAGTACTCCTCCTGGCAATCAGTGGAACAAGTCGCACCTATCATCCAGCACACCTGAGAATGAGCACATGTAGCAAGCACACAAACACAAACCCAGATCCTGACAGTTTTAATCATTATCCTGATTTTTATCGTGTTCGGAACCAGAAAAATATTATTAAAGGCACCTTTAAAACCGACTCTGCTCTCCACTGTTACATTTTTTATTCATGGCTACATGTTTTAGTCTGGTTTTAATTTTTTTGCCAAGTAGTAAATTATGAACTCCATGGTTTTTATGGTAGTGTTGCACTGCGGTCCAGTGTTTCATTCGCTCTGCATGCTCTGCATGACAAAAAACCGAAATCATATTATAGACATCTATCCCACATCAACATAATTGAAGATGCAGCCTACAGAATTTGCTCAGCAAGATAAATGATGTCTCTTAATAGAGCCGCTGGGTTGTTTGTGGGCTGATCCTTCTCTGAGAGCCACGGTACTGTGGAGATATATTATGTGTGTGCACCATTATTATTACTATGTTCATAACCAGTGTGGGAAATAAAATGTGTAACCTGTGTTAGTATAAGACATTGTGTGGCCTGCAGAAGTATTTTTCACAGGGGTATGGTGAAGTGGAAAATGACTGAGAACTGCCTGTGTGTGTGAAAATTGGTGATAAGTGTTACTCCCTGCTTATATCAGTAGAAAACAGGGTGCAGGTGCAGGACAATGACTGTCTAAATATGGTCTGCCGGAACAATGTGTACGTGACTACATGTGGGGAAAAACTGTAAACAGGGCGCTGCCCATTTTCATGTGTGTTTTAATAAAAGCAATGAGCCCAGTGAGAAGCTGCGAAGTCGTCTCGGTGTGCGTCCTGTTCACATGAGAGCTTCCCCTGGGTCCAGGTACTTTGAATGACATACATCTGTCTCTGTGTGATTGATTCTAATGTGTTGTGAATTCCTCCAGGTTACGGTGAATAAACGAACGCGCAGAAGGCCCCTTTAAAGGGGTACTTTAACAATTTGGTGACCCCCGACGTGGACAAAAAGAGAGTGTGACAGACGAAACTTCTGAGGCCCATTAATCTTCTAAAAGGTGAGGCAGAGCCTATTTTATTAAACTCTCCAACTGAATTTATATATAGGCTAAATTAACCAGGTCTCAGTTGGTTCTGAATGTCATTTTACTCTGCAAAACTGTAAAAGAGTGTGCGTTAACTGGACGTGTTAAAAAGGTTAGAGGCCTTATTTGAAGCTGAAAAAAAGGTGATATTGCTGGGTGTGGCGTCCCAACTTATTGATTGATGGATCGATAAGATACAGCTGGGTTTAAGTCTCGTGTTTTGGCAAAACACAAAGGATTAAAAGAGGAGAACTTCATCTAAATTTTTTAAACAAGTGACTGATTCATTCAGAAATTTTATGAAGGGTTAGAGGCCCATCTAGCGGACACACGGAGGAATTACACAAGCGACGGGTAGTGCAGTGCGGATGGATTTTTGATTATTTGAGCGAAAATAAAATGCATTTATTGAATATAGGGTAAAGTGGCTAATAGTGGATTGTTTCTGCATATTTGTGCATATTTCCTGTGTGCGAGTGTCTGTCACAGACAGTTGTGTTGTATTGAGAAAATACGAGCTGGAATGTGTGTGTGTGCGACTCAGCTGGATGATTATTTGGGGTAAAATAAAAGACAAAGTACTAGATATAAGTATCTGTGGTGCGGATTGTAGAAGAAATGTGAATGTTAATGTTTAAAGGGGTACTTCAACAGTACCGGGCCTGTAATGGTGCGTTCACACCAAACGCGATTTCTGCGAATTTTTCGCCTCATTTGTGTGCTTTTGCCCGCTTCACATTCCGCGTGAACTCCACGTTGGCATTCAGCAACAAGCGGCAACGCTTCGCCGCGTCATAAAATAGGAGGAGCTTCCATCTGCTGCTTGCTGGTTTCAACTGAACATGGCGGACATGGATTTCACGGACCTAATTACGGTGTTTCACGTGTGGAGAGCCGAAAAACGCCGTCGACGTCCCTGGGTTCACCAGATTCTTCAAGGACGGGAACAGTTCGGAGATTACCACCACCTACTCCAGGAGCTGCGTCTGGATGACCGTCGATTTCAGCGGTACGTCCGTCTATCCAGGGCCCAGTTCGACTATCTGCCCCGCGTTGGGAGACGAATCGGCCTCCGGGACGCCAACTACCGGCGACCGCAGCGAAGCCAGCCCGAAGCCGGACACCGGGCACTCAAGCTCCGCGGAGCCAGCGGCATCCAGCCCACGGCCAATCCGAGTCAGGCACCAAGATTTCGGTTAGCTGCTCTCTGTTGCTCCCTCTTCTGACGCGCGGCGGTTCACTAGGGACCGTCAATAAGTTTCCGAACCAAACAATCGTGGAAAATCTGAGTGCCTGAATCGGATCAAACGTGAGCTAGATGCCGCTAACTCCGCGGAGCTTGAACATCCAACTTCAAACTAATTTCACCACGGTTTACAGGTGTACTGTATTCCCGCTGCTGAACGCCTGTCCATCCGTCTTCGGTGAGTAAATAAATCTCAGCTCAGTAAAAAAACATCCGATTTTTAATGTCCACATCTCCTAAATATAAGATATTTGTGCCTAAACATAACCAGGCCAGGTCCTTTCTGTACTTGTCTCAGTAAGAGTAATTAGTTGAGTCATACAACTCTGGCTTGCCGCACACCGTCACTATGATCTGGTCCTTCATCTTCACTGACAACCGCTTCTTCTCCGCTGCGGTCTTTCACCCTACGTCACAGCCACATCCAGTCCCTGATTGGTTGACGCGACGCGAATTTAGGAAAAAGTTAAGATTTTTCAACTCGTCCATCGCGCCGCTCCGCTCCCGCTTCGCTTGCCGCGCCGCTCCTGAACGCGCCTCTACATAGGGATAACATGTAAATTGGACAGAAGCTCCTTTCGCAGAAATCGCGTTTGGTGTGAACGCAACTTAACAATGAGTCTTGGTAGCCAGCTGCTTCCTTTCAGCTTTATCTCCAGTGGATTTTAGGAGCAGTCTGCGTCATTCTGGTCATCGCTAACTGATGTACCATTTGTTTGTTTGCCAACTGCCAATAAACACCAAGAAGAAGAGTAGAAATTTAGTTGAAGGAATTTTTAATATGCTCTTTTTTTCAGCTGTTTGAGATCAGATTGTAGGAATAATGCTCATGGGTTATTTATAGCAAGCTCTTAAATTTATTAGTCACTTTCTGTGGGAAAAGCATTTGTCATGTGCTCTTACTATCAAAGATTTAAAGTAGTTTTTTATTGTACACTCACAATGAACTGTAATGTGTTTGTGACTCATAAATATTACCTCAGCAACTTATTTTTGGCCTAATCTGTCATATTTTGAGTCAACTGACCCAAATTGGGACCAGAACCAAAATAAATGAAAATGGGGAATAGTATAGTTTTCAAAAAATATTTTCTTTATATTTTAGGTATTTTAAGAATCCATAACAAATATAAATACCTAGTTATAAAATGAAACTGAGGCACTGATTTAAGTATAGCTACAAAAGAGCAACATAAGAACAAATTTGTGAACTGACCCCTCCTCCTAAAAAACTATTTGATTTACTGAAAGCAGCTAATTGTAAATAGCTGAATGTATCAACTACTAATCTGGTGTTGCTTAGTTATTTTGTGCTGCTTTATGACTTTACTCATGTTACCAGTGTGATATAAACCGTCCATAATACTTGATAAATTACCGCCTAAAAATGTTTCTACTAAAGTAACCAGACTGGAAACTTATGAGGAATCATGTCTTTGGGTGAAGGTGTGGTGGCTCTGAAAAGAGCCTTTGGTGCACTGAGTTGAAGCAGCTGTTTACTTCCGGGCCTTCTTAGCTGCGGGCTTCTTGGCTCCCGTTTTCTTGGCTGCAGGCTTCTTGGCAGCCTTTGGCTTCTTAGCGGCGGGCTTTTTGGGGCTCTTCTTCACCACCTTCTTCACCGCTTTCTTAGCCGGAACCTTCTTCGGGGACTTCTTGGCCGCTGCCGGTTTCTTAGCAGCGGCTTTCTTGGGAGTGGTGGCCTTCTTGGCGGCGGGCTTCTTTGCCTTGACGGGAGCCTTCTTCACCACCTTCTTGGCCGGCTTGGCGGCTTTGGGCTCCTTCTTTGCCAGCTTGAAGGAGCCGGATGCCCCGGTCCCTTTAGTCTGGCTCAGGGTTCCTTCGGTGACCAGCTTGGTGACAGCGGTGTTGATGCGCTTGTTAGCCTTGGCCACATCTACTCCTTTCCCAGTCAGGACCTTCTTGAGCGCCGACAGAGACATCCCCTTGCGCTCCTTGGAATCGGCCACGGAGGCCGCGATGACTTTAGAGAGACTAGGTCCATCTTTCTTAGCCCGGGGAGCGGACTTCTTCTTCGGGGCTTTTGCCGGGGCTTTAGCCGGTGCTGCTGCTGGAGCTTCTTCTGCCATGTTTCTCAGTTAATGTTCGGTTCAGAGCAGGAGGCGGGACTTATAACACACATGAGAACCGTGAAGAGACAACCCAACCCCGCCGTTCTGCTGCCGCCTCAAACATGGCTGCAGTTGTGTTTTCTCCTACTCGTTTAAGACTCTAAATCCTAACCAAAGTAATGTGTTATAACATAAATGCTGATGTAACAAGAAGAAAACCATTCTCCATCTATACTAACGTCCCTTTTGGTTTACAGGATTTTGTCTTTTTGTTTCAAGAGCCTCCAGACCTTTCATATCCGCTGTGATTTTGTGCAGCGACCGGCGTTTTTTCTCCACATTTCGTCTGCTAAAATATCTAAAATCAGTTTGCATAGAGTATAAATCTGGCGTTTCCGTTAGCAGAGGCATGTTGGAGCATAATGCAGGTAAAAATGTTGCGGTGGTGCGGTTTGTTGAATATTTCATGGGCAGGTTTTCACTGACAGTAAACACAAGGACGCTGTCGGTAAATAAGCCGGTCAGGCTCATTTTTCTGGAACACACCTCGGGCTTCCGTCACATATTTAGTTAACACGGAGGACTGAAGGTAGATTTTAATCACTTTCTGATTCAGAAATTTACAAAAGCACTGTTAGTTTCTTCTGAACCCAAAAAAACAAAAACGAAGTGATTTACCTTAATGCTCAGCTTTTATTTGTCAGCTCTGAATGATCGACTTCATCAACAACAAAACTGTCTGTAATTAATCAATAAAATTTGGACATGGTTTCTTTTTTCATGTCAGAATTTTGACTTTTTTGCCAGGTCTCTTCTTACAAAACCGCACAGATTATTATAGGCATGTATGTTACCACGTTTCTTTCATAGCTTCAGACTAATCTATGCCGCCCAGAAACTAAAACTTTTTCATTATTCTGTTAAAGAATAATTTTTTTTTAGTCCATGTTTAATTAGCAAGTTAATGGTTGCCAGTTAAACATGTTTTACACTTAAATATACTGATAACTACTAAAACCACGACAATAGTTGCATCTCATCTCTTGATATGCTTTTCTGAATATAAATATGGACAGTATAATTTGGTATTTTGGACAAGAATGTATAAGTGACAACGTATTTTTTTTTAATAATGCTAATTATTTAAACATATAAATGGTAAAGTAAATGGTTGCATAATTACTCACAGTCTTTGAGGATATGCCTCAGTCAGGCTGGCACATCTGTAATAAACAGCTCAAGCTCCATCAGGTTGCTCTGAGATTGGGGATTAACAGCTTTTTGTCCAGCCACAAATTCCCATTAGGATTACGCCACTCCAGAACATTAAACCTGTTGTCTTTGAACCAATTCTGTGCAGCTTTTGCTGTATGGTTAGGGTCATTGTCTTGCTATAAAATAAGTCTCCTCTCAAGAATGAACTCCGGGATTTGCCAATATTGTTCTGCATCAATGTTCCCCCTACCTTCAGAAGCCTTTTAGGGCTTGCTGCTGAGAGGTATCCCCAGATCATGATGCTTTTCCCACCATGCTTTATTGTGTTTTACTAGTTATGTGCAGTATTTTGTGCTCACCAAACATAGCATGTAGTCTGATGACTAGAAAGCTACATTTTTGCTTCATGAAATGCTGCGTTTTTATTTCTAAACTTTATTTTATCTGAAAAGAGGAATTTGGACCACTGAGCATATGCTTATGATTCTGTCTGTGGTTCAGGAGAGGCTTTAACACAGGGAATGTAATTAGTATAGTCCATGTCCTGGGTACATCTGTGTGTGTTCGTTCCTGAAGCTCTGAGCTGTCGAGTGAACTTCTCCCAAATTACTGAATGGGTTTTGTTTCACAATCCTCTCAAGAGACTGCAGTTCTGCCAGTTCCTTGGCCACCTTAATCTATCAGACATTTTCTTTTCAACTTTCAACACTCAGCATCTTTATCAACGACCTCTGGCGACGTCTCCTTGTAGAGGGAGTCAGCAACTGTCTGCTGGAAAACTGTTAATTTTGTGGAAGAAAGTATAAAATTTTTGCAAAAAATATACTAAAAATCCTTTGTAATTCAAATTTTTGAGAAACTGAATTTTGGGTTTTTATTTAGCTGTATGACAGAATTAGTAAAATTAATAGGAAAAAATGTCTGTGTGAAATGAATATATACATAAACATTTGTTTCACCTTTTAAATTAAATTACAAAACTAAATTACCCTTTTGATGATTTTATAATTAGTTGAGATGATGATTTTTGCAGTAACTGGTTTGAGAAAGAGAATAAAGTTTCCTACCAGTTGGTGGCGGTAATGCGCCATTGTGTTATTTACTATTCAGAAAAAGAAAAAATACAACAGAATACAGCAAATTCTGGAGAAAGTGAAGCAATATTTAACAATTGATATTTTAGTAAGTTGGAGAAAAAAAGATTAAATTAGAAATTTAGAAAGATTAAAGAAACATTTAATTGAATACATATTCTACGCAGGGATCAAAAAGTGAAAGTTTTCAAATAAAGTTTTTTAGGAAAAAGTTGATTGTTAAAATATGATTAATGACAGCAAGACATGAACGAAATAATGTAAACGCATAGATATTTTTAGCCACTCTCCATACCAGTAGGTGGCAGTAATCCACCTACTGGTTTCTTGCCAACCGCCCAAAAAAAACAACGAAGAAGAAGAAGTAAACGTTAGCTGGGAGTGGTTAGGTTGTTAGCTTAGTTGCAAACAGTGTTTTGTGGAAGCAAATAATGGCTTCCTTCCGAAACTGGAGGCAGTTTATCAGGCAGCGGCTGGCGGCTGCCGGGGAAGAAGTGCTTTCTGCGTGTGAAGACACGATGGTTCAGTGTGAGGAGGAGAACCGCCTTCAACACAAAATAATGGATGTTATGAAGTCCGAGTTTGACGCTCACAGAGCAGGTGAGGAAGCTGAGGAACGGAAAATATCCGCGGTTCCTATCAGGACCAGGGGGCAGAGGAGTAAAGCTCTGGGTCTGTTCGCTGGATTATAGTTGGATCCGTTCATTCAGTTATCTGCCTTCCTCCAGTGTATTTAATTTCAGTAAATGTTCTTATTTAATTATGTTAAAAGGGTTTTTTTTACAACAGTGCCTCTTTTCCTCTTTTCACATTCGAAACCAACCCCATTCAGAGACGTTTCACATAGTGAAGAATATATTCTATGTTATAAAGTACTGCTACATAAAGTTCAAACTGTATCTGGATGCTGTGTGTGTTACAGCCTCAGAGTGAGAAAAAACAGGAAGTGTAACAGATAGAACATAACAGGAAGAACCAGTTTTCTGAAGAACAACTCATTGTAAGGAAACTGGCTGAGGTTATGACCTAGTCATCTGTGAACTGTAGATAAATGTACACACTCCTATGAGACTTAAAACGAGCCTGTGTGGAGAGGAGGTGCAGAGTTGTTGCTTGCAGGCGTTGGCTGGTGCATCTCCTCTCCCTTTGCAAAGACGAACCAAAGCTGATTTTGTCTTGAGTTTTATATCTTTTTTTTGGGCTTTACCTGCATCCAAATCAACGGACCCATGGAAGCAGCAGTGGCTTCTGCAATAGATACCTAATTCTAGCATCAAAACTCTATGTATTTTATTACAGACAAACAACACGTCCATTAGTGGGAAGTTTCTCAGGCAAATACATTGAGTCTCTTTTCACTCTAATACCCCACACTAAAGCTTGGTGGTGGCAGTATCATGGTGTGGGTAGATGTTTTCCTTCAGCAAAGACAGGGAAGCTTGTCAGAGTTGATGGGAAGATGGATGGAGCTAAATCCAGGTCAATCCCCGAAGAAAACCTGTTAGAGGCTGCAGAAGACTTGAGATTGCGGTGGAGGTTTACCTTCCAGCAGGACAACCACCCTAAACATACAGCCAAAGCTACAATAGATGGTTTAGATCAAAGCAGATAGAGCTAGAATGGCCTAGTTAAATTCCTGACCTAAATCCAACTAAGTGGTGTTCCATACAATCTGACTGAGCTTGAGCTGTTTTGCAAAGAAGAATGAAATAAAGTTTCAGTCTGTAGATGTTCTAATCTGATAGAGACTGACCCCAAAACACCTGCAGCCAAATGTGGTTCTAGGTAGTTCTGACTCAGGTGAGCTGAATACAAATGCATATCACACCTTTTAGGTTTTTATTTGGAAAAATCCTTAAGTCATTTTTCTCCCAGTCTGCTTTGTGTTTTTCCGTCACATTTATTCCCAGTTAAATATACTGAAGTTTTTGGTGTGAATGTGACAAAATAAAAACAAGGTTAAGATGAATGAATACCTTCAGTATTTTACTGCTGTTTTCTTCAGGATTCTCAAAAATCCATCCTGCCAATTAAAGAAATGATTTTATGAGACGGTCCAGTCAGGTTGGGAAATCACTGATCCAGGACATGGAATCAAAATGGCACCATAATCATTACTGATGCTCACAGGCCCCCAACAGATGTTAGAAAAGGAAGAAATGGACACGTAGTTGATATGAATTTTTATAGCTTTAACATTCATGTGTCCGTTTTTTTTGTTGTTTTTTTTTTTTAGACCTCCTGCAACAACATGACGTTAAAGAAGAAGAGGAGAATGGTTTCCTTGATGAGCACCCTCCTAACAATGAGAGGAGTTCTGTTTTGGATGAGGAAGATGTTCAGCCCCTCCAGATCAAGAAGGAGGAAGAGAATCCAGAGCAAACACTGGTTAAGGAGGAAGAGCAGGAAGAGCCGTGCACCAGCATACAAGGAGAGCAGCTGCAGGGACCTAAGATGAGAGATCCCAGTGTAGAAACTCCAACATCCAGGGAAAGTGAATCTGCTCCTGAGTCTCTAAAACCTGACACCTGCAGGAAAACCTCCAGACAGAAGAATCTCTGCAGCCCCAGAGGGAAGCAGTGCTTTTGCAAAATTTGCGGCAAGACTCTGGCTGAGCTAAGTTTAGTTAGCCACATGAGGATTCACACAGGCGAGAAGCCATTTTCATGCAAAAGCTGTGGAAAAAGTTTCCGTCACCGTCCTTCTTTGGACCTCCATGTAAGAACACACACCAACGAAAAGGCGCATACTTGCAAGACGTGCGGAAAAACGTTCAGAAGAAGCGACAAACTTCTGCTCCACGCGAGAACGCATCGCAACGAGAAGTTGTACCTCTGTAACGTCTGCGGAAAAAGCTTCACCGACCCGTCGGCTTTCAGGAGGCATCTGACCATCCACACGGACGAGAAACCGCACTCATGCAAAATATGCGGTGAGAAGTTCAAACACTCCAATACCTTGCTGTGCCACAAGAGGGCGCACTCGGGTGAGCGGCCGTACGTCTGCAGCTTGTGCGGGAACAAATTTGTCAACGCCTCAAAGCTGAACAGGCACACGAAGACGCACACAGACGACAAGCCGCACGTCTGCGACTACTGCGGGAAGAGATTCATCCGCCTCCACCGCCTGAGGGATCACACGAGGACTCACACGGGCGAGAAGCCATTCAGCTGCGACACGTGTGGCAAAGCCTTCAGCTGTAACTCCTCACTGAAAGTTCACATGAAAATTCACACAGGTGAAACATCACAGCCATAATCAAGCTGCAGTCGCCTAAACTGCATTTCTGAAAACATCCTTTAAGTACGAATGTCCCATCTAGATGATTTTCAATCTAATTTGGAAATCTGAAAGTGATTCATGCATCCTCCCAGTTTGCAGCTGGTTCTGCCCCAGTAAATATAAAATCTCTAAATGTTTTATGTTCTGCAGTCACACACACAGCTGCCTTTTTGATTGTTTCTGGAATTAAAACTAGATGGGGAAAAATGACATTGCTTTTAGTTGAGGCAGATTAAAACCCGTCAGCCTTCATGTTGGTTCAGGAGGAAAATGTCTGTAACAGAACGATAAAAACAGACAAGCGGTTGTGCTGCCAAATGTGACGTTCCAGATTATTCACGAATTGTTTATGATGTAAACAAGAACTTGGACTCGGCTTCTGTGAAAGTCCTGAAACCTCATTGAGGTGGAAGGAAAACCCAACATTGTCGCGAACCGGACCTTTTTTCACAGCCAATGAAGCAGCTGATCTTCTGTTTTATAACCTAGAGGTAAATCTTCACTGTATTCATAGTCTGCCACAAACAAAATGTTGCTATAGTGATTAATATTTGTTTCTGATTGGCTCATGAAAACAAAGATTTCATCTCTGTAAATATTAAGCTTGATGTTAATCATATTACCTCAGATTCATTGAGCTGTGATGGTTTTTGTATTTAAGACTAAGTTTAAAAAATGCTTCGTATTCAAACAGTTTCTTGGTAGAACGATAAATAAAATTAGCATCATGCTGTTTTGGTTGTGAATCAAATAGAAAAATGAGCGATTATGAGCGGTCCTTCCTGAGTCTTTCTATGTTCTGTGGTGATCTGGATTCATCTTCTGAACAAATCTCTCTCTGCCAACCAGGAGGCATTAAGAATCATTACAGACACTGAATCATTCCTGATAAAATCATGTGTGCTAAACAGTCTTTTACAGAGTGTCCCGAAACAATTTTGAATTAAATATGTTCTTAGCAACGATTTTTGTTATTTCATGACCCCAACTATGGAAGCTACAGCTCTGTGATTGCTGTATGTTATATATGCCAAATAAAAACTCTTAGTTTCAGCATCAGTTGGTTTTTATTTTACTGGGATGTGGTGAGATTCAGTGTGTTTGATTGCTTGTTGTATTAATTTCCAGACACTTCATTCCACTTTTCCTCTAATGCATCATTTTTTACCATCTACTTCATCACTCTGGTGATGAATGTCTTCTGATGAGAAAACACCTAATGGTCAGTTTAATCATGTTGCCTAAAAATAATTATTTAAAAGTTGCTAAAGTCATTAGCCAGCAGCAATGGTCACTAATGAACATCTCCCAGAGGTCTGTTCAATCCATCATCTGAACATGGAAACATGATGGACCCCCTGCAGACCTACCAAAGCATGGATGTCCACCTAAACTGACGGAGAAGTAACCAAGAGGCTCTGGAGGAGCTGCAAAGATCCACTGCTGAGTTGGGAGAATCTGTTGACAGAATAGCGATTAAACATACTCTAATTTAGGGAAGAGAAAGAAAAAGGCCAGAAGAAATCCAGTTTACCACAATGCATCCTTGCCCTCGTGCAAAATTAAATACATTGAAGTTTATGAAGAAATGTAAAACCGCTCAAGTAGTGTAAATACTTTTGCAAGGCACTGTACAGTGCTACTGACATTAGATTCTTAACATATTAGCGGCTCAGTTAATTTGATGCTAAATCAATATAAGACTCAGAACCTGCAGTGTTAGAATTTATATTTTAAAGAGAGGAGTACCCAAATCTAGGTTTAAGAGGCAGGTTCTGGATGAAAAGCAAACAAAGCAAAACAAAAAGACAAGGTTCTGATCCACAGTAATAATCACTGACAGAGGACTGGTGAACCTGGTTTTAGAGTGAGCAAAAACTGGGTCAACTCTTCCTTCAGAATCTTCATACTTCTCTGCAATTTTTCCTAAATAATGATCATATTTTATCCAGATATAAGTTACTATTATAGAGAACTAAAACAGGCTGTTACTGATCTGTTATTATTCGTTGCCTTTACCACAAGAGGGCGACCTTGTCTCAGTTATATTAATGAAAGCCAGTCAATTAGCGGATTTAACTTTAATTCTACCAAATCAGTAAAATAGATTTTTGAATTGTGCCAAGTATTATCCAATATTATAATGCTAGGTCTGCTTATAGAAATGGGACATAGTAAAGATTAACAACAGCATAAGTATCCTCCTTGGTTGGTTGGTTGGTTGGTTGGTTGGTTGGTTTGATGGTGAAACCACATAATTATGTCAGTGTTCAGCTTTAATAAAAGACTCCACAACACATCAGTATTCTGCTCTTATGTTAGTGTGTTTCTGGAAACTGGCCATCATAGCTTGACAAGGAGTGGGTTCCCCAGGAGGTTGAGGTGTCTTGATGTCTCATTCACCTATATAAGCAGGATGTGGATAGACTGATAGGCTTCGTGTGCAGAAATGAGGGGTTATGAGATGTAAATTATGGATGACAGACTGAAATCTCGGATGCCAAGTTTCTACAATAAACAGAAGGACAATTAAAGCTGAGTCCTACTTCAAATTGTAATAGGTCATCTCAGGTGTTTTGAGCATCTGATCAAGATGTCCTCTTGATGTTTCTCTTTAGAGGTTTGCAGCAGATACTTCCCACAGGGAAGATTCCCTAGAGCAGAAACAGACCACAGTGGACACACGAGGATTCAGACAGGCGAGAAGTCGTTTTCTGGCAAAAGCTGTGGAAAACGTTTCTGTCACCATCCTTCTTTGGAGCTCCATGTAAGAACCCTCAGTAGGAAGAGTAGTCGTCTTGCAATCAGAAGGTTGTGGGTTCGATTCCAGCTTCCTCCTGCCATATGTTGATGTGCCCCCGGGCAAGGCACTTAACCTCAAGTTGCCTACCGATCTGCGTATTGGTGTATGAATGTGTGAGCGTTAGTGAGTGCGATTGGGTGAATGTGGCTCTAGTGTAAAGCGCTTTGAGCGGTCTGTATGACTGGAAAAGTGCTATATAAGTTCAGTTCATTTACCATTTACGTGCAGAAAACCAGTCCGAAGAAGCTTCTGCTCCACGCATCGCAACGAGAAGCTGTACCTCTGTAACGTCTGTTGAAAAAGATCTGTAAGGAGCTGCAAAGTACTGGCAGAAAAAAGCTATTTCAGATTTCCTTCTGGTTACTTCCACGACTACTCAGACAAGTAGAACACAATAGATGGATATGAGTTTATATCTGTGCGTATTTGGCATATTAATGTTCAGTAATGTTGCCATGTTCTGTAATCTGACCTAAGCGGAGCGTGTGGCTATCAAATAAAAATGGCCCGAGAACAGAGCCTTGAGGTACCACTCATGATCTTTCTGAACAGTACTAGAAACCAACTTTTCCAGTCTGTCGATCACTATATCATAACAACCTATTAAATGTGGTTTACTCTTAAATATAATTAAACATAGTTATCATTTTGGGCTCTTATTGTCTGGACACATTAATCACACATTTAGTAGTTTTAAAGACAAAAAGAAAAACTATATTTACTTTATTTGGTGCTGAGGTAAGAAGGCAAATACATTTTCCTTTACATTAAATTAACATTTTTGTAATATTTCTTTCAACAATGAACAAAAACACAGACTTTCCTATTAGTTGGTAAAGTTAAAACATTATTGGAGACATTCTTGTTATTCTAGACTTGTATTCTAGACTAACTGAGGACTTTGGATCCTTAAATATTTATGGAAAGTTTAGTTTTATGTTCTCTCTGTTAGTTTTGCCATTTTACCTGAAGATGGTGCCTTGATTTAGAGCATAAGTGGTTATTTTTCTGCAAAAGATAAGGCAGTCCCCACTTCCTGCACTGGACACATGCTTTGCTTATAGGGGAGAGGTTTCTCACACTGAAACACAGACAATATGACATGAATGCAGCAAACATAAACACACATATTTAATACAAATAAACTAATACTGGGGGTGCTGATCTATCAGTTTGACTCTGAGTGAAACATCTTAAAAGAGAAGCTTTAATGAGCATCCTCTCTGTCAAATTGGGTCATAAGTGCTACTTCCTCTTCTGGTGACATCAGGGTCAAAAGTTGATTTTTCCTACTGTATGCCGGAGTGTGATCAAAGGAACCGAGGAGGGAGTTGGTGAAACTCTGAGGGTCTTTGCATATTTCAAGTTTTTTCTTCCTCACTTTACTCTGACATTATTGGAAGAATCACAAAATCAGGACCTGGATTCCTTCTTTGGACTCGAAGCAAAACATCTTCATGTAAAAAACTGACTTTGAGATTTGGTTTAAGGCTTGGATGAGGGGTTTCTTTAGAGTCTACAGGAAACGATTGTGTGTGTCTCTGTGCGCACGTAGAAGATGGAGGTCAAGTTCTTCCCTTCATGGTTTCTTGGGAAACACTTGCAGATGGGAATCTCCTCTCTCTCTCTCTCACACACACACACACACACACAAATCCTCCTACTGACCCTCTCCTCCACTCCTCTCTCACACACTCACATGTAAAATTCTCCCACCTCTGCCCTTCCTCTGGTTCATCTGCAGCCTCTCAGTTGGGAGGTGGCAACAAATAGAGTCCCAGGCTCTTCGCCCAGAATGAGTGACCTTTATTTAACATGTCGCTGCAGTGATACTTTGGTCCACAAACTGAATATCACCAACCCTGGAGGCGACCAGGACCTCAGTTGGAGGGCAACACATACAATAGGCTCAGGGATTTATTTGACATCACTTCATGGACTGACCAATACTTGGAACAATCCGAAGGTCCAAAGAGAATGTTAGATTTACAAAAGCTGGGAAGACTTTGAGCCATTTCTACACTGCAGTTTCCAAGGTCATCAGTTCAAACAACTGTACATAAGAACAAGTTATACAGACTTCTAAAATTATCTGGAAGAAGACCGAAATCGCCCCCCTCAGATGAAAGAAAAGTATTTTAGATGTTTAAGAACTAAGTAGGAACCATCCACCCTCAAGCCTGCTGTTAACTGAAGACTTCTGGTACAGTCTCACACAGTGAAGGCCAGTTTCAAATTACCACGCATGCACTGAGAGCGCGCTGATCAAGCAATAACTCCTTGCTCCAAATTCAAAACCTTTGACCTGGACTGAAATTTCCTGCTGTCCAGATGGACAAACCAAAGTTTGAGCTTTTTGGTCACAAAGACCAGAAGAATGTTTGGAGGAGTCAAGCTGAGGCTTTCAACCCAAGGACACTGTACCAGTTGTCAAACATGGTGGTGGTGGCATCATACTGAGTGTCTTAGGTACTGGTGCATTGGACGAAGTGGGCAATAATTAGAGAGGCAGCACAGAGACCAAAGGTAACCCTGGAGGAGCTGCAGAGTTTCACAGCAGAGACTGAATTATCTGTCCATAGGACCACAATAAGCCTCTACAGAGCTGGGCTTTATGGAAGTGTGGCAAGAGAAAAGCCATTACTTAGTGGTAAAAATAAGAAAGCACGTTTGGAATTTGCTAAAAAGATCATGGGCGACTGGTCAGATGAGAATAAAATTCAACTTTCCGGCCACCAAGCAGAACACTATGTCTGGTGTAAACCCAACACATCCCAAGAACACCACACCCCACAGTGAAACATGGTGGTGGCAGGATCATGCTATGGGGATGTTTTACAGTAGCAGGGACCGGGGTCTGAGTCGAGGGAATAATGGATGTTGCTAAATACAGGGATGTCCTGGAGCAAAACCTGTCAGTGTTCCTGTGATCTCAATGACCTGAAGCAAACTGCTGTAGCAGCACTTCAGTGGTTTAAGGGGAACCATTTAAATGTGTTGGAATGGCCTAGTCAAAGTCCAGACCTCAATCCAATTGAGAACATGTGGTTTGACTTGAAGATCGCTGTTCACAAGTGAAAGCTATCCAACATGAAGGAGCTGGAGCAGTTTAGCCTTAAGAAATGGGCAACAATTCCAGCTGTAATTGCTGCAAAATATGACTCTACAAAATACTGACTTTAGAGGGGTGAACAGTTATGCACACGGAAGTTTTCAGTTTTTTTGTCCTATTTGTTGTGTGCTTCACAATAAAAAACAAGACATCTTCAACGTTGTAGACATTTTCTGTAAATGGAATGATGCAAACTCTTAAACAATCCATTTTAATTCCAGGTTGTGAGGAAACAAAACACAGAGAAAAATGCCAAGGGGGGTGAATACTTTTGCAAAGCACTGTAAACAAATTACAGTGATGGTCAAAGGTTTACTTAAATCTTATGTGCTCCAATGTAATTCCAGGTTAAATTTCATGAAAACGCTGCAACAGTTAAAAAAGACCAACACCTATAGATCTACTTTCAAAGTTTACAGGTAGGTCTGAATGAAAGTATATAGAATAATGAATTATGCATAGTTGTCAACGGTTTTTGCAAATGAAGAAGCACTGTGAAGCAACTTTTGTTTAAAAATGCACAACTAAAGTTTAGAACATTTAGAAAATGTTGCATAAATGTCCAAACTTGAAGCCACAAGGTAGACAGAATCTCAATTTAAGCTATAAAATATAAAACTATTTTTACAAAAACATACTGTAGAAAATGTGATTTTGACCATTCATTCAATAGGAAGGCATGCTGTTCCCTTTCATATACAAAATTTCCATGTGCATTCTAGCTTTTTTAAAACACAAAGAATACAAGCTATTGTATTATTTATATAACACTACACTAACACATGGTGCATTGCTGAAACATTTTTCTCAGCATAAATATTTCTAATGGGGCCACTGACACAATACTTACACCAGATGTCGGCAACAACCCAAGTTACTCAGTCATACAAAGACATCGAAGCAAGTTAGTTCATAAATAAAGTTATGGATAAAACACTGGAATGGCACAGGGGGTAAGTATTGCACACACGTGTGTTGTGTGTTTTGTAAATGTTTTTGGAAAAGTTTTTTTTGGTAGTAACACCTTAAAGATGCCTCCTTTATGGAGAAACTAGTTACACAGGATGTGTTGTTCAGGTCTAATTCTGACCTATTCTTCCATGCAAACTGTCTTCAAATCTTGAAGGTTCTGGGGGTCCTTTCTATGCACACTGATCTGAAGCTCTTTCCACAGATTTTCATTTGGATACAAGTCAGGTGACAGACTGGTATGGAGCTAAATTGGCGCCATAAAGTTTGTTCAAACAAAAAACATTTGAACCTGAAAAATTATTTTGAACCTCCCCCCAAAAAATTTGAAAACTGGAAAAAAAATGCTGTGAAACTGGAAAAAAAAGTTCAAAACTACTTTTTAGATTCAAGTTTTTTTTCAAACTTGCAGATTTTTTTTCGGCTTCAAACTTCCGGCCCTGTTTTGGCGTGGGGGGCGGGGCCTCAGAATCATGACTGACAGCTCAACACAGCGGCTGAAGGACATATTCTCAGCTGTTGCATTCAGGGACCGTGGGAACTGGAATTATCTGTAATACATCATCGATATTCTATATATGGGATTGGTTTTGAAAGATAACATGCTTCACCGATAGAAGCAGCTTACATGAAAACACGACACGCATCTCAGAGGAGAAAATATGATCTTGACAAATTTGTACAGCATTTTATGTCCGTGTTGGAGATTTCCCATCCTCTCAACATCAAGCAAAAGAACCGCCAGACTAAGCGACGGTATGAAACCAGATGCAAAACGAGCCGGTATTTTCCAAATATCCTTGCATAATTAAGCCTGGACTTGTTTTCACATGGACTGGACTCGGGTTTCGGTTTCTGGTGCATTTTTGATTAAAACGTGTTTGGTCTTCATTTAGTGAAGTGACTCACAGCTTCGCTCTTCATTGTCAACTCAGCTAGCCGCCCTGCAGCGCATGTTCATGTGTTACAGATTAGCTGTTCGCCAGCGCGCAGCAGAGCTGATCTGCCTGCCTGGAGCAGAGGAGAGGTTTGTCTGAGCTACCGCACCTTGTTGGTGGTCAGACCTCTCAGAGTTTCTCCGATGCTTGGTCCCCAGAGGCGATCACACTCTATCTAACTCTGACTCTTAAAGGAACGACTCTCAACCAGTTTCTAACTTTCAGCTCCTTTAATCTAAATTAAGGAAGAGGAATGATTACAGAGATCAGCGCTGAGGCTCCCGCCTCAGACTGTCGCCGTCTGTTAGAGGATGACGAAGAGCCCCGATAGAAGGTCACATGTAGTTTTATATCTGGGACTCCGATGCAATGGATGTTCCCTCCCTCAGTGTTTATCAGTAGACTATGTGTCACCATTGTGGTGTTTATCTGGTATGTTGTGTAGTAACTGGTGTCCATCCTTAATCTAAGTGTGCTGCTGCATTCTAATTCAAACCAGTTACAGCCTGCTCCACCATCAAACCCAGTGCCCCAGCCACAGGTCATTCATGACAAACCTTGTGCCATTTATCCTTGTAATGTGTGTCGATGAGCTTTCTTATCCTATTCTAACAAAAGGAAAACATTAGAACTTATACTTTATATCATTATGGTATAAATGGGAAAAACTGCTATGAGTCATAGAAATAAAGGTTATCCTTAACAGGTTGATATGGCATAGTTTGGGGCACAATGGTCCAGCAAAATATCAGCGCCCCAGAAACTGTCGCCTCTTCCGTACTTGATGTCGCACTCGCCCTGCGTCTGTGCAGGGCGGTTATTAAAAACTAAACATTCATAAAATAAGAAATGCCTAAGCCAGCAGTCCACCGTGGATTTCCCCTGTTGCCCCGTATGCCAGTTTGCCCCTGGCTGTGAGTCACTTCACTAAATGGAGACCAAACACGTTTAAATCAAAAATGCACCAGAAACCGAAACCCGAGTCCAGTCCATGTGAAAACAAGTCCAGGCTTAATTATGCAAGGATATTCGGAAAATACCGGCTCGTTTTGCATCTGGTTTCATACCGTCGCTTAGTCTGGTGGTTCTTTTGCTTGATGTTGAGAGGATGGGAAATCTCCAACACGGACATAAAATGCTGTACAAATTTGTCAAGATCATATTTTCTCCTCTGAGATGCGTGTCGTGTTTTCATGTAAGCTGCTTCTATCGGTGAAGCAAGTTATCTTTCAAAACCAATCCCATATATAGAATATCGATGATGTATTACAGATAATTCCAGTTCCCACGGTCCCTGAATGCAACAGCTGAGAATATGTCCTTCAGCTGCTGTGTTGAGCTGTCAGTCATGATTCTGAGGCCCCGCCCCCCACGCCAAAACAGGGCCGGAAGTTTGAAGCTGAAAAAAAAATCTGCAAGTTTGAAAAAAAAACTTGAATCTGAAAAGTAGTTTTGAACTTTTTTTTCCAGTTTTAAAATTTTTTGGGGGGAGGTTCAAAATAATTTTTCAAGTTCAGATGTTTTTCTTTTGAACAAACTTATTTTTCAGGTTCAAATTTCTTTCGTTTGAACAAACTTTATGGCCCTAATTTAGCTCCATAGTCTGGGCCATGCTAGCAGTTTTCAGGGTTTGTGGAAGTGAAACAGGACCAAAGTGCATGCAGGAGGATGGTAGTCACATGGTGAGTAGATGATTGCTTTAATGATAGGAACTGGTAACACTTACAGGAGGAACTCAGGCAGGTAAACAGACTGGAACACAGAGACATGGAACAGGGAAGTAAGCAGTTGGATCCAGTGGCGAACGATGAAAACCAGAGGGTACATACTGAGGAAGGGTGAGAAAGAATGGACCAATGGACATAGGGAGCTAATCAGAACCAGAAGCAGCTGGTGGAAGGGACAGACTAAAGACGAATGAGGGAGGGTGGCTAATTAACGCGGTCGAGCAGGGAGTCCAGGGAGGTAGCAGAAAACATCTAAGTGAACAGAAATAATAATGGGACTACCAAAAGAACATAAACAGGGAGAACACAGATGTTCAGGAAAATACAAACTAAAAGATCTTACAGGAATCCAGCGAAGTAACAAACAGCTAAACATCAGAATGAATCTAATAAACCTGAATGAACTGAAACATGGCAGTGCAGAGAAAGTCGACAAAACTCAAACTCAAAACCCCAAACACAGGCAGCTTATGACAGCAGTTTATTTTCTTTCACTGAAACCAGTTAAGAGTTTTCTTGGCTGTCTGTTTGGGACTCATCTTTAGATTCTTATCAGGAAGGTCCCAGTTCAGTTCTCCACTCATTCTTCCTATAATTTTATGAAGTCTGCCAGTACCATGCATATTTACATTGCGGGTCCAGTCCAAGGATCGGTCCAGGGATCAGAAAAAGTGAAAAAAACACACCTTCAGTTGGCCACGTTTGCTTTCACACAGATATTATTGAACAACACCATGCAGTTGCAACGGATTGTTTCGGGGGCAGTATTGCACTGATCGAGGAGAAACAAGCATGAAGAAGAAAGTCTCTTTAATCACGGTGCCTGTTGCTACTTTGGTATTCAAATGTAGCTTTGCACCTGCACCTCTTCACTACTTCATATAGCCTCATGAGAAATTTTTTAATTCTTCGCATTTACGCTCTTACTTTGTTTTTCCTCTACATCTTCTTCTCCTACTCAAATGTGCTGCTCTTGAATTACATCCTCTCTTCCTGCTTTTGGTATGCTGGCCCAGCATGCATTCATACTGCAAGTGGACTGCTCCAGGGTCCGGATAAACCATGCTGAGACCGGCGGTTATAACCGTGTCAGGGTACAGTTCTCTGGTACGTTTCAGGGTGTAGTATGGTTCCAAACCAGCGTGATCCGCTTCAGACAGCAGGTACTGGCACCGGATAAGGCATCAAAGCATTGTGAGACAGCCCACACAATGATGTTGTCACTTGCAAACTTCACTTTTGGCATTATGTCCAGATCCAGTCTTCCTCTAAACATGCTGTGTGTCATGACATCCAAAGAGTTAAGCTTTGGCCTCATTTGACCAGACTACATTCAACTCTCAAGGTTCATGTTTTTTCTTCAGCAGTGGAGTCTTGCGCAGTGACAATGCATAGAGGCCATTTTGGATGAGTGCATTAGCTATTGTTTTTAAGTGAAATGCTATTTCCAAATCTTTCTGAAGCCCTCCTTGGCTCTTGAACAACTGTTTTATTCTTTTGTCTCCTCAGACAGAAATCTTAGGAAGGGGGCGCGGCGCATGATGTAGAGGTAGGGCGTGTGCACCACAAAATCATACATCTTGAAGACGAAATCATACATATATATATATGTATGATTTCCGGGGCGGTGCATGTCTAGCACCGCCCCGGTCGCAGGTCCCACAGTTTTGGCAGGTATTTTCTTTGTTGTGCATTAATTTCCCCTAGAGGACGTCTCCTCGTACAGGTGAGCATGCTGGTGAGTACTGCTCTTTTAAAGCATAAAACATCCCCCTTGAGCTTGTTTGGCTTTAGTTTGACCTATTTTTCATGAGCTATTAATAATTTCATCGCTAAAACCTTCAATCTGCGGGTGCGTTTTCGTCCTCCGTTGTGCTTGAGCGCCATAACAGAGCAGATAGGCGAGACATTTCAACATGTAGGCATTTTCTGTGGCCGCACCTTCAGCATAAACCACTTTTTTTTAAGAAATCGCAAAAGTAATCTAAAGATCCGGAGGACCAGCACGCTTTGACCCGAAATCCTGCGTCAGAGAGGTCGGGTAGGTGTTGAGGTCGGGATTTCTTTCTCTCGCAGGGAGGCAGCAGCATCCTCTCGGTAGGCGGACACACGACGTCTTCCATTCTCCTCTTAAGATGAATGACACCAGACTTCACTTCCAAATTACTGTATTTTATATTTATTATTAAATCACGGTAAAATGGTCTGCTTGAATACAAATTTAATCAAGCGTTTAAAATATTTGTAGCTATGTCCTATATTCGGCAGCCCTAAAAAGCAATGATTTTATATATTTTGGCGGAATTTGATACAAATTTTCAGTCGTCTCCGATGCTTATGAAGGAGAAATGCTGGGAAATTATTTTCACAAATCAACACTTGATTATTTTTCTTTACTTGATCAAGGCCGAATAGATGATCCATTCACTCCCATATGTAGAAACCTAAATTTTACGATACCCATGCTTTTCATTTTTTTTTAGTAAAATATTGAATTATTTGTAGTAGTAGGAGGAGTGGGTCACATTCAGGACGCTGCGTGATAAATCGGTCTATTACTGCTCGTTATTTTCATATTTATGTCCAGGCTGCTGGTCGCTGCTCTAAAATGTGCAGCTTTCAGGATCTGCTGCGGATAAACGCGATATGTTCGGCTGCATGTTCGCTTGACTTCACCCCGCTAACCGCGTCCAAGGTCTTTTCTCCTCCGCATTCACCGAGATCCTTTCTGATTATAGTGTTGGATAAAGAATCATTTCACATCTATGTGAATATGGTTTAAAGAGCTTAAAAAGCCTATCCAAAATTGCCAAAAGACACATCAGATGATTTTATTAAAGGTCGATATTTACTTCGTTTTTTTTTGTGTCGTTTTTAAGGAGTAAAATAAATTAAAGCTATAGGAATGAAAAGACATGAAAATACACATTTTTATACACTTTATTTTTCGCCCTTCATGTCAGCTGATGATTGAGGAAGCCTATTAGAAACTCTCTTCTCACAGCCAAACTAGTACAAGTTTGGAAATCTGATATGAGGCAGAAATGTACAAAGTCAGCAGAAGTTACGCGGACTGTTACCGGAAATTGAAGAATTCATGCCTTCAAAATAAAGCAGAAAACTAGTGGCACCATATCGAGTAAATGAATGGTGATGATGTACATAATACAGACTGCATATGTTATTTCTCAGTTTTATTCACACCTCAATTAATCTGTTCATCCATCTGTTTCTATTTAACTAACCAACCAACAATCTCTTAACCAATCCACATTCAGTTCTCTAAAAATATCATCAAACTGTATAGATTGGTTGTTGTGTTTAGTTCTCTCCATTATTTCAATTAAAAGTTAAGCTGTAAACTGTATCGTCTGTTACAAATTAATCTGTAACAAAACCCTATAAGATATAAAATACAATGTAAACATTTGGAACAAACATTCTTAGTTGTAATTGATTAATATTATTTATTTAATATGGGACTTTAGACACTCTAAAGAGTACAATTCCAATTTCTAACTACGGTATGTTGTTACCTGAAGTTTCAGCTAAAGTCAATTGTCTCAGAACTTTGGTCAATGAATGACGCCAAACTGACGTAATTAGGTTACTGTTTCTAATTAAAAATTTGCCATTGGTGTGTTCAGTGACCAGCGTATCTAATGTATGCAATTCAAACTGATAGCGTCCTTAAACTCTATTCAAACACTTTAGTATTATGCTCACTAATAGATGTTGAATAGTGTTATGTGTTGAACTGATTTAACTATGTAAAAATTGTCTGAAATACAAATACATGGCTAAATGGGACCTTACATTTGTACTTAAATGCTAAGAGTTTAGAGTTCCAAGTTTGAAAAATGAACTATAATCACTGTTCAGAGATCTCTGAGCAATCATATTCTCAAAACCCAACAGTAAACGTGGTAGAAATAACATGTTAATTAATAGTTATTAGTAGTTCTTTTAGTAGTTTGTATCACACATATTAATATACAGGATCTGTTTCTGAACATAATAGTAGTTAGCTTGGTTCTTCAGCCTAAAAATGAGCTAATCCCACCAGTTTCCGCTCCCTTAATTGGCATCAAAGTAGTCAGGGCATGTTGATGTTATAGTACCCTTTATTTGTATGACCTTCAACCATTTGGAGTAATTGTGTGTTGTTGTGGGGGTGTGTGTATGTGTATAGGTGTTTGAGCATATGTGTAGAAATAAATGTGTGTGTGAGTGCGGGTTTGATACTTGGATACGTACATTTGTAAGTATGGCGAGAATAGTAGAGGGCCTGCAATCAGCAGCACCTAAGAGCAACAAAGAGTAGGTGGACTTGACTCCGGAAGGCAGTAGTCCCAAAGAGCCATACGACCCACATAGAAGTAAGGCACCAGCTAGGCACAGGAGCAGCAGACCCCAGGCCAAAGGCCACCCCCAGCCATCCAGACCAAGTCCGGGAATCAGTCCCCCTGGAGGCCCAGGGCCCACACCAGCCCCCAGCAGCAAGACCACGCAACACCAAGCAGGGGAGATCCCCCAAAGCCCTCAACCCATCGGACAGGCACCGGCTCTCCACAGGAGTCAACACTGCAGCAGTCGGGACCAAGGTTGGAGGGGCGCATTGTATTTCAGCCTGGGGGGGGGGGGCAGTCCCTGAGAGGTCTAGAGGAACGGACGCCCAACAGAGCCCAGTGCAGCTCCCACAGCCCAATACACCTCTGGAAGCCATAAGCCACCAGATGGGGGCCCACCACTCCAGGACGTGTTGCGAGTTTTTGTGTGTGCCCCTGTGGTAATGCGAAGTATTGTGATAAATACAGATGTGTTTGTCTACACTTGCTAATTGTTCAACTGCATATCTGGCTCTGTGTTTATGCACAAAATAATTGTTTTTTATCCGAGCCGTTTTCATGTTTTTTACCCATCATTCACCCAAATACATTTATCAAGATGAATGTTTCACTCTTTTATTCTGAAGGCCGTAGCCGGAAGCTGTGTGTCGTAGTCGGTGTAACTTGACGCCGTGAGCAGAGTTGGAGCAGCTGATGTCGCTCTTGACTTCCAGGGCTAAAAATAATCACCTCTGTGCTCTCCAACTCTCACTGTATGTTGTTTCTTTTCTCTGTCTGTTCTCTTTCTTTACTAAAATCCAACCAGTCGGAATGAAACGGTGTCAGTGAGGAAAATCGCTTAGTTTCCAGGTAAGATAGTTTTAGCTTAATTTGACCAACTCTATTTAGCTAACTGGCTTGTTCTTTACTTGCTTTGTTATTCATATGTAGAACTGTTTGTCTTGGTAAATTTGTCTGTAAATGAATTAATTTACATAAATTTGATCTTATCATAGTCAGATTTTACTTATATATATCAATTTCTGTTTTGATAAACTTGACATGAGAATAAAATAAATATGGAAACAGTGGGCAGAGATTTGAATTAGACATGATCATTTTAGTAGTTTAAATAAATTAGACCATACCTTGTTACTATTTAGTTTTAAAAATAAGTAATAATTTAAATAGTAAGCAGGTTCTGTTAGACTTGGACAGTTTAACTAAATCTATTTCCGTACAGCCAGTTTAACTCCAATTAAGTCTAATTTAATACATCTATGCACAATAAGTAAGATCTTCCAGGTTGGTTATTTAGGCCCTTTATTCCCAAACTAGGCAGGAAATACGGGAATGTGATACATTCACAGCAAAGCTTGTAACTACAATCATGTTTAACACGTGCGTCTATAAAACAGATCATTTACACTAAACTTTTTAAGGCCCCAATAATAATGAGAGTTTGTTATTAATGAATATGTGCCCATATATATTAGCAGAAAAACACCCTGTAAGTATATTTAAAAAGAACACCCTAATCCCCCTCTGACAGTAAAAAGATTCAGGACATCATAGTGTCCTGTGTGTCAAACCCTCAACATTTATTTTCAGCACGCATGTCTCCTAAAATAGCTTTCATGGCCTTCACATGCATGGGTCTCTGTGTCAGTGTGTGAAGGGAAACCTGTGAAACACCATGGAAATAAAAAGCTCCATGAGTGATGAGACGTGATTTCTGTGTTGTTCTCACAGTCTGACTCCAGGTCTGTGAGGAACCGATGGCTGGTGGCATGCCCTTGTCATTTTGTGGTAACAACAAGGTTCCTAGTGCCTACAGCGTGGACAACGGTGTGCTGAACAACGGCTGCTTTGTGGATGCTCTCAACTTGGTTCCTCATGTCTTCCTGCTCTTCATCACCTTCCCCATCCTCTTCATTGGTAGGTTTTACACAAGCTATTGTCACATTCGGGGTTTGAGGCGGACCAAAGTGCAGACAAGAGCTAGGCAGCAGCATGTTGTAAGAGTCTTAAAGTTTTATTCCAAAGATTTACAAAAACGAAAGCAAAGCACTGCAGATACAAACTATAAGTCGAAGTTCAAAAACGTACAAAAGTTGATTCTGCAGAAAACATGGTAATACTTGAACCATAGTCGAGGGTAGTGAACGGGAGGAACCAGCGAAGAACAAAGAGAACCAGAGAGCTTATAAGCAGAGGGGAGGGAGGTATGAACCAATGAGAACCAGAGGCAGGAAATCAGAGGAGGATGGAAAACAGGTGTGAACCAGGCTGCAGAGAACTGAGGGAATATGGATAGTTGCTAAGGAGACCTAACTAGAAAACAAAGGGGACATGAGAGGAGCTGGACTAAGACATAACCAAAAATAGACATTAACGAAAGTAAACAGAGAACTAGAGAAAATAGAGGAACACTACAACCTAATAATTAACAAAGAACCCATAAAGAAACCCTGACCGTAGAATAAACAAAACCTAAACAAACACTGACTGAAGTAACAGAAAAGGAAACAGAGAAGGTGAGAACTAGAAAATGTGTAAACCAAAAGTAAACAATAACTAAAGCTAACCTATAAGGGGGGCTGGAACTATAGAAACTAAACCGAGGAACTAAACTAGGAGAGACATAAATAAACACAGAGATACTAAATGAGAAACTAAACTAGGGAATCCAAGGAAGACAAAGAACTATAATAATCACAATAATAATAATAATAATAATACCACACAAAGTAATAAGAAAGCAACCACTAAGAAACTAAGAACGAGAGGAGAGAAAACAACAAACACTAGGAGGCGGTAGAGGGAACACAACCAACAGGGAGCAAAAGAACTAAACAATCATGATTACAAAAACCCAAACTAGAAACCTCTAGACAAAAAGTAAACAAACACGAGACCAAAAACAAGGTCCAAAAATGTCGCACCCCGACAGCTATTAGTAATTCAAATGTACATAAAGCCAACCAGTCAAACCGGCCCATTGCTTTGATGGTTTTCCATTGGTCCATGTCAGTAAAATCTGCTGCATCACTATATAAGATGTGCCGAAGAGGGCAGATGTGCTGTTAGTATTAACTTCTTATTTTAACCCGTCACTTAAGCAGCTTTCAAGTGGAGCTAAACTGGGATTACAGGAGTTTAGTGATCCACTGAAGACAAACCAGTTGGTGCATCTGAGATGGAGACAGGGAGGTAAGAGGTCCAGCGAGGACCTCCAGACATCCGTCACTCAGCTTGACATGAGGTATCCCAGGGTGTTTCTAGGGATAAATGAGAAATTTTTACCATTTCAACCTTAAATATTTCTAATAAACAAACTAATTTTAATACCAGACAGAGATAACCTGAGTAAATACAAGGGGTTTTCAGAAGATTGTATTTCATACAGCCCTTCAGAAAAATATCATGACTGAGATTATTACATCATACAGCTGTGTTTCAATAGTCACACCCAGGCCTGATTGCTATCAGACCTGTAGAATAAAAAAAATACACTTTCATAGGACCTATCTGACAACATGAAGTAGGCTAAAATGTCTTAAAAAGTAACACACTAGACCGTGATCTAATGAAGGTCAAAAACAGATGAGAAACAACATCTATCAGCCTGGAAAGGGCTACAGATCAATTCCATGGCTTTCCTACTAAAGAGAACCACAGTGAGAACCATTACCACACATTGAGGAAACGTGGAACAGTGGAGAACCTTGCCAGGAGTAGTCGACATACCAAAATTACTCCAAGAGCTCACAAAGGACTTATCCAGGAGGTTACGAAAAGACAGAACAACATCTAACAAACAGTATTAAAAAAATACATAATACCTACAGTCAAACGCGGTGGTGGTAGAGATGGACTGAGAACTCTGGTCTCTCAGAAAATCCTGAAGGAGAATCTCCGGTCATCAGTTCGTGACCTTAAGCTGAAGCTCGCTGTGGTTCTGCAGCAGGACAATGACCCAAGCACTCCAGCAAGTCAGAGTGGCTGAAAAAAGAACAAAATGAAGAACCAAAACACCTTACAGATGAAGCATTTTTCTGATACTTGTGTTTCTGTTTATTTGGTTGTGGTCCAACACAAAAAGACATCACTGGTTATGTAGAATGGGCGTGATTATGGGACCTGTTGCCACCACAACGCCCCAGATTGTTCCTACAGGTCCTTCTCAAAATATTAGCATATTGTGATAAAGTTCATTATTTTCCATAATGTCATGATGAAAATTTAACATTCGTATATTTTAGATTCATTGCACACTAACTGAAATATTTCAGGTCTTTTATTGTCTTAATACGGATGATTTTGGCATACAGCTCATGAAAACCCAAAATTCCTATCTCACAAAATTAGCATATCATTAAAAGGGTCTCTAAACGAGCTATGAACCTAATCATCTGAATCAACGAGTTAACTCTAAACACCTGCAAAAGATTCCTGAGGCCTTTAAAACTCCCAGCCTGGTTCATCACTCAAAACCCCAATCATGGGTAAGACTGCCGACCTGACTGCTGTCCAGAAGGCCACTATTGACACCCTCAAGCAAGAGGGTAAGACACAGAAAGACATTTCTGAACAAATAGGCTGTTCCCAGAGTGCTGTATCAAGGCACCTCAGTGGGAAGTCTGTGGGAAGGAAAAAGTGTGGCAGAAAACGCTGCACAACGAGAAGAGGTGACCGGACCCTGAGGAAGATAGTGGAGAAGGGCCGATTCCAGACCTTGGGGGACCTGCGGAAGCAGTGGACTGAGTCTGGAGTAGAAACATCCAGAGCCACCGTGCACAGGCGTGTGCAGGAAATGGGCTACAGGTGCCGCATTCCCCAGGTCAAGCCACTTTTGAACCAGAAACAGCAGCAGAAGCGCCTGACCTGGGCTACAGAGAAGCAGCACTGGACTGTTGCTCAGTGGTCCAAAGTACTTTTTTCGGATGAAAGCAAATTCTGCATGTCATTCGGAAATCAAGGTGCCAGAGTCTGGAGGAAGACTGGGGAGAAGGAAATGCCAAAATGCCAGAAGTCCAGTGTCAAGTACCCACAGTCAGTGATGGTCTGGGGTGCCGTGTCAGCTGCTGGTGTTGGTCCACTGTGTTTTATCAAGGGCAGGGTCAATGCAGCTAGCTATCAGGAGATTTTGGAGCACTTCATGCTTCCATCTGCTGAAAAGCTTTATGGAGATGAAGATTTCATTTTTCAGCACGACCTGGCACCTGCTCACAGTGCCAAAACCACTGGTAAATGGTTTACTGACCATGGTATCACTGTGCTCAATTGGCCTGCCAACTCTCCTGACCTGAACCCCATAGAGAATCTGTGGGATATTGTGAAGAGAACGTTGAGAGACTCAAGACCCAACACTCTGGATGAGCTAAAGGCCGCTATCGAAGCATCCTGGGCCTCCATAAGACCTCAGCAGTGCCACAGGCTGATTGCCTCCATGCCACGCCGCATTGAAGCAGTCATTTCTGCAAAAGGATTCCCGACCAAGTATTGAGTGCATAACTGTACATGATTATTTGAAGGTTGATGTTTTTTATATTAAAAACACTTTTCTTTTATTGGTCGGATGAAATATGCTAATTTTGTGAGATAGGAATTTTGGGTTTTCATGAGCTGTATGCCAAAATCATCCGTATTAAGACAATAAAAGACCTGAAATATTTCAGTTAGTGTGCAATGAATCTAAAATATATGAATGTTAAATTTTCATCATGACATTATGGAAAATAATGAACTTTATCACAATATGCTAATTTTTTGAGAAGGACCTGTATAAGACCCACCACTCCATGCTTCCTGGTTCAAGTTTATTTAATGGTTTGAACTTCCAAAACTTTGTTCTGTTCTATGTTGAGCTGGGCAGAAACAGACAACTTAGAAAGAAATGTAAGCACCAACTGAAGTACCTTTTGCAATGCATCCATCTTCTCCTAATCAGACCCGGGTTTGTGTCCCTGTGTTCCAGGTTGGGGCAGTCAGAGCTCAAAGGTACAGATCCATCACAACACATGGCTTCATTTCCCCGGACACAACATGAGGTGGATCCTCACCTTCCTGTTGCTCTTCGTCCACGTGTGCGAGTTTGCAGAAGGCATCGTCTCCAATACGTCAGTGTGCAGGAGGACTTCATCCACCACAATTACTTCTTATTTAGATTGTTTTTAAGCTTATACTCATAGGAAAGACATGTTCCTTTATAAATACTGATAGCATTTCTTTTTGTAGGATAATGAGTACCAACCACCTCCATCTCTTCATGCCTGCCTTCATGGGTTTCATCGCAGCCACAACATCAGTGGTTTATTACCACAACATAGAGACGTCCAACTTTCCCAAACTGCTGCTGGGTAAGATGACACGGGGACTGTGTGTAGACAAAGGGAGAGCAATACATCCTTCCACTTTCTCTTTGCTGTGAAAGTGAAAGGACAACCACTCTAAGCATACAGCCAGATTAGATGGTCAATTAGATGGTTTAGATAAAAGCATATGCATGGGTTAGAATGGCCTAGTCAAAGTCCAGACCTAAATATAACTGAGAATCTGTATAAAGACTTGAAAACTGATGTTCAGTGATGCTCTCCATCCAATCTGACTGAATTTGAACCATTTTGCAAAGAAAAATTGGCAAAAACATCAGTCTGTAAATGTTCAAAGCTGATGGAGGCAAAACAGCTGCAGAGAAAGGTGGTTCTAGAAAGAACTAATGCACTACAAACTTTTTCTTTATTTAGGTTTGTGGTGGTAAAGTGACTGAATAAGTATTAACAAATTGCAGAAATGCTGAAATAAAATTTGCACTAAATGTAAAAATACAGAATTGATGCTTAAATCATTTTCTGTGAAAAAGTCCTCGTCTCTGTCTGCGTTCTTGCAGCAAAAACCTTTTAACTTCAAGCCTCTTGACTTTGCTCACAGTGCTCTTTATTTACTGGGTGTTGGCGTTCATAACGAAGTCCATCAAGCTGTGGAAGTTCGCAGAGTTTGGGATCAGGTTCAAGTATCTGAGGTTCTGCATCACAGCCATGTTAGTGATCCTGTATGGACTCCTGATGGCCGTGGAGATCAACGTCATCCGTGTCAGGGTTTGTCACCACATTTCCTCCTACTTTGGAAAAACGTCAGTAATCCGTTTTACTTCACTAATTTTGTCTTTTGTTTGTAGAAATACGTCTTCTTCACCAGCCCTCAGAAGGTGAAGCCCCCAGAGGATTTACAGGATTTGGGGGTCCGCTTTCTGCAACCTTTTGTCAACCTCCTCTCTAAGGTGCATTTTCTAATGAACTAATTAACTATGTTTCACATGAGAAGTATAAAATAAAAGCCCAAAGTTGTAAATAACGAAATATTTAGACAAACCCAGATAAAAGCTAGATCTATGTGAACCAGGTTTGACTCTGGAATAATTCCTGGCTGTAAATCCTAGAAATCAAAGCCTGTTGTTGGTACGTTTCTACTTTCCAGGCAACATATTGGTGGATGAACCCGCTCATCATTGGAGCCCATAAGAGGCCGATAGAGCTGAAGAAGATCGGCAAGCTGCCCATCGCCATGAGAGCCCTGACCAACTACCTGAGGCTCAAAGACGCCTACGAGGATCAGAGGGTGAGCCAAACGAAGGTCCGAACCTGATCCAGTTGTTTCTCCTCCATAATTCACTCCATTCACCTCATCACACAGACAGGCGAAGATCCGGATCGAGCTCCGTCCATCTGGCGCTCCATGTACAAAGCCTTTGGCCGCCCAATCCTGCTCAGCAGCACCTTCCGATACCTGGCGGACCTGCTGGGCTTCGCCGGGCCTCTCTGCATCTATGGCATTGTTCGTAACCTGGAAGTAGAAGACAACGTCACATCAGCTAACAAGAACATGGTGAGCTTGTTTTTCTTAGTAGACTGTTTGACTTTAAAATGAAAACCAGCAGCATACTCGCTTGAGGTTGATCCACCTCTCTAACTTTAATTTGGAAATCCTAAACTTCCTGTTTCCTGGTGGAATAAAACATTACCTAAAACACTGCTCAGCTATTTAAAGGTTTTGGCCCAAATCATAAGAGAAGCTGTAGAGAACCTAAAGAACCACAACCGAAGCCTGTGACAAACAAGGCTGTCCTCTACAACACAGTGAGGAGGATGGTGAGGAAGAGGAAAACATCTCCAGACCTCCATGTCGGAGACCTGCTGCTAAGAGTGGGATGTTTGGGTAACAACCGTTAGACAGAATCTACATGCTGGCTGGTTGTTTGGGAGGGATGCCATAAAAGGCTGTCCTACCGTCACAAACGTAAACACTACTGGGACTTTAACTGGAACTGCTTCAGTTAAACACCCACAATCCTGTGCTGCATCACCATCACTGTCACATGACCAAACAAATACCACATGGCCAACCCGCTCCCCTTTCAGAAACACAAACAGCAACAAAATGTAAATAAACGTCGGTTGTTAATTCAGCCCAGTTTTACCTACTGGGCTGATACCGATATGTTAAAAACAGCTAACATCGTCCGACGCCACGCATCACTAAATAAACAGTTCGTTTAGTACCCATCTCTAGTTTGGTGTGATGGCCCCTGTTAGGTATGGTGGTGCATCTGTGATGCTGTGGGCCTGTTTCTCTTACAAAGGCCTTAGGAGGCTAGTAAGAGTGCGTGGCATCGTGAACTCTCTAAATACCATCACAGCCATCAGTGCTACAACTGCAGAAAACCAGTGGAGTGAGCTGAAGAGAAGAGAGCATCAGAGAGGAACCAGGAGTAGAAAGATTGTGCAACGAGGAATGGTCAAAGATCTCTAGAACTTTCCTGTTGGCAAAGTAGACCTGTACAAGGTTTGTTAACCACAGGGGTGGGAGCCGTACATGCTGAAAGCTTGGTGCTCCTGTTAGAGAAATCATGTTGGAACCACATTAAAGCCATATTTGGATGCTGCTGATATTACTGAAGATGTGAGTCAGTTCACACTAACATGTTGAAAAGTGTGTTTCCCCGGCTGCCGGTGGAATTAGGTGGTCCTGTCAGTCAGAGGATGATTCACTCGTGAAGGCGTTGGTCCCAGTCTGCATGTCACCACACGTGTTTGTTCAATGAAAGCTGCATCTGATACCATAATGTGATGGTAATGTAATAATGTGTCAGTGTGGGAGTCATTTATTTGCTTAATTTTTCACCACTTTCTAAGAATTTTGGAGCTTATCGCAGCTAATTGACCTTTGTTTCCCACGAGGGAACCATAACGAGGGTGAAGCAGGCTGACAAAAGCAGACTTTCCCACAGACAGTCCATTTGGCTAAGAGCAGATCTGCTGGCAGACCTCAGCTCCTCTTTAATTCATGCCAGCCTCGTCAGAAGGTCCCGATGCAGTCGGAGCTCTCAGGAGAAGCAGAGCAGATGCTTCTGTGATGACGGCATGGTTTCATGCCGTACAATTGTCTGGCTGCTGTTCAGGTTTAATGGAGCTGCTGTCAGGTGTGTTTAAGTGGATATAGTGGGCAGCTGAGACAGAGTGCAGAGCTCAGCTGCATTTCTGAGTGGTGTGGAAAGTTCCCTACTCAGCTCTCTGTGTTGCACTGCTGTGAAAAAGTATTTGCCCTCATTTACTGTTTCACCTGGGACAAAATCTCTTAAACTGCTTTTTGTATTTTCTCAGGTTATCTCTGAGATTTGCTTGATGATCAAAAACATTTATGGAACAAACCGGCAACCTGATGGAGCAACTTTAACTAAAACAGCCAATAGATGTCAGAAACCACTCTGACCCAAACAATCTGTATTTGTTTGTTCCTGTAGGAAAACTATTTTGCCGTCTACTTCATGCACACCACGGAGCTCCTGGAGAACAGCTCAGTCTTAGCCGTTCTTCTCTTCCTGGCTCTGGTCCTGCAGAGAACCTTCCTGCAGGCTTCCTACTACGTCACCATCGAGACGGGCATCAACCTGAGGGGGGCGCTGCTGGTGAGTGAAGCTTCAGGCAAAATAAAACACAGTGGCTGGTGGACAATGTGACAGAAGTTGAATCAGAATGAGTTCAGAGGAACCAGGGTATGGTTGCCCCTAGACTGATTTTGTCCAGCACCCGGCCGCAGTTTGAGACCGGTACATGTTTGGCTCGCCAGCACAGGCGGTTGATGCAGATGATTATTTACTTTTAATAAGAGCAAATGTTTTACAGATCAACTGAAATCTTGCTAAAATGGAAAATGTTAGGTACCACACAAAGTATTCATCTCTTTAATTTCATAGTAAATAGGAAAACAATTATCCTGCAGCTTTTACTCAGCAGCAGACCTGGAAGCAGCCGGCATTGAAAAATGAAAATCCTTGGACCCCAGTCATCATCCCTCCACCTCTATAACTGACAATTGGAATAATAAGGTGTTTGTGCTGCTGTTGTCAAGCCGATGTCAAGCTGGTAAGACATTTGCAATGACCTTTGCTGATGTCTTTCCAGCTTGACATTATGTTAGCACACACTTGTTTACTCCACTGAAGCGAACAACCACGACATCAGATTTTATGATGATGTTCAGTCAATCTGTGCATTGGATTAACAGGACCTGACGGCTACCGTTCCCCATGAATCCCGTGTTCTTAGTTTTTCCACACAGCCTGCCCATGTTTTTCTCTGCTGTGTTTCTGTTTGTTCCCTGAGATTAGATTTAAATTTTAGAAGCTGGTAGATCAGGTTTGCCGTGTCATATCCGTATCATGATAAAATAATCTTCTTACTTTCAAACTTTAGCGGGTGGTTAAAGCTTTTAATTATTTCAAGGATTTTGTAAACTGTGTTTAGTAGAAAAAACAAGTGTAAAGAAAACCCTTAGAAGACCTCCAGAAAGCTTCATCACAGCATATTTGAGCTGGTTTACATCTGATTTGGAGATGTTTATGTTTTGTCATAAAACTGACTCCATCTTGCAGCTAGCTCCCAACAAAAACATCTTCTGTTGAACATCAAATCCGTCTTTATGTTTCATTACCAAGGCAATGATCTACAACAAAATCCTGCGACTGTCCACCTCCAACATGTCGATGGGGGAGATGACTCTGGGGGAAATAAACAACCTGGTCGCCATCGAGACCAACCAGCTGATGTGGTTCCTCTTCCTCTGCCCCAACCTCTGGGCCATGCCTGTACAGGTGTGTGACCTCTGCTTGTATAAGAAACAACTTTAAACTGAACTTGTTCTGCTTTTAAATGTAGAGACGTTTCAGACTTTTCTGATCGTTATTTCAGATTGTGATGGGAGTGATTCTGCTCTACAACTTTTTGAGTTGGAGTGCCTTGGTTGGAGCATCGGTTATAGTTCTGTTGGCTCCGGTTCAGTACCTCATAGCTACAAGGTTGGCGGAAACACAGAAAAGCACGCTGGTAAGCAGTTAAATCGTGTATTTTGCCTTGCAACAGTATTTATCCTCTAAACGTTTTACATTTGTCACATCAGAGCCACAAACTGAAACAAATGTTGAAACACTCATACATTACTACACTTGTATTAGTTTATCCAGATCCCAGTAAAATATCTGGTTTGATCACTCTTCTGTAGTACACCACCTCTGCACAGGACTCCCACAAGCCTCAGTAGTGGGACCTCTTCTCTATGCCATATTTGCCATCCCTCTTGGTCAGATCATCTTATCTCATTTATCTTTTACCACTGTTATGCTGATGATACCCAGCTCTATCTGTCATTCCCATCTGACGACCACAAGGCCCCAGCCGAGTCTCAGACCGTCTCTCTGACATGTCGACATGGAGGAAAGCTCATCACTATCAAAACTGAGTCCATATCTCTGCTCCATTACCAGTAGCTAGAAACTCGGTTGTCATGATCGGTCCAGCAGACCTTTAAAGGTCATGTTGCCTCCATCACTCAATCATGCCCTTCGCATTGTTAAGCATAAAGAAGATCAGGCTGTACCTAACCCAACATGCCACCCAGCTCCTGGTGCAGTCTATGGTCATCTCCCACCTTGACTACTGCCACGCCTTCCTGACTGATCTCCCAGACTGTGCTGGTCTAGAACGCGGTGGTGCTTCTGCTCTTAATTCAGCCTAAAAGAGCAAACATCACCCCTCTGTTCGATGATCTCCACTGCCTACCCTTAGATGACCACATCAAGTACAAGTTCTTCCAGAACAGGCGATACCCGGTCCATCTTCAAGAAACTCTTGAAGACCTTCAGAGATATTCTCCTACCCTTTTCTTTTTGCACTACCCACTATGCATGCTCGTTATTTCTACACAGTTTCCTCTGACAGAACCTGACCAGTGGTCTTCTACAGGGGGACAAGGGGGGGCAACAGCCCCCATGCTGTACAGCCTTGCCCCCCCAGTTGCCCCCCTACTTTTATGTCCTTAAAATACTTGTAATTAATAATCTCTTGTTTGTCAAAAATGCTCTCACAGCCTTCCAATTAAACATTCATTTACCAAAAAGTTTAAAATGGTAGATATAATATGAGGTCCCTGAAAAACGTAGTTACGGCCCTGTGTCAAACAGCGTCTGTGTCTGAGGCACATTAACGAGGCAGTCTGTCTGCAGCCCAGCAGAGCGGAGCACCTGAGCTGTGTCAGTTTGTCCAGGTGATGTTTTAACACACAACAGTAAGGTCAACTTAAGTTTGCAATGAATGAAATGTCTGCTGAAGTGACCGCCGTTCATAGTGTAATTTGTATGATTTGTAAGAGCGTTAGCATATTTCCCTTGTTAGTTTAGCTTACAATAAGCACAAAAACAGTTAATAAAAGTTGAGCTATGAAAAATGTTCAGATTTGCTTGTTTTAGGGGCTGCAGTTTCACTGACGGTTCTATATGATCAATATCACAGCAATGAGGCACAATTAAACCACATTACATCTGTTCGGTCAGATAGGGACAATAATAAACTGGTTGCCATGGGAATAAGATTGCTAAATATAACTGCTGGTGTGAATGTGATCATTTCTGGTTTCATATTGTTATAGACTTCTTGTAGTAATAAATAGGCAGATTTTTCCAAATGTTGAGGCTCAGGTTGCAGATCACAATGAAAAGGAAATGTAAAAGTGGAGCCATTTCCCGTTTCTTTGGCTAAAAAGTGAGGAATGAAAAGGAAGAAGAAACTTTGAGATTTGAGGAAGAAAGAATGATAGAGAGACCAGGTTGGTCACAAGTGAAGGAGATCACTAAAAGTGCAACAGGTGAAGAAATGAGTGAAGATGAGGAAAATGATAGTGTAAGCGGTGAACATAAGAAGATTTCAGAGTCTAAGAGAGAAGGAAGACAGAGTCAGGGAGTCCAGTCTGTCCAGCTGGACCACCTAGTGGATTTATTATCTGTATAAATTCTAGTGCAGAGATATTAGATGTTTCAATGAGTAACATATCTGCACAAGTCTACAGGTATAGTCCAGACTCTATAGATGTGGTTAATTTATGTTATAATTTTATGTTATTATAAAAGCAAATCCTACAACGCAGAAACACAGAAACGGATCATTCTTATTGTCACTATATATATTTTTAGATGAATGAAGTTCAATTAAGGGCTGCACGGTGGAACCCTCAAATAAAACATCCTAGATCTGAATGAATGAAATATTCTCATTGAATACTTTGTTCTGTACAAAGTTAAATGTGCTGACAACAAAATCACACAAAAATCATCAATGGAAATCAACTTTATTAACCAGTGGAGGCCTGGATTTGGAGTCACACACAAAATTAAAGTGAAAAAACACACTAGAGGCTGATCCAACTTTGATGTAATGTCCTTAAAACAAGTCAAAATGAGGCTCAGTATTGTGTATGACCTCCCTACAACACCTGGACATGCTCCTGATGAGATGGTGGATGGTCTCCTGAGGGATCTCCTCCCAGACCTGGACTAAAGCATCCGCCAACTCCTGGGCAGTCTGTGGTACAACGTGACGTTGGTGGATGGAGCGAGACATGATGTCCCAGATGTGCTCAATCGGATTCAGGTCTGGGGAACGGGCGGGCCAGTCCATAGCTTCAATGTCTTCATCTTGCAGGAACTGCTGACACACTCCAGCCACATGAGGTCTAGCATTGTCCTGCATTAGGAGGAACCCAGGGCCAACCACACCAGCATATGGTCTCACAAGGGGTCTGAGGGTCTCATCTCGGTACCTAATGGCAGTCAGGCTACCTCTGGCGAGTACATGGAGGTCATGCAGCCCTCCAAAGAAATTACACCCCACACCATTACTGAGCCACTGCCAAACTGGTCCTGCTGAAGGATGTTGCAGGCAGTAGATCTCTCTCCACGGTGTCTCCAGACTCTGTCACGTCTGTCACATGTGCTCAGTGTGAACCTGCTTTCATCTGTGAAGACCACAGGGTACCAGTGGCGAATTTATCAATCCTGGTGTTCTCTGGCAAATGTCAAACGTCCTGCACGGTGTTGGGCTGTGAGCACAACCCCCATTTGTGGACGTCGGGCCCTCATACCATCCTCATGGAGTCGGTTTCTAACTGTTTGTGCAGACACATGTACATTTGTGGCCTGCTGGAGGTCATTTTGCAGGGCTCTGGCAGTGCTCCTCCTGTTCCTCCTTGTACAAAGGTGGAGGTAGTGGTCCTGCTGCTGGGTTGTTGGCCTCCTACGGCCTCCTCCACGTCTCCTGGTGTACTGGCCTGTCTCCTGGTAGCGCCTCCAGGCTCTGGACACTACGCTGACAGACACAGCAAACCTTCTTGCCACAGCTGGCATTGATGTGCCATCCTGGATGAGCTGCACTACCTGAGCCACTTGTGTGGGTTGTAGAGTCCGTCTCATGCTACCACGAGTGTGAAAGCACCACCAACATTCAAAAGTGACCAAAACATCAGCCAGAAAGCATCGGTACTGAGAAGTGGTCTGTGGTCCCCACCTTCAGAACCACTCCTTTATTGAGTGTCTTGATAATCACCAAAGATTTCCTCCTGTTGTCTTTTCCATTTGAACAACATCATGTGAAATTAATTGTCAGTCAGTGTTGCTTCCTAAGTGGACAGTTTGATTTCACTGAAGTTTGATTTACTTGGAGTTATATTGTGTTGTTTAAGTCTTCCCTTTTATTTTTTTGCGCAGTGTACTTTGCTATATCATTTGTAAGTCATTTTGAATAAAAGTGTCTGCCAGGTGCATAAACAGAAACATTGAGGTGTGTGGTTGTAACATGACAAACTGTGAAAGCTTCAAAGGATATAAATATATTTGCAAATCACAAAGTCAAAGAAATGCAAAGGGATATTAGAACATAAACTTGTCACATTGGAACAACGGAAAATTAAAACTCTGACTATATCATGATTCTGTTGTCTTCCAGGAACACTCTACAGACCGCCTGAAACAGACAACAGAGATATTAAAGGGTATAAAGTTGCTGAAGCTGTACTCCTGGGAAGATATCTTCTGCGACAGCGTGGAGCAAACCAGAGGCAAAGAACTCACCAGCCTCCGGACGTTTGCTTTCTACACATCCATGTCCAGTAAGATAACAAACACAAACATCAGCTTCAATCATTGAATCTAGACTTTCTTGTGATCTTTTAGAGGCGTCTTGAAAGTTTCTCAGAGTTCTCCTTAGACCCTTGTCTTCTTCTACACTCATGACACAAAGACAAAATTTACTGTATTTTTTTCATCTTACTCCAAAGAGTGAGCTGTTCAGCCACAGGGAGCCAAGTTGAGGCTTTCAGAGCCAAGAGTACTTTACCCACGGTTAGGATTATGATTATTGATTCATTAATATTCATCAAGAATTATAATTAAAAATCGTAATTTGAGAAAATCAATTTCTTAACCAAAAATTTATGAATCGAAACCAGAGATGTCTTCTGGTGTTGTAATTGTGGCTCAACGCCTTTGATAATTACAACCGTTAAATACTCCGTAATAATTAATAACTATTACTAGATGTCACTGTTTAATCAACCGTTTCTGCCGAAACGTGGGGAACTTTAACCTTATTTTGACTGATGAATCACTCTTGCACAAAATAAACACAAACGCCTTCTTTTTATCTACGTGAATATTTATTAAATCAACAGCCTGATCCACCTCGCTCTTCCGATTCAATAATCTTCACCTAATCAAACATGCAAAGTTCTACACAGAAGGTTAAAATATCTAACTAAACAAAATAAAACAAAACAGCAGTGGGTGTGTATGAAATCAACCAGCAGTTATGGCAAAAATGATAATCTGACAAAGGAATATGGTGTTGAACGGAGTTTTGGGAGCGTGGTCCCAAACACAGCCGATCTGGTTTTGGAGTGGATAAAGGAGACTAACATTAGGCTTAAGGAATGGTCTTCCCAAAGCTCCGTCCTCTACCCTATAAAAAATGAGTTGTTCTCTTAATGCTCGGCCACTTTAAATAAACTCTACCAACTAAGTGGTCAAATATCCAGGCAGACAGATGGCAGAACCATGTATATGGCTACAAGAAGCATGTGGTTGAGGTGTAACTTGCTAGCAGACATTTAACCTCCTATTCCTGGTAGAGCTGAATATAGATATTTCAGCTTGTCTGAAAGCCTTTGTCTTGAATGATGTCTCGTTTGCAGCACTGCGATAAACCAGGTCTTCTTTTTGCAGTTTTCATGAATGCTGCCATTCCCATTGCTGCTGTTCTTGCTGTAAGTCTCATTATTTCCACTCATTAGCTTATATTGATATTTGTCTATGTGCTGCTTCAATTATATTATGATGTTTACAGCAGTATAGCTTCCTGAACACGAAGGATCAGACCTGAGATCTGAAATTCTTTCTTTTTTAGACATTTGGGGTGCATCACTTCCTCACCAACAGCATTCCCAGTCCTTCTCAAGCCTTTGCAGCGCTGGCGCTTTTTCACATACTGGTCACGCCGCTCTTCCTGCTCTCCACTGTGGTCAGATTTGCGGTGAAGGCCCTCATCAGGTGAGTGTTTATGAGTGGACATTACAGGTGAGGACAGCTGATCTTGTTGTTGTGAACATGACCAAAGATGGAAAGCAAAATGGAGACGGTTCAGCTGGTAAATCTGATCAGTGGAAGCGCTTGGAACAGAGAACAGAAACTAAACTCCTGAGAGATTGCTGGTATTAAATTCTTAATGGTCACGCTTCTCCTAGGTCAACAGTTTTGTGTGTGTGTGTGTGTGCTTTCCTAAAGTGTCCAGAAGCTCGGTGAATTTCTCCAGAGTGATGAAATTGGAGATGACAGCTGGAGAAATGGAGATATATCAGTTTCCCTGGATGTCGGGAAGAAACACTTGGGGATGGTGAGTGCTACTCATAACAGATCAATCAGAAAAACCAGGAACTGAATGCAGAAAAAGCGTTGCGGTCAGTTTATAGTTTTGTTATCTGAGTTTTCCTGCCAGTCCTGAGTTTTGATTTTTGTTTTTACCTTCAAAATTCTGCCTTTAAATGTACAAAAATAGAAAAACATTCAAACAGATTTAAACCATAACAATTTTCAAAGCAGGGGACAGGTTTTTGGTGTGATACTATTTCATCTAACAGCAATATGATTGAAACTTTTGCACGTACGTCTTGTTTATCCCTGTATGCATTAATGCTAAAGAAGGTGTCTTTATTTGTGAATGCCTAACGTTCGTTTCCTCCGCACTCATTATGATACTACCACCTTTTAAAGACCAAAGCCATCAACAGGAAGCAGCCGGTGCGCTACCAGATGGACCACTACGAGCAGCCGAGCCGGCGGGCGATGAGACCCACAGAGACGGAGGATGTGGCTGTAAAGGTCAGAGTTCAGCAGTTGTATAAAGGGTTACAGCTTTGTCATCAATCAGACATAAAATAACAAGGGAAAAACCAGACAACAGGCAACTTTTAAATGAAATCTTTAGTTCCTTTTTTACGGGCAGATGTCGCAAACACTTAATTTGCCTGTACGTTCAGTAAAGTTCTGAGGACTTACTAGATACTTTCCAAGGACTTTCCAAGAACTTCACTGGTACTCTCAATTGTCCTACAACCTTTAAAGTGGACTTAGGTTACTTTCCATGTACTTAGTAGTTACATTTACAGAAAGTTTCTCAGAACTTACTGGTTACTTACCCTGAATTGGTGAAATACTTTTATAGAAGTTTTAAGGAACTGATTGTGTGCTCTCATAAAACTAACCAGGTATGTTCCTAGAACTTTTACTGAACCTCTCTGGTCTCTCTCCAGAACTTATACGCTACTCTCCTGAACATTTTCAGAACTTATTGATTACTGTACTTTACCGGGACTTACTGAGTACTTTCATATAACTTACAGGCTACTTTCTGGAATGCTACTCGAGTTAAATTTTAACTCCTCCTGAACTTACTGGATAATTTCAGGAACTAGGCTAAATCATGAGGTGACTGGTGAGTGTGATACTTTCCTCAAACTGGTTACTGGTTACTTTTTAGAACTTCACAGAACTTTCTGCATACTATCTAAAAACCTACTGGTTAGGTTCCTGTATTTTTACTGGAAATTAATGGTTCTTTTCTTGGAACTTTCTCAGAACTTCCTGGAATTGATCCATACTTTCTGGAACTCTCTCTGATCTTACTCATAACGTTTTTAACCTTTCTGGGACTTAATGAGTTATTTCAAGGAATTTAAAAGGTATTTCCCTGGAACAGATCTAATTGTTGCTTTCCTTTACTTTCTCAGAATTTATTGGTTACGGTACTTTCCTGGATTATTACCTGGATTGTTACTTTCTTGGAATGTTCCCAAAACATACGGGTGCTTTCTGAGCTTACCTGGCTCTATCTTGGGTCTTACACTGCAATTTCCGGAACTTTACTAGAACTTATTGGTTGTACTAGTTATGTTTTGGTACTTTCCTAGAACCCATTAGGTGTTTTCCTGTAAGTTACTGATTACATTCCAGAACTAACTGCTACTTTCTCTTTTTATAATCACACATCAATCAAAACACAGTCCTGGCTGTTAACTTGACTGAAAATCATTAAAAAGTTGGAAAGTTTTTAACATTTTCGCTGTATGTCATTTTAAGCCCAAGTAAGCCCCAGTTATTGTTTTATTTTATATGTTCCAATATACAAAATTTCTAAATTGAACGAGGGCGTACTTTCTTTTCACCCTGACTTTACATGTGTTTTTGTTTGTGCATGGCCTCTATGTCTTTTACAGGAAATGTATAAGTCACATGAGAATTTGTTGCCCCTTAAAAGGTCTTGTGAAAGTGTCCAGATTTTTCTCAGCCGCTTTGTAAACGTTCCTCTTCCTGTCTCATCCCTGCGGAGTGATGCTACTGTCCAGACGACTGCTAATTAAATCTGAATATGTTGTTGCTTTCCCACACCAGCAGTCTGTGTTGACTTTGGATTGTAATTCATTTAGAAGGTGATTCACTCTGTGTGTGCAGCTCTGCTGCTGATGCATTTTTATTTCTGTAACAGTTTTTGTTCAGATTAATGCTCAGTTAGCATCGTGACTTGTGTGTTTTATGGGCAGAGTAAAAATAGCTTCACTTTGGAGCAACTTCACAGACCCTTAATTGGTTTGTATATGACTGCAGATTTGCCCAAGCATTTGTTTTATGTAGATGATAGTAGTCCAGACTTTATACAGTAGTGGTATCCATAAAAAGCTCAATATTTCTCAAAGATATTCGAAAATAGATTTGGCTACTTTTACTATTCATGTGCAGAATGTCATTAAACCATCCAATTATAGTATACACAGTTTTTTGGAGATTCTTCTTAAACTTCGCGGTGACAAATAGAAACCTTGTTTAGAGGCCGTGTCCACTGGTCTCCAAGAAATCCTGGATTGACCCTCACACAGTGGGAATGTGGACTGTGGTTAGACGGATCAGTATTCCAGATCTCTGTTGGAAGAAATGGACCAAAAAGGACAAGGAAAATCCTACCTGTGGTCAGCAGACAGTCCCTGTAACCAGCCTCTGTGATGGCGGGGGGGTTAAAGAGACCAGAGTAACAACAAAAGTAGTCTCCAAGTGAAAAGCTATTTCAACCAATCTGGCCTTATGTGAAACATTAATTAGCCCCTAAACCTTACAACTATTTGTTCCACCCTTTGCAGTAACAGCTGCCATCAATAACTGGCAATGAGTCTTTCACATCCCTGTGGAGGGATGTGGACCCACTCTGCTTTCCTGAATTGTTTTTATTTAGACACATTGGAGGATTTTCCAACATGAACAGCCTGTTAAAGTCATGTCATAATAAGGAGAATTTTCTGCAACTTTATACTCTTTTATTGCGTTATCTCTTTATTAGTGACACGGGATCCTGGTCAAACCTTGTACTCATTTTGCGACTTCAGTCCCCATTTGTAACATAAATTCTCCTGCTTTTATTATTTTTCTGCTTTGAACATCTTGATTTTCGCGATGGGAGTTATGACACCAGTCGGGATGTCCAGTAAATTTGTTATTATTCATTATCTGTGGTTTTTCTGGGTTTTTAAAGTTATGTTTTTTTATCATCACAAAATTTCTAATAATCTGACAAAATAACCTAAATCTGAATAAATCTGAATAAAAAGCATCTATCCTTGAGGATAGATACTTTCTAGATGTACATCAAATGTTACATAAATAACTGGGTGTCTCTCTCCATCTTTTCATTAAATCCTCCCTCAAAACAACCAAAAACAACTGCTAAGAAGCTTTTGGTGAATATTTTCCCTAAAAGAAACAAAAGATCCTCCTTTCTGTAGATTTCTGTTGGGATCAGTAACATGTGGAGAGGGTAACTGTGGAATAGAAAAACATGGGGGGTTATTAGATAAAATAAGCATAAAAATAAACATGTAAAAGCAACAGATGGGAGGAATGTAAACAGTGTCTGAGCAGGAAGAATGGCTTCAGTGATTAGATGGAGATTCCTCTGCTGCTCTTTAAAGATCTGGACACATCCTGAATAATCAGACTAAATGCGTCTCTGAAGCCATCTAACGAAGCAAATCACAGAACAAATTTAATGTCAAAAGATACACTAATCAGGCATAGCTTTATGACCACTGACAGGTGAATTGCTTATTCCTTCATTGATGGTACCGGTTAGTGGGTCCAAGGCAGAAAGTGAACTTTCCGACCAATTTACCGATCTCAGCATCCGCGTATGAATGTGTGCACATTAGTGAGTAAAAAGCTTTTGAGTGGTTGGTATGAGTAGAAACGTTCAGTCATTTAACCAAACAGAAGAAGTGGCTTTGGTCCATCTGTCCTCATTTTAATTGTATGGCATTCAGTTTTATTACACCTTACTTCTCTACTACTGCACATCAGTCAGTAAAATTCAAAATTTTATAAAACAATCCTGAATTGTTTCCATGTGCGAGGTCCATTCCAGACGTTTTGAGATGCTTTCAGGACCAACTTTTATTTATTTCAAAAAAGTCAAATCTCCTTCTGACTTAAATAAACTTCTTGTAGCACCCTAGCTACTTTTTAAAGAACCCGTGGTAGATGAAGATGTTCAAAACCATTTTATAGCCTCGTTCAACTTCTCGGTCTCTACAGAGCTGCCTCTGAGCTTCTCCTTTACCTTTAGGAACAACCGGAACATCTGGACTTCAGGGAGGGTGAAGAAAGGGTTTCCTGGTTAAAATCACAGACTGTTTTAATGTCTTTTGGTCTCTTGTGACAAAATCTCTTCATGAACTTAGTACATAGTATGCTTTGATGACCGGGTCATCTACAGAACAAACCCAGTAGATGACCCTCCATCCTTTATTTATTAATATGTGCTTAAATGCTTCTACTGGTTAATATTAAAAGAAAAGATTAATGCAAGGTAAATATAGGAAAAATAAGATGAACACAAACTTATATGTAAGCACTCTGCCTTCAATGCTTTTTATATTTTATGAAAAGATCTCACCTTTTTTTGACAGCAGGATTTAATAAGGTGAATTATTTTATTTTTCTTTATTTTTATTCTTATTCATAGATTCCTAAGCATCCTATATACTAGGTACTGGACTAAGAATGAGTGGGAAAACAGCCAAAGTCCAAAGAAAAACAGTGAAAAGTCTTCAGAAAGCCTGTTGTTACTGTTGTGTTCAGAAGGAAATGGAAAGAAATAAGGAATAAGTTAAAGATGGACATTAAATCAATCTTTTCTACGGTGGTTAACTTTTTCATCCTGATGAATCGTACAGTTGTAACTTTTGTGCTATTTATTAACCGCATGATGGTGTTTTATATCCAGCAGAAAGTTAAAGTCATTTGGGCCTTTATGAAGAAATAAATATTAGTTCCATATTATTATTACCTCGTAATGAAAAGCTCATTGCTTTTGTAGGATGTTACTTCGTTGCATTATGTTGTTTAAAGACATGATGAAAGTAGATTAGCTTTTTTATTGCAGATTTAGTGACATTTTTTGGTCTGCTTTCGTTGGACCAAACTCTTCAGAACCAGAGACTTGCTGACAGATGTTTGGTTTCCCCCATATAGCGAACACAGTATGTGTCACTTCTTGTGTGAAGCTGTTATCTAACCACTTTCCACTCCTATGAACTCACAGGATTTCTTAAACTCTGGGTCGGGTCGTGTGCTTTGCTCTTGTAGGTCAGGACATAACAGGGAAACAGCACGTATGCAGACTGAAACATCTGCTGTAGCCTCCAAAACGCTGCAGTCACAGCTTTACAGGTTTGCTTCATCTCTGTTTTTGTTTAGGTGAGCAATGGATCCTTCACCTGGGGAAACAACCAGTTGACGCTGTCAGACATCAACATACGTATCCCCACAGGTAGAGCTGCTTTTTCCCAAGACTACAGATACCATGAATCATAGCGTGTCTTTGTTTAAAGAGACACGAGTTTTCAAACCTTAATCCTTTAAAATTATTGGGACCTCAAAGAGTTTGATGAACATTGAGGACATCTAAAGGTTACAACAACACAAATCATATTCCATAATGTCAACAACAATTGATCCACAATGGAAAAGCCATGTGTTTAAAAACTAAGTACACCCCAAGTAGAAGCCAGCTGATCAAATGCATTGATTAATAGAACTACATCAGTGAACCTGGACCATCCAGATGTGTGTTAACACACATTAAATAACTTTATGTTTGGGAGAAAATAACTTCTGTAAAGTGAGTACATTTAATGTTTTTAATCCCTACACTTTTGGATTAACTAATAAATCAGATTATAGATAAATCTCTCAAAGTTGATGCTAGATCACTGCTTAAATCTGAGCTGAGCAATCAGGCCTGCTGTTACAGTCAGTACATACAGTCATGCTACACACTTATCACAGAAATACCAAGTGTCAGGAAGCTGGGTCGTGTCTAACAGATGCATCGTGCAGTGTTTCACTCACTTGAGTCGTCCTCTGGGATGTGACTTCCTTGCAATCCAAGTCATGCTACTACTAAGCAAACAGTCAGTCCAACACTTTTCTTCTCTGCCAGTACTGAAGTGAAAAAACTGGACTTTGTGAAGGATTCTGTGGTTCCTGTTTCAGAACATGTTACAGCGAGGCTGACTCAGAAAGTGTGACCATGCCTAAAGAGGCCATTTTAAAACGATCACTGAGTTTAGACATGTTCTGCATGTGTTTAAATTTAGAAACAGAAATAAATCAAGCAATCGGAGGTGTAACATTTCCAGGTTGTTTGCAACAAGATGAGTAATTCGTTTACATTCCAAAACCACCATACAGTTTGAATTAATACGATTTATCCTATAAGTTTAAATCAAATTGTTTTTTTCCACTTTTTTTCTTTGCAGACAAAATATATAGGTTACAGTACTTTCAGGAAACAGAACGATCTCGTGAACTTTTAGTAATCTGCTTCATAAATAATAACATTCTCATTTGTTATTTGTTTCTATCCTAGGTCAATTAACAATGATTGTGGGTCAGGTGGGATGTGGGAAGTCTTCCCTGCTGCTAGCCATGCTTGGTGAGATGCAAGCAATCGATGGAGGAGTTTTCTGGAGCAAGTAAGTCACCAGAATAACATTTTGGATCATATCCAAAGTAGAGTTCGGATAATGTCAAAGCATCCTCATTAGTCTCCCTTAGGAGAAATTGGACTTTGTTAAACAAAGGGCATTGCTGCAACACAGTACATAAAACACCACCTTAATTGCAACAATAAATAAATATGCAATTTAAAAAAAGGTGTGCTTCACAATTGTCTTTTTTGAAAACATTTTTTGTCTAACTAGCTCACCACTAATGCTAACTTTACTGAGAGTAGGTTTACTTCCTGTTGACATGTTTTGTGCTTTGCATACAGAAGCAGGAATATGAAAACGAAAAGTATACATCCTTTTAAATAAAATACCTTTGCCTACTTTTCCTAAATGTGCAAGATAAAGAAAAAACACATTTTCCACGATCCAGCAGATTTCTAGTCTAGCAAGACTAGAAATATACTTCTTGTTAGGTCATTATTTTAACGATCTATTAACAACTTTGGCAAATTGTTTAAGGGCTAGCCAAGGCTAGCTACGAATGCTACATTTTCCAACAGAAAATTTGGCTACTTTTCAATTCACTTTTTACTGCTTTTTAAATGTATTAGACAGAAAGTCCGTGCATGTCTTTGCCGTCTTTCCACCCCACTTCCTGTCTGCTTACGTTTGAAAAAAAAAAAATTAAGTAAAGGCCACTTGTGCTGCACAAAAAAACAAAAACATACATTAGGTACACAGAATAGAGAAATGTCACTTCATGTTAGGTCTTTTTAGCGTCGGACAAAAAGCTACACTTTCCTATGAGTTTTAGCAAGCTAGCTTGTGGTGCTAACTATGCAGAATCGGGAACACATAAAGAAATGCAAAGATATTCTTTAATTATTACCTGACTTCTTTTTGTACTTTTTAAATATAACAAATGAAGAACAAACAAATATTTCCACAAATGAGCTTAATAAAGATAAAGTAGAAAATGCCTCGTTAATGTTCGCTAATGTTAATAATGCCTTTTTTAGTTAAACACAACTTTTAGGTGTCAATCACTAACAGATCTGAGGTTTGTTTACAGAGAAGGAACAAAAAGATACACTTCCAAGTTTTTAGGACATTTTTTTGGTTGCTAGCAAATTAGGCTAGCCAATTTGCTAACGGAAAATGTGTACATCAGAAATTAGTACATTAAGCATAAAGTAGGAAAAAAATGACTTCACGCTGTGCCTGTACTGAACAAAACAGAGGCAGCTTGTGTTTTGTTTCTGATTTCTCTACATCAAGAAGATAAGTAGTATTCAGTTAGCGATTTCACACAGCTAACTGATGTTGGTCTGTTTCTAGAATAGTTAGCCAGTTAAGCTAGCTGCTAATGTTAACAGTACTAATACAAAATGTTCATTTTTCTTAAGGACGATTTTAGAAAACTTTTCTCAGTCGTAACTTCTAACTAACATCTTGATGTTCCAGAGCTGTACACTAACATTTCTGTGGATGTTTAGGTGTGTTTTTGTGTCTATGATTTCACTTTATTTCCTGCCTTCATGCCATATCAGGGTGCCTGATTGTGAGATGGCCCACGAAGGGAACATCAGGTACTTTATTTCTGTCTGTGTGTGTTCATCCTCAAACATTATCACGCAAAACAGTGAACAAGGTGGCTGCTAGGTTACCTTTCTCTATAAGAGAACATCAAAATGTAGTCTCAGCCTCTTTACCTGTGCTTTTTAATACCGTTTACTCAAACTCTAAAGTCCTCCCAAATAAATCTGAGAGCTGATATGAAGGGAGGCATTACTATATATAATTTTTCTTTAATTTGCATACACTAGTCATATTGACAAGTTATGATATTTAACAATGATCCTGGAAATATTTTACCCTGCCAAATAATCAGCTTAAAAACTTCACAACTAAATATAATACTAAATAAACAAAAAAACAAATCTGTCCAGAAACATCTTTTTGTCATTGTAGATTATTTCTGATGCTCCTAGAAATCCCTGAGGCCCATAAATATGAGACATTATTGTCGAAGAAGCCAAAAAACCTAATTATCACAGATAGACAGGCAATGACTGCATCACTTACATGGCTCTTCTTTCCTGGGTGGGAAGGTTAATTTGATAAACAGCTGGCCGGCTAGTAACATATTATCAGTCTGCAGTTTGACATGCAACCATCCTTCTCTGTCTCTGTATTCCTATGCTGCTTTTCCTTTTTTGGCATGTTTCCAATCATAAATAATTGAGTAGTAGGTCAATTCTGACTAAGACACTCATTTTGACAGTTGGTCACAGATTGAGGACTCTGAGGAGGACATCGGGAGGTACACATTCATCTGATCGTCTCCTGCTTTTTGGTGTTAGATCTCGTGACCCCTTTGACCTGTTGTTCGCCTCTCCTGCTTTTCCTATCATCATTACTAACCTTGGTTATTGTTGTGCCTTAAAAAAAGAGAATGCTGGTTTGAACTTGCTTGTGACTACGTATGCATGAGCAAAATTTGTTTTATATTTGACAGTGTGCTAATGTTGTTATGCAGCAGAACCATCCATGTTTATTTTTTATGTTGATGCATTCATGTACAAAATGTTTTATAAAAAGTGAAACATGCAGCTAAAGAACAGTTATATTGTCAAACTCCAGTGCCTGGGGGTCAGTGTCCTACAACATCTAGATGTCTCTCTGCTTCAACACAGCTGAATCTATCAGAAGAACTTGACCATATGCTGAAGATGCAATCCAGCCATTTGTTTTAGGTGTGTTGGTCCTCAAGGACTAGAGTTTGACACATCAGTTTTAGACTGTTCACATTTTTCTCCTGTACTCTTGAACCGCCCCTGTGAAAATATGAACAGTCCCATTGGACTAACAGATTGCTGCGTAGTTGCTGCCATCATCTTTGTACGTGTGTGCTGGAGGAACCACTGCCTTCAAAGGGTTTTATCTTGTCAATCTGCTGGTTTTCCATGAGAATGGACCCTGGAGTGGTTTGTGTTTTTAATGCTGGGAGACTCTGCTGAACAAAACGCAAACTAATATCTGATGTATGTAGCTTTTTTTTTTATGCTTCAATAGAGATGATCCTCCAACCCACTATGAGAAAAAGTAGGGATGAAATGGAAAATGATCTGTGTCGCTGCTGGAAATGCTTGCAATCAGAATTATAGTGCTTGAAATTGTGTGCTACTAAATTTAATAGCTTGCTTCTTAGACCAAGAACTATTGCCTTTTTAAAATCTTTACAACTCCTCTGGCTCTGCATATGAGTCATGTCTTTTTGAGTTCTAGGACCCAAATGTATACTACAACCAGAACCCTGGGAAAACCAATTTGTCAAAATAAACACAGGGAAACACAGGAATCGATGGTACTATAACTGAGAACACAGGAAACTCTTAGTCCAAATAATGACAATGACTGGCTGTATGCTGTCTTTATTTAACATACAACTTTCAAAAAACTAATATGCTTCCATCTTAAAAAAGTACTGTTATGTCTTTCATTATGAAAGCCCTCTTCTCACCAGATTAGCACCACCCTGTGATCTACAGGACCTTCATATCTGTTGATTTGTGTCTGGATCTCAGACAATTTTAAGAACTTGACTTCAATGTGTGGACTGCTATGATACTACAGCGCTCTAAGGGGTTGTACTCTTTACTGAATTTATTTACTGAATTTGCACCAGAATGTTTCTCACAACAAATTGCAACATTTTTTAATAAAATTAGGGAGGTTTCTGCACCTCTACCATCATATTGAGCGAAGATAGAAAGGCTATCAGGATTTCAATCAGATCGGAGTGAAGTGAAGACAAATTTATATGCAAATGATGGTTCTATTTCCACATTCATTGCAATCTGCACACATTTACGTACCTTGATAGATATATAATCCCAAATCTGCCTGTTTTTTCCTGATTACTTTGAGCTTATCCCGCAGAGGTACCTGAAGAAGCCTGACGTTGGTTTTTATGAGTTACGCTGTGACTTCCTCCTCCTCATAAATAACAAAACAATGCCAGAGCTGCTATTTGATAGCATTTAACTGGTAGACGTTGCATTTGAACAGCAATGTGAAGAACCCTAAACCCCTTTCTCCCTAATTAAACAAATATGCAAATATTGCTTCTCCCCAGCAATGAGCTTTATTTCACAGGAAACCCACAGCATACCACCTCCATCATTTATTGTCCTGGAAATCGTGGATTGTTAGTTTTAGCTGTTTGGTGAGAGCAGTGGCGTTGCCAAGAGTTTTACAAGAAATGACCTGGAGCGCTGCCAGTGTGATTTCACTGATAAGGTTGTACCTTTGGCATGAGACCAGTATGCTCCATGCTATTTTAAATTTATTTCATGACCAAACCATGCACAGACCCCTGCTGCTGCCAGGCTCCTCCCTGCTACACACAGGACCCAGCTATTCTGCCACTGTGAAAGTGAATCCCTCTACGGAGGTACTGTGCATGCTCAAAACAGTCAGAAAGCTCCCACGCTCTAATACGCGTTAGGCGAGGACACCAAGTTCTTCATGCTCCCCAGTAGGCCTTTCCAAAAACCCTACAGAGACCATTCATGTGGTGGCTGAGTTGTAGTTATGTTACAGTGAGATGGGGGGCTAACAAAGAATCCACTGGCATTTAAGGTATTTGTCCTAAGTTTGATTCTGGACTCTGGACTACTTGACTATGGAAGTTGACATGAGATTAAAAATAAACCTAAATAAAAAAGATAAAGTGACCCATTAGTTTGGTTGTATTTCTCACCAACCTGACATCCCATAAAACATCTGCAATACTGATTCATCCGATTACAATCCAGATTTTTGTTTTCCGACACAGTAAAACATACAGGAAATGCAAACAGTTTTTTCTTTTGCATTTGTCACAGACTGCAGTTGACCGTTAACTGGAGAGACGCAAAAGCAAGTCCATGTTATTCCCATCCTGGCTTCTTTGCACAGGCAATGCACTGCTGTCGCATTCTTTAAATGGACTGGCCTCAGCGATCCTTTAACTATGCAGACTTCAGTTAGATCACAATATCTTCTTGTTGTTCTCGGATCCAAGTTGAAACAAAGAGGAACCAGGATTTTGCGGTAGCTGCTTTTAAACTGTGGAATAGACTGCCTCTGCACATTATTACATACTTTCAAAACTCATTTAAAAAACTGTTTTTATTCACTGGCTTTTAAACTGTCTAAATCAACATCATTTCTATCTGTGATGGCAATATTTTGTTTTTAAATATTCTAAAACTTGTAAAGCACTTTGGTCACCTCTTGTTGTTTTTAAAAGTGCTTTATAAATAAACTGGCTTGACTGCATTATAGAGAAGCTTATTTTAGTCTCATAGTCTGTAACTTCTCTGCTTTGTCAGCATGACCAGCGGAGATTACCATTTTCCATACCCTCCCAGGGAGTACTCTTTAAGCTGTGATTATTTAAGTCCTAAAAGATAAGTTTATTAGGACAAACTACCAAGTGTTGCAGGATTACATTTGAATAATTTGCAATCTGGCATCATTTATGTTTTTGAATAAACTACCAAGCTTTTTGAGTTCATGTTGTTTCAGCAGCATTCAGTCGAGACTCCCAGCAAGGCGCTACAGTGGTTTGTTTTCTTTTCTGGTATTTCCATGTGTTGGCTTGCTTTATTTGGGGTTGGTTTTACTTTTTTTTTTCCGCAGGTCATCTTTAACCCTCCCCATCCTCCATATTTATGCCTCATATCTGATGAATTGGGTTTTTTGTGTTGTGGTGGAGTTTGACAGTTTTCCCAACATTATCGTCGTCCTCTTGCCATTTCTGTTTGGATGCTGCATTCATAAAGCTGATTGGAGCTGGGCTGCTGACCCGACAGAAACTGGACTGTTATCAGGTTTTCTCAAGCAATGCAGAATTGGTAGAGTTAGACTTATTGGTAGATTTCCCAACACATACCCTGCATTTTACCATAGTCCACATTTTTCCATCTGGGTTGGAAGGCCATTCTAGAAGTTGAATGTTAGCCTGTTTTATTTATTCCAGAACTGGTTCGGATGTGTGTTTGGGTTCGTTGTTCCATTTGATCTCCCAACTGTGTCCATGTCTCAACCACCTAGAGGTCAATTTGAGAACCTTGAAGTAGTCATCCTCCTTCAATATGCCATCTTCTTTGTATTGTTTCATTTTCAGTGTGAGTCCGATGCTCCTTTTTACAGAAAGCGTTTAGCATCTATGCGCGTGTTTTAGAGACTAGCCTGAGCCCTCTGCACCTTAGGTAAAATAGCTGTCCCACTCTCATTTAACTGGCCTATTTTTAGTTATTTGTGTGTTCGAAGCCACTGTTTTATATTGACGTTCAGCAGTTCTGAATTTAGCCTGTGTTTTTACAACGTTTCTGAGAAGTATCATCTGTTTTTGTAATATTGTTTTATAGATTTTCTTATAAATTGAATATCTGTTATTTTTGGTTTTTGGCCTCAGTTTACATGAGAATTTCTGAACCAAAGCAAACAGATTTTGTTGAATATATTTTATTTATTCTCCTTTTGCAGGATTACATTTGAATAATTTGCTCAGTGGATGTAAATTTATTGAATTGTACAGTGCATCAATTAAACTTGTTTGGGGGAGTCACGATTTGTCAGAAATTTAGCAGGGTGGGATTAAAAAAGAGTCCACACGCCCTGTGTGTTGGAAAGTCCCACCTTGACTCCACCAAACATACTTCTTGTTGTTGTGGCCAAACAGCGTATTCTTTGTCTTGTTTGACCATAAAACTTCTCCAGAAGTTGTTTGGCTTGTCTATTTGATCAGTCCAGCTTTAAGGTGCCATTTTGGTTTCACCCTGGATAGGGACACTGGTGTACCAGCAGTTTCCAGTTTATGCTGAGCTTGAACTGTGAAGATTCCTCGGTTGTTCCTAAACATCTTAACCAATTTCGTTTCAATTGTGGGGAATAGTTTGGGTCTTCTTCTAGACACTGGGTGGAGGGTTGATTACATGCTGATAAATTGTACTTCTGAACAGTTGTTTGAACCAATGATCTAGGAATCTACAGTTGTTCAGAAATGGCTCCAAAAGACTTTTTGACTTGTCTAAATCCATGACTCTTCTTGGATCTTTGCCAAGTGCCTTGAACTTCATTGATCTGGGTACTGGTTGATCACCTGAGACCTTTCAAATAAATCCCTGCATGATCTGTTACCAGAACTTAACAGGACCTGGCCTTCTCACGTTAAAGACTTGGATGAATATGTGTGGAGTAGATCAATTGCACTTGATGATGAATCTTAAGGAAGAACTGGTCATTACTGTGATGAGACTTCACTGCGACAGGAGATCAGCATTCCTTCTCCCTGAAGCTTTATGAATACAGACCATGTAGTTCCCAGTTAATAACCTTTTGCCTCCATTTCTCATAATGCCTCCAGCAAGAACAGAAACTCTGTGGCCTACGCTGCCCAGAAGTCGTGGCTGCTTAACGCTACGGTGGAGGACAACATCACCTTTGGGAGTCCCTTCAACAAACAAAGGTAAACTGTAGGCACAGACTTATCTGCTTAACCCCAAATTACTCTAAGAATCTTTTAATAGCACTAACATCTTGTACAGAGTCTAAAAACGTGAATTAAAGGATGGGATATTGGTCGGCTGGAGTTGGCTACTTTCTAGAGATTTTCATCTGTCCAGCTTTAGTGTTTTCAACTTACGTAATTATTCAATCAACAAGGATAATAATAAGCATTATTAATTATCTTCATCTGCTGTTCTTTCACTTTGATGCAAGTCTATTTCCAGCCTCATAGGTTCTCTATCTAAACATCCAATATTCCCAGAATACATCTCACTAAGAGAACTGAGAGAATCTTTCAGAAACGGCAGCAGAAACAAGTCTGGACCTGATTGTCCAAAAAGCTTCACTCAGTTCATTTTCTGAGAACCTTTTTTGAGTAGTTTTGGGTAGTCATCGTCATACCTGCATTATGCAGCGGTCAGAGTGATCTCAGTTTAGAGATTCAGGAAGAAATTCTCATGGTGGAGTCAAGCAAACAGCTACTCAGAGCAGGACTATTCTGTGTGACAACCTCTGGCTCCGGTGTTTTTTATTTGGGATTTAATCTGACAAACCAACACAAAATGGTGCATGATTGGTGAAGTGGAAGGAAAATGATGAATGGTTTTTAAACATACTTGCAAATAAAAATTGGGATTTGCCTTGGTCTTCATGGTGCTGCATTCAGCCCAAATGTGTCAGAACTTTACAGAACCATCTTTCTGAGCAGGTCCAGCTACAGATCTGTTGAGGTCTGTCTCTGCCAGCTTTGCACATTTACAGATCCGAAAGTTTTCTAGTTTTTCTTTGCAAATGACCTCAAGCTCAGTCAGATTAGATGGAGACCATCAAGTCTTACCACAGATTTAGGTTTGGACTTTGACTGGGCCATTTTGACAAGAAGGTGAACCTCCGCCCCACTCTCAAGTCCTTTGCTTCAAAACTCTTCACTACTTTGTGTTTGTCTGTTACTTAAAATACTAATAAAATACATTGAGGTGTTTTAATTCAGCTCAACTAAATGGGAAAAGGTTCAAAGGTCACAAATGTTTTTGCAAGGCACTGTTTCAGGTTACTGAGTTTCTGTCCCATTTTGTAGTGGAATATATTTTAAATCATTACAATTAAAGTTAAGACTGAAGGACCAAGGGATATTTGGGCTTCAGTGTAATACTAGAAAATGGGATTTAACTTAAATAGTTCCTCTTTCTAATAAGCTGTTAGATTGACTCTGACTGCTGTGACCTTCTGACCTGCTGTGATGGGGTGTTTGGTTTTATTTAGGTACAAAGCTGTGATTGATGCTTGCTCCCTTCAGCCAGACATCGACCTGCTGCCATTTGGAGACCAAACTGAGATTGGGGAGAGGGTTAGTGTGTCTATAATTAATTACTAAGGAATTGAATATTTACCGTTATAACCTTGACTGATCGCACTGAACCTGTTTGTGAGTCTGCTCTGATGTTTTGTGTGTTGTTGGTGTTTCAGGGGATCAACCTCAGTGGGGGTCAGAGGCAGAGGATCTGTGTGGCCAGGGCTTTGTACCAAAACACCAACATTGTCTTTTTGGTAGGTTAGCATTACAAAATAAAACATCTCATTCTGTCATTTGTTGGGTTTAATAACTTTTACAGAAATAGTTTTGATTCTTCAGCGTGTAAAAAAAATATGGAGCAGAAACCTTGAATTTCTGTCCTGGTTCGATGCGTCCAGTGCTGATCAGGTCTCTGAGGGTCTTCTAATGTTTTTTAATTTTCTTCACTCATTTCATTCCCTCAACATAACAGCATCATTTTCATTTTGTCCCTAAAACCACAGAAAACATGGACAGGAGAAGAACTATTAGTCCTAAAAACATTATCTGCTGTATCAAACAGAATATGTGAAGTAATGTCTTGATACCAGACCAGAGAGATGCATCAGTTGATCCTTATTCATGTGAAAAATTTTTTTTTAAGTTTTTGCAGTTTATTTACAGGTAAACCTTCAGGCTTCTGCTAAAAAGCTGAAGTGGATGCCAACAAAGATGGAACAGGACCTTAAATGTTTTATCTTGGTCATATTTGACATCAGAGAAATCACGCATTTCCACTGTTCCCCTTTGGATGCTCTAAATTTTCTTAAGTGAGCCAAAAGAGGTTCAAACAAAACTGTAGCTGATTAGCTGAAAAGACACATCTGTAATCCTCAAGCTTTTTGCCGTCATGTGTGAATCTTTTCCTAATTAAATTGTTTAATTTCCTGTTGATTTCATTTCTTATCAAGCACATATTCCACATATTAACACCCATCTCTGTCATTGTTTCGCACCCTCCTGACACTTTGTAATGTCTGCAGCCGCTAATTTTGTAAAACTGTCTGGTGCCAAATGTTTTCTTTGACATCATTTAGATATATCTGATCTGAGATCGTATACTCTCAGCATCATGTGTGGAAAAACGCCGCGCCACCCGCCCACACAACGTCTCAGGCGCTGATGAGCGTTTGGCAGCCGTTTTTCTGGTGTGGCTGAATTTTGAATTATCCAAACAGAGTCGGGCGCCAGACATGAGGTGAAAATAACTCACACCCCATGTAAATATAATCGAGGGGAAATACTGTCAGCTTATAACCTCGAGAAAGGTGTTGAAATATTCCCGTTCTCTGTTGCCATTAGTTTTTACTGATTATGGTCTGCCTGATTCATTCATGCTTTGTGGATTTTTTAAGTATTATTTTTACATCAATCAGGACGATCCCTTTTCAGCGCTGGACATCCACCTGAGCGATCACCTGATGCAGGAAGGAATCCTCAAGTTTCTGCAGGACGATAAGCGAACTGTGGCCCTTGTCACCCACAAACTGCAGTATCTCATACACGCAGACTGGGTAAGGTCTGCACTGGGAAATCCAAATCTGTGCCGTTCTGTGATACAGTCAAGATAAAAAGAAAGTGCATCCTCTTTCACTTCTAAGGTCACGAAGTGTGAATTTATCTTCTAACCTCAAGAACACAAAAACAGATGACAGATTCCATCTTGACAGGATTTAGTTCACAAAACAGAGTAGAAAAGCTGTATGTGCAAAATGAAAGTACACCCTTGCTGCTTCAATGGGATTTAGAAGGAAAATAAAAGCTAGGTCCTTTAATTAAAACACTAGATTAACTAATTATTAGTTCTGGCAATTTGCTATTGTGGAGTTTATACAATGCCAGGATAGAAAGACATCAGCAATGACCTTAGAGAAGTAAATATTGCTGTCCATTAATCTGGGAAGGGTTATAAGGTCATTTTAAACTGAATTCCATCAATTCTGCAGAGACATCGATTATTTCCAGGTGGAAAACATTATAGACAGCCGCCAGTCTTCGCAGAAGTGGACGTCTCAGCAGATTCAGCCAAAGGCCAGAGCGTGAAGCACAGAAAATCCCAGAAGCTTCATCTTAGACTCCAGACTCAGAATCATCTATATTAGCCAAGTTTGTGTGCACAAACAAGGAATTTTTATTTGGCTTCACACGCTCACAGCATACAGATATTAAGTATAAATACACTGCCTGCTCTAAAAAATTTTGCCACCTGGTTTTAACTAAGCAAATAGGTGTGAGCCTCCCATTGGATAATTACTGAATGGGCAATTATGTTTCAGCTGGCAACCAGTTATTTAACCCCAGCTGGTGCAATGAGTTGCTTCTCCTTTCTTAAACAACCATGTGGAAAGACACATCCTGTGGTCGTGGAAATAATGTCAGTCTGTTTCAGAAGGGTCAAACTATTGGCATGCATCAAGCAGAGAAAACATCTAAGCAGATTGCAGAAACTACCAAAAATGAGTTAAGAACTGTCCAACGCATTATTAAAAACTGGAAGCATAGTGGGGACCCATTGTCTTCCAGGAAGGAATGTGGCCGGAACAAAATCCTGAATGATCGTGATCGGCGATCACTTAAATGTTTGGTGAAATCACATCGAAGAAAAACAACAGTAGAACTCTGGCTATGTTTAATAGTGAAAGTAAGAACATTTCCACACGCACAACGCAAAAGGAACTCAAGGGATTGGGACTGAACAGCTGTGTAACCTTAAGAAAACCACTAATCAGTGAGGCTAACTGGAAAAAAGGCTACAGTTTGCTAGGGAGCATAAAGATTGGAGTCTGGAGCAATGGTAGAAGGTCATATGGTCTGTTGAGTCCAGATTTACCCTGTTCCAGACCTGAGTGATGGGCGCATCAGGGTAAGAAGAGAGGCAGGTGAAGTGATGCACCCATCATGTCTAGTACCTACTGTACCAGCCTGTGAGGGCAGTGCTATGATCTGGGGTTGCTGCAGGTGGTCAAGACTGGGTTCAGCAACAGTATGTGTTCAAAGAATGAGGTCAGCTGACTACCTGAATATACTGAATGACCAGATTATTCCATCAATGGATCTTTTCTTCCCTGATGATACGGGCATATTCCAAGATGACAATACCAGGATTTATCGGGCTCCAATTGTGAAAGAGTGGTTCAGGGAGCATGAGACATCATTCTCATGCATGGATTGGCCACCAGAGTCCAGACCTTAACCCCACTGAGAATCTTTGGGACTCTACCATCATCAATGCAAGGTCTTGGTGAAAAATGAATGCATCACTGGGTGGAAATAAATCTTGTGACGTTGCAGAAGCTTATCGAAACAATGCCACAGCGGATGGAGCCGTAATCAAAGCTAAAGGCGGTCCAACCAAATATTAGAGTGTGTGACCTTTTTTTTTTTTTGGTGGCGACTTTTTTTTTTGGGCCAGGCGGTGTATATAACCTAAACCAGGAGATAAGAGACCGCCTGGGGACTGAAACTGTCTCTGTGGTGGCAGGTTCTTGCAAATAGTGCTCTGCACATTGTTGCTGAGGAAGTGTGGGGATTGTTCTCCGGACATCCACCATCATCTAAAAGTAAAAGGGTGGACAAGTAGGCCTGTTATGAAGGATTGAAGGACAAACTCTTTTCTAAGGGTGCCGAACTTAGGTTTACAAAGCTCTAGCTGAATAAACCAGAATACCTCTGGAACAATGTCCTTTGAGCAGATGAGACAAAAGTGGACCATAATGTACAGTCCATGTTTGGAGAAAAGCATGATGGTGGGAGGTTGATGATTTGGGCTTGCTTGGAGCCACTGGACCTGGGCACCTTGCAGTCATTGAGCAGACCATGAACTTCTCTGTCAGACAGCTGAAGCTTCAACAGGACTTTGATCCCAAACACAGCAGATAATCTACAACAGAATGACTGAAAAAGGAAAGAATCAAAGTCTTGTAGTGGCCTAGTCAAAGTCCAGACCCCCGCCTGATTGAAAGGCTGCGGTGGGACCTTCAGAGAGCTGTGCAGAGGTTTGAGTGGAGCAATGTTAGAAAGAAAGTGGACCAAAATTCCTTCACAGGGATTTGAGGAACTGATAATGTGGTGGACTTCTTCAAGACTTTTGTTCAACACTTCTGCACTGGTTTTTAATTCCACAGCATTACCTTCATTGTTCATGTTATTTGTGTCCAGATCATAGCGATGAAGGACGGCTCTGTGCTCAGAGAGGGAACCTTGAAGGACATTCAGACTCACGACACAGAGCTTTACGATCACTGGAAAACTCTGATGAACAGGCAGGACCAGGAGCTGGAGAAGGTAGCATCACCATTTCAGCTCAGGATATTTCAGTATATTCATTTCACAGAAGCTCTGACATATATGAAAGTGTGATTTTATCTGTCATTGATGAATTTTCAGGACATTCAGCAAGACAGTCAGACAACACTTGAGAGGAAGACGCTGAGGAGAGCTTTCTACTCCAGAGAGACCAAGAATCAGATGGACGATGAGGATGAAGGTAAGAAACTGCTGTTGAAAGAAACTTTTAATACCTGATGTTAACTTTCTCTTTTTCTTTTTTATTCTTATATTAGTTTTTCCACTAAATCTAAATTTACTCTTCCAGAGGAGGAAGAGGAGGAAGAAGACGATGATAATTTTTCCACCACCACCAGCAGGCGATCTAAGATCCCATGGAAGGTAACCATGTCAACATTTTTAAAAATGAACTGCAGATCCTATCACAGATGGCACCTCAAGTTTAGACTCCGACTCGAGTCGCACTTAATAAGCAAAAATAAAAGACTTAGGACTTGACTTGGACTCGTGGTCTGAGACTTGAGTCTTGGTACCAGTTTTTATGTCCTGCAATGAAGAGTGAAAGGAAGCCGGTCTGTAAGCTCCAGACTGCAGCTGCTGCATGTTTTACTGTGAAAGGATGAGCTTCATTATTATCCAGTGATGTTGGTGGATTATTATGGGATGTTAATGGCTCATAACAACCTGTTCATGTTAGCTGTAGCTTCATAATAATGACCACATGAATGTCTCTCCAACTGAACGCTGAATTAAATGACTTTGGATCATTTAGGAACAAAATAAACGTAACTGACCTCTGACCTTCTCTTGCTGCTAAGCTAGCTACTACATTACAAGGACACTTCCTGCTGGAAATAACAAAATAAAAGCACTTCCTGTTCCTTTAACTCATTTATTTACTTCTTACAGTTTGTCTCGTTCATTGTGTTGTAATTTATACCTTAAATGTGAACATCTTTATTATTTAGAATTGAGAAGGTTTTAAATGTGGATTTAGAAAATAATTTCCTAATATTATTAAAACTTCTTCAGGTCAGAGTGAGTAGAAGAAACCCATCCAAACCAGATTTAGAGGAACATCTATTGAAGGAGAGGACAATATGAAGACAGGGAGAAACAGCTGTTAACTCAGTCATTACAAAGACAGAAAAGCAGGTTTTAATCTCTTTCTATTATTTTACAGTATGAATGTCTCTTTATATTTCTAATGGTGTAAATATTACATTTGATCAACTTTCTAAATAACATAAATCAGCCTGTAGCAGATTTTTGGATGTTGAATGAAATGACTAAAAGATAAGTGTTAATAAAAATTAACAGATCTAAAGATTCAGGCTTATGTTCTTAACCTACAGAGATGCAAAGTTAGAGGAGACCTAGATGTTGGAGATTTGATGAGAAAATATTTCAGTCAGAGTTGAGACTTGGAGTTGGACTTGGGAAAATGACTTGTTAACATTTGTGAGATCAATACAGATGCATTTCTATCAGTCTTCATTCAGTGACTCCTCCTTTGTGTCTTCAGATGTGCTGGTGTTACCTTTCCTCTGGTGGCTTCTTCATGGTCTTCCTGATGGTTTCCTCCAAACTCCTCAAACACTCAGTCATCGTTGCCATCGATTACTGCCTGGCTCTCTGGACCTCCACCACAGCCAATCACACTGGATCAGACATAAAGAATAGGACCAGCCTCATCAACGGCAGCACCTCCACAGACTCAGCTGATGCTTCTCCACAACCTGAGGTTATTTGTTTTAATATCATTTTAATGATTCTCCATGTGTACTTCTGCTGCTCTCAACCAAGACATTTGAGTCTGCAGACGTTTTAAACCTTACCATAGACCTAGTAGAGGATGAATCCGACCTTATTTCTGACCGGATCAGTGGATCTCCAGGCAGATCTAACAACCCTAACTCTCCAGTTATTGTTTCTGACTGGGACACTTTATGTTGCAGGATGTGCTTAAAAATGGGAGGAAAGGACAACAGAACTGTCAGGCTTTACGAAAACATAATGAACAACATCTTGGATATGTAGTTTTTCTTCAAAAATACTATTTTATTAAGCTAAATAAGAATAAGCTTTGGCGTGCATTTTATACCACAGTAAAAATATCATCTAATAGTTGCATTTAAACATATGAAGTGTATGCATAAAGATCCATCTCCAGTAGGATAAAAAGCTATCCGATTATTTATGTATTTACCATAAAAACTGACGTGTGTTCAGTCCTGAGTAGGGATAATACAATCTTTCCTTAAAGTTCAATAATGGAGACTCTAACTTACAAATGATTAGTATTTATCACCTAAATGCATTATTAATGAGCTTGACTGGTTTTCTTTTATTTCATTAATTAGCATTATCTGTACATTTAGGTGTGGTTTAAACAGAATGAGGACACAAAGTCCACATATTAATGAAGTTAATGTGACCCATTTACACTGGTTCTGTCAGGATAAACGGGTCAAAGGTCCAGCAGCTGCAACTGTTGTAAGAAAGTGTGTGTAAACTTTTGAATTTGAAGAAAGATTTTTAAAAATCTGAAGAAAACTACATAATTAGGACATCTTGTTGAATATTCAGTTATTTTAAAAGAAATGTTTAATGTCTCTGGACCGAAAGTGATTTAACTACAAGTAAAGTTCTGTCAGAGGAAAAAGTCAGGACACCCTGCCTCATAATAGGTTGGCCCTCGTATTTTTCCTGAAAAAGCAAAGGTTTCTTCTTGCTCACCAAGTTAACTTTGGGTACATTTTAAGCAGGACAAACCTCCTTCAAAATGCTGGGTTTTAATATGCTCGCCACATGCAGCTGATCCCAAACATCTGTGTGATTTTAGGTATTTATGTGGGAATAAATGTGGGGGTGTCTTCATTTATTCCTTACCAGAAATTTTACAGAAAAATTCAAAAACCATTTCCTCATTTTATGGTTTATTTGTATTACTTCTATTTCTCTGTATTGTTAATATGAAATATCCATATGTCCAAGAAAAACTTGCAATTATACTAAACCAAATAATTGGTATGCATTAAACTAGACATTATTATGGTATTTTTATGGTTAAATGTTTTTATATGAGACCTAAGTCACTGTTTGCACTATTTATTGCGTTTGCATGAAATCCTGATCTGTTTTGTGTTTGTGTGACCCTGCAGCATGAGTTGTACTACCTGCACGTGTTTTTCGTCCTGTGTGCTGCTGGAATCACCTTATGCCTCATCACCTCCCTCTCCGTGGAGTTTCTGGGTCTTTCTGCGGCCACCAATCTGCACCACAACCTGCTCAACAAGATCATCCACGCTCCCATCAGGTAAACCAAGGGTGCATAGATCCAGTCCTTCAGAGCTAACGCCCTGCAACTTTCAAATGCATCCCTGCTTCAACACTCCTGAAGGACATGAATGGCTCTTTACCAGGCCATCTGCTGAGCTGGATGACTGAATGCTAAAGAGGGAATTCGGCCATTTGGTTCAGGTGTGTTGAAGAGGGGATGCATCTTAAAGCTGCAGGATGACAGTTCTGAAGGAGTAGACTTGAGCACCCCTTGATGTAAACCATTAAAGCAGCTAGAACCTCACCTCACAGACATCTGGTAAATACATGCATGAATCGATAAATCACATAAATAAAATATGCATTTATATGTTTCTGAGCTGAGCTGAGCTCTTATTGTACTGGTCTGTCTACCTTCCAACCCTGACATATAACCAGGAGATGTGGATCAGGACTCAGAAAACTAGATCCTGGATAGAAGCGGCAGGAATGATAAGGCGAGGATCTTCATTATCCAACAGGGCTCAGTATAGCTGTTGCTCCTCCACATTGAAGGGAGTCAACTGAGGTGATCAGGACATCTGATCAGGATGGATCTAAGATCTCTCCCTTTGGAGGTTTTCCAGAGTTATCCCACTGTGATGAGACCCTGAGGTAGACCCATGTTCTCTAGAAGGATAATGTATCCATTAGGACCTGGAATGCCTTGGGATGGCTGGAGATTGGGTCATGGGGTAATTTGTCCATCATGGATACCCAAACATCTCCTGAGCTTTTGCTTTTTTGTCTCTGTCTTCAAACCAGACTGGAGCAGTTGCCTTATGATGTCTGGTTAATGCTTCTGGTGTTAAAGATGTTAGCCTCGGGTAAAGAGTCAGAAGATGGTTGTTTTAAAATAGAACCTGATGCAACGCCAACATGTTAAACCTCTCTTCTACTTCAACAGAAAAAACTCATCAGTCATTTAATCATCTTTTGCTGTTTTATTATTTTTAACACCTTCCTGATGATTTTTCTCAGGTTTTTTGACGTCACTCCTTTGGGGCAGATCCTTAACAGATTTTCCGCTGATACCAACATCATCGACCAGGTAAACAAAGAAAATGTTTTGTGTATCGTGTAGTGAGGAGCCGTCACAAATAAAAACGGCGTTATTGTAAACATCTTTTGGAGATTTACAGCTCTGTACTTGTGTTTTGTTATGTCTGAATTTTCTTTCAGCACATTCCTCCAACACTGGAGTCTCTGACTAGATCGACACTCCTCTGTCTCTCAGCCATCGGGGTCATAGCTTCTATCACTCCTGCTTTCCTTGTCGCCTTGGTTCCCCTCGCTGTGGCCTTCTACTTCATTCAGAAGTATTTCAGAGTTGCCTCCAAGTGAGTTGCTCCACATCCGATGTTTATTCTGATGCAGTGAGCAGCTTTTTGTTGTAGCTACACCTCTACTTTCTGTCTCCTAAACTGTTTTATCTAAGACATGTTTCATAGATTCAGATACAGAGGAGGAGAAAAGGCCTTCTTCACACCAGACTAACACCGGCCCATGGTCTTCAGAACCTTTATTGTGCTCTAAACATGTTCAGATCCCAGTAAACCTGGATTCCCTGTTAAAACAATGGTTTCTGGGGTCTTAGTTCTCGTTCTGCTGCTTTCAAAGATCAACTGAGTAAAAACAGAAAGCAGTTTTCAAATGATGATTTCATGGTTACATTAATTACAGCAAGTCGCCGGGGTCCTGAAGCAGCCCCAGACCATAACACTGCCACCGCCATGTTTGACTGTAGCTAAGATTATTTTCTGAATTGCTGTTAGTTTGACACCAGATTTATCGGGACACACGCCTTTCAAAAGGACCACTTCTGTCTCCTTTGTCCACAGAATATTTTCCCAGAAATCTTGGGGATCATCAAGATGTAGTCTGTTAGATGTGAGATGGACCTTTGTGACCTCTGACCTTAACCGATGCAGTGAGTGCTGCATAGCTAAAGTTGATGTTCTGGGTTCTTCTGTGATCTCCTGGATTAGTTTTTGATGATCTGTTATTGAATTATTAATTGTGATAAAAAGCCAGATAATGGTTCTCTGGAGGCTCAAAGTCTTAGAAATGGCCTCTTAGCCCTGATAGATGACAATGATATAGTTTCAAGTGTTTCTGTTTGAGATCTTTATGTATTTGATGATCTGAAATGTTTAAGTTTGGCAAGAGCTGAAGCAAAATGTTAGAGAGCACTGGATGGACAGAGTCTGCAACTCCACCATAAATTTCAGCTTTTTCAGAGGAAACAGCATCAGTATTTTATCCATCGAGGAAGCCATAAATACTGCTGTGTGAAATTATTTTGGCTTCAGCCAGAGCAGTGGACTGATGCAGTGCCACTGCTTGTATTGAGTTATTCAGCTAGCCACCAGCCCGGTGCGGGTATGGTTCGGTTGTAGCATTGACATGAAGCTGCCATGGCCCCTCGTCTTCTCCTCTAGATGACCCAACCATGCCAGTGCACGCGGGCCACACCTACGGGATAAGCTGTCGCTGCTCCTACCAGGCTCCTCCTCACTGAACCCAGGACCTTGATTTGTTGCCACCAGGATAATGAGCAGCCACCATTTTACCAAGGAAATATTGTGGATGCACACAAGACTGTGAAGTTAATCACATAATATGCATTTTACTTTAACATTTGTTCTTCTCAGGGACCTGCAGGACCTCGATGACTCCACACAGCTTCCTCTGCTCTGCCACTTCTCTGAGACTGCAGAAGGTCTCACCACCATTAGAGCTTTCAGGTACACCAACACTTTGCTAACCTTCAACTCTGTCCAGGTATTAATTACACCTGAAAAGGTAGGTATTGATTTCCAACAACATCTGCAGGTTGTGCCTTAAAATGACATCAATCCAGCAGCTTACTGGTTAGTTTCAGACGCATCGGCGTATTCTCTGTAATACTGCAGGACTCAGCAGAGGTTCTGCTTGTATTTCTGTCTCTCCTCTCTTTCCCATTGGCGCTGTGATCCGACTTTAAAGAGCTCTCACGCTTTCTGTCCCGGAGGATTTCCCCCCTTGTTCCCACTAACAAACATTCAGTACAAACTCTGGGACTCACACACGAGTAAACATCGTGCAGAACCAGTAAATCAGGGGATCATCATTATCATCCCACTGGTCTCTGTGGTAGAAACAAATCTTTCAATGAAAAACATCCAAAGTGTTATTTGGTTTAGTTTTAAAGGCCGTTTATTGGCCTTGTTTGTGTTTCTGCTTCCTGTTTGTTGTTTGAAAAGCCAGTTTTCTGTTTGTCTCAGGCACGAGGCGAGGTTTAAACAGCGCATGTTGGAGCTGACTGACACCAATAACACCGCCTACCTGTTCCTGTCTGCTGCCAACCGCTGGCTGGAGGTCCGAACGGTGAGGAACGGACTTCCTGCAGCTTCACCCAGTTCTGCCACACTGTGTTAAAGTACAAATAGTTTACTTCTCTCCATCTCCCTGCAGGACTACCTCGGAGCAGTGATTGTTCTGACGGTGGCCGTCGCCTCCATCTGGGCCGGTCGGCCTGCTGGAGGCCTGGTGGGGCTCGGCCTCACCTACGCCCTCACTGTGAGTTTCCTGAGCTCATCTTCATCATCTCAGTCTGCTTACATGTTGAAGCTTCATATCTAACTCTTAACTCCTATAACAAAAAAAAGGTCTTTTAAAATTTTCAGAAGCTATAAAAAAATTGCAATTTTTAGTAAAGAATAAATTTAGTTTGGTGCTCCTTACTGTAGACGTGAAAGTGATCATAGTGAGATCCAAAGATCTATATGAGGCCTTCACAGAGAAGATTGTAGCCGCTTCTTAGTCTGGTGAGGGATTTAAAGAGGACTTTAAAATAATTTTTTCCAGTGGATGGAAACTGGTCTACAAGTGGAGGACATTTAAAACGACATGCCAGCATGCCCAGGTCTGGTCATCCCAGCAAGTTCACCCTGAAATGTCATAACAGGACCCACAGCAGGCTCTTACTTGCATTGGTATTAAAGCTCACGCCTGTCCAATCAGAAAGAGAGAGAAAGAGTGCAAGGAGGAAACCATTGCTCTTTAATGAAAACATGAAGGTCAGACTGACGTTTGCTGGAGAGAACATACCATGAACTAGGACCTCTGGAGGTGGCATGGTTTGGGGATGCTTTGCTGCAGCAGGACCTGGTCGGTTCACCATCATAGAATCCACCATGAACTCTACTGTGAATCAGAGGGTGCCTGAGGACGATGTGAGACCATCTGTAACAAACAGGCTTGAACAGGCTGTACATGTAAGGAACCCATCAAACATCTCACAGCTGAAAGTGAGGAGTGCAGCAAACTGTCTTCACCACTGTCAGAAAAGGTAGATGGATACAAGAAGGATCACTGAAGTTATTTCCCCGAGAGGGGCTAAGTATAGCTGTTAGGGGGAAGGGTGTGCTAACTTTTTCTTAGCTAGAAAATGCATTTTGTTTATATATATGTCTTTTAAGCTGTAAAACAATGTTAATATTTGTTGTTTGAGTCAATTAAATCACTTTCTTTTTCAGAGATAAATAATCATAATTAAATAACCATCACAGAAAACATTTTATGTAATTTAACATTTTATTTAAATAGTGAAATGCTTTTTTAGTGGATCCATTTTGATGACTCATGGCTAATAAAATCCTTAAATTTAGCTTCTCTGAAAACTGAAATAAAATGATTTTTATGGCAGAAATGTGGACCTACTGTAAAGCAGGTCAATGCACTGTTCATTATAAAGGCTCAATACTTGGTCAGCGCTCCATTCACTTGGATAGGCTTTACTTCAAAATCCTCTCGAAGCTGCTTGTGAAACTTTTTCTGCCAAACTTTTTTCCTTCCACCTAACTTTCCATTAATTTGCTTGGATACAGCAACAACCAACTTCTTTAGCAAGGACCTTTTGTGGCTGATCGTGTTTGTGGAGGGTGTCAATGGCTCTCTCATGTACAAATGTCCAATAAGGGGTCTTCTCCATGATTGGCGTGATTGCCCATAACATGGGTTATAACTCAACCCTGTATTGGTCTGATGCAACAGAAGTAAATGCATTAATTTATCGTCCTGTGTGCTGTTTTACTCATATTTATATTAAGATGCACTTTTACTCCTCAGGAGAACAGTTTAAAGGAGCATCAAATGAACAAATAGAACCGATTCTGTAGGATCAGAATGTGGCAGAGAGAGTGAGAGAAAAAATAATTTTTGTTCATTCCAGTGTTTTTGTTTGTCTCTTTGCAGATCACTAACTATTTAAACTGGGTTGTCAGGAACTTGGCAGACTTGGAGGTCCAGATGGCAGCTGTGAAGAAGGTCAACAGCTTCCTCAGCACAGAGTCCGAGAACTACGAGGGATCTATGGGTACATTTTTCTGCGATTTAACTCTCTCAAAAAAAAACATTTTATTCAGAAAAATGTATTCATTCATCAGTCAGAACTTCAGTCCTGTAGGGCCAAATAAGTTCTCAAAATCACTACTACAGCTCTTTGCTCGGTAACTTACATTAAAGCAATAAATATGTCAACATCTGGTGTGAGCGTGGCTATAAAAACAGGAGTTTTGGCAGTTTTTTATTCTAATCGATCCAGGTGTGTGTACCACAATGCCATGGTGGAAATACAGTAGCAATGACCATTTATGAGCAGCTGTTGCTCTCCATCAATCTACAAAAGGTCATAAGGTCATCTCCAAACTATCTGAAGTTCATCATCCTGCAGAGAGAAAGATTATTCCCAAATGGAAAACATCTCAGACGACTTCCAAGGAGTGAACTCCCTGGCAGATTCAGCCAAAGGTCAGAGCGTGAAGTGCAGAGAAATGACCAAAAACCCAAGAGCTCCATCGCAGCCTCTACAGGCCTCAGTTAGCAGGTTAAAGGTCATGACTGGACTGTTAGAGTGATTAATGACAATATTTTTCATTCAAGGGGATCTAAACAAAAAGCTGCTTCTCCACCACATCGGTTGAGAGGGTCCAGGCATCTCAGTGCTTAGTGGACGCCTCATTTTCCAGGCATGTCACATTAGGAGGAGACCCTGGGGCAGACCCAGAACCTGCTGGAGGAACTGTATAGTATAATGTCTGGTCAGGGAACATCTTGGGATCTCCCAGAATAAGCGGGACAGTGTTGCTACAGAGTGGTGTCTGGGTTTTCTTCCCAAACCTGTTGACCTTTGCAACCAACCTTGGATAAGCACTGAGGATAATAGATGGATAAAGGACCTGAGCATCTTGCAGTCACACAGTGGACCATCATCTCCTCTGTATGGCAACATGTTCTAGAGTGAAATGTGAGCCTCTCTGTCTGACACCTGAAGCCTGGTCCAAGATGGGTCATCAGTTATACACCAGAATGGCTGAGAAATGAAAAAAACCAAGGTGATGGAATGGCCTAGTTAAAGTCCAGACATATATATGCTGCTCGTTGCACCAACCTGGACTGTAACATCGACTGTGGCAGCAGTTTGTGGTCTGTTTTCCTGGCTGCTGTGATCTCAAACACACAGACCGTAAAACTCTTAACAGTTCCTTTTTCTCTGGCTGCAGACGCCTCTCAGGTTCCTGAGAACTGGCCTCATGACGGTGAGATAAAGATCCACGACCTGTGCGTGCGCTATGATCCCATGCTCAAGCCGGCGCTGAAACACGTCAACGCGTGCATCAAACCGGGCCAGAAGGTAATTAACATGATGCTGTGAGAGGAACAAAGTAGGTCGCAGGAGCTGTTATGACCCCTGAATGACCTAAAAACAATTCATCGCCCAAAATGCAGTCAAGGTTACATAGAAGCGGCAGTTTTCAGCATCTCGCTATAACTGGTAATTCACACATTACTGGCAGATGCATGGGGCATCTCATAGCAATGCAATGAAAAATACTGATGTATAACTTTGTTCAGAGGGTGTAGTACTGTGCAAAAGTCTTGATCCAGCCCTCATTTCATGTTCTATGTTAAACTGGTTTTGATCAGTAGTTCTTCAGGGTTTCTGGAGCTCATCCTGTGTTGTTCTTTGGACTTAATCTTCAGGCCAGTTCCTCTAATTTGTAGCGTTTATGAATAAGCTTGTTATTGCAAAATGTTCCTGCTTAAACCTTTGTCTTATGAATTAAATTTAAATGGTAAATAAATGTTTCTATGGGGCTAAATAAAGTTTACATTTGTATTTTTTTATGCATGTCTAAATGGTTCATGGAAAGATCTGCTGGACTAAAGACCTTCAGAAAACCTGGAGAACTATTGATAAAGATTTACAGAGGGTTTCTACACAGTGAAATAATCTGTTAAAGTATGGAGTTTGATTAAAGGATTTTATAATCATCCATCTATTTTCCACCCATCTACAGATTTAGTCAATAAATCAGAATATTATTAAAACATTTATTTCAGCAACATAATTCACTAAGATTAGAATATTACTTCAGACCAATAAAAACTGTTTTAATACAGAAATGTGGACTTTTTAAAAAATATGTTTAATACCTGCTTAAAGGTTATTTTCAAAAGCTTATTTTAGTCTGACTAATGAGATTCTGATTGATTGGGTTTGACCGTAGAAGACGTTCTGTTTGCAGTTTACATCAAGCCATGTATGAGACGCCTTTAAAACACCATCACTGTATTGAAATATGGAGGTGGCAGCAATATGGTGTGGGGATATGTTTTTTTAGTGGGGACAGGGAATCTGGTCAGAGTTGATGGAAAGATAGATGCTGATGAATCCAGGAAAATGCTGGAAGAAAACATGTTAGATGCTGCAGAAGACTGACACTGGGGTGGAGGTTCACCTTCCAGCAGGAGAACCACCTAAACAAACAGCCAATTGGATGGTTTAGATCAAATCATATTAAGGTGTTACAATGGCCTAGTCAAAGTCCAAATCTAAATCTAACTGAGCATCAAATCCTAATAAAATACGTTATAATGGGACAAAATAAGAAAAGGTTTAGGAGATATGAATACTTTTGGAAGGTGTGTATGAGTACAAAAACATTTCAATAATTAAAAACTCTGCATAGCAAACATCCAAAGCATTCATTCAAACTTTCATTGCTTCTACTGAAGGGTTAAAGACTCCCATGAAGGCTGTGAGTCTTCAAACCTGGTTCATACCCCTCTTCTACTCATAGTCTGGTTACCATCCACATGTCCCCTCCACCCTGTTATCACTCCGGTGTGTTTTGTCTCGCAGCAACGTGAGGTGAGCTGAAGTTCATTGATTCTCGCTTCTCGCCCTCTGACAGGTGGGAATCTGTGGCCGCACCGGCAGCGGGAAGTCATCTCTGTCTCTGGCCTTCTTCAACATGGTGGATATTTTTGAAGGTGAGGTCATTTGATTGATACTTCCTTTGTTCATAACATGCATTAATAATCCTTAGCCAAAAAATATAGGCTTCAATTATGAAGAATGAAGGTGTTAATTCCATGTTTTTCAACTGACTAATGTAGCTAAAGTTGTGGTTAGATGTTTACATCCATTCATTATGAGCATAGGTTTTAAAAGCAAGAACTCGTCTCGTCGTCTTCCGCTTTATCCGGGACCGGGTCGCAGGGGCAGCAGACTCAGGAGAGACATCCATGTGTCCCTCTCCCCAAACACCTCCTCCAGCTCCTCCGGGGGGAGCCCGAGACGTTCCCAGGGCAGCCGAGAGACATAGTCCCTCCAGCGTCCCTGGGCCTCCTCCCGGTGGGACGTGCCTGGAACACCTCCCGAGGAAGGCGTCCAGGAGGCATCCGGTATAGATGCCCGAGCCACCTCAACTGGCTCCTCTCGATGTGGAGGAGCAGTGGCTCTACTCCGAGCCCCTCCCGGATGGCCGAGCTCCTCACCCTATCTCTAAGGGAGTGTCCGGCCACCCTACGGAGGAAGCTCATTTCAGCCACTTGTATCCGGGATCTCGTTCTTTCGGTCATGACCCAAAGTTCATGGCCACAGGTGAGGGTAGGAACGTAGGCCGACCGGAAAATCGAGAGCTTCGCTTTTCGGCTCAGCTCTCTCTTCTCCACAACAGACCAGGACAGCGCCCCCATTACTGCAGCAGCCACACCGATCCGTCTGTTGATCTCCCGCTCCATTCTTCCCTCACTCGTGAACAAGACCCCGAGATACTTAAACTCCTCCACTTGAGACAGGAACTGCCTTCCAACCTGAAGAGGACAAGCCACCCTTTTCCGGTCGAGAACCATGGCCTCGGACTTGGAGGAGCTGATCCTCATCCCAGCCGCTTCACACTCGGCTGCGAACCGCCACAGCGCATGCTGTAGGTCTTAGCTAGAGGGGGCCAGCAGGACCACGTCATCTGCAAAAAGAAGAGACGAAATCCACTGGTCCCCAAACCAGACCCCCTCTGGCCCTTGGCTGCACCTAGAAATCCTGTCCATAAAAGTTATGAACAGGACCGGTGACAAAGGGCAGCCCTGCCGGAGTCCAACAAGCACCGGGAACAGGTCTGATTTAGTGCCGGCAATACGGACAAAACCCCCGCTCCGCTTGTACAGGGACCGGATGGACCCTAATAAAGGGCCCCCGATTCCATACTCCTAGGGCATCCCCCACAGGGCATCATGAGGGACACAGTCGAATGCCTTCTCCAGGTCCACAAAACACATGTGGACCAGTTGGGCAAACTCCCATGAACCCTCGAGCACCCTGTAGAGGGTATAGAGCTGGTCCAGTGTTCCACGGCCGGGACGAAAACCACACTGCTCCTCCTGATGCCGAGATTCGACTATCGGCCAGACTTTCCTCTCCAATACCCTGGCCTACGCCTTACCAGGGAGGCTGAGGAGTGTGATCCCCCTGTAGTTGAAACACACCACCACCCCAGTCTGTCAGTCCAGAGGCACTGTCCCCGACCGCCACGCAATGTTGAAGAGGCGTGTCAACCAAGACAGCCCCACAAAATCCAGTGAGTTGAGGTACTCAGGGTGGATCTCATCCACGCCCGAAGCCTTGCCACCGCGGAGCTTTTTAACCACCTCGGTGACTTCAGCCTGGGTGATGAAAGAGTCCAACCCTGAGTCCCCAGCCTCTGTTTCCACCAGTGAATGCGTGATGACAGGATTGAGGAGATCCTCAAAGTATTCCTTCCACCGCCCAATAATGTCCCCAGTCGAGGTCAGCAGCTCCCCACCCCCACTGTAAACGGTGTTGTTGAAGCACTGTTTCCGCCTCCTGAGGCGACGGACGGTTTGCCAGAATCGCTTCGAGGCCAACCGGTAGTCCATCTCCGTGGCCTCACTGAACTCCTCCCAGGCCCGAGTTTTTGCCTCTGCCACATCCCGGGCCGCAGCACGCTTGGCCTCACGGTACCCGTCATCCGCCTCAGGAGTCCCACAGGCCAACCACAGCCAATAGGACTCCTTCTTCAGCTTGACAGCATCCCTTACTGCCGGTGTCCACCACGCGCTTTGGAGATTGACACCACGACAGGCACCACAGACTTTACGGCCACAGCTACGGGCAGCAGCATTGACAATAGATGCGGAGAACATTGTCCAGACTCTATGTCTCCAACATCCCCCAGAATCTGGTCAAAGATCTCCAGGAGGTGAGAGTTGAATACATCCCTGGCCAAGGCCTCTGCAAGACGTTCCCAGCAGACCCTCACTATGCGCTTGGGCCTGCCAAGTCTGTCCGGCTTTCTCCTCCTCCAGCGGATCCAACTCACCACCAGGTGATGATCAGTGGACAGCTCAGCCCCTCTCTTCACTCGAGTGTCCAAAACATGCAGCCAAAGGTCTGACGACATGACAACAAAGTCGATCATCGCCTTCCTGCCTAGGGTGTCCTGGTGCCAAGTGCACTGATGGACACCCTTATGTTTGAACATGGTGTTCATTATGGACAATCCGTCACTAGCGTAGAAGTCCAATAATGAAACATCACTCGGATTCAGATTGAGGAGGCCATTCCTCCCAATCACGCCTCTCCAGGTGTCACTGTCGTTTCCCACGTGGGAGTTGAAGTCCCCCAGCAGAATAATGGAGTCCCCAGGAGGGGCACATCCAGCACCCCCGACAGGGATGCCAAGAAGGGCGGGTACTCCGCACTACCACTTGGCCCGTAGGCCAAAACGACAGTCCGAGACCTATCCCCAACCCAAAGGCGCAGGGATGCGATCCACTGGGGGGCAACAAGCAACCCCACCCCAGCCCGCTGCCTCTCCCCATGGGCCACTCCAGAGTAGAAGAGAGTCCAACCCCTCTCGAGGAGATGGGCACAGTGTGGGCAGCAGCATCGACAATAGATGCGTAGAACATGGTCCACTCGGACTCTATGTCTGAGTGGATCATGCACACACATCAAAACAAGAACTGGGTGCACACATTTTCTGTCAACTGTTAAGCATGCCGGTGCCACCATCATGCTGTGTGGGGCTGATTTTCACTGTATAAGTGATGCCAGTGCATTGCACAAATCAGGTAAATGGATCCCACCAATTAAGCAGAAAGAGTGGTCAAATACCCAGCCAGAATGGTGCTAGAAGCTCGAAGCCCCCACACAGCAAAATGCTGCCACTACCATGCTTAACAGTTTGTACAGAAGTTGCAGATTGACTCCAAATTCTAAAACAAGGTTTAGGAATCAGTTTGACAGGCTTTGGTTTAGGAGTCGATGGTTTTGATATGGAGACTTTTTCAATGATTCACACTCATGTAGCTGGTTTATTTTCTATTGATGCAACCATCAAATTGGGTGTGAATTATTACAATTTACGTTTACAATTAATTACTTAAAGTAGCTATGTGAGGTTAGAAGTCCAGTGGTGTCCAAACCTTTTGCCACGTGGGCCAAATCTGTCAAGTTAAAAGTCACAGTCTGCAAAAATATACATTTTTTATTTATTTTTATTAAGTTGTTTGTTTTCAACTCGCCAGCAATAAAATGAATAAATTAAATTATAATGATGTAAATAAGTCTGATTCCTGTAAAAAACGGATCCGTAGATCTTTGCAGATCTGAAACATAAACAGGATCTTGAAACGTTTGAAAAATGACAAAACAAACAGGATTTAATGCCTAATAATTTAGACATAGACGGTTTTCTGTGACCTTCGTCAAGATTTCTAGGATTACCGCTGACTTCTCGTTTAAAAACTCCTGCTTAATAAGATGAACAGTTTATGTTGTACCTCACATTTTTGTTTTAAGATTTAATTTTGTCTGCATCTGTTTTGAAGGGCCCTGCATCAACGACAACTTTACCCAACATTTTTTTAAACAGATCTGCATCAAGCTCCCGATCAGATGGACCTAATTTGTGCTGTTCTTGAAATGTAGTCCAGGGGCCGCAATAAAATCAGTCCAAGTGTCGCAAATAGCCCCAGGGCCGCACCTTGGACACACCTGTTATAGGTCAAACCAAGACGATCCATGAAATAATGAAAAATCTTCACACACTCTGAAAGAGTAAATGTCCTAAAAACAATCAGAACAGCCTAATCAGAAATTATATATCTGTTAAAGTATTTTCCTTATAATTATTTCAGGTGATTTGACTCTAATTTTACAATTCCCTCTACTTAAGTGAAGTAAATCCTGCATTTCTTCTGTTAAATTATGTTGTGTCATATTTAACCCTGTTTGATCCTCAGTGTCAGTCAGTCAGTCATTTTCTACCGCTTATTCCGTCACGGTGGCACAGTTGGTAGCACTGTTGCCTTGCAGCAAGAAGGTCCTGGGTTCAATTCCCGGCCTGGGGTCTTTCTGCATGGAGTTTGCATGTTCTCCCCGTGCATGCGTGGGTTCTCACCGGGTACTCCGGCTTCCTCCCACAGTCCAAAGACATGCCTGTTCAGTTAATTGGTCTCTCTAAATTGACCTTAGGTGTGTGAATGAGTGTGTGCATGGTTGTTTGTGTGTTGCCCGGCGATGGACTGGCGATCTGTCCAGGGTGTACCCTGCCTCTCGCCCATAGACTGCTGGAGATAGGCACCAGCTCCCCCCGTGACCCACTATGGAATAAGCGGTAGAAAATGACTGACTGACTGATCCTCGGTGTCTGATAATGGCTTCTGTTTATGTGACAGAAACTGCTTCAGCTCTTTGTAAACACACCTGCAGCTCCTCCTTTTTGTTCTTTGTGTCTGTTGGCTTTTATTTAGAGGACATGAAGTAGGGGCTTAAAATAAAGACATAACAGAAACTCTGGATCATAATTCCTGAAGACGCCAGCAGTAAAGTCTTAAAGCAGCTGTTTTTACTCTGAAGGATGATGGAAGATCGCTGGCAGGTTGCTCTGACGAAGATTACACAGTCACTTTTTCCATACGCACACACAGCTGGCCAGTTATTTAATCAGACTGTAAATTAGGAGCTTTGTGTTAGCAGCGTTTCCTTATAAAGCAGTGAAATAAAGCCATAGCTGCAGCTCCTCTGACTCATCTGCTCTGCACCGTCTTGGTAGCCCTACCCTGAAATTCTTCTGTAGGTTTGCATTCAGCTGGAGAAAATATTTCAGTTCGCAACATGCAGGAGTAAAAGTGTTTCATTGTTTTAACGTGGTGGAAAGAAGTTTAAGTTTTGGTTTTTAAGCTCACAAAGGTACAATATAACATTCTGTAAATCGGTCAGATTAGATTTGCTTACTATTTTTAAAGTAGAAAAATTAGGGGTCCAAATACCTTCAAACAGCTCTTCTCTGCTTTTATATCACAAGATAAATCTTATTAGAAGTTAACTTAACAAGTGGCTGTCACTAAACTAATAAATGAAGAACACGAAAACATTTTCTATGGGATATTTTAAAAGCTACATATCCTCTCACAAAAAACCGACTGACTACATAATTAAATATCTAGTAGCAAGGTTTTTCTGTTTAAATCTCATTAAATGCCACAACACCGCCTCCTGCTGACATAAATTAGTGCTACCGTGAAATGTTGACGTATTAGTATTAAATAAATCCTCTTTTTCAACATTTTTGGCCGTTCTGCTTTCAAGATGTTGATAAATTTGATTTTTGTTATCCATTTTAAATATTCAGCTGAGATAGGAATCACTGCTAAGGAGGAAACGGACTTCCTAATGATGTCCATCCCTCCATTCTCATTTTTTCAACCAGCCCCCAAATATGGTTTGGAGTCATTATTTTCCATGAAAGAGGAATCTCCAGCAAGATCCTGTCAAGATCTTCCATTGATAAATGCCCTATTAGCTAGTAGCTAACTGTACTCTGATTGGATAGCACCGTCTTCTAATCAGTGTTAGATTTTTGTATGTGAACCTGTTGGAGGATCGCTGTTGCCTCCACTTCATCCTGAGCTTTATCTCACATCCTCCGGTGCAAGTTCTCGGTCTGATGTACTCATTGACCCCCAACGTCTCACCTCTGATGGTGACACCAGAGCTGCTGTTCTGGTTTTATGAGGCTTGCAGTTGGTTGCAGGCCTTTTGCCCAGGTTAAACGCTGCCCTTTATCTCACCTCTGTCTAAACCAGGCTCTAGTCCAGGCATGTCCAGCTCCAGTCCTCAAGGGCCAGGCCCCTGCAGGTTTTGGATGTTTCCTTGCTCCAACACAATTGATTAATATGGCTGAATTACTTCCTTCATGCCACTTTGATCTGCAACGAGCTTTTAATGAGCCATTCATTTAATTCAGTTGTGTTTAATTAGGGGAACATCTAAAACATGAAGGACACCAGCCCTTAAGGAGTGACTTTGTACACCACTGCTCTAGTCCCAGTTGCCCACCAAACATTCAGCCTTAACCCCATGACCCATGCCTCCTTCACTCCTAAACAACTTAGTACTGGTGGCCTATTCCAAGGGAACACCTTTGATCGGTGACTTTCGGGCGCAAACATCCAAACTCCAACCCCAGAGTGGTGCAACCATTTGCAAAAAGGAGGCAGCAAGGGCAAGTAGATCTTCTTATGCAATATTTTCCACTTTTATCTTGATGGTTTTAAGTAAACACTGTGAGAAAACACATTTTACATAAAAACTCTTGTCTTTTTAAGCAAACCTTTGGCAGCCATCAACGTTTGCCCTCATTGACATGCCTTGATCAGTGTTTTTATATGGATGGCCTGCTGATAATAACCAGGGTCCAGCTGGAACTCCTAAAGTCAGTTGGAAGACATCTCCAAAGGGGTGGAGAACAAACAGAGTAAGATCTCGAGGGACTACCTGGTTCATACTGACTGAAGACAGCAGATGTAACGAAGCTACGGCAGTATTGAGAAGAAGTAACATTAGTGTAGGGGTACACTAACCAGAGCTCCATAAACCAAGCTCAGACCTGGCACTGAGATGAAGACCTGTTGCCAGCAGTCTCTAGAAGCCCTTCAGTCCCAACTGGAAGACATCCAAACCTGAACTAGACAGCCATTAAGTAGAAGCCAATCTGTAAACTAAAACAATCAAAGAATAAATCATTTGGACCTGTATTGGTTCTGTTATACTGTGCAGAGAACACCGACTCTTTCAATGACGGAAACTTTCCTAATGCACTGAAGCTTTCATGTTGGCATGTCTGCAGGGAAGATCGTCATCGATGGGATCGACATCTGTAGGCTTCCTCTGCAGACCCTCAGGTCTCGACTCTCCATCATTCTCCAGGATCCGGTGTTATTTAGCGGCTCCATAAGGTACACAAACACACACGCCTTCTGTGTATCCTTTCTGATAACTCTGTCCTCCCAGAGGAGTCATTATCTTAAGGCTGAACTACATCACTCACCACAACTTCCTGTTTGTGTTTCTATATTTGTGTTACTTGTCAAAGAACCAGATCAGGAACTATAAACTGTTTGATGGGATGCTTGGATTTTAATAAAGCTTCTGGTTTCCTGCTTGTCTCTCCTGAATCCTCAGATCTTCAGTGCAAAAATGAATTCATTCACTCTCCAGAGTTAAAACTAGAATATTCATGTTTGTCTTCTTTTGTTTGCTTTTTCCAAACAAGCATTTAAATGATTGCAAGTTTAAAAATCAGCCTTGTTTGTGAACTAAAACCACTGCAGGACGGAAAACTGGAATTTTCTCCTCTTGTTCGTTTTACTCTAAAACTTAAACAGCATCAAGAAGTTATTTTTACCTTCAGGTCAATGAGCAACAAAAGCATAAAAACTAAAATAAATCCATAAATCCACGGACCAGATAGCCATCGTCATCTCCTCAAGGACGCTTGCTGTTTAAATGTAAAGCAGAGAATTCTGCAGAAACTGTTCTAAAACTGTCATCATTGAAAGTCCTGATCCATTTCTTCAGATTTTCCGTTTAAGCAGACAGACTTTCTTGTAATCTAAAGTGCTTTTGATCAACAGTTTTTGGGCTTTTCAAAGGTTTCTAAGAGATTGTTTTTTTACCTAAGCTCCTTAATCACAAATTTTCTGTCCTCCACCGGGTCATTTTTAGGGAATCATTCAAGCAAAATAAAGGTGTTTCTCCTCGACAAGAACCCTAACTCAGGATTCTACCCCAGAAAATGGGCCTGCTAGGGAGTTGGTACTTTTAGTATCTACCCTGAACTCTAGGGGGAGCTTTGTGACGTTAGGGTGCTAAACAACTGTAATGGTCTAATATAACCTGCATTTCATTTCAGTGATCTCCCAGTTTAAGTTCGTCTACAGTTGATAGTTTCTGTTAACTCTAAATTACACAGCAAAAGTAATTCACATTTTTGTTAGCAAACATTTAAATCCAGTCACTAATCAGGTGTTTTACATTGTTTACATACAAGTACTGTATTAAAATCAGCCATAATTCAGTAGAAATATTAGTTAAAATAATTTACTAATAATAATAATAATCTACTACATCAAAAACAACATTTTTGAGATTTTAACTGATAATGTTATATTATTTTACAGCACAGATACATTGAGATAGAAAGTAAAACAACCACAACTCCTACATGATGTTAAATTATGATCTAATTAGGAAAAATCATCCCAGGTTGTCTAGTTAAAATGCATCTTAAAGCTCTTAAACTCAACAAATGAAGCACGATTTGCTCCCACATACCGGACAGCATAGAGAAAATTAATTTCAAACTGGATTTCTATTGTTTTCCTGATTTTATTTAAGCCTTTACTGCACAATTTGTAGTAAAAAAATTAGCCCAGCTCCACATGAAAAGGCTGACATATCAGGGCAACTTGTAAGGGCTGCAACTATGCCGGTGGAAAAGCTTTTGTGCTGGCCTGTAAATGAAACTTTCAGAATATGATCTTAAGATGATCCCAGTAAGCAAACGGTTTTATCTGAAATAAAATGGAAACTAATTAAATATGCATTGGTTGAATTTTTGGCAGCGTTAAAGGTCCGTCCCAGCTGTGGGGTGAGTGGTTTAACACCCAGTGGGAACTCCGACTTGGACCTAATCCGACTTTTATCACAGACGTCACAAGCAGAGGAGGTTACTGGAAAGACGAAGGACGCTGTCTCCGTCTTCTTCTCCTCGTTGCACACACTCTCATGCTCTGTGTGTTTGTGTTACCAGATAATTTGTTATAAAACACAAAGATCATGTGCTGTTTGTTTGGACAGTTACGCTGATATCTGGTGTGTGCAGAGAGACAGAGCGAGTGTGTGTCGCTTTGTTTATGTGAACGTGAGGCTGGGGTGAATGGTCGACAGTAACTGCTTCACGCCGTTTCCCTTGACGTTACTAGATGTTCAGATCCAGTAAGAGTCACTCTGACTCAGACACACTCACTCAGAGAACAACATGAACATTAATGCGGTTAAACTTTCTTTTTTTTTTTTTACCGTGTCCTGTCCGGCAGAATATCGCTCAGAACTGTTGTCTGAGTGCCAAGAAATTGCCCAACAGATTTACTTTCACAAGCAGAGCATCACAGCTAATGCTTTAAAGCTCTGCTTGATATTTATAGAAGAAACTTTATTATAAACTTCTTTGGGAATATTTCAATTATTACGGACACGGAGACTGAAATGAGAAGGAAAAAATAAGCTCAAAAAAGAGATAGATGGGGGGGAAAAGGGGAGAAAAGGAGGGAAGAGTGGAGGAGAGAAAGAATGATGAAGAGAATACAAGATAACACCCTGCTTGCTTATACACCTGCAGCTGTTTTTTTTTAACAAAATAGTACACGGTATTTATGAATGTAAAATGTACTTAGTGAGAGGTGCAGCCCAATATAGAACATCTGTGTATCTGTCAACACCTGAAGCTTAACACCTGTGAGTATGAGTGTGGACGCGCTTTTGTATACAAGGTTTCTCCACACAAATATGCAATAGCGAGTTTGAGGACCCACAGACCTGCCCCATGGTCCCTGGACGGACACTGAGGAGATCCGAGCCACAGACATCTAAAGTCCCCCCCAAAGCACAGGAATCCCAGGAGAACCACCGCCAGGACTACCGCAGCCCCCCCAGAGAAGAGCAGTGGAGAGTCCCAGCAGTGGAGAGTCCCAGCACCCACAGTGCGGAAGCCCCAGGGAGCCGCAGCGACGAGCCCACAGGACCCGCCGGCAGCCGTCCACGCCCGAGCAGATCCAGCCATGGACCCAGAGGCCCAAGACCCCGGGACACACCACCCCCCAAGCAGAGGCCCGACAGAGCCCAGGGGGCCAGGCCCCGGCAAGCAGCCACCGGGAGTGAGCCAGGACACACCAAAGCACCCAGCCCCAGACACCGAGAACCACAAGTACACCTGCGGGCAGAGACTCCAACCACCGGCAGGCGGTGTGGCGGGGAGGAAGCTGATCCAGGAGAGGGAGCAGTCCAAGACCCAACCTATCGCAAAAAAACAAAACAAACAGGCACACACAGTCACAATCACCCACTCCCACCCTCATGCATACACATAAAATTACTCACACCCAACGTAAGGATAAACAACAATGGACGTCATACACTCTCTCACACTCCCCATGCATACTATATACTCCCAGGTCCAGGCGCCGCTACCCCCTAGGGGCAACCAGCCCTCGGACCCAGGATGTGGTCCCCTTCCCTCCTGGGGCAGAGGCAGGCAGACAGCGCCGGTACTGCCCAGACCCAGCGGTTAAACTTTCAAATTCTCTCTGCATGGCTGGAAATTTAGCAGGACTTAAATGAGTCTAAGTGGAGAAAATAAACTGAGTATCTTTTTAGATTTTATTGCAAATCTGCATAATGTTGTAAACGATGATCAGGAAGATTCGGCAACTTTTATAAATCTGACTCCAAAATTTTGTCTGCTGGAAGGTGAACCACCACCCCAGTCTCCAGTCATCTGCAGCCTCTAATGGGTTTTCTCTGACCAGGTTCCTTGTCTCTACTGAAGGCAAACATTCCCACAGCATGATGCTGCCACCATGTCCCACTGTTGGGACAGTGTTTTTAGGGTGATGTGGAGTGTTTCCTCCACTCATAGCTTTTTCCATAGAGGTTAAAAAGTTTAATTTTGCTCTCCTCTGACCAGAGCAGCTTCTTCCACATTTTCTGTGTCTCCTACATGGTTCGTGGTAAAAGGAAAACGGGATTTTTCTATTGCTTTCTATTTGCCGCCAATATTGATCTATTCACTTATTTACTGATTAGGTGATTTCTGAAGGCTGTTGGTTGGTTGGAAGTAAAATAATAACTGATATTTTACTGAAATGATGTTGAAATGCATCTCTTACTAGTTGGTCATTACTCTGTAGTTAACTAATTAAACTAAAATCACTATAAATTCATTTTGTTGCAGGTTTAATCTGGATCCAGAGCGTAAGTGCACTGACGACCGCCTGTGGGAGGCGCTAGAGATCGCTCAGCTCAAGAACATGGTGAAGGTGCTGCCTGGAGGACTTGGTATTTTAATAATAACTCGTCGGTCATAAAGATAACCTTAGGTGTAGTAAAGCTTTAGTACTGAGCTGTTTCTCTGTGTTTAGATGCCATCGTGACAGAAGGTGGAGAGAACTTCAGCGTTGGACAGAGGCAGCTCTTCTGTTTGGCCAGAGCCTTCGTCAGAAAGAGCAGCATCCTCATCATGGATGAAGCCACAGCGTCCATAGACATGGCCACGGTGGGTTTCTCCTCCATCATGTTTGTTACTAAAGCCAGGGGGGGCAATGGGACACCCTGCTACAGCCTGGAGGCTTTTCTAACATATTCAGACAGATGGAAATTTCATAGCAATTTTAACAATTAAGAAAAAACCTATCAACACAAATAAACAGTAAAAAAGAAGAAAAATGTTCTTTGGACAGATGAGCCTAAAACTGAATTATTTGGACAAAGAGAGCCTCATACCAAGAGGGAAGCATGGTGGTGGAAGTATCATGGTTTGGGGATGCTTTGCTGGAGCAGGACTTGGCCCGCCCACCATCATAGAATCCATCATGAATTTTAAATTTTGCAGTTTGAGGAAAATAGGAAACCATCTGAAGTGGAACTGGACCCGTAGAGGGATAAACCTCTTCAGAACCGATACCAGAGACTCAGGTGTCTCACTGAAGTTGTGCCCAAATTTTTTCCCCTGCTAGAAAACTGTTTTTATTTCATCATTTGTTTAATGAGTAAAACCAGATATTCTTTCAGTGTTTTCATTCATTTTGTTTTTATTCTTTAGTTTAAAGAATAAAACTCAGGGTTTCAATATTAAATTAGTGAAGATCACCTGTCCTCAAAGAAAATAATGTCTTAATATTATCAAAATATTTCTGAGTTTCTGCGAAAAGTTATTTAAAAACAAAAGTCAACCAAATGCTGTACAACTTTAAGAAAATTAACAGACATAAGAATGAGTTTGAAGGTAGAAAAAACATAATTTAGACAGGTTTAAAAGCCCTTCTAAATGAAATTATAATCAGTTAAACTCAAGATAAGCAAAATATGATTAAATAAAAATAATATTGGTTAGAAACTTGAATTCATTTATAACCTGACAGAATATTGACATTTGGAGTTGCTGTTCCCATTTCTGACTCAAAATATTTAAAATATGATGATATTTTATTTATATTTGGGAAATTGTGTTTCATTTAAAGACTAATTTTAATGTTACTCTTAAACAGTCATATTTGTGCATTCATAATGGTTTGGGATTGGAGCTATTTGTCCTGAAAATCCGTTATGTACCAAGAATTTTATCAACAATATGTCCACTCTTGCTGTGCTCTGTATTTGCTGTATTTATATGTAAGAGTCGTTTTGGATTACTCATGATCGTTCTGTGCAGGAAAGCATCCTACAGAAGGTGGTGATGACGGCGTTCGCGGACAGAACCGTCGTCACGATCGCAGTAAGTTTTCAGATCCGTTTCTGTTTGGCTGTAAATGAATCAGACAGGAAGCAAACCTGTAGAGATAGATGCAAATCTGCAGCTTTTTCCCTTTAAAGTTGCTGCATCAATCACTACATTTTACCATTAATCACCTTTTCATGATTTTTTCCTTCTTCACACTAAATAGATTTTTCTGCATCCTCAGTTTTTAACAAATATTAAAAACATTTAATGTAAAGTTCGTTGTCTTTTCCCTTTCGTCTCACCTGCTTTTCTTTTTCTGTTGTCATGTTATCTTCCTTCTTCCATCCCCTCACCTTTCTCCTATTCTATACCTACTCCTACTGTTCTCCATTTTTCTCCTAATCCTTTCTTCCATTCGCCTTCTGTCCTCTTCGTCCCGCCACCAGCACCGCGTCTCCTCCATCTTGGACTCTGAGCAGGTGCTGGTCTTCTCCTCTGGGATCTTGGTGGAAAGTGACTCGGGTCCCAACCTTCTAGCACAGGAGGAGAGCCTCTTCAGTGTGCTAGTGAGGACTCACAAGTAGACCCGGATCAGCTCAGACCCAACTCTCCTCCATCCTCTGTCCTCTGGTTTCTGTCTGTTTTCCTGGCTGAATCCGAGCTGGAGTCTGAGTCTGGGTCTGCTAAACCTTTGCTGCCACTGACTGCCTGGTTGGTACCAAATGAACTACTGCATGCTCTTTGATAAGCACTTAACGCTCATGCAGTTCAATTTAGTGATACTACATGTCTTCTGATCTCATTTTTATTTAAAACTGCATGTGTTGCTTCAGTTGATAAAGAGAGTTGATAAAGTGACTCATAAAATCAAACTGTCGTCTGAATTTAGACGAGAAATCAGGATTATTTTGTCAATGTGGTTACATTTCCTTGTTTTCAGTATCACAAATCTTTTAGGTAATAGATTTAGGCTAATTTCATCAGGGTTCCTCCACATTTTACAAGTCAACATGTTTTTATTCAAAACTCAAGTTCTCTGTCCTTTTTGTGTATACACAGTCTTATTTAACCTGACGGAGTTGGTATTTTGTTGCTTTTTACAGTTTTTTCACAAACGCTATTCAAGTTTAATAATCTTTCAGATTTTCCCACAGAATGTTCATCTTATAGTGTGATGATTGTTCTGACCCGGTGAAATATTCAGAGCCTTTTGGATATAAACGTCTTTCATGGCGACACTTTCATCTCCACATGTCCAGGTTCTACATCCATATGTCTATGTTTCTGTCTCCTTCCAGCCAATGTGTCCCTCATTGCTGTTGGACTTACAGTTTTCTGTCCAATCAGAGCCCAGCATGTGGAGAGACACGCCCACACTCTCATTTACTCCCCGTAGATTTCAGCTCTGTAGAAACTGGACCTGAAGGTTCTGTTTAATGTGTCTGAACTCCTACAAAGATGCTGTTGGACGTATAAAATTTTACAGATGGGACCACTAAAAGGTTCTGCCACTCACTGTTTTCGCACACCAATGTTTCTGTTCCCCTGCGTATTATCAGAAAAGGCGGGAATCACCATAGCAACCAGTGACTCAGCATTTACTGATTACTCAACAGGTTCATTCATCCCTCTGACGTAAATCCGTTACAATTACCCCCCCGTTTGGCCCTTTATAATTTAATAACTTGTCATATCAGACTGAGAATAAAGTGAAAGCCTCTCCAAACTTTAACTAATACATAATAACTTTGAATATTACAGATATAGATTCTGATTTTCTAATGAGCTTAAAAGATGAAAATTGGAGTATTTTGATTGGTTAAAGATAAATTAAAACCCCCAGCGTCACTAATAAGGACAGATTTAGAAAAAGAACCAGTCTGAAGACCTGAATCCTGCTTGAAACAGGAACCTAACTTGTTTTTGTGTGTCTGCAGCACCGTGTCCACACCATCCTAACAGCTGATCTGGTCATTGTGATGAAGAGAGGCAACATCTTGGAGTACGACAAACCGGACACTCTGCTGGAGCAGGAAGACGGGATGTTTGCTTCGTTCGTCAAAGCCGACATGTAGACTCGCAGTCGGTTTTGAACAGATGACAACCAACAGACTGATCAGTTTGATCCTTAAATCTTATTTTTTGCATGGAGGAAACAGAAACTCCACTTAAACCAACAATACAGCAGGAAGCTGTGGACAAGCTGAAATAGTCAACTGGACGTGTGTTATTCCAATGAAATTCATCTTGGATCACCAACATAAACACATTGGGTGTGTTTTATGTATGTTAGCAATTAGACCTACTAGATTATATACAGAGGTAGTATAAAGTCTAGTGCCCATTATAAACAAAAATGACGTTAAAGTCTAGATAAATTTGCCTCATTCTGTTCTGTTTTTTTTTTTTTTTTTGCATTTACCAGAAATACTCTGATTTCAGATACACTCAAGATGTATCAACAATGAATTAAATTAAACCTAAAAGTTTCTTGTGAGGTTAGAGGTTTGTCCCACATTATTAGCTAGCTTGACAAGTTTTTGCAACTTATTATTCTGTCTAAATTACTCTAATTACCTCCTCCCTCTGGGTTTTGAGAATTTTAGTGTACTTTAAAAAACACAAACAGTTTGACCTTTTTTGTGACCTCGACCTTTAATTTACTACTAATGAAAAGGATTCCAGGTTAGAAAAGTATGTCCAAATAGATCAACATGCGGTTAATTAAATTTGTTTTGTTTTGTTTCCTCTTTTCAATAAATTCCACAAATAAAACAGAGTAAGGTTGTATTAATCCAACTAAAATCCTATATTCAACATCCTTTAACTACAAACACACTCAGGAAGATGTGGATTAATCCGCCACATTAAGTTGTCGCAGTTGATTTCACCATTTCTTCTTGTTTGAGTTTTTCTTTTCTGTTCTCTGTGTAAACATGTGATGTTTTGTTTCAAAGGTTTTAAAACGTCTGAAAGACTTTCACCAGCTGTTGTACCTTTTTGGGATTTATGAACATTAAGTGAAATATGGCCTGATTTTGGGGTTGCAACACAAGATCCTGGACGAACCCCCAATTGTGTTACCTCTCTGTGTCCTTTGCTGAGTTTGTACAGAGACTAAGCCTTTAGGTCTTTTTGTAATGGCAGAATTTTTACACTGTTCAACTTTTGCATATTTCACCACTATTATCGTTTATACTCCTTGGCACAGATATTAAGCAATAATAAGTCAGGAGGTTTGAATGTTCGCCGGTGTCTGGTGCTTCATGCAGTTTTTCTCACTGTGAAAGAAGATTTTTGTTTGTATTTTACACTTAGGTTTGTTGCAAGGTTCTACCACAGAAGTACCACTGATAGAAATGACTGAACTGGTCCCTCACATCCTGGAAAGAAAGACGATGAAGAGTGAACAGCAGATTGTTGCGACCTTTCATCAACCGTGAGGTCTTTTTAGGGATGTTTTTGATTCTTAAAATAATTCTTATCCCCGTCTGACTCTTATTGAGGCTTAACTTGGAATGAAAAAGATCTTCTTGGAGAAACACCACATTTGCTTAAATTATCTGCCAATCAATAAGTTTGATGTAAAGAAGGCGAAACAAGACCAGAAACAAATAGTTTTTCTTCACTCAAGCAAAGAAAGTTTGATTCATACCTGAAAATATTTATGGGGCAGTTTTTAATTTATGCCATAATAAATATGGCATCCAGTAGTAATTATGTTTTTCATAGTTTTCTTTTTTATATATAGTTTAAAACTGGTTTAAAATGTCTTGTTTTTGTCTTTTCAAAATATTAAGATGAAAATCTGCAACTATATTTGAATTTGTGCACAAAGTAGAAGCTAGATGTACCTATTTTAGGGCAACTTGTACCAAAAGTAATTTTTTTTGGTAGTTTCAGTTAATGTGGGATCTGCCTCACTTTTTGCCCTGTATGCTGAGGATACTCTGGTTTTTTTTTATTTTTTCTCTGGCTTGATCTCTTCAAATGAAAACTTTCAAAACCAAGAAATCTGCAGTTTGTTTGTGGTCGCCGTCACTCGGCTCTATCAGCCGTATTTCTGTGCAGACTTTAGTACGAACACTGTAAGGTGTTGCGGCTCCACTCGCAGCCGCTGAACCTGCTGTCTGTCTGCAGTCATGCTTTGCTGAACTTTTTAATCATCTTGGAGGGGTCTGAACCCGCCGAAAGCTCCTGGGAGCTGGAGTGGGGATTTTTTTTTGTAAAGTTTGATTTAAACATTTTCTAATGTGATAAAAACAAATCTGTTTTTCTCTTCCATCCAGTTTAGGTTCAAAAGGCAGCATTACTGCTCTCTGAGCCCAAAGTTTTTATAAATGCTGGTTGCTTAAATTTTACTAAGAAGGGAACAATTGGTCTTTCTGAATTAAAGTGACTGTTGTATCTTTGTGCTATAAACAGACACAAAATCAGACTAAACTAAAAAAACTATTTTAATCTGCTGCCAGCTTTTAAAATATTTTATATAATTAATGCAAAGAACAGCTGTGGAAGTATTTGTGGAAGTAGTTTGCTGTCAGGTTATAATCCTATAATAATTGATCATCAGCAAACTCATAAACTAAAATGACTTGATATTCCAGACTCGCATTAGTTTGCCGTCTCTGCTTTTATTTGAGCTGAAAGTATAAACAATCATTTAAAGTTGTTTATAGCTTTTCTTATTTACCAAGCACTTCTAAAGACTTTGGTTTCGTTTTTTTATGAGATCATTTTGAATCTAAATTGTTTTTATAGCCTTTATAATATTTCATTATAGTTCCACCTGTTGTTGCACCATTTTTTCTCCTTTTTCCCAGAATCACTTGTTTCTCTGCCGCTGTCGGGTCTTTGTTTTCTTGGTAATTGATTGTTTTTTGAATGACATTTTATTTGACTTTAGGACATCTCTACTGTACAGAGAAAATACCAGATTTATTAGATCATAAGTGTTTTTTTAAAGACATTACTCTGATGTTTTATCTCAAGAAGTTTCTGCTTTTTGTCTTGTTAAAATCCGCTTCAGTCTCTGCCTTTTTCCATTCACTTCAACTCTTCCTCTTCTGTTTAGATCCATCTTCTACCTTCGTTCTTTTATCCATATGACCAACACTAACTCCTGATCAATCTTTTGCATATTTACAGTTCTGCATTTCTCTGCTGGACTCCTAAATGTTTCCTTTAAACACAACAAACTGTCTTTGAGAAACGACGTTAATGAAAACAAAAAAGGTGAATTAGATTAATGTGACTTAATTAAAAGTTTGCATGATCAGGTCTATGCAGAACATCTCACTTGTTCTGAATTCACATAACTGTTAATGATCTTAAATGTAAGTTTTATATGATTTTTTGTGTGAATTCTGTTTGCATATCTAAAGGTTTTCACAATATAAAACAAATGATTTTTATTTGTGCCTATATTTTTTACACATGAAATGACATTAAAACTGTTTTAAGTAATTTCAGGCTCTTTGTTTTCCAACCAGTAGATGGTAGAGATGGGATATGCTGCTAAATGGCGCCCTCTGGCGCTACTTCTGTAAATCGCTTTCACAGAAATGAGAGTTAAGACTGGTATTTTTGATATTCATGATGACTTGTGCTTTTAATTTCTTGGCTTAATTTTTCATAATAATTAAAGGCAAATCATAACTTGCAGCATGAACACGAGCGGAATTGAGGCTTTTATCTAGTTTATGGTTTTCTTTTAGGTCTGACCTGCCAATTACAATATGGACTGATTCTGATTTTTAAACCTTTTTTAACCTTTATTAGAATTGTATTAATCTCAAAATGCGTTTATAGACCGCAAATAGGGATGGTTTGTGGTTTTCTTTTTAGCTATGATTGGATTGAAGGTCACCAATTAGAGCCGATTAAGGAAACTGGCAGTTTGCGATCTTCGTCCTGATCTCGGTGCGATTGATTGATGTATCGCAACAAGTTTCTATGTCAAATTAAATAAAAAGCAACCTTATAAGATGATATTCAACCATCTGAATGTTTCAAATTGAATATCATTTGGAAAATCTGGGATTAATCGGCCATGAAATCAATTTCCAGCAGAATAAAATGTATAAACTCGGATTTCCGGCATATAATGCGTCTTAATAGGCTTAAATGGTTTTAAAAGCCCATAAATTAAAATGCATATTATGCTGTAAATAGATTTTAGAATCTCTGTTACACACAACTTGTATAATTTCCTCGCCTCCGACTGTGCTGGTGGAGTCCTTGAAGGCAGCTGCAGCTTCCAGTCCTGTTCGGAACCGGACTCTTGGAGTTGGACGACGTCAACAGGACAGAGGAGACTGTTCCAGCCCTCAGAGGAGCTGAGCAGAGGCGGTGCGCAGCTCTCAACCCGACCAGACCCCAAAATAAAGTCGGGAGGTTAAAATCTTTTACGCATTTTGGACATGTTTCCGCGCGTCAGGGCGCACTGAGGGACGTTTTATTTGGGCTTCAGGACAGCAGCAGCTGCTGAAGAAGAGGAGTAAGATGTTGGCCAGGAAAAGCATCATCCCGGAGGAGTTCGGTCTCCCGGGTCTCGCGTCTCGGATGCCCCGCAAGCCGGTGTTCAGGGACCGGGTGAACAAAGCCCGCTTCATCGCCAAAAACGGCTCCTGCAACTTGGCGCACAAGAACATCCGCGAGCAGGGCCGCTTCCTGCAGGACGTCTTCACCACGCTGGTGGACCTGAAATGGCGCTTCACGCTTGTCATCTTCACCACGACCTTCGTGAGCAGCTGGCTGCTGTTCGCCATGAGCTGGTGGCTGGTGGCCTTTGCGCACGGAGACATGGACCCGGAGCGGCAAAACGAGACCCACTGCGTCACCGACGTCAAGTAAGAAATATCTCCAAGACGCAGAAATGTGAAAACGTTCAACCTTTATCGTCAAAGTAGGGTTAATGTAACATATCACTTACTTCCACCGTCTTCTTCCTCTCTTTTCCTATTTTAAAACGCTGCCGAGGAAGACGAGAGGGTAAAAGAAACGTAGATTAATCATGTCAGGGAGTTATGAAACGGAAATCTTTTTGTATTTTAAGAACGGATTATGTTCCCGAAACGTTATCAGATTCCTCTTCTTACTTTTCTTTGGTTTGAAAACATTTTAGTGATAACTGGCTCCTAGAAATCATAAATATGTTCACTGAAAATCCCTATTTGGATACAAATCAGGCTCAAATGCAAAGTACCTTTTAGTAAAAGTCTCTGAAAATGTTTTAGTGTGAAACTTTATTTTCTCAACTAACACAACTACTATTAATAATGTGGAGACAGTTGTAGTTTAATCTTAACTCCTGGTTTTGACACAGATAATTACGGCATATAAACTGTATTTATGAGTTAACTTTAAGGGGTTTCTTTAGAATGCTTCATATCTCACTTATCTAACAGGTGTTTAATGTTTATTTGAACCAGATCTTGCCAGGTTGCTACTTGTCTGTAAATTGGGGTCCCTCAAGGTTCTGTTTTTAGACCAGTTCTGATCTTGCAAAATGTACTCTCTCTATGATGCAATTGTTAATCCATTTTTAAACATCTCATATTTCATTTATGCTGATGATATCCAACTTCACTATTGCTTTATGAGAATCCAGGATCTCTTAAATTACAATTGAACAGATTCAGCGGGCTAACATGGAACATTGGCTTAAACTACTCAAACATTAAAGGATATTTTATGTATCAGCTTCAAGACATCAAATATTGTCTGTTTCAGACTGAGTATTCTGCAGTGGTGATCCAGGCTTAGTTTGACATTCATAGGTGAAAGCCAAAGAAAAGATTACTTTATTCCTTTAAAATGACTTATAAAAGTCACAGGTACAAGTGTAGAACAATTGATCTGCTCCAATTGAACCAGCAATTCGTGTAAGTAAGATCTGTGTGCCAGTCAATCAACGTGCACCCTTCCTTAAATACAACAGAGGTATTATCATGCAGTGGGGTAGATTCATTGCCTGAACTCAGCTAACATACAAAAAACGTTTTATGCAGATGATTACGCAGGTATTTTACAATAAATGTATAAAAACAACATCTAACAGCACAAAAAACTATGAAACAGAAGGTATAACTGATGTAAAACGGTCAAAATGATCTAAAATTATTTTGTTCTTTCCCTATAAAACATTTTTTGTTTTATTAAAATGTAACTTGTTATTGGCATATTCTTTTAGAATAAATGCAAAGTTCTTTAAAATATCTGGCTTTCCCTTTCTCTTTCCTCAGGTCGTTTATTTCAGCCTTCCTGTTCTCCATCGAGGTTCAGGTGACCATCGGCTTTGGAGGACGCATGATTACAGAGCACTGTCCGGCTGCCATTACTGTCCTCATCTTGCAGAACATAGTGGGACTCATCATTAACGCCGTCATGCTCGGTAGAATGCAAATGTTGTGCCTTCGTTTTTTTCTAACATTTCTTCTGACATGTTAGTTTTAAACTGTAAAAGTGGGAAAGTTCTTATCAGCAATGCTTCCATTTCTAACATTTAAAGTTCGAAAGTAAGAGAGGAAGAGTAAAAATCTGCTCTCAGTTTTCTAAAGGTAATCTACCAGGATGATGCATCTCTTTTCAGGTTGTATCTTTATGAAGACAGCCCAGTCCAACCGCCGAGCAGAGACGTTAATCTTCAGCCGTCACGCCGTTATTGCCGTGAGGAGCAACCGTCTGTGCTTCATGATTCGCATTGGAGATCTGAGGAAGAGCATGATTATAGGAGCAACTGTCAGATTACAGGTATTTGGTTTGTTAAACTGACTTCTCTTACCCTCTGAAGATTTAACTGCTTAAGTCCTGAACTATTTTGTAATTCTCAGAAAATAATAAACTAACAATAGCATTAACAGTTAAAAAAAATGTCAGATATGAATTAAAAATTTCAGAAACAAATATTTTTTTTTACTCATACTTGTCGTCTTCCGCTTATCCGGGACCGGGTAGCTGGGGCAGCAGATTCAGCAGAGACACCCAGACGTCCCTCTCCCCAGACACCTCCACCAGCTCCTCCGGGGGGAGCCCAAGGTGTTCCCAGGCCAGCCGAGAGACATAGTCCCTCCAGCGTGTCCTGGGCCGTCCCCTGGACCTCCTCCCGGTGGGACGTGCCTGGAACACCTCCCGAGGAAGGCGTCCAGGAGGCATCCGGTATAGATGCCCGAGCCACCTTAAATGGCTCCTCTCGATGTGGAGGAGCAGCTCTACTTCGAGCCCCTTCCGGATGGCCAAGCTCCTCACCCTATCTCTAAGGGAGTGCCAGTCCACCCTATGGAGGAAGCTCATTTCAGCCACTTGTATCCGGGATCTCATTCTTTCGGTCATGACCCAAAGTTCATGGACCGGCACAGTCCCCCCATTACTGTGGCAGCCGCACCGATCCGTCTGTCGATCTCCCGCTCCATTCTTCCCTCACTCGTGAACAAGACCCTGAGATACTTGAACTCCTCCACTTGAGTCAGGAACTCCCCTCCAACCTGAAGAGGACAAGCCACCCTTTTCCAGTCAAGAAAGATGGCCTCGGACTTGGAGGAGCTGGTCTTCATCCCAGCCGCTTCACACTCGGCTGCGAACCGCCACTAGAGGTGCTAGAGGGGGCCAGCAGGACCACGTCATCTGCAAAAAGAAGAGACGAAATCCACTGGTCCCCAAGCCAGACCCTTCCGGCCCTTGGCTGCGCCTAGAAATCCTGTTCATAAAAGTTATGAACAGGACCGGTGACAAAGGGCAGCCCTGCCGGAGTCCAACATGCACCGGGAACAGGTCCGACTTAGTGCCGGCAATGCGAACCAAACTCCTGCTCCGCTCGTACAGAGACCGGATGGCCCCTAGTAAAGGGCCCCCGATTCCATACTCCTGGAGCACCCTCCACAGGACATCACGAGGGACACAGTTGAATGCCTTCTCCAGGTCCACAAAACACATGTGGACTAGTTGGGCTAACTCCCATGAACCCTGTAGAGGGTATAGAGCTGGTCCAGAGTTCCACGGCCGGGACGAAAACCACACTGCTCCTCCTGAAGCCGAGGTTTGACTATCAGCCGGACTCTCCTCTCCAAAACCCTGGCGTAGGCCTTACCAGGGAGGCTGAGGAGTGTGATCCCCCTGTAGTTGGAACACACCCTCCGGTCCCCCTTCTTATGAAGGGGGACCACCACCCCAGTCTGCCAGTCCAGAGGCACTGTCCCCGACCGCCACGCAATGTTGAAGAGGCGTGTCAACCATGACAGCCGCACAACATCCGGAGACTTGAGGTACTCAGGGCGGATCTCATCCACCCCCAAAGCCTTGCCACCGCGGAGCTTTTTAACCACATCGGTGACTTCAGCCTGGGTGATGAAAGAGTCCAACCCCGACTCCCCAGCCTCTGTTTCCACCACGGAATGCGTTATGGCAGGATTGAGGAGATCCTCGAAGTACTCCTTCCACCGCCCGATAATGTCCCCAGTCGAGGTCAGCAGCTCCCCACCCCCACTATAAACAATGTTGTTGAAGCACTGTTTCCCCCTCCTGAGGCGCCGGACGGTTTGCCAGAATCGCTTCGGGGCCAACCGGTAGTCCTTCTCCATGGCCTCACCGAACTCCTCCCAGGCCCGAGTTTTTGCCTCTGCCACAGCCCGGGCCGCAGCACGCTTGGCCTCACGGTACCCGTCAGCCGCCTCAGGAGTCCCACAAGCCAACCACAGCCGATTGGACTCCTTCTTCAGCTTGACAGCATCCCTTACTGCCGGTGTCCACCACCGGGTTCTGGGATTGCCGCCGCGACAGGCACCGCACACCTTACGGCCACAGCTACGGGCAGCAGCATCGTCAATAGATGCGGAGAACATGGTACACTTGGACTCTATGTCTCCAACATCCCCGGAATCTGGTCAAAGCTCTCCCGGAGGTGGGAGTTGAATACTTCCCTGGCCAAGGGCTCCGCCAGGCGTTCCCAGCAGACCCTTACTATGCGCTTGGGCCTGCCAAGTTTGTCCGGCTTTCTCCTCTTCAAGCGGATCCAACTCCCCACCAGGTGGTGATCAGTGGACAGCTCAGCCCCTCTCTTCACCAGAGTGTCCAAAACATTCGACCGAAGGTCTGATGATACAACAAAGTTGATCATTGACCTCCTGCCTAGGGTGTCCTGGTGCCAAGTGCACTGATGGACACCCTTATGTTTGAACATGGTGTTCATTATGGACAATCCGTCACTAGCACAGAAGTCCAATAACAAAACACCACTTGGATTCAAATCGGGGAGGCCATTCCTCCCGATCACGCCTCTCCAGGTGTCACTGTCGTTTCCCACGTGGGCGTTGAAGTCCCCCAGCAAAATAATGGAGTCCCCAGGAGGGGCACTATCCAGCACCCCCGACAGGGACACCAAGAAGGCCAGGTACTCCGCACTACCGCTCGGCCCTAAGGCCGAGACGACAGTCAGAGATCTATCCCCAACCCGAAGGCGCAGGGATGCGACCCTCTCATCCACTGGGGTAAACCCCAACACGAGACGGCTGAGCTGCGGGGCAACAAGCAAACCCACACCAGCCCGCCGCCTCTCCTCGTGGGCCATTCCAGAGTAGAAGAGAGTCCAACCTCTCTCAAGGAGATGGGTTCCAGAGCCCACACTGTGCGTGGAGGTGAGCCTGACTATTTCTAGTTGATATCTCTTGACCTCCCGCACAAGCTCAGGCTCCTTCCCCCCCAGCGAGGTGACATTCCACGTCCCTAGAGCCAGCCTAAGCATCCGGGGATCGGGCCGCTGAGGTCTCCACCTTCGTCCGCCACCCAATCCTCTTTGCACCAGTCCCTCACGGTTCCCCCTGCTGGTGGTGGGCCCACTGGGAGATGGCCTTGCGTCTCTCCTTCGGGCTTGGCCCGGCCGGGTCCCGCGAGGAGCAACCCACCAGCCGCTCTCCGGCGAGTCCCGACCCCAGGCATGGCTCCAGGGTGGGACCCCGGCTCCGCCATACCGGGCGACGTCACGTGCCTCGATATAATAGTCCTCATGAAGGATTCTTGAACCGCTCTTTGTCTGACCCGTCACCTAGAGCCTGTTTGCCATGCGAGGCCCTACCAGGGGCATTTAGGCCCCAGACAACATAGCCTCTAGGATCATTCGAGCACTCAAACCCCTCCACCACGTTAAGGTGGCGGTTCAAGGAGGGTTTTTTTTTATCTTAAGTTAAAAATTTTACAGCCAGTGATGTTTGGTGATAACACTTATGGTAACATTCATTCAGAAGCTATTAAGTTAAAAAATAACTCATTACTGAAAATATCAGATTTTCACATTTAGTTTGCTGTATAAAACAAATTAATTAATTAATTAGAAAAACACAAGAACGACAAAACGTTTGCTAATTTTTTAGCGTTAGCTAAAGAGATTGTCGCTGCTTTAATTTTCCTTTTTGTATTAAAGAAAAATAGCGTTTAATAATAAAAACCTTTTGAGACTGAGTTTGTTTAATTAAAAACATTTTCTGTGGTTTAAAAAAAAATATGTATATTTCTGTGGTTTAAGCTCATTTCATCTAAAGCACAAAAAACCAAAAGTTAATTAGCTTTTAGCATTTAAGCAAAGGAAGTTTGTTTTAATTTTCACCAGCTTACGTTGGGACAGATAAAGGCTCGTGTTGCTTGTATCCAGAGTCTGTTTCAAACATGTTTTAAGTGTATATTTAATGTTTTTGGAATGCTTGAAATGGTTTAATAAAAACTCTCAGGTGGTGAGAAAGACCACCACACCAGAGGGGGAGATGATCCCCATCCATCAGATCGATGTACAGACTGAGAGCGCCGTGGCCAGCAACAGTCTGTTCCTCCTCGCCCCGCTCATCATCTGCCACGTCATCGACAAAAACAGGTTCAAACACAAGACGTTTCTGTCTCTAATGAGGACCCGAGTGCTTCGGCGTAAACGGTTTATCTGTGGGGAGTTTGGACTTTACAGACACAGATAGAGGAAAATATTTCAAGCCTTTATTTCTTGTCATTTTCATGATTCTGGCATACAGATGATGAAAACCCAACGTTCAATGTCTCAGATAATTAGAATATTAAATAAGATCAATAAAAAGGATATTTTAAACAGAAATGTCAGGCTTATAAAAACTGTTAATTTCTAAGCACTCGATACTTGGTCTGGGCTCCTTTTGCATGAATTATTGGCATGGAGGAGATCAGCCTGTGGTTCTGCTGAGGTGTTCACAAAGTCCAGGTTGCTTTGATAGCGGACTTTAGGTTATCTGTATTGTGTGGAGTGAGCAGAACCCCATGGATTCTCTATGGGGTTCAGTCCAATTTGCTGGCCAATCAAGCACAGCAACACCATGGTGAAGCCGAGGCCAAAGAGATTGAGTCCATGGGTGTTGGGAGGAGAGTGGAAAGGAAGTCCAAACAAGGCTTGAAGCGTGATGGACCACCAACAGCTCCCTTCTCGTTTGTTCTCTTTTTCCATTTTATTCCGTCTCTGTATGTTAATCATTCTCCTCTGGGAAAATACATAGAAGCTTGAATCACGGCTGTTAGGTGGAAGATTCAAAGGAGGAGCTTTTGGGCGTTTTTGAACAGAACACCCTGTAATTCCCTGTTTTTTAAATAAAAACTTTCTCAATTATTTTATTCACAAACCCTCCTTTCTGGGAGTTTCTCTTTGGTACATGTCCTTTCTGGTTTCTGGTTCCCTGACTGAGAAGATATTTAAAAGCATGTGCTGAGGTTTTAAGGGTTAACAAGTTACCCCAAAGTAATTTTGCTTGACAATCCTCTCAAGGCTGTGGGTATCCCTGTGGCTGGTGCACTTTTTCCTGCCACACCTTTTCCCTCCACTCAACTTTCTACGAATATAGTATTTAACTTTTTCACCAATATACTTATTTTCTGAGACACTGAATTCAGGGTTTTCATTCCCTGTGAGCCATAATCATCAGCACTACAAGAAAATTTGAACTTTTTCGCTATGTTCAAATTTTTTTAGATGTACCTGTTTATCTTCTAAGCTGTTTATTTATTTGTTGCCACAAAATTACTTGAATACTAATTTATGATGTTATTGCTACTTATATAATTTGAAATTTCCTCAAATAATTTGCATCAAAAGCAAGAATTTCATGGTCCCTTGCCTGTCCCTTAGTTTTTGTATTTGCTGGACACTGACATGAAACATTAAACCATGACTTTAAATCTTTGTGTGTCCTCAGCCCGCTGTACGACCTGTCAGCCATGGAGCTCCAGTGCAGTGACTTGGAGGTGATCGTCATCCTGGAGGGAGTTGTGGAGACAACAGGCATCACCACGCAGGCCCGGACCTCCTACGTCTCTGAGGAGATCCAGTGGGGTCACCGGTTTGTTCCCATCGTTACAGAGGAAGAAGGCGTGTACTCTGTGGACTACTCCAAATTTGGCAACACGGTTAAAGTGAGTGCTTAATAAATGTTCACAAATAAAGGTTCTCTGCAAGGTTTTACAAACTCATAAAACGTCTTAAACGTAATAATTACGTTTAGATCATTTAGATCGGGGGATGATGCGTTGTTTTTTAGATCTTTTAGCCTACTTCATGTTGTCAGACATGTCCTGTTCAATTAATTTCTTTATTTTACAGGGCAGGCAGTAATCAGGTCTGAGTGGGGGTGTTTCACAGTTAATTCATAGATTTAGCAAGAGGGGAAATTACTTTTTCATGCAGACCAAGTTGGTTTGGATCATTTATTTCCCTTCATAAATGAAATCATGCTGTGAAAACTGTTTTGTATTTTTTTTCCACACTAGAGGCCTTTATTCTTTGACAGTAGGTAGACAGGAAATAGGGCAAAGAGAGGGGGAAAAATTCGGCAAAGGTCACCAGGTCCGGGACTCAAACTCGGGACAGCCGCATTGAGGACTATAGCCTCTGCACATGGTTGCGCACTTAAACGCTACACCATCACCGCTGCGCCTGCTTTCTGTATTTAGTTAGATATTTCTCTTTCTAAATGATCAATATTTGTTCACATGAAACCTGTAGTTTTCCCACAACGCCTATTTATCTGAGGCTTAAATTGCTGTTTGTGTTCCTGCCTGTCTGATTCTCAGCATTGTTTGAGACTTTTATTTTTACATTAATCCATTAGGGCAGCTCCTCTGGACCCTTTATTTGTTTTTTGGCACTGCTGAATTCAGCATTTCTGTTTTAAACCCCAAAGAGGTTTTAACAAAATGAGGATCGTAGCTCTGTCATAAGAAGTCGGTTCCAGTTTTGTAATGGGCTCAATTGTCAGGATTTTCATGCATTGACTACTTTATTAATGTTAGTTATTAAAGACCACTGTTGTTGTTGAAGGTGACTACGCCAAGCTGCAGCGCTCGGGAGCTGGACGAGAAGCCGTACATCCTGATCCAAACCCTTCAGAAGAGCGAGCTGTCGCACCAGAACTCACTGAGGAAGCGCAACTCCATGAGACGCAACAACTCCATGAGGAAAGGCGGTGGGAGCAGCGGGAGCTTGCGCAGGAACAACTCTGGGCTTGCTTCGCCTAAAGTCCAGTTCTTCACCCCAACTGACGGGGGCCAGAACCTGAACGCCGTCACCTGACATGAGGCCTTCCTCTTGCGGGCTGCTCTGTTCCTGCTGTTAGGGACGAAGACTGTAGGTGCATCTGTTTCTCTGATGGGATTCCTTCTTCTGTTCCTGGCTTTATCTCAACTAGTGTCTCAGTGCTTTTATTGTTATTATTAGTATTATTATCTTCATTAGCAGACGGTTGCACATTTCCAAGCACTGACACAAACACTTAGACGTTTTGGTAGACACCTTTATGGGATGTTTTCTCAGAACAACATCATGCAGCACTTTATGTTCTAACAATATTAATTGACACAACCATGCTTTAGTAAAACAAGTCAGATGTGAAGGTTTTGTTTTTATCATACTTTAACAGTATCTAATTATAATGAGCCAATCACTAATGTTATGTGTTTTTGTGTTATTTGACAATAAATGCACCAACTTGTTAAGAACATGGTTTCAGGTGATCCCCTCAGACCTTTATTGGCCTTCAGTTACTCAAATGTTGCAAAACTCTTTGAATATTTCAGACGTTTCTGAAAATGAAAATAGTTTTTGTGTTGGACGTAAGCTGGTGTGAGAATCTAACTTTATCATAACCTTAAAAACAAATGTTTTTTATTGTTTCATTGCCTTTTATTTAAGCAACAGATGCGCTACTGCTTTTTCCGCCGTTACTAAATAATATTACATGTTGCTGAGTTTCGTCTGTCATAAGACAGACTTTAAATAAAAACGAAATGAAAATAGTTTAATATATAAAATGTTGCCATAGTTTTAAACAAAGGCAATCTATTACACAGATTATGTTTTGACATTGTGCTTCAGGTCTTCAGGTCCCTCTACGCATTAGACATCCATGGACTAATGTCAGGTTGTTGTCCCTCTTTAACCTTCAAAACTGGTTGATTTTTAAAAAATTTTTATTCCACAGGTTTTATACAAACAAAGACATTTAAAGTGAGAAGACTTCATGGATCTGATTTTCAGGTGGCATGAGTCTTTTTGGTGGTTTCAATAAAACAAAGCCCAGGGCATCAGATGATAATGAAGATACCGTCTGGGCTCCAGGTGGAGAGTGCTTTCCTGGTCTCCATGGCTCGGCAGGTGGTGGCCTGGAGCTTAGTTAACAGGGGTGTGGGGGCATGAATTGGGCAGAGTTTGTAGTTGGGAGGGGGTGAGGGCTTTGGACAGGGCTTCGTTGGGGTTGTGTCAGTCCTGCCTTGGGGTGGGCACCCGAGGGTGCTGAGAGGTTGGGTGCTCCTGACGATGCCTGTTGGTTCCTTGGATCGTAGCTGGTCCAGGGGGTCCCTGGTTCTGGTGTTGTTTGTGGTGGGTTCATGGCTCTCAGGCATATTTTTGCACCAGCTGTGGGTCTGAGATGAGCTCTGGTGGGAATCACTGCCGCTTGGCCTCCCTGGGGATACTTTTTCCGGATGAAATGGAATGGTGCCCTTCTTTGTTTGGTCCGTCTGGGGGCTTTGGAGGAGTGTGGGGGGCGTTCTTGCTGCAAGTGGGTTTTGCTGGCACCTGCACAGCACAACCCACCAGCATACTTTTTGTAGAGTAAAACTGCCCTGGCATATTGGAGCCACCAGCTTCTCTATATGGTATGCGTGAAATGCTGAGACTGGACTAGTGAAAAAAAAGGAAAACTAATAGATAATTTACTTTGATTATTTTCATGAAGTAAAGCTTTATCAGCAATAATTCATTCAGAAGAAGAAATATGTTATAATAAAAAAGAGCATAAAATTGGGTTATTGCACGACAACCAAATAGGTTTAAAACCTTTATGTTGAAGGATTCCAACAAAGTTTCAAAGTTTAAAGTCTTTCTATAGTTTACATACCACTGGTTTGTAAACCCAACCTGTGTAAATTCAAGTTCTCCTGGGGTCCCTAGGCAAGAAAAGGACTCAAGCCTAGGCCAGCTCTGGGAAAATTAAATGTTTAAGGAGCCATCATTTTTTAAAGAGTCATTATAGATGATTACAAGAAGGATCTCCTGTGGAGGTCTGAGGCTACTTTCACACTACAGGCACATGCAGCCCATGTCCAACTTTTTCATGGCAGTCGGAACGGCCCAATTCCAATCTTTTCAGCTCCAAAAAAATCTGAATTGTGCCACTTTCATATGTGGTTCTAAATTGGATCTTCAAAATGTCTGCAGTCTGAACGCTGATGTGAGACTGTTGTCTAAGCCTCCATCTGCCGCCACTGACACCCTGGCGTGATTAGTCCAGCGAATATCTGACTTACAAATTCATGAAATTATCCTGGTTATTTCAGGCTGGGATTGTCTTAGATGTCAGCATGATTTTAGGTTTATTATCTCTCTTTAAATTTTGCTGAAATGATTGAAAGTCCCACTCATCTAACTCCAAAATGTCCTGGTGAATCATCTCGTATTAATCTTTTTATTACCATTATATGACACAATATATAAACAGCAACAGGCTGTGTATCAACTCCAAGACAGTATCTAACAAATTGGAGATGCTCAACTGTCTCAACAGACACTTTATTGCATCTGAATTGTTTGATATGAGCTCTCGGGATCAGCCTCCTGTTACACTAACCTATAATGTCTCATGCAGCTGGATGTTCTCATTCTCCAACATATCTACTAGTGAAGGGCAGGCCCTGAGAACCGTTCTCCATACTTCCTATGTCACCGTGTCACACATCTTTAACCTTTTACTACAAACACGTCATTCCAGATCGCCCCATTTCCAAACTTTGTATTTTAGTTGAAATCCTGGAAAGGTTAGTAAATTACCAACATAAAGATTACCTGACTTTATCAAATGTTTTATCTTGTCATCAGTCTGGTTTTAGGAAACAACGCAGCACTGGAACGTCCATCACTAAAGTATTAAATGATATTGTGGAAGCTCTGGATGCCAGAGGCTACTGTGCTGTCCTTTTCTTTGACTTCCCGCTTTTGATGTTGTAGATCATTCCATCCTCTGTCAGAAGCTCTCAGAGATCTGCCTTTCAGAGCAAACAGTGAGATGTTTTCAAACTATCTGGACATCAACAGTGTGTACAACACAGTAGTCTGTCTTCAGATTACATGAAAATCATGAAAGGTGTCCCACAAGGCTCAGATTTGGATCTCATACTGTTTTCAGTTTATCTTATTAACGCTGGTCATAATGTTACAGAGGCCAGTATGCATTAATATCCTGATGACACAGTTTCACATTGACCATGTTTTGAAAAACCTGAAGTTAAAATTAGGATTGAGTTCATGTTTTTCTCTTGTGGCTCAAACATGTTGTGTCTACAGCCTTCTTACCACTGCTAGACTATGGTGACTATTGTGATGTTGTGAACATGAACTCTTTTTGTGAACATGAGCTCTGCACATGTTGTGATTTATAACAAAATCTAAACCTCTCACACCCCCTTGTACCTCATACTGACTGGTAAGCTGGTCGTCATTATCTACCCACAGACGTCTACACTACTTTCATTTATAAATCCATCCTTGGCCTGCTGCATCCCTATCTACATTCTAAGACGTCACACGCTCAGGATTTTATTTCTTTCAGTTTCCCATCAGTTTGCACAGAGTTTGGGAAAAAGTCCTTCTCCTGTTCTGTTCTGTCTTCCTGGAATCGCGCTACAGCAAGATTGTCCAGCTTGATCCCTTTGGGACATTTTAAGCACATTTTAAAGAAGATTGAAAAACATGATCATTTCAAGGCTGCTCTTGTTTTTAACTTTGTTTCTTTTTAGATACCAGGGTAATTTTTTATGATTATTGTGTTACTTTATGTAACTGGTGTCTTGTGTCCGTTCTACAAGTCTCTCTTGTAAATGAGACTAACAGTCTCAACAAGATTACCTGTCTAAATAAAAGTTAATAAAATAAGAAAATCCTGCATTTTATCCAACTTTTTCTCATCATCCTGGCTCCGACTACACATCCACATACCTCTCTACAGCAGTGGTATCACTGCTCCACTAAAGGCTGTTGGTAATAGTAGGTTTGCCATTTGTTCAGTCTTGTTCACATTCAAGATGAGATGATTGTTTCCACACCATGCTGCAAATTGATCCTCCAGTTCTCTGTTCTCAGTTTCAGATGCTTCAATGAAAAGTTTTAGAAGCTTTGAAACAATAAGACACTTTAGAAGAGTGGTATAGCAGAAAACCATGTGATGCTTTGTGGCTATACTTGAGCATTTACAGCTGCTTTAGTCTAGGCAAAGTAATTTATCTGGTTCTTTAGATGAGTCATAAAAATGCCTCAAACCAAAACACTCAACATCTATCTCACTATTGCCTGTTGATGCATATTCAACACATACCAAGGATCATATTTGATGCACTTTGCAGCTACCTACTGGTCAGGGTTATAATAAATTATGCCTAACTTATTAATCCAGATGGTAAATAAACTAGATTTATATCTGTTTTGTGTGCCATAATTGTACTTTATCATTTAAACAGCAAAACATGACAAATTTATTTTTCATATCATTTTGAACATATTCGAGCAGTTGAGACTTAAAGAACACAAAAATGTAGTATTTCTTTTTTATTTTATAAAAATGTTTAAGGATAACAAAAACAAATAAGTTTTGCCTTCAGACAAATTAAAAGTGGAAATAATACACTGGTTTTAATTCTAAATGTAACTAAAAAGAAGTCAGTGATTAGATTTTTCTTTTTGAAAAGTGGATGAATATGAGGAATGGCAACATGTAACTTTTTATGTTAAATTACATCACATGTTGCATTGAAAGTCTGGTTGTGACAGCAGTTAGAACAGTTTCCCACCCAGACTCTGCAACTAAGGAGCTAAACCACAGGTTTTATATGAACTACCTGCCATAGGAAAGGCCATCTATCTGAATTCCTGTAGTTTCAGTCCAACGACTCACTGTTTCCTCCTCTTTTTAGAAAGCTGAACTGTATCAGGCTCCACGCTGGCTTTCATGTAAATCAGGAAGTAGACCTGTCGTTTTCCTTCAGTGAGACATGGAATAAATCAACAGAAGACAAAAACCTCTGACTTTCAGAGCAAATTCAAGTATTACTTTTTAAGAAGAACAATTAAATGCTTTGAGGAACACCAGGAATGCTGCAGGTGGTAACAAAGAGGACCGGCTGCTAACGGCAATCAAGAACTACAAGCTTTTTCCAAAAGTGAAAGTAGCTGTGCAGTTCAGTAGGACATTTAGAGTCATGGCTTCAAAGCAAAGGGAAAATCTTCTGTGCCCAATTTGCCAGGAAATGTATGAGAATCCAGTTATCCTGACATGTGAGCACAGCTTCTGTATCTACTGTTTAAAGACAAACTGGGCAGACAGAAAAACTACGGAGTGTCCGATCTGTAAGAGAAGGTATTCAAAGGAATTACCTCCACTACACTTTGCACTAAAGATGGAGTGTGATGAGTTAAGAACATTGGGATCTGAGCTGGTCTGCAGTCTGCATGCACAGAAACACTTCTTCTGTCTGGATGAGCTGCAGCTGGTCTGCAGCATTTGCAGAGATTCTGAAACGCACAAGCACAGATTCCAGCTCACTGAAGAAGCAGGACAGGAGTCCAAAAAATCCCTCCAAGATATCCTAAAGCCCTTAAAAAAGAAACTGAGGCTCATCCATGAAGTGGAAGGAAGCTGTGATCAAACTGCCAATCACATCAAATATCAGGCTGAAAGCACCGCGAGGAGGATTAAGGAGGGGTTCAAGAAGCTTCACCTGTTTCTGGAAGAAGAGGAGGAGGCCAGGTTGAATGTACTGAGGGAGGAGGAGGAGCAGAAGAATCAAATGATGAAGGAGAAGATCAGTGTTCTGAGCAAACATATTTCAGATCTGTCAGGAATTCTTAGATCCACAGACAAGGAGCTGAAAGCACAGTTCCTGCTGAATTACAAGGAAACTGTGGAAAAAATCCAGCAGCATCCTCTTCCTGATGACCCAGGGCCCATCTCAGGAGCCCTGATAAATGAGGCCAGACATCTGGGAAACCTGAGCTTCAATGTCTGGAACAAGATGAAGGAGATGGTCTCCTACACTCCTGTAATCTTGGATCCAAACACGGCCCATCCAAAATTCAGTCTGTCCGAGAATCTAACCAGTCTGAGGAAGGGGGAAGGAAAGCAGGAGCTTCCTGACAATCCAGAGAGGATCGACCACTTAATTTTTGTCGTTGGCTCTGAGAGTTTTATCTCAGGATGTCACAGCTGGGAAGTGGAAGTAGGAGACAACGGCGCTTACGTGCTGGGAGTGTTAGCAGGCTCAGATCGGAGGAAAGGGGTCATATTGTCCAGACTGTGGAGGCTTATGTTCTGCAATGGAGAACACAAATCAATTTCGCCATCAGACACAGGATCTGACATTTCTGTGATGGAAAATCCAAGAAGGATCAGGGTTCTCCTGGACTGTGATGGAGGATGACTGTCGTTTTCAGACGCAGAAACTGCTGCACACATACACACCTTAACACACACTTTCACAGACAGGTTGTTTCCATACATCAGCACCTGGGATGGAGTCCCCATAAGGATTGCAGCTCAGAAAATCACTGCTGCAGTGGAGAAACACGCTTAGAAATGCTAGTTTTACTCCATTTTCTGCAACAGCTTCTGTGTTGGAGGAAAACTTGTTCTTTAGCTGTCAGATACTTTTTCCCCCACTTAATACCTTCTGTTGCTGGTGAAGAAGCTGCTGAAATAGGAAGAAAATCATTTTACAGCAGAGCTGTAAAATCAGAACAATCAGCTAAAAATCAGTTTAACGTGAACTGATCTCATTTCCATATGTTAATATTGTTGGTTTCATCTTAGCAGAAAAGCTCACCTTTCAGACATGACCTAAAGATCTCAAAGTGATCATTTTTTCATCTTTAGCTCAACGCCTGAGTGACTTTACAATATAATTTTGACACAAGGTACTGTATGCTCCATGATCTTATTGTTACAGTATGATAGAAATATAGTTCATGTGACATAAAATCATACTATGTGTCCCAGTTTGTGTTTATGAAGTTTGTCAAATATGTTTACAAATTTAAATTATTCATGCTGGACATGCTACACTTGAAATTGCTTTGTGTGCTTATGTGTTAAACATTATCAGTTGTCACTTTAGATAATCTTAGTCTAATTATTGTAAATTATTGTTAAAAGTTTATTAGCTTATACTCCCAGTAAATCTGATGACCTTCATTTAAGTTTGAAGGCGTTTAATTTATTTTAAAGCAAAACTGTGATTCTGTGACATGCGTTGCCTTTTTCTTGCTGTATGAAATTAAGACCTCTACCGACAAAACTAATTGAATGTAATTTGAGTGAGTTTTGCATTTTGAAATTGACTGTGAATTAAACTGTATTACCTTAAATTAATATTTGGTTTGTATTGCAATAAGAACGTTAAGATTTGGTGGATTTTGTGCAAATTTAGCCTGCTTTTCTACAGCAAGCTGAGGTCTGGAGCGGGTCAGATGATGCCAGTGATTTTATTTTTTTATTATTTTACATATAAAATAAAATAAAATAAAACGAAATTTAAATATCTGCTTATCACAACAAATATTTAAGCCGGAAAATAAAAAGCCTGCTTCTAATTTTGTTTTCCATTTCTGGTTTCTGATTAGAAAAGGCAGCTACTGCTCATGCGCAGACCACTGCAGTTCCAAACTGAAAAATCTGATCCAAGATCGGTTCTCAGCTTGTTTTTCTTGTTTGAACTTAGAGCCAAACGGCGCTGGGAACCGTGTCACCCTGCGTCACATATCATCATTACTGACGTCATAAACAGGAAGTGAAGGTGGAAAGGTGAAACGGAGCAGAAACATGGCTCGCAGTGTTTTGTGTAGGGGTGTTTCTGTAGTCCAGCTCAGCAGGTGGACACCGCTGCTGTCCGCTCCTCGGTGTTACTCTCAGTCGGAACCAGAACCGCTGACACTGAGGCAACAGAACCACGGAATCAGGTGCTGCCATTAAACGCTTTACCAACAGAAACCCTCATTTAGAAACAGAGCATTTAAGGAGAAAATGAAGATTTGGCAAACACAGCTGCTTTCAAACTAAATTAGAGCATCTGTCTGGGTCTTAGTGAAAATTCGGTTACAATATTATTATTATATTAAAACATCGCTTAATTGTGGTAAATCAAGACATTTCTCTTTGTTATTGGTGCCCACAGGTTTCCAGCTTCACACTTTTCATGTATTATTCAATAAGACAATGTGTAGTGTATTTGTGTAAAACATAAGAATTCATTTGCGTTAAAGTTCATTGTCAGGGATGTTGCAATACCTTTTAATCTCTTGGACTGAAACTAAAAAAGTAATAATACACATTTTTAAATATTTCAATAAGAGTAATTTAACTGTAATAAGCAGACTTAAAACTGTTTAAATAGTAGAAAATTACATGGAAGTGTCCCAGAGCTCTGATCAATCCATCATCTGAACATGGAGAGAGGATGCAGACCTACTAAGACACGGCCGTCCACCTAAACTGACAGGAGAGCATTATATTACATACATGGTAACTGAGGAGGAGCTGCAGAGATCCCCAGCTTAGGTGGAAGGATCTGTTGACAGGAGGAAATGTTGTCGTTAACTCCACAAAGCAGGTCTTCCTGGAAGAGTGGCAAGAAAAACATCATAAGACCATTAGATCTCAGTGGTCTCAAATGATCATGAGACCTCCCATTTAAAACTTGTCACAAGCCATGTAGAAAACATGACAAACATGTGGGAGAAGATGCTCTGCTCAGATGAGACCAAAAATAGAATTAATGGTCGGCATGCCGAACACATTCTGTGGAGATCTGCACATCACCCTAAGCAAACCATCTCCACAGTGAAACATGGTGGTGGCAGCATCAGCAGGGACCAGTAAGATGGTGATGGGAAGATGGGTGCAACTAAATCCAGGCCAATCCTGGAAGAAAACCTGTTACAGGCTGCTGAAAACTTGAGACTGGGGTGGATGTTCACCTTCCAGCAGGACAGCCACCCTAAACATCCAACCAGAGCAACAATGGGATGGTTTTAATCAATGGATGTGTTAGAATGGTCTAGTCAAAGTCCAGACCAGAAACTAATCTACATTTTTGAAACCATATGCCCAGTTTTTTCCACTTCACAATTCTCAATTCTTTGTTTGTCTATATAATCCTAAATGCATTAAGATTTGCAGTTGAACCTAACATAATGTGGATACCTTCAGTGGGTATGAATGTGTTTCCAAGACTGGCGGTCTTCATGAAGGATGTAGAGACTCTGCACCAGGGCAGAGAAAGTTTAAAGACGTCTGTTTGTCAGCTCTTCAAAGAAGGCTTTGAGAACTTAGGCATGGGATGTCTGGTCCTGGAGCTTTCTGTGTTCCAACTTTGCTAACAGACGGCTGTCAGCATCACTTGAGGAGGGAAGTGGTCCATGAGGGTCTTTCTGCATGGAGTTTGCATGTTCTCCCCGTCCATGCTTCGGTTCTCTCCGGATACTCCGACTTCCTCCCACAGTCCAAAAATATGGCTGGTAGGTTAATTGGTCTCTCTCAATGTCCTTAGGTGTGAGTGTGCGCGTGCGTAGTTGTTTGTCCTGTATGTTTCTGTATTGACCTTTGATGGGCATCCTGTCCAGGGTGTACCCCGCCTCTCGCCCAATGACTGCTGGAGTTAGGCACCGCCCCCCCGTTTTCTCTGTCTCCCACCCCCTCCCATATCTGCCCTGCTTCAGCTCTGTGTCTTGTCTTCTTTTTGGAGCCTCTTCTTGCATATCTTCCAAATTCTTAGTTATGGATTTGGTCAGCTGGTCTCTCAATGCAATTGATCAAATTTTGTCGAGGAGAAGACAGGGTGAAGGAGAGCCCAACTTGCCCGGACTGGACGTTTTTCTCTGGATACACAATGGACTCCTGGCAGAAGTGGAGGATTGTGTGTTTGTCGATGTCAGTCGAGGATGTGGAAGATGTGTAAATAATTGGATGTTTGATATCAGGATTTCTGCTTTTTGGAGTCAGCGGTTACCTGGCATATTGAGAAATTCGGAGAATGTCAGCAGCTGTTCTGGCCATTGTAAGGCTGCCTGGCATGAGTGATGGGATCTTCAGGGCGATCAACACTCAGACTGAGATGTTACGTGAGCTGAATCGCAGACTGGATGTGATCCTTAGGATCGCAGGCAGGTTGCGGTTCCTGGACTCAGGGGTGAAATGGGATAAATCTTGGAGAAAGTTGTTCGCTCGGATCTGGCAGAAAGACCAGGAATTTGGCTGTTTGGATTCGCCTTTGAGAAGCACCAGCGAGACTCTCAAGGATGATGAAAAATTAAGAGTCAGTCTAACCCAAATAATTATTGTTTTTCTGAATCTGGCTCCCCTGCATGGCCTTGATGGCTGGCTATCTTCAACTTCTCCTGGAAGTTATGTAAACATGATGCTCTGCTCCCTCTGTCCCCTCCATTCCCTGAGGACATCTGTGGACCTGCTCAGAACTTTGTGGCCAGTTGATGAACCTTCCAACGTACCATCAAGGACAATGGCCTCTGTGACAGTGCTTCATGGACCTACTTGCACACACTCACTTGCACACACACACATGCTCAACATAAACATATGCACCCCTCACACCACCTTCACCGATCCCAGCATGATGTTGTTTTGTCAACTTGTTGCTTCTTTGTTCTGAGGTTTTTTGCAATCTCAAACTGTATCCTGCTAAGGATAAAGTGTGAAATATGATTTTTTTTCCCTCTACTTACCTAATGTGGCCTCTTTTCTCATCTAACAAGGGCAGCGCCTGTGAGTGGGCAGCAAAGCCTCGGTGACCCGTCCCCCCCTTGTCTTGTGTCATGATGTATGTTTGGATGGGTTGTACTGGACTTCTAATTTCCCCTCGGGGATCAATAAAGTATCTTTGAATTGAATTGAAAATAGGGAAAACTAAATATTTTTGTTAAACAATATAAACAGCACAGATGTTATTCTTATAACATATTTTAAATTTCGTTTGCACTCCACATTGTTAGGATGTTTGCAGGACCCAGTTTCTGGGGATCTCCGTTTCCATTTCAACAATATTACCAAATAAAAAAAAAATACATTTAACCAAAGCTTTACCTGAAAAAACAAAACCTGATATCTTAATTTCTTCCAGGAGGATCATTTTAAACAACCCTAAGAAAAGGAACGCTCTGTCCTTATCCATGCTGGAAACCCTTCGAGAGAACATCCTGACTGATGTTGACAGCGAAGATCTCCGAGTCATCATCATATCAGGTCTGTTTTAATCATTTGTACATTTAAGAGACAGGAAGCTTTCGGTCCTACCTTTCTGCTGCATGTGTTTTAGCCAAAGGTCCAGTGTTCTCGTCAGGACATGACCTGAAGGAGCTGACATCTGCTCGGGGCCGAGAGTACCACATGAAGGTGTTCCAAACCTGCTCAGAGGTTAGTTTGTATCTGGATTCGGCTCCTGTTCCTAAAGCTGAAAATCAGCCTTTACTTTTTGAAGTTTAAAATTTAAGCTGAAAAGTCAAAACATGTTCTGACTGGGAATCAAAATAAATCCTTACGTTATAGAAGCCGTGACACACACCGGGTGCAATGAGGATTGGACATGCCAATGGTTTTCTCAGTTCAAACATTTCTACAAGGGGCCACTGACACAACATTTATACCAGATGTCAGAACTACTTCTTTGCATGCTTTAAAGTGTAAAGACCTTTAGCAGCTGCAGCCTCATGGTGCAGTAGCACCAGGTGAGGTGCACACAGAGGGCAGTGAACCCCAGGAAGGCCCTCAACCACACGAAGGGACTGCCAAGGTCCTCACAGTGTGTGCAGGAAAAACCAACTGGTCAGGGTCTTTGCCAAACACTTCAGTTCATGTCTGTACTATTCCTTCATCCCACATTGCCGGACGTCACCTACAGTCATTCCACTGCCCAGAAAGACCCCCATCAGCAGCCTCAACGACTACCTACCAGTTGCTCTGACAGCTACCAGTGACAGTGACAAACTGGTGTGACTTCACATCATGTCCTGCCTCTCATCCACACTTCACCTTCCACAGTTTGAATACAGAGCTAACAGATCAACTGAAGTCTCTAGTCACAGGGCTCAACATCACCATATCCCACCTGGAACATTGGGGTGCTGTGCAAGGCTGATCTTTATTCACTGTGGGTCTGCTGTTTGCACCATATTCCCTGACAGACATTGGTCTTCCTCCCATCACCTGATGTCGAATCAGAGGATGTCTTTCTGACCGAGCTGGGCGAGTCAAAGTGGGTACCCTCATCTCTCCATAGCCCTCAGGCTCAACACCGACTCACCACAGGCTTGTGTCCTTAGCCCCCTGCTGTACACTCTGCATACCTAAGACTGTGTTAGCATCCATCCTGACAATGGTGTCATCAGGTTTGCTGTGGTAGTGACAAAACAGCATACAGGGACTAGGTCACCAGGCTGGTGGGGTGGTATGCTGAAACAACTGGGTCAGCAATACCTCTAAGACCAAAGAGGTGATTTGACATCACCATCAGTGGGGAATGTGTTGAGAGGGTGGCCGTTTCTTAGTTCCTGGGTGTTCCATGGATGCGGACCTCCAATGGAGCTCAACACATTGGCAAATGTGAAGAAGGCTGAGCAACAACTCTACTTTCTGAGGACCTTCAAAAGGCTCAGCCTAATACCTGGGAGTGCTGACTTACTGCATCTCTGGTTTGCAAACTGCACCATGGCACACAAGAAGGCACTACAGGGGGCCATCAACACCACCCAGAAGATCATTGGCCACCCTCTTCCCTCACCGAAGGACATATTTACTACTTGCTGTCTCAACAGGTCTTGCAACATTCTGAGGGACTGTAATCACCCAGGGCAATGCAAGGTACATGTTAAAAACAAAGTCTATTGTTCTGCTTTACAATTTATTTTATTCTGTACATAGTTTCGATAAAGCATTTCTATATGCAACTTATGTGGGTCAGTACACCAAATAGGGACTACTGCACTTTGAATGTTGGTACAATGACAAAAATGACAACCATAGTAATTCACATATACAAATAAATCAAAGCCATTCTAGCAGTTTGATTTTCTTTCTCTGAAACCAATGACGAGTTTGATTGGATATTTTTTTGGGACTATTATCTTGCTTGGAAATCCAAAGTTGTTCGATCTTCTTCTTCTTATCATAAATGTCCAGGTAAATTTCTTCATTTATCTCTCCTTTAGTTATATGACGTCTGCCAGTACCATAAGGTGTAAGACAGCCCCCACATGATGTTGCTACCTCCGAACTTCACCTTTGGGAAGTTGTTTTCGGGGTGATGTGCAGAACCATTCCTCCTACCAAAGTGGTGTGTGCAATGACATCCAAAGAGTTCAGCTTTGGTCTCATTGGACCAGACTGCATTCACCCAGTATTTCACTGGCTTGTCCAAATCGCCTGCAGCAAAGTTTAAAAAAGCTGAATGCTTTTTCTTCAGCAGTGGAGTCTTGTGCAGTGACTGTGCGTATAGACAATTGAGGTTGAGTGTGTTACTGTAATTATGTTTTTCAATGGAAAAACAGTACCTGCTATTTTTGAATCTTTCTGAGATTCTTTGCTAGTCCTCCTTGGCTATGGACAACTTTTTTGATTAATCTTTTGACTCTTTTGTCAGAAATCCTATGAAGGACACCTGGCTGCAACTAGATGACAGTGAAATTTTGTTGTTTCCTCTTCCAGTTTGTGGCTCCAGCAGTGCTCCATGGAGAATTCAGAAACTTAGAAATCTGGCTGTTAGTATTTTTGGTAACAGTTAGACTTTTATTTGAAGGTCTTTCTGCTTTTACCATCTGTACTATTCTGTACAATACTTTGGTAATGAGAAATCGCTTAATATTAATCCAGTTGATACTGTGTGGCACACAGCAGCAGGAATGCTTTCTAAATAGTAACACATTTCAACTGGTTACTTGGCTTGCTATGCCTATTTGCATTTCCTTTTCTTCATGTGTTCAATATTCCCAGTTTTATGCCTGTACCATTAACATATAAATCATTAATGGACTAATTTGCTTTGATTTCTTTGTATGTGTGGATCACTTGGGTTGTTGCCAACATCTGGTATGGTATGGTATAATTTTATGTCAAATGCCTCATTAGAAATATTTAAACTAGCGTGTTTAATACTTATTTACCTGCAGTATTAGGTTAGATGACCCCAGGTGTTTTTTATTAAACATTTTCCAAATTCAGGCGTGAAAAAATAATCTCATAAATGCATCACTAACTGGCTATTGTGTTTCAGGTGATGGCTCTGATACAAGACATACCTGTTCCAGTGATCGCCATGGTAAACGGCGTTGCCACGGCAGCCGGTTGCCAGCTGGTCGCCAGTTGTGACATCGCTGTAGCGACTGAGAAGTCCACCTTTGCCACTCCGGGTGTCAACGTAGGTCTGTTCTGCTCGACACCGGCAGTGGCCATCGGCAGAGCGGTGCCAAGAAAGGTACATAAAAGAGACCTTTCAAACCTTTATTAAGGTACAAACTGAAGTGATTCTGGTAAAAGATAAATTGGCTTTATTGCAGTTTTTCGATAGTGCAGCAAATTTAGGATTTGGAACACCAGAATGTTTTTCTAACTTTACAGGCTTTACCTTATTATTTAAATTTACCGGACACTGTTTTTAGGTACCTATTGCTAGAACCTAGTTGGAGTCTGTTTTGCCTTTAGAACTGCCTTAATTCTTCATGACTTAGATTCAACAAGCTGTCAGAAACGTTCCTCAGAGATTTTGGTCCATATTGACAGGATAGTTTCACGCAGTTGCAGCAGATCTGTCAGCTGCTCATCTATGATAATAAGCTCTTTGTCCTAAAGCTGCTCTGTTAAACTGAGATCTGGTGACTATGGAGGCCATTGGAGTAGTGAGAACCCATTTCTATGCTTAAAAAAGAGCTTGAGATGTTTGGAGCTTTGTGACATGGAGCATAATCCTGCTGGAAGTAGCCATGAAAACATGGGTCCAATGCCGTCGTAAACGGAAGGACATGGTCAGCAACAATACTCAGGTAGGCTGTGGGGTTCACATGATACTCTGTTGGTACTAAGCGTAGCAAGGAAATATCTCCCACATGATAATACCACCACCAGCAGCCTAAATTGATACAAGGCAGGATGGGTCCCTGGTTTCATGTTGTTTACACCAAATTCTGACCTGACCATCTGACTGTTCCAATTGTGATCAAGACTCCAGGAAACATATTGTCCAGTTCTGGTGAATCAGTATGAATCACGGGCTTCAGTTTCATATTCTGAGCAGACGAGAACGGCACCATCTGGTGTCTTCTGCTGCTGTAGCTCATCTGCTTCAAGTTTCCACATGTGAGTTCAGAGATGGTGCTCAGCAGACCTTGTTTGTAATTAGTGGTTATTTGAGATATTGTTGCCTATCAACTTGAACAGGTCTGACAATTTTACTCTGACATCAAAAAAGATCAACATACTTGCTGCTCACTGGATATTTTATCTTTGTCGGGCTATTCTCTATAAATCTGAAAGATGATTGTTTGTTAAATTCCAAGTAGATCAATAGGTTCTGAATACTCGGACCAGCCCGTTTGACACCAACATTCATCCCACTCCTATATTCCTTTTTTGAAAAGCCTGGAAGCTGCAAGACCACTCAGCCAGAGGAATCATGCCATGAAGACCAAGGAGCTCTCTTAGTAGCATTGAGGGTGAAAATGGCCCTTTGGATTGTAAAAGTTACTAACCCCTGTGTTAGATATTTGTGTCTGTTTGCATAGCAGCTTTATCTACATTGGAAACTGACCATATTGTCACTTTTCACCAAATCGCTCCTAATGCAAAAGATGAAGTGGCCAAAAATGTAAATCACATAGAGCCAAGATTCAGCTAAAATACCAGATCTACTAAAAATAGCATAGTTTAAAGTCTTTATGCTGCTTAAAAATAATTACCTAGAGATAAAATAGTGGTGAGGTCATTGAGCAGCTTTTTCCTTTTTCCTTGGTGTTGGTCATGTAAAACCAGAAATCATGCTGAGTTTTCTTGTAAATGTTATATCGGCTTACACAGCCATGGAGTTCCTGTATCAAACTCTAGTCAAGAAACAATTTTCCTTTGTTTTTGTAAGCAGGTTGCCATGGAGATGTTACTGACAGGGACTCCTATCTCAGCCCATGATGCTCTGTTACATGGACTGATTAGTAAGGTGGTGCCAGAAGACCGATTGGAGGAGGAGACCTTGGGCATCGCCCAACGAGTGTGTCAGTCCAGTCGACCTGTTGTTGCTCTTGGCAAGGCCACATTCCAAAGGTACGTTCTGATTGGTTTGCTGTGTGTACTCAACACACAAAAGTGCCTTTATATTCCTGTGTTATTGCCTCTTTTCACAGGCAAATGGCTCAAGGCAGGGATGCAGCGTATGCTACAGCCTCCAAGGTGATGGTGGACAACCTGGCTCTTAGAGATGGGCAGGAGGGGATCCAGGCCTTCATAGAGAAACGCAAGGCCATGTGGAGCCATAAACCTGAAAATGTTCATGACTGATTAACTCTTGGAGAGATTATGACTTACTGAAAGTCTTTGTTTGTGTGGATTGACTGGAACAAATCATGTGTGACTTGTTGAACTGAACTATTTTCTGCTAGTAAAGTAAACATTTGCAGAATGACCAAGACCTTAAGTTTGTTTAGCTCTGACTAAATTACAGATTCACCATGTGTCTTAAGAGCTGCAGTTCCAACCCACTTTTGGGTGATTAGGCAGCAGGTTTATTATGTTAATGCTGCTCTTCAAAACACAAATCAGTTTATCTTGAATTTATAGTTTCTTGTACTAGTAAAATGGTTCAATTTAGTGATGAATTAAATAAAATTTGTTCTATAATGCAGTTTTTTGGTTACATAGAACATAATGACTAAAATGTGTAATATTCTGATTATTTAATTTTATGATATAATGTTTTGCTAAGAAATAAGACAGCAGGTGGCAGACTGGTACCAAACACTGCTTGGATTTAATATGAACCTCAAAGGATTACTTAGAATCCCTTCGATCCTGGCACATAGAAAGCAAATGTTTAAATATACTGTTAGCACAATTTCACCAATATTTTAATTCAGTAACTCTGACAGAAATAACCTGTTGTAGTTACGCAATATCAAAGTTTCTTCATAGTCATAGATGGCGATGGCTTTGGCAGGAAGGATCTCCTGTAGTGAATTGTGTTACAGAAGATCTCAAGAAGCCTCTGACTGAAAACTGTTCTTGAATTCCTGTCTTATATTTTTCATTTTATGACGCATTATTTTCACAATGAGCTCTAGTGGCCACAGAACAGATCCCAGTCATGTTTGTCAGTGAGTTCATTTTTAAGGCATTAATGGCTACAGATGGGCTTGTACAGACGGGCTTTCCATAACAGACTTTCCTGTAAAGTCTTGCTACAAACATTGAAGGACCTAAGGTTCCTCAAGAAGGTCCACAGTCAGCTCGGTCTTTTCCTGTAGGCAGCATCATGGCAGAGTCTTCAGTCCAATCTGTTGTCCGACTGAACATTGAGGTATTATACTCTTCCATCTTTTTCCTCAAAAAGGAAATGGTGTTTAAGATATTCTTGTTCCTCTTAAAATCCACATTAATCTTTGTTTTGGTCATATTGAAGATCAGACGATTCTTCCCACACCATCCCACAAAGTGTTCTGCCAGTCTAGTATTGTTGAATTACTATTACTACTGAAAATATCATTGAATACTCCCCAAGAATACGTGTCATGATCAAATGATGAACAAAGCAGCCTTTATTTAGCGAGGGTTTTGGTTAGTCATTGGTCACTTCATATATATATATTCAATTCAATTCAAAAATACTTTATTAATCCCAAAGGGAAATTAAATGTTGTTGTAGCTCATCATGAAGGTTTCTTCAAAGAGACGTTGTAGATGCTGATGGCTGTGGGCAGGAAGAATCTCCTGTAGCGCTCCGTCTTACAGCAGATCTGAAGAAGTCTCTGAGTGAAGACTCTGTTGTTGTAGGACAGTCTCATGAAGAGGATGCTCAGGGTTCTCCATAATGTTCTTCATTTTATGAAGAATCCGTCTTTCCACAATGATCATCAGAGGTTCCAGAGGAGTCCCCAGAACAGAGCCGGCCTTTTTTATCAGCTTGTTGAGCTTTTTTAAGTCCCTGGTTCTGATGCTGCTTCCCCTGCAGATGATGGCAGAAGATATATATATATATATTTTTTTTTAGACTATGAGAAAGTTGGGGAAAAGCCACGACTACATGGGAATGACATGTAAAACACTTGTCCTTCCCACAAGCCTGCTAAAATGTAAACTGGAGATCTTTTTGAAGAGTAGATGCCTGCACCATTATTCAGTCTAGATCTTTTTCATCTTTTCTGAAGCCTAGGTGGTATTTAGGATAATATCAAATAAAATCATGATGGTTTTAAAAAGTATGACTAATCAGTGGCATAATCAGGACAAGATTTGATTCGACAAAGCTATAATATGCTTTTGCGAATGAATATATAATTGTGATATATGTTTATGGTATGCCTGTTCAGCTTTCTACAACTGACCCTGTAAGTATTGTAAATTATACTGTAATGGAATTAAAAGCTGTTGCAAATGACAGGTGGTTTGTTTTCCTGAAGGAAATACATTTCTTGATAATTTGATTTTCTCATAAGAAATGAGCAATCAAAATACAAAAAAAAAAAGGGAGGGTGTTTGATTTAAAATAGTTACATTGAAATAACTCCAGGTTGTCTTTATTTATGGTCAAAAACTGATGAGCAGATGTATACATATAGTTAGAATTTTTCATAAATAAGTACAATAAAAAGAAAATCACAAAGAGAAGAAGTATAGGGACAAAATATTTGAATTTATTTAAAAACAAAATTAATGTATGGTTTTCAGCAAGAAAAAAGACGTAGGAGTTTACGTCACTTCCGGTCGCCATCTTGATTGGGATGAGAAAATTTGCACCAACTGAATGATTTTTCAGGCGAAGAATAACCTTTTCGTTTTAAACTGTAATCCATTGACCGTCATCTTAAAGATTGGTGAGTGTTGTGTTAAAGTATCAACGTTTTAAAGTTTACAGTCTGGAGTTTAAAAAAAATCGATATAAGCATACTTTGTTTAAGGTAGCGCGTGGTCGACCGTTAGCATCCATGTTAACTTTGATACTTTTTCATTTAAGATTTGTTTTAGTTGTGGGTTGTAACTAACTTTAGATTATCAGCGGGTTTTCTCCAGTCATTTTGCTCTAGAAGAACTTTTAATGTGCTGTTATAGTTTGTTATGAAGTTAGCTGTGATGGCGGGCCTGTTTTCTTTTGACGAGGCTGAAGTTTGCATGCGAATCGCAACTTCAACTTTGGCGCCGCGTTAAAGGACTGTTCCGCTGCATTTACCAAGTCCAGACAACCTCTGATCCGTTCTGGTTCCGTCTCCCCTCTGACGACTATGGAAGCAAATCGTTACCATATTTCAAATGAAAGAGCATTTTCAGAAATACTTTTTCATTTTAAGAATGTGGCTGCATTGTTTGACTCATAAATGAAATTAGTAATCAATAATCCTATTTGCATTTTAATTTTCTTCTTCAAGACTGCTCATTCTTTCACTTCATTAAAAAGAAAAAGACATTTGAGATTTATTTTTCAAAATGTACCCCAGCAAATAGATACCAAAATTCAATTTGAAATGTAAAATTAGAAAATGAAAAAGCATTTCCAGAAATGCTTTTTCATTTTAAGAATGTGGCTGCATTATTTGACCCATAAATAAAATTAGTAATCAATCATCCTATTTGCATTTTCTTCTTCATGACTGCACATTTTATGCCATAATCAAAAAGAAAACAAAGCAGACATTGCTTTTTCGTTTTCGTGGTCTGCCCGCAAAGTACTGCCCAGAACTCGAAAACGAAAAAGCATTCCGAGCGGCGGGCGCAGCAGAGTGACGTCAGCAGCGGCTCTTCCTCAGCTCCCTGCTGACCGAGCTACCCATCTTGTTTGGTAGGGGGCGCTGTGCAGATAGACTATAACATTGGATTTGTGGTGCAAAAATTTCAAAACGGTATCACTTTTTTCCATACCAAACAGAATATGATTATTTTTAAGATTGATTCTTATACCTTTTCATTAAAAAATCAGTCATATCAACCATGAAATTTTTAGCATTGCAACAATCCCAAAATAAATGTAATAAAGTCTCTTCAATAGTTTTGCTAAAGGTGCATAAAGGATCCAATTCCCAATGATACCTTTTCAATTAAAAATGTTTTTACTGGGTAACAATTATGAATGATTTTAAAATGCGTTTCTTTTATCTTGTTGTTTAGTAAGTATTTTTTAGGATGCCACCATGTAAATTTCCAATTAAGATTTTTAAAAACATTGGACCAGAAAAAGACACAAGCTGGTACGGATACAGTCTCTCAAGAGTAGGGCTGCAACTAACGATTATTTTGATAATTGATTCATCTCTCCATTATGTTTCTGATTAATTGGATAGCAAAGAGTGCTTAATGAGAGTTTTTACAGAATTTGAACCAGACCAGGTGAAGCTAAGGCTATGCCTCTTGAGGAGTTCTGGATAGAGCATATTTACAGACAAAGTTTTTTATATTTAATGCCAAATGCATGGATTTTTTTTTGTACACTTTTGGCCTAATTACTACTCTGAGTGGGTTGTCTTTTGAGCAAATTGCATGTTTTGAGTCTGTATACTCTAGTTAACAATTATTCGATTATTGAATTAAACACGATTGACAATTATTTCAATAACCAGGAGAATGTTTTATGGTTCTGTTGGTTGCTTACTTGCTGATTGAAAGACATTCATAGTCAATGTAAATCCTACTTTGGTCAAACATGGCACAGTATAGCTTTTTGTTAATAAGGAGTCCAGAAGCTGGAGTACACCAATGTGGATCAAAAACAATAGCAAATTCTGTAGGCCGAACAGAGAATTGGAAATGTGACAAAAATAAGTATGAGAAGAAGTACCCGTTTGACAAACAAGATAAAGTCCTTTTTCCAACCAGTTTTTGTAGAAAATTGTTTAATTTTTATATGTAATCTTATTATTGTTCGTTCGTTCGTTCGTCGTCTTCCGCTTATCCGGGACCGGGTCGCGGGGGCAGCAGACTCAGCAGAGATGCCCAGACGTCCCTCTCTCCAGACACCTCCTCCAGCTCCTCCAGGGGGAGCCCAAGGCGTTCCCAGGCCAACCGAGAGACATAGTCCCTCCAGCGTGTCCTGGGCCGTCCCCTGGGCCTCCTCCCGGTGGGACGTGCCTGGAACACCTCCCGAGGAAGGCGTCCAGGAGGCATCCGGTATAGATGCCCGAGCCACCTCAACTGGCTCCTCTCAATGTGGAGGAGCAGCGGCTCTACTCCGAGCTCCTCCCGGATGGCCGAGCTCCTCACCCTATCTCTAAGGGAGTGCCAGGCCACCCTACGGAGGAAGCTCATTTCAGCCGCTTGTATCCGTGATCTCGTTCTTTCGGTCATGACCCAAAGTTCATGGCCATAGGTGAGGGTAGGAACGTAGACGGACCAGTAAATTGAGAGCTTTGCTTTCCGGCTCAGCTCTCTCTTCACCACAATGGACCGGCACAGCGCCCCCTTTACTGTGGCAGCTGCACCGATCCGTCTGTCGATCTCCCGCTCCATTCTTCCCTCACTCGTGAACAAGACCCCGAGATACTTAAACTCCTCCACTTGAGGCAGGAACTCCCCTCCAACCTGAAGAGGACAAGCCACCCTTTTCCGGTCGAGTACCATGGCCTCGGACTTGGAGGAGCTGATCCTCATCCCAGCCGCTTCACACTCGGCTGCGAACCGCCACAGCGCATGCTGTAGGTCTTGGCTAGAGGGGGCCAGCAGGACCACGTCATCCGCAAAAAGAAGAGACGAAATCCACTGGTCCCCAAACCAGACCCCCTCCGGCCCTTGGCTGCGTCTAGAAATCCTGTCCATAAAAGTTATGAACAGGACCGGCGACAAAGGGCAGCCCTGCCGGAGTCCAACATGCACTGGGAACAGGTCCGACTTAGTGCCGGCAATGCGGACCAAACTCCTGCTCCGCTCGTACAGGGACCGGATGGCCCCTAATAAAGGGCCCCCGATTCCATACTCCTGGAGCACCCCCCACAGGGCATCACGAGGGACACAGTCGAATGCCTTCTCCAGGTCCACAAAACACATGTGAACCGGTTGGGCAAACTCCCATGAACCCTCGAGCACCCTGTAGAGGGTATAGAGCTGGTCCAGTGTTCCACGGCTGGGACGAAAACCACACTGTTCCTCCTGAAGCCGAGGTTCGACTATCGGTCGGACTCTCCTCTCCAATACCCTGGCGTAGGCCTTACCAGGGAGGCTGAGGAGTGTGATCCCCCTGTAGTTGGAACACACCCTCCGGTCCCCCTTCTTATAAAGGGGGACCACCACCCCAGTCTGCCAGTCCAGAGGCACTGTCCCCGACCGCCACGCAATGTTGAAGAGGCGTGTCAACCATGACAGCCCTACAACATCCAGACACTTGAGGTACTCAGGGCGGATCTCATCCACCCCCGAAGCCTTGCCACCGCGGAGCTTTTTAACCACCTCGGTGACTTCAGCCTGGGTGATGAAAGAATCCAACCCCGAGTCCCCAGCCTCTGTTTTCACCACGGAATGCGTGATGGCAGGATTGAGGAGATCCTCGAAGTACTCCTTCCACCGCCCGATAATGTCCTCAGTCGAGGTCAGCAGTCTCCCGCCCCCACTATAAACAGTGTTGGCAAAGCACTGCTTCCCCCTCCTGAGGCACCGGACGGTTTGCCAGAATCGCTTCGAGGCCAACCGGTAGTCCTTCTCCATGGCTTCACCGAACTCTTCCCAGGCCCGAGTTTTTGCCTCTGCCACAGCCCGGGCCGCAGCACGCTTGGCCTCACGGTACCCGTCAGCCGCCTCAGGAGTCCCACAAGCCAACCACAGCCGATAGGACTCCTTCTTCAACTTAACAGCATCCCTTACTGCCGGTGTCCACCACCGGGTTCTGGGATTGCCGCCACGACAGGCACCGCAGACCTTACGGCCGCAGCTATGGGCAGCAGCATCGACAATAGATGCAGAGAACATGGTCCACTCGGACTCTATGTCTCCAACATCCCCCGGGATCTGGTCGAAGCTCTCCCGGAGGTGGGAGTTGAATACATCCCTGGCCGAGGGCTCCGCCAGGCGTTCCCAGCAGACCCTCACTATGCGCTTGGGCCTGCCGAGTCTGTCCGGCTTTCTCCTCCTCCAGCGGATCCAACTCACCACCAGGTGATGATCAGTGGACAGCTCAGCCCCTCTCTTCACCCGAGTGTCCAAAACATGCGGCCGAAGGTCTGATGATACGACAACAAAGTCGATCATCGATCTCCTGCCTAGGGTGTCCTGGTGCCAAGTGCACTGATGGACACCCTTATGTTTGAACATGGTGTTCGTTATGGACAATCCGTGACTAGCACAGAAGTCCAATAACAAAACACCACTCGGATTCAGATCGGGGAGGCCATTCCTCCCGATCACGCCTCTCCAGGTGTCACTGTCGTTCCCCACGTGGGCGTTGAAGTCCCCCAGCAGAATAATGGAGTCTCCGGGAGGGGCACTATCCAGCACCCCCGACAGGGACGCCAAGAAGGCAGGGTACTCTGCACTACCACTCGGCCCGTAGGCTGAAATGATAGTCAGAGACCTCTCCCCAACCCGAAGGCGCAGGGATACAACCCTCTCATCCACTGGGGTAAACCCCAACACGAGACGGCTGAGCTGGGGGACAACAAGCAAAACCACACCAGCCCGCCGCCTCTCCCCGTGGGCCACTCCAGAGTAGAAGAGAGTCCAACCCCTCTCAAGGAGATGGGTTCCAGAGCCCACGCTGTGCGTGGAGGCGAGCCCGACTATTTCTAGTTGATATCTCTCGACCTCCCTCACCAGCTCAGGCTCCTTCCCCCCCAGCGAGGTGACATTCCACGTCCCTAGAGCCAGCCTAAGCATCCGGGGATCGGGCCGCTGAGGTCTCCACCTTCGTCCGCCACCCAATCCTCTTTGCACCGGTCCCTCACGGTTCCCCCTGCAGGTGGTGGGCCCACTGGGGGATGGCCTCGCGTCTCTCGTTCGGGCTTGGCCCGCGAGGAGCAACCCGGCCACCAGGCGCTCTCCGACGAGTCCCGACCCCAGGCCTGGCTCCAGGGTGGGACCCCGGCTCCGCCGTACCGGGCGACGTCACGTGCCTCAATATTGTGTTCTTCATGAGGGGTTCTTGAACCATTCTTTGTCTGACCCATCACCTAGAACCTGTTTGCCATGGGAGACCCTACCAGGGGCATTTAGGCCCCAGACAACATAGCCTCTAGGATCATTTGAGCACTCAAACCCCTCCACCACGTTAAGGTGACGGTTCAAGGAGGGGATCTTATTATTGTTCCAAATATATATATTTTTACTCGTCGTCTTCCGCTTATCCGGGACCGGGTCGCCAGGGCAGCAGGGGCAGCAGAGACGCCCAGACGTCCCTCTCCCCAGACACCTCCTCCAGCGTGTCCTGGGCCGTCCCCTGGGCCTCCTCCCGGTATATTTTTATAGGGTGAAAAATAATGTTTATATAAAAGTGACCAGCGATGTAACATCTGTTTATGATTGTTAAATCAGATGTTATTACAGGCAAAGCTTTCTTAAGGAAAGCTGTGGGTAAAACATCGAGACAGCAGAAAGAAGAGCTTAGTTGCTATACAAAGTTTTTGTAGTTTATTTGGTGAAATTGGGAAATTTTGTCAAAATCGGTTCTAGTTGGAGACAACATTGGTCCTGGAGTTGATGTGGATATTCTGACTGCCTCTCTGATCTTTTGGGTTTTTTCAGTAAAGAATTTAGCAAATTCATTGCAGGCCCTGGTAGAGTGGAGTTCAGATGCTACAGTTACAGGAGGGTTTGTTAACCTGTCGACTGTGGCAAATAATGCATGAGCATTGTTAATGTTTTTGTTGATGATCTCAGAAAAGAAAGATTCTCTTGCATTTTTCAGTTGTAGGTTATATCTGTATAGTCTCTCTCTATAGATAATATAGTGAACCTGGAGTCCAGTCTTTCTCCACCTGCGTTCAGCTTTTCGACACTCCTTTTTTTTCACTTCTGACTGGTGGAGCACTTCCCCATGGAGACATTTTCTTCCCAGAAATAACTTTCACTTTAATTGGACCAATTGAATCAATGATGTCTGAGATTTTAGAATGAAAGTTATCTACCAGCTCATCTACAGTGTTACAGGGCAAAGTGGAGGTAGAAGAGTAAATCTGGTTAAAGGTTTCAGCAGCACCGTCCTTAAAGATGCGTTTTCTTATCATGTCTCTTTGGCAAACTGAGTCATTAGAGATGATGCTTCAAAAATAACAGAAAACTGGTCAGATAGAACAACATCAGTTACAGACACCTTGGAAATGTTTAGACCCTTAGTGATGATCAAGTCCAAAATATGTCTCTGTTTGTGCGTTTGCTGTTTAACATGTTGAGTCAAACCAACATTTCTAAGAGTGTCACATAGATCTATTGGACTTCTGTCTTCAGGATTGTCCATGTGAATGTTGAAGTGTCCCACAATAATTAAACAGTCATAATCAACACAAATCACAGATAAAATCTCATTAAAATCACTGATAAAGTTTGTTTTGGACTTAGGGGGCCTCTAAATATTCAAGAACATGGTTCGGACCGGGCTCTTTACCTGGAGAGCCAAATATTCAAAAGAGTCAAATTTGCCCAGAAATACTTTTTTACCCTCTAATAAATCTTTAAACAAAGTAGCCCCCCCACCTTTTCTTTGCTGTCTGCTCTCACAAAGAAAATTGTAGTTCGGAGGCGTCGCCTCTATCAGAATGGGAGCTTCATTAAATTCATGTAACCATGTTTCTGTTAAAAACAGAACATCAAGATCGTGGTCAGTAATGAAGTCATTGATTAAAAATGATTTTCCTGACAGAGATCTAATGTTCAATAAAGCCAGTTTATATGACTTAGTGGCTGATATTAACTCTGTGTCTGGTTGTACCTGACAGTTTATGGCTTTTGTTGATTGTTCATTACGTCTCTTATCCTTTTAGCTTTGTTCTTTCTGTCACGTATAAGCACAGAGATTTTACAACTATCTCCTATTAGGGGCCCAAGTTTTTCCTGGACATGATCATTTTCAGACTGTATCACAGAGAAGTGATTTGAAGGTCCTGATTAGGAGGAGATAGATTAGGAGGTGGCGGAGGTCTGCAGCATTTGGAAGATGTTGGTTTAGTAGCAGGACCTCGGCCACGGGGGGTGTTGAATGGAGAAGATGTCAGAACCATTTGGGTCCCGATCTTAAGAGCTCCTTTCATGTTATCAGAATCCAGTAAAGCAAAAAGCGGGCTCAGTGGGTTGATGGGAGAGTTCTGTGTGGTCTGGGTCGGGGTCTGGGGTGAGGGGGGTTTAATGGGGGGGTCCACTTCTCTATAATGGGGGGGTTCAATTCTCCTGTGGATTTTGACGGGGAGACCTTTTGAGATGACCTCTCTTTCTCAGCCAACTGGCCGGTTGTCTCTGCTGGAGCTGTTGGAGGCAGCGTTATCATTGTTGTTGATACTCCATGTTCTCTGCTGAAGGTCGAAGCTGCTGGTGGATTATTTACTGAATAGAAGAGATTAGATGTGAGACGTCTGGCTCCTGGCTTGTTCAAACAGAAACCATCTTGCTTGAAGAATTGTCTTTTTTCCCAAAAAATATTAAATTTGTCGATGAAGTTCACAGGTGTGGTGGCACATGTTTTTTTTCAACCACTTATTAATCATCAGAAGCCTAGAAAAAATCTAAACTCCACAGAAAATCGGTGCAAAGGGTCCACTGAGAAACACCTTGATATTGAGACCTCCAACAATATTCAGAAGACGAGTGAAATCCTCCTTTAGTCCTTCTGATTTTTTCATAGCCACGTCATCCATGGCTCCACAGTGTATAATAAGGTTTTCTAGAGACGGGCGCTTTTCTGTGATTGTAAGAATATTCTCTGAGATATCGGAGACCACGTTACTGGTACCAATCAGAACTTCTGTGTTTTTCTTGTTGCAGAAGTTTTTAATCCCGCCCACAGCTGTGTTGCCCACTATTAGGGTTCTTGGTCTGGTGAGGCGCTTTTTCTCTGGCAATTTAGGAGAAGACTGTTTAGAATGAAGGTTGTTCTCAAACCTTTTATTGTTTTCAGAAGATGGATAAGTTTCCTGGTTTTCATTCTGTAGTGGAGCAAATCTGTTCTGGAGGAGAACTCCATTATTTCCAGCTGTCTCACTCCTATCAGTTGTTGTGACAGAAGCTCGCTGTCGAAGTCTCCTTTTCCCAGGGGAAACGGGGGCATTTCTCTGTAATTCTGGCCATTCTAATTTATTTAATAGCTGAGATCTTCCAGTGAGTCGTCCACCTTGATTTTTTGGGCATGCCCCTAAAACATGCCAGTGGGTTTATTCTCAGTGTTCTGATTGCCGACTGAGTTGTTGAGCTGGCTGTCAATGTTTGGGATCACAGGCAGAGTTGAATCATCGTTGTACCTCATATTCACCTCCACATTCACTTCTAGTTGATTGAGTTTCATCTCCAAAACAGCCAATTTCTGTAAAAGTTTGTCGAAGTCCTTTGTGGTGAAGGGAGGCATTTTGTGCTGATTATCTGGCGTCAACTTGTCCTTCTTTCGAGTTTGATTATGAAAACATCAAAATCCAAAAAAACAAATTTACAAATAATAATAATCCTTGGGAGTCGCTGGTAAGAAGACGTTTTAGTCCAATATTTTCGTAATGTTTGCTAAGATATAAAAAGTTAGGAGTAAAAGAATACAAGCAAGCAGGGGGCTTAGGAAAAAAGCGTCTGAGCAGGCAGAGAGGAGGAAGAGGTAGCTAAAACCCCTGAGAAATACATGAAGTAACACCAAACACACCAAGATCTCTCAACATATGAACAAAACTTGTGAGCCGTTCCCAACAAATGTCAGATCTGTGTAACTACTTAATCAGTAGGAAGTTTAACTTCCATCCTAAAACGAAGGCTCTGGTACCAACATAGAAAGCCACCTCTCCTTGGCACGCCTTCTCAACCACGGGCCACAGCAGATTTCTCCGCTCCCGGTCGTCTGGAGATACATTTTCCTTGAATCGCAGATCCCCAGCCTTTAGAAAGGATGGTTGTTTCGTTGCTTTCCACACCAAATCTCTATAGTGTCTCATAAAACTGGATGATTTTATCTCAAAGGCGTCTGGTAGCTTTAGCTCATCCTGGAAGCTTCTCCTTGCAATGAGGCGCCGTGTTTTGGCAAATGGAAACGATCTTGTCACGAACATCCTGACCTTTTCCTTCAGCTAACCCAGAAAAACGCAGATCCATCTTTTTTATAACGTGTGAAGCTGAGTTCCTTGTTTTCTAATTGCTGAATCTTCTCCTCTGCCTTTTCCACTCTGATGGTTTCCATCATTTTCTCTTTCTCGCCCCTCAGCTCTAAGTGAACAAGTTGAAAGGATTGTTTTAGGGTATTTATACTTCCTAGTAGGCCATCCTCCCTTTCATTTATTGTTTTTGTTATGGGGGTAACGATTTCTGTCTTCCTCCAGCACTTTGCGTTTTCCATGCTGTTTGCTCCTTGCATTTTCGTGTCTAGTTACCTTGCGACTCTTCTTTTTCCAGGCTTTTGTGATGGATGTGTTGGAGGAAAATGCTGTTAGAGAAGTAGTTTTAAACTTTTATAGATGAGACTGTTATGGGACAACTAAAAGTCTGACATATCATGACAGAGATTGGGTCGAGTATGCTCACACCGCCATCTTGCCGGTCCTAAATCCTTTCTCTGTAGCCTGATATATTTTATTCTCATCCACACTCTTTAAAACGTTGGATGTGTTCATTCTGTTTGATCCTACTCATTTATATTTGTTTAGTTGTGAATGAATACATGATAGAACACCTTTGAATTCTAGAATTGCGCCGCTCAAGGTGACAGCAGGTTGGAGTAGCTCTGTTACTTTTGATTCTGATGTATTCTTTTTTGGGAACTATTCCTCTTGTGGTGGATACAGTTGATTTTTTTTGGATGACTGTCCACTCCGGTGTCGGATGCTGTGCAGCTTGGATGATTTTTCTTAATACTTTCTATTTTTGGACATTTGTTATGATGCATTGCCATGGCAACGGGGTTGTTTCTTACAACCGGGAGCAGCTGATTAATATCTCAAAAGCTCAAATAATACTTCAACTACAACCCCAAATCCCCGATGAGTTGAAAAGGAGACGCCGTGGATGCAGAGCAGGAGCTAAGAGAAGAGAGAGAAGGAGGAAGTTCAAACCATGTCTTCCGTCGATTATGATGGAAAATGTGAGATCGTTGGGAAACAAGTTGGATGAACTCCCAAGTCCTACAAAGGACCCAGCCAGAGTACCGGGCATGCAGTATTATGTGTTTTACTGAGACATGGCTGCAGGATCATATCCCCGACTCCAGCGTCTCTCTGCCAGGCTTTTTAACCATACGAGCAGACAGAGATTTAAAGAGGAGTGGCAAATGTAAAGGAGGTGGACTGGCAGTACTTGTGAACAACAGATGGTGTAATCCAGGACATGTTACTGTGAAGTGTCATCTCTGCAGTCCAGATATTGAACTGTTGGCAGTTCACCAGTGTTATTTTGGCAACAGTTTACGTTCCACCTTCCGCTGTTGCTGACACTGCATGTGATGCCATCAGCTCAGTTGTTGCTAAGCTACAGACACAAAACCCCAATGCTTTTGTGGCAATTTCTGGTGATTTTAACCATGCTTCACTCTCTGCTACACTTCCAACGTTTCAACAATTTGTCAGCTGCTCTACCAGAGAAAACAAAACGTTGGATTTGTTTTATGCAAATGTCAAGGACTCATATATCTCTACAGCAAGACCTCCTCTAGGCAAATCAGATCACCATTTTGTTTTTCTCTGCTCAAAATATAAGCCCCTTGTTCAGAGGCAACCTGTAATAAAGAGGACTGTGAGAAAATGGTCACAGGAAGCTGAAGAAGCTCTGCAAGGTTGCTTTGTGGCTACAGACTGGGACGCACTGTGCCAGCCACATGGAGAGGACATCAATGCCATGACTGAGTGTGTAACCGACTATATAAACTTCTGTGTGGATAACATCATCCCCACCAGAACCATGAGATGCTTCCCCAATAACAAACCTTGGATCACCAGTGACCTGAAGGACCTGCTTAACAAGAAAAAAAGAGCCTTCAGAGAGGGAGACAGAGAATTATTGAGGATTATACAGAAGCATCTTAATGTCAAGATAAGAGACAGCAAGGAGGTGTACAAGAAGAAGCTGGAGAGCAAACTCCAGCAAAACAATATCAGAGATGTGTGGTCAGGGATGAAGAAGATCACAGGCTTCAAGCAGAAGGATGATCCGACCGATGGAGGTCTGGACAGAGCCAATGAACTGAACACATTCTTCAATAGGTTCAGTTCAGAAACAAGCTCAGCATCCTCCTCTCCTGCTCACAGCCTAACAGACATTCCACCTTCTTTTGACCCACTGGACTCACAGCTGTCCAGTAACACCTCACATTTTTTATCTTCAACCTCAGCCCTAGACCCTTCTACATGTTTGCCTTCAACGATATCAGAAGATGCTGATGCTTCCTTTGCTTCCCCCTTCCACCTGTGTGTCTCAAGAAGTCAAGTGAAGAGACAACTGGAGAGACTGAATCAGAATAAGGCTGCAGGTCCAGATCATGTCAGCCCTAGAGTCCTGAAGGCCTGTGCAGAGCAGCTCTGTGGGATTCTGCAGCACCTCTTCAACCTTAGCCTGGCCCAGAAGAAGGTTCCGGTGTTGTGGAAGACCTCCTGTCTTGTTCCGGTACCAAAGAAAACTCACCCATCAGTCCTCAGTGACTATAGACCTGTTGCCCTGACATCTCACATCATGAAGGTCCTAGAGAGACTCCTGTTGGCCCACCTGAGTAAGCAAACAGTAAACCATCAGGACCCCCTTCAGTTTGCTTATCGCTGTGGAGTTGGAGTTGAAGATACCATCAAACACCTGCTTCAACAAACCCACTGTCATCTGGACAAAGCCAGCAGCACTGTGAGGATCATGTTCTTTGATTTCTCCAGAATATTTAATATAATCCAACCTGATTTGCTTTGTCTGAAACTCCAGAAGAGTCAGGTGGAGGCCTCAACAATCTCCTGGATCAAAGACTACCTGACAAACAGACCACAGTTTGTGAGACTGAAGGGTTGTGAGTCTAACCAGGTAGTCAGCAGCACAGGAGCACCACAGGGGACAGTACTCTCACCATTCCTTTTCACTCTGTACACCTCAGACTTCCAGTAGAAGACAGACTCCTGTCATCTGCAGAAATACTCAGATGATTCTGCAGTCGTGGGGTGGATCAGAGATGGACAAGAAGCTGAGTACAGGAAGGTGGTGGACCGCTTTGTGGCATGGTGTGGAAACAATCATCTCATTTTGAACGTGACTAAAACAAAGGAGATGATTGTAGATTTTAAGAGAATAAGGAATAAGTCAAAAACTATTTCTATCATGGGAGAAGAAGAGGAGGTGGTGGAGGAGTATAAATACCTCGGTGTTCACCTGGACAACAGACTAGAGTGGAGATGCAACTGTGAAGCCATCTACAAGAAGAGACAGAGCAGACTGTACTTCTTGAGGAAGCTTAGGTCCTTCAGTGTTTGCAGCAAGATGCTGCATATCTTCTATAAGTCTGTTGTGGAAAGTCTGATCTCTTCTACCATCATCTGCTGGGGAAGCAGCATCAGAACCAGGGACTTAAAAAAGTTCAACAAGCTGATAAAAAAGGCTGGTTCTGTTCTGGGGACTCCTCTGGAACCTCTGGAGATCATTGTGGAAAGACGGATTCTTCATAAAATGAAGAACATTATGGAGAACCCTGAGCATCCTCTTCATGAGACTGTCCTACAACAACAGAGTGTCTTCAGTCAGAGGCTTCTTCAGATCTGCTGTAAGACGGAGCGCTACAGGAGATCCTTCCTGCCCACAGCCATCAGCATCTACAACGGCTCTTTGAAGAAACCTTCATAATATGAGCTACAACAACATTTAATTTCCCTTTGGGATTAATAAAGTATTTTTGAATTGAATTTAATGAACCTTTTTGTTGAATGTGAATCAGCTACTGTTTTTCCTTTTTATGTTAATAATCAGACCTTCCTATAAATGAGGTTTCAGTGGAGTTTTATGTCAAGGCAAAAGATTTGTTTTTGAACGAAATTAAAAGGCCTTTTAAATGATATAAAGATTGTGTGCAGTTAGACCCAAAATTATTTAAGGTAATTTGTTAATTTTCTGATTGATCTTTCTGAATGAAAATAATGTCAAAGTTCCTATTTAAAACAAACTTTATGGTGTACTGAAATTTGCTGTATGTTGGTTAAAATTAAGACCTTTATAGCTATGCACAGGCCAGAGTAGAAATACCAGAGTTAACAGTTTAAACAAAAATGCATAAAATAATCTAATAGCTTTTATGTAACAGTTTTTCTACCGCTGCTAAAATAATGTAACATATTCAATTTCAGTTTTGATCATTTAATCTACAATATTTATTTATGTATTTATTAATTACCATTGTGATGCCTTGAAGGGAATCACAATAGAAACAGAGGGTTAGTTTGGATTTTTTGAAGTTATCAGTTTGAGTATCAGTCCTCAGAGCGGTGGAAGCTAAACACTTGTCAGATAGACAACAGCTGTTGAAACTAACTTCAGCAATTTAAATAAAATCCAAATGAAAATATTCATATCGGTGACAGAGAATGCTGTATTAACAGTCTAGATGTTTCCAGCAGACCATTATGTTTGGTGATGTCCGTGTTTCTATGGGACGTTACATTGGTTGAGCCAACAGGAACAGAGTAAGCTTTGAGATTTTGCATCTTTTCATGGTATCTTCTTTTGCTTTCTACGTTTCAGTGTATGAAAAGGAGCCTGAAAGACTCACAATCAGCTGATGAAGCAGAACGGATACAGCTTACATCCAACTAGCTTCATGGCTTTTGAGGATGTTTAATTTTCCAACCAGCTCACAGTGATAAAACATCTTTCTGCTACAGGTAACAAAACCATTCCCTATTATACATTCACAGAAAGTCAAAACTAGACCTTTAAGCAAAAATATATTAAATAAATGCTCATTAGATGTAAAAGTACACTACTGGAGCTACTTTGTCATTTAATGGTTTTCTTTATGTTTATGACTAATTTCCATTTTACACAGATTCTCACTGAAGGCATCAAAGCAGTGAATGAACAGATATAGAATTATATAGCAAATAAAAACTTGTAAAATAACTTCAAATATGTTTTATAGTTTAGATTCCTTAAAGTAGCCGCCCTTTGCTTTGATGACTGAAATATTAACCTTTGACCTTCTCTCAATGAACCTCTGGGAGGTTCTTCAAGACTCTTTGGAAAACCATTTCAGGTGACCACCTCATGAAGCTCATGGAGAGAACGCCAAGAGAACAAAGCAGTGATTACAGCAACGAGCGGCTATTTAGAAGAATCTAAAATATAACCATGTTTATAGAATTATTTCTCTCTTTTTGTTTATTACATATTTCCATGTGTGTTCATAGTTTTGTTGCCTTTGGTGAGAACCTACAATTTAAATAGTCCTAAATATAAAGAGACCCATTAAGTGAGAAAGTTGTGACCTGTAGTGTAGTTTACAACTGCTTGTTGTACAGAATGTTATACCTTTTCCCTTCTGCTCCTTCTAGAGTTACACAAGTATTACAAGTTGATATTAGCTGGTTACTTAATCAGGCAGTCTGCTTGGATCCAGCCTGTTGAACAGACATGCTGCTAATTGGTTGAAAAATGTAGTTTTAAAATAGCCATAATATAGTCTCTGGATAAGCAGACAGTAGACCAGACTTTACGTTCAAAGAATCCAGTCTTTTTACTCAGCTGTGAGATCAAGATGTTCACTCATGGTCCCCCTGAGGCACCTAGTGAACAGCTGCAGGTCTATAAGGTCACAGGGATTCTAGCTGTGCAACTCCTCCTTCCTGAGAGATGCCATGAAAATGGGTTAATGCTGTGCATTCTGGGATGTAGAGTTTTTACCAGTCTATTTTGCTCTCTGGCAGTTCTGTGGTTGGTCTATCCCATGGCTGGGTTCCAACATGATGAACCACCGTTTAATCTGTGATGAAACCTACAGTCATGTTTTTTCTTTTTAAAGGCCAGTTATCCAAAGCTAACCACAAGTAAAGAACACTGTTTATGTTCTGGTGATGTTAAAGATGTTTGCATTAAGTTCTGGTTATATTTAAATGATTTTACGAGTGTCAAAGTGAAAAAAAAAGGCACAGTTAAACCATGCAGTCTAGAAGGTGGCGGGAAGCCCCTTCTTTGATAGCAGTTGACTGATTGTTCCATCATGGAGGAAACAGAAATGTAAACTGTTTGGTCGTAGAGATGTAAGAGCTAGACAAGAACTAACATCGCTTGAGTTCAGAAATCCCAAATTCTGACTGCAGTCCCTCTCTTGGCAGGATTGATGACGTGAACCTGGTTCTGGTAGTCGGTGGCACACCAGTGGAGATCAGTAAGTAACAAAATGACATGTTTCCTCTAGCTGTGTAAAGACAAGACAGAGAACTGAACTTTGAACTATCTGCAGATGCTTTTAATGGGTATTGCAATGGTCAAAGTGAGTGATAATCATGGGATGAACAAAGAGTAGGAGCCACTTTAAGTGGGTTCTATGCATCAGTTTAGTAAACATGGTGTTCTCCATCTGTAGGGATGGAGGAAAGGAGCAAAGCTTTTACCTGACATGGTTCACGGGTTAGAATGATGACTGCCAATCATCAACAAGAAATATAGAGATAAATTAATGTTATAAAATCACTTGTTCAATTACATTTCGGATTTTTATTGTAGTTTGCTTTTTTAAAAGATAAGTTAATCTAAAAAATATTCATGGGCAATGAGTCATTAGGATCAAATAAATGTAAAAAGAAGAAAACTTAATGTTTTATTTTCTAAAGCTACAGTCCAGTTATTTTATCCCCAGCTCCTTTTATTTAAATACAGGGGAAAAAACAGGCGGTGTTGCTGTAATTCAGGACATGGCGCATGTACCTTATTCAGGCTTCGTTATGTAAATGTAAATGTTGTAGTAAAGAAACAAGAAGGCACTTAAAGAAAAAACAATCAGATCTGCTTTAAGGTATAAACTACAGATTTTTCTGCGTCAGAAAATACATTTCTGTCAGAACAGAGACTAATTAATAGCTGTAAATCCCCAAGAAAGTAAAAACCCATTGAGTTGTTTTCAGCCACCTGGTTTTATTAAACAAATGAAAAGGAACTGCAGTTTAACAAAATGCAAATAGGCCTTAGATACCTTAGATGAGCAGTAGTTTAAAAACAACTAAACCAGAGTATGAAAAATAGAACATTGAATGTGGTCAGTTCATTTTTGAAATGCATGAATTAAATGTTACATGTAGTGTGTGTGTTCCAGATCACGACCAGTACAAGGTCCAGTAGTCAACAGTTTTACTAACAAAATGAATGGTAGGAAATTAAAGTTGACATCCCCTCAAGAATGCTTTAGCTTTTACAGCAACTAAAATATATGACCAATGATTACAAAGCAATTTAGTTGACTAATGATATTTTTATCATAATGTAGACCTCATGTAATTTTGTATTTATGGTTCAGGTGTAAAAAAACTGCTACTCTGGTTTTGACATCTCAATAAGAAAGTAGTTTACAGATGAGAAGGGAACGTGTTAAACATTAATTAGGAATGAAAAGACCACTGAACTGAACCGTAAACCGAGCGAACTCTGCTGTTTGTTCCATGATGTTAACCCATTCAGTTCTACTCTGTGACACAGCATATCTCTTTTAAGAAAAATGCTTCTCAAGCATACAGAGTAACTTGATTTTCCATTGTTAATACCTTAATGTAAGAGATAAAAAAAAATAAAGATGGAAAATAAATCAGTTTTCGTAAGGGAATGCCGCCCTGCTGCTAACTTTAGATTAAGACAAAAATCCACTGTACATTATCAGACTCTAAAAGATATATATGTGAATATATACACTGTAAGCTCTGTTAATGATTTACATCCAAATATAAAATAACATCTTCAGTCAGTTTGTTAAAGCAATCAGTAGAAACCTCAGAGGCTGGTGTGTCTTTCAACATTTTGATGCAGTTCTACAGCTCAGTACTTCACATGTAAAGAACAAAGAGCAGAACCCAAACCAGGTTCTTACTCTGCTCATCTTTACCACAGTGTCCGTGACTATGCCTCAGTTTGTTACAGTATCATCCTTGCATCACAGCAGCATGGACTCCTGCAAGGCAAAAGCCTCCTGTGCGTGCCTGTAGTGTGGTCCACCAAACAGCTGGGGGAGCTGTTGTCGTATACCTGGCTGCTGCTCCTGGAACTGTGTCCTGAAGTGCGGCAGAACGTCTGGGTTGGCAGGGAAACTGAACTCATGAACAGGAGACATTTGGGCTTCCTGGAAGCTAGGTGATCGATGCATCCCACCAGGGGACTGAGGGGGACCCTCATCCTCTTGCTCCCACCGGACGCCATCTACAATTGGCTGAGGCCTGCCCCCTTGCAGGTAGTGGGGGTTTGCCTCTCCTCTCTGATGACCCTCTAATCTGTAGTCCAGAGAAGTTTGGATTTGTGTGGTTGATGTTAGCTGTTGCAGGTAGATGGGAGTAGAGCTGCTCTGGGATTCTAGCTGCAAGGATTGTTCTGGGGGAGGTCTGCTGCTTTGAAGGTTTTGGTTGGACCCAGGTGGTGGCCTGCGGTAGGTGGCAAACAAATTATTTAACAGCACTTTCTCAGGGGAAAGACTGGTGGGCTGTCGCTGGGTGGTTGCATACGCTAGTTCCCTGTATGATGTGCTGGAGGGTGAATTAAACCTGGGGACTCCATAAAGTTTGTCCTCCCCTCTGTGGTCCAGGCTCATACTGTAGCCTGGGTAAAGGATGGGAACCTCGGCTGTAGTTCTTCCTGGAGAGTCCTGCTGGGGCGGAGTGTTATACCAACTCTGACCACCAGAGTAGCTGGCAGGGAACTCAGGTGGGCTGTCACGGGGAAACTGAGGGGGCAGATGATGCTTGGGCATCCTGGGACCTGTTGAGACAGAGAGGATATCGCTGGCCTGGCTTGGTCCATGCCTGGGGCTGCCCTGGTGTGCTGCTGGTACATTAAAAGGTGTCTCGTTGCGAGGGGTCCTCATTCTGGTTGGAGGCTTCTCAAGCTCCAAAATCTCGAAATCCTGTTCTGGCAGTCCTGGTACATTGTCATATTGGGAGGCATTGGAGCCTCGATCAGACACAGGGATGAATCCCGTGGACCGGGGCCGGCGTTGAGCATAAACACTATCATTTGGGCTGGAAGGAGCTGGCGATGTCCCTCGGCTCTGCTCTGTCGCTCGTGCTGCAGCTGCTTTGGCAGCTTCCAGCTTTGTCTCGGAGGGTTTGACCCACCGGGGGCCGATAATTTGGCGGGAACTGGAGACTGCATTGGAGTTGTGGTTAGTGACGGCATGGTTCTGAGGACTCCGGCTATCCACTGTGGTGACCTGGGGTGTTGGGGTGGAGGCTGATGAAGGAGTTGCTCTTCTCTCTGGTGTGTTGGAGGTGGACGGCTTTTGCTGCTCACTCAGAATCTCATTAGATCTCCTGGGGTGGGCATCCCACTTTTCCATCCTGTGGTGGAGTGGCCTCTCCACTGAGTCCCTGCGTGCCCGGCTCGGGGGCCGACCGTCCTGCTGGCGTTCCGGTACAGGACTTGAGTCTCTTGGAGGTGCAGCTGGCTCTGTGTGGCTTTGACCATTGCCTACATGGTTCAACACCAGCGCTGCCACCTCTGGAGGAAGCTGCCCCAGTGGCTTCTTAGGAAACTCTTCCTCCTTACCTGCAACATAGGAACAGTGGACGCACATTATTTCTCCGGCAGGAATAAAAATGAACAGTTATAGTTACATACATTAGTACATAGTGTTGAGTAACATTGGATGAAAAGTCACAACAGGGTCATGAGTTCATGCAACAACACTGCCATAGAGGTAAATGAGGAGTTCCATTCAAGACGACACTTATATTCAAAGCAGGAGACAAAAATTGCATCAGAAATATTTTTTATTAATTTCCAGGCTGAAATAATTCCTGAGTTTCCCTAAATGTGCTGCGGCTTCCAGTGGAGAAAGACCCACTTCTCCCCACCGAGGTTATTTCTTTACAAGCAGCTCCTTATAAAAGAAGTGCCTGAAATCGTAAAGTAATGCGTGCTGCTAGGAACATGTTAGGATGCAGTTAGGGATGCTTGGAGGTGATCATCAGGAGTTAACCAGAAACTCAAATATTTCTTTAAACTGATGTTTGCTGTCGAGGTGAATGCTCACCTTGTGTATCACTTATTTAACTTAAAAGGGCTTAAATTGACTCATTTTAATTTGGCTAAATGATCAAACTTGAATAGTAAATAATATTAAATCAAGAGATAAGAGTTTTATTCTTTTTTTATTATTTAATTAAACCCTTTTACAGAAGATGTTTGCTGAAACTATTACAGCTATATTTTAATGCTTTTAAATTATTTGTCATACTTTTGTTCATCCAGGTTGAGAGATTTTATGTGTATTAAGGTTTTGATTTTTAATATCGTTAATATTTCCTTATAAATACTGAGGTATACAGTGTTAAGCTCTGCCTAAACAGGCATGTGTTGAGTAATTAAGGTATTTTACTCAGCCACTATTACTTATCCATTGTGGTGCCGACCGCTTAACTTTCTGTTCATCATGAGTCTACCTTACTAAAACATGTACCTGCTGCAGTCTAGCTCAGGTGTTGTCATTTTCACCTCAAGCAGTCTGCAAACCTTCCAGCAAACGACTGTTCCAAGATGTGCCTGACAGAGAGCACACAGAAATAAAAAGGCTTTGCTCTCCCCAGTGTCCGTTCAGCTCCGCGTCTCGTTGCCTCAGGTTGATGTTTTTAGCCTGCTGGAAGCTGCAAGTCTGCAAGTTTTACATTCAGTAACATAATCTTGTTTACTTGCTGAAATAAAAATGTTAATGCTGAATTTAGCTGAGCATTGGGCCAAATGGTGGCGTCATCAGGGTGAAGTTAGGGTCTCCATCTTTGATTCCCACTCACTAGAATTACTGCACTAAATACAAGGCATGGCTGTAGAGACAGTAATATGGCAGTAGAAGAAGAGTTAACAGGAAGTACAAATTTAAACTTTGTAAATTTGCAGCAGATATTAATGAGGGTATAGCTTATTAATTTGAAAACAAGTGGTTGTGAGACCAGATTTTAGAGGTTTTCTGACCAGAGCAGCCAGTTAGTTTGTGGGTTGGAAATAATAAAAAGGTTTCTCATAATAACACTATTTTAAAATGGTTAGAGGCAGCGCTTCATTGTGCACTGAAGTCAAGTTAGCAGGGATTTTCTGTAGTGTTGCAACAATAATGAACATCATAGCTCTAAGGAAAATACATAATTAATGTTCTTAATTTGTATTAAAATACATGAAAACGTTTGTTGATGCAAGCATCTCATGAAGGAGTTTCTCATCACTTTCGCCCACATTAGAAGGTCATAATCCTTTGCAATAAGTTGAGCTACTTTCCCTCACTCTACTGTGGTAAAGTTACATTTGCTGTGTCAGCTGGGTCTTGGTTTGCAGGAATATATCAGAACAAAACGAGGGTTATGTTAAAACAGACGTGTTTCAAATGACATGCAATTGTGTAGCCTAAATAGTTGTTTTCCTTTTCAATGCCTTCTTTTATCCACCAGAGGGAGACATTACCAACAATTGAACAATTGTTGCCACTGGGCAGTCAAGGCACCTTCCACATGAGCAGCACAACAGTACAGCTAAGCCAAGTAAGAAAACACAATGTTGAAGGGATAAAGGTTTGTGAATGGGGGGAACCCGAGTGTTGTTGGAAAGACAGGCAACAGACAGGACGAACTGACTGATGGACAGAGACATGGACAAGAAAGACCAGTCAGGATAGCCCACCAGTTACTGTTGTTGGAGGGAATGTGGCCGCCACTCACAGCCACAGTTTTGTTGTTGTTGGCTAACATTGTTTAGGAGGAGAGGAAGAGAAGGCAGATTAATGAGGAGACAAAGCAAGACTGGGAAAAACACTCTACTGCTACTCTAAGACAGCAGGAAAGCCTGTTATAGCTAATGTGTTTGACTGCTGCTGGATTTAACATGTGTGCAATGGTGTTGCAGTACCTGGCGCTGGCAGCTCCAACTTTGCCCTCCGGAGCTCCGTCATGGACGCCTGAAGCTGCTCGATCACAAAGTCGTCCTCAAAGAAGAAATCTTTGGCTAACGTGACCTGCAGAAACTCCACCAGCTCCTCCATGGACAGCTTCATCAGGTGCTCTACAAGCCACATGCAAACATCACATCTGTTTTATTGTCTTTTCACACACCAGCTGCTACCGTTGGGTGTTGTTGGTTGACTCACTCTTGTGCAGTTTGAGGATAGTGTAGGACATGGTAGGCAGCACTCGTTCCCCCTCTAAGATGTAGATGTCCCAGATCCTGAGGGTGAGGGTGAAGGGAGTCTGAACACAAACACAACAAAAGGTTGAAGGATATTTTCCTGTCTGGACTCCATGCTGTCTGATGGTTGGGTTCTAAGAAAGGACAATATTAAGCTGGTGGCAATTCGCCTAGAGTATCAGAACCAATCATTTCTCCTTTTTGTTTTAGAGATCAAACATCCTAATTGGTTTAAATTGGAATGGTCTAGAAAGACTGATCAGTTATTACTGCTGTTGATAATTGTGGTAATATTGTTGATGATTAATTGCCCTTCTGTTCCTGTTAATGAGGCGTCTATAATTTCATTATGAAACTTTAGCAGAGCACCGATCATTATTCAGATAAATGAATAAATCCAAACCTTTACACAAACATTCCAAACTATAATTAAAACAGCATCAGAGCTTTATTAGAAGATCATCTGTGAGCTTAATGAAAAGACAGATTTAATGAGAATAAAGTCATAAAGACACAGCAGGATTACTTAAAGCAGGGACTAAACTTCATCAATGCAGTTAAATGCAGTGTTAGGCAATTATTCACCAATAACACATTGAGTTATTTTATTATATATCTACAGGGGTTGAACAATGAAACTGAAACACCTGGTTTTAGACCACAATAATTTATTAGTATGGTGTAGGGCCTCCTTTTGCAGCCAATACAGCATCAATTCGTCTTGGGAATGACATATACAAGTCCTGCACAGTGGTCAGAGGGATTTTAAGCCATTCTTCTTGCAGGATAGTGGTCAGGTCACTACGTGATACTGGTGGAGGAAAACGTTTCCTGACTCGCTCCTCCAAAACACCCCAAAGTGGCTCAATAATATTTAGATCTGGTGACTGTGCAGGCCATGGGAGATGTTCAACTTCACTTTCATGTTCATCAAACCAATCTTTCACCAGTCTTGCTGTGTGTATTGGTGCATTGTCATCCTGATACACGGCACCGCCTTCAGGATACAATGTTTGAACCATTGGATGCACATGGTCCTCAAGAATGGTTCGGTAGTCCTTGGCAGTGACGCGCCCATCTAGCACAAGTATTGGGCCAAGGGAATGCCATGATATGGCAGCCCAAACCATCACTGATCCACCCACATGCTTCACTCTGGGCATGCAACAGTCTGGGTGGTACGCTTCTTTGGGGCTTCTCCACACCGTAACTCTCCAGGATGTGGGGAAAACAGTAAAGGTGGACTCATCAGAGAACAATACATGTTTCACATTGTCCACAGCCCAAGATTTGTGCTCCTTGCATCATTGAAACTGACGATTGGCATTGGCATGAGTGACCAAAGGTTTGGCTATAGCAGCCCGGCCGTGTATATTGACCCTGTGGAGCTCCTGATGGACAGTTCTGGTGGAAACAGGAGAGTTGAGGTGCACATTTAATTCTGCCGTGATTTGGGCAGCCGTGGTTTTATGTTTTTTGGATACAATCCAGGTTAGCACCCGAACATCCCTTTCAGACAGCTTCCTCTTGCATCCACAGTTAATCCTGTTGGATGTGGTTGGTCCTTCTTGGTGGTATGCTGACATTACCCTGGATACCGTGGCTCTTGATACATCACAAAGACTTGCTGTCTTGGTCACAGATGCGACAGCAATACGTGCCAGCAAGACGTAAACTCTGGTATGTCACCCATAATGTTGTGTGCATTTCAATATTTTGAACAAAACTGTGCTCTTACCCTGCTAATTGAACCTTCACACTCTGCTCTTACTGGTGCAATGTGCAATCAATGAAGACTGGCTACCAGGCTGGTCCAATTTAGCCATGAAACCTCCCACACTAAAATGACAGGTGTTTCAGTTTCATTGTCCAACCCCTGTATGTTTTATATATTTTTTATGATTTAGTATTGGCTGATAAATTCAATCTATACGGCCTTTCACGGTCCTGGTTAAAACCAGTAAATTTAACCTCAGATGAATTATTGGAACATGAAATATTGCCGTTATTTCTGTTGTTAAAAAGAGCTTTTAGAACCACCATCACAGTCGCTGTAGCGGAGCTTCAGTTCATGGAGGCTTGTAGATGTTCACATACAGAGAGTTTAAGGTGGAGCATATCAGACGGAGGTCAGTATTTGACCTGCAGTAAATAGCAGTGTCTGTCTGGAGATTCAGATCTTCTCAGGCATTTAGCTTGGAAGCAACTCAGAGCAGAGACACTCAGGAGCAATTTCTTACCATCTTAACCCTTTACTGCCGAGCAGATGCTCATTCAACAGATATTAATTTAGGTTTTTAGTATAGCGTAATTATGCATAATTGGTACTACTGCTAGAGGGTGAAAAAGTATTTCCAATATGATCTTTGATACGGTAATGCTCAATATTGTTCATTCCTGACAGATTTAAAATAATTTTCATTTTAACAGAGAGGTCTGTTTCTGAATATTAAGGCAGAGCAGCTTATGCATGTTTCCACTGGTGTTCCTATGAGCTGCAAGTCTTTGAGGCTGGAAGGTCTCCTTGCCATCCCCCTAATCTTTAGCTCCCTCCTGTTGACAGTCTGAAGGGTTAAGCTGTAGTTGAAATAAATGCTTTAAAGCATTTTGTCTTGTTGTGTTGGTGTGATGCAGAAGGATCTGAAGCTGGAGCAGGTAACTGATGTTAAGGTTTAAAAGGTTATGCACTACAATCTTTTAGTCTAATTAACGTTTTAGTGAGAGCAGTTTTCTCTGGCTATATGGAGCAGAACCGCTCCCACCTTTCCTGTCGTGGTCCTCGTCATTTCTTTTGTTTACAAGGAAGAAGGTTGTCTGTGTGGACACAGCAGTGATACTCATTGCTGTTTTTTTCAAGGTAGAGTTCAGAGAAGGGAAGATCCTGCACACACTTAACCTTGAATCATTTTAACATGCAATGTTGTGGTCACTGGTTCCATCAGGCAAACACATCCTGATGATTGAATACTCTCTGAAATAGGAAGTGGGTCTAAGTTTCTGACCAATCACAAGTAGTGACATGTTCAATAGCCCCAAATGGCATTGAAGAAATATCATGATGAGCATCATTAAAGTGAACCTCAACATGATGATCTTCATTTCATTCTCACTGATCTGTCAGCAGATATCATCTTCCTTACCCTGGTCATCCAGAGTTTGGCTATAAATGTAGGAGGTTTGGAGGCTTTATGTGTCTGTTTAGAAGAAAGCTTCACAATCCAACCTTGAGGTCAACTCATTCTTGATTTACCAACATTTCTTATGAAATATAACTTCAGGTTTAAAATTAATTTATCTACAAGTTCCAGGGACTAGTTGTGCTCCTAACTATGGAAACATGTATGTTGATGAATATAAATGTATCGATTATCAAATGGTTCAGATTTGTTGATGGTATTTTTTGGAAATAGTGAATAATTACTGGATTTTGGTTTCCTCTCTTCATAGCTTCTGGAAGCCTATGAATTCACTCTGATTTACTTAAATGTTTGAGTTCATTCAGCCACCATCAGGTCAATTTATAGACAGACCTGCCTCCCCTCTGTAATGGTGCTGTGCATAATGTAACATTAGTAAAACTAAATATTTTTATCCCCATTAAGGCCAAAAATAGCTGGTAAAAGTGTTATCAGTTGTGCATCCATGTGATATATAGGATTCGACGTGATTGGTCAGAAACTTAGAACCACTTCCTGTTTCAGAGAGTGTTCAAACGATGCATATGAACATTTGACCTTTTCTAGCTCCTTCTTCTTCTGTGGACCTTTTCCAGTTATAGATGTGATGCTTTTTCTTGAAAGCATTAGCAAGCTAATTTTTATAGATATATTGTTTATGGTTGGTATTGAAAACACAGCTAAGTGTTAACAGCTGTTTCATGACAATGATTTATCTACTTCAGTCTCAACTAGCTGTAAACTTTTACAACTATGTTAGGAAATATCTTTATTGTAGGCAGAGAAACTCAGTTGTGGTTTAAATCCTCTCATCAATGGTATGACTGTCCTTTAAGCCAGTCTCTTTCCAACATAAAGCTTCTGTAATACTTGGTTAAATGTCCCTCGGTAAGTTAGACTAATCTTTACGCTGCTTCCTAACCATTTCTAACAAGAGTGGCTGTGGTTCAACTTGTTAAGGAACATTTAACCAAATATTAGCAGGGATGTGGATTAGAGATTAGAATGTGCTTGATTTTTCTCTGTCGCTTCTTGGCATTGAATCTTACACCACTGGAAAGCCTGTTTGCCCATGAAATGTTTCCAAATCCTCTCTGCCAAGCAGGTTTTGGTGGGAACAAAGATCTTTTTCATGGGAGCAACTCTGCTGCTAAACACACAAATCTCAAACAGGCTTTCCAGTGTAGCTTCACTGCCACGAAGCAGAAATGATCAGCCAAACTTCTTTAGGTTTTGTGCTATGTGTTAGAAGAAGATCCTGGAGCCTCAGACTGTAATAAACACATCTCTGTTCTAGAAGCTGGATGTACTCACTCTGTCCAGGAAGCACTGGAAGAACCACTTCATGGTGTACAGGCTGGTAAATACCTCTTCGTTGTCCTGCAGCAATAGAAAACATTCGTCAGAGCATCTCTTTCTAATAAGTATTTGGTTGCCATGGCAATGCTGTGTCTCACCAGATGCTGCTTCAGTTTGGGCATCGTCTTCTTGAGGATCCGGTCGTGGTGTTCCTGGAAACGCATCAACTTTGGGAAACCGGGGATGAAAAACCCTGAAGGTACAGATGGAGCAGAGCATCCACTCAACTGTTCAATTTTTACAGATGCATAAAACATAAATGGTGATGTTTCTCCAACATGGATGAACTAGAAGGTGTCAGTGCTGTAAACTGCAGACACCACAATAAATTAGCTGCATTTATTTAAAGTTATGCAGCTGAAGTCAGTTTAACTGCTTCCACTCCTGCTGTCTGTAGTTTATGAATTCATTAGCAGCAGATATTTTCAATTATTGTCAACTTCTGCAGTGTCCCTGTGCCACATTATGACTGTCTGTAAGTTCACTAAAAAAGAACCAGAGTTTTTACCGTGCATGGCGTGCTTCTGCCCCGACAGCAGCTTGACCAGAGCCCAGAAGGCGTCCTCCTCGTTCATGTAGATCAGCAGCAGAGCTGTGATCTGACTCATGCCCTGGCAGTATCCAACCTCCTGCAAAACAGTATTTTTACTGGAAAGTAAACTTCTGATTAAAAGGGGAAAAAGTTTGTGTCTAAATGGCACAGAGATCAAGGTTTGTTTTATTGGTTGAGCACCTAAAATATATTTATAGGTTAAAAAAAGCTGGGAAACACAGACACCAAACTAAGTCATTATCCTTGATAATATCATGAAGTGCAGAAAGAAAAATGCTGAGATGTTTGCGTGAAGGACTCACCGTGTTGTACATGGAGTAGGCTGTGAGGACATGGAAGAGCGCCTGCTGCCTGGAAACCCAAAACGGCACCGTTAATACAAACTGCAAATATCTTCAGACAAACGTGGCAGAACTTGGACCTACATCACGAAAAGAACACAATAGTCTGAAGATGTTTGGTTAGTTTCCCCCTTTGGTGCAAATGTGAAGACAACAATCACACTAGGATGCGGGGCAAAAAGAAGTACTGATCCGGTTCCAAATGAACTGCAGAGCGGGTTGTTTATGGTGTTAATGTGATCCGACAGGTGCGTTGCATTATGGGATGCTGTAGAGTTTAATTTGGTTAAATCTGCCCCTCGTTAAACAGTTCCTACTTTTTTTTTTTTTAGATTGTCTAGGCATTAAATATTGTGTTGGGTTATTACTGGTGACTAGAGCTGCAGAGTATTATTGAATCATTCTACATCAGTCTGGTAGGATATTACATCATCTGTCATTAGGATGTTTCTTCTACTTCGTCCAAAAGGTCGGATAAACAGAGCAGGAATTCATGACAGGTAATGTTAACCACTGAATACTGATTCTGTTCACCTCAGCTGGCAGGAAGTAAGACAGGATCTTCTAAACAGCATTAATTATCACTTGATTTCTGCAGCAGAGCTCAAATTGATGTAAAGTCACATTTAGGTGCTTACTTGATATCATAGCGATGCATGAACATGATGTGGTCCCTGTAGGTTCTGTTCACATCCAGATCGATCTGTCGGATGTCGGGGGACAGAGCTCTGGCTCGGGCTTTCAAGTTCTGCACAGCAGAGGAATAAAAAAAAAAAAAACCTAATTTAAAGCTGAAGGTTAAATCCTGCAACCCTGGACTGCCTGTATGTATTTGCCTTAAACCAGCCAGGCTGTAGAGGTCTTCTTCATGCCTCAGGGTCAATAAGTAGCAACCAAGCCAACATGGAGGTTTGAAGTGGACCCTCAGCCGATGATTAAAAAGCCCTAAAAATGTCCTGAAAGACGCGCTTTGTGTCTCCCACAGTGCCTGGATGTGAGACATGAGTTTATTACTCCCACACTGAAGTCAGAAACAAAAAGAAGGCGTTCATGAAGCCGATGCTGGATTCGAGTCACAGACAGAAACAGACTCAGTAAAGTCAACAGCTCTTAACTCTGTTTTACCCCGAACATTTACTCAAAGCTTAAAGAAATAAAAAGCAACACGTCACACTTTCTAATTACACCAATAAATTAAGCGGAGTTAAAATGATTCGTGCATTTCTATTCAGTCTCCTGAGTCAGAACTCTGTAGAACCACCACTGAGCTCAGGTCCAGCTGCAGGTCTGTTGGTGTTTGTCTCTACCAGCTTTGAACATCTTCAGGCATTTCTGATCATTCTTTGCAAAAGAGCTTAAGCTCAGTCTTAACTAGATGGAGAACATCTGTGAACATCAGTGTTCAAAACCAAAAGGGTTTCTGGTGGACTTAGGTCTGGACTTTGACTAGGCCATTCCAACACATGAATATTATTTGAGTAGTCTCTCTGGGTGTATTTTTAAGCTGGTTTTCCTGCTGGAAGGAGAACCTCCACCCCGTCTCCAGTCATCTGCAGCCTCTAACAGGTTTTCTTCCAGGTTCATCCTAGACTGGGTTCCATTCAGATTTCCAGATCCTGCTGAAGAAAAGCATCTCCTCAGCATGATGCTGCCACCACCATGTTTCATGGTAAGAATAATGCATGGTGTTTGGTTTCCACCACACATTCATCTAGGTCAGCAACTTCAGTTTGGTCTCATCAGGCCGAAACACCTTCTTCCACCTTTGCTTGAGGCAAACCATAAACAAGACTTCTTATTGCTTTATAACTTCAGGTCCTGTGGACAGATTCTTCTACCTAAGCTGTGGATCTCCTGGTCCAGCCTGTCAGTTTAGGTGGACGTCCATGTCTTGATAGATCTGCAGGTAGTCCATCCTCTCTCCGTGTTCAGATGAAGTATTGAACGGAGCTCTGTGAGATGTCTCAGGGATATTGTTTTAGAACCTAACCGTGCTTTAAACTGAACCAGAACTTTTTCTCTAACAAACAGAAACAGAACATCTGCAGTTAGACTCAAATTAAATTACACACAGCTGGACTCTGAAGGCTGCTGGTTGGGCCATACTTATAACATCTTCAATCCATGTGTTGTTTTCTTCACAGTCATTTTCTACTTTATGTTTGGGAGTCAAATAAAATCGTATTAAAATCTAATGAAGTTTGTGGTAAAACTTGTTTCTCCTTTAGACCAGATTCATCTGCTTCATAAAAGCTGCTTCGTGTATTTTTTGTGGCCAAACTCTTTACATCTCCACCCGAGCAGCAATGAATCGGATCTCACAGACCAAACGTTCTAATGAGTCAGATTTAGAACAGGGTGATGAACATTGCAGCGCTGCACAGTCTAGCCTCCAAGCAGACATCAGTATCACGATGCCGTACCTCATAGAAGTCTTTCTTGTCCTCTTTTATTTTGGGAATGTCGAGCAGTAAGCACCACACCTCCCCTCGGAGCTGCAGAGGAACACCTTTATAGATCCTCCGGACCAGCTGGAAGGAAGAACAAGAAGCTGCTGTCAAAGGAAAGATCTTCAAAGAGAGCTCAGACTCCAGCTTCACACCGTTTACACTGCAGTGAGAAATAAATATATCCTGCACCAATAAGCAACTTGAACAAATCTGATGAAACATGGGCTATAAATCAAATCCGATCTCACCAGAACCAACTTATCTTCAGAACTTTGATTTTATTATTTGTAAAATATTCATTCCTGATCCAAAGTCCTGAAAGAATTAAACAAATACTGTTTCTCTAATAAGTTCTAAAGAGGGCAGTGATCCAACTGCACTTTGTGACAAAATATTTCCTCTCTCATGAGCTTCACAGTTAGCTGAAAGAAGTCCACAAACATGCGACTGATGTTGACCTAGCTTATATGACTTGTTGCATCTGAGAGGTTCCAGAAACATCAGCAGACCAGCGGATGGTCAGCTCTCACGTGGGCGAAGCTGCTCGATGATCTAATCGCTCAGGTTGGATTTTAATAGCAGGTTGTTTTTCAGGAAGCAGCCACCATAGTCCACCCCAGGCTGACAGATGCTTCAGCTCTATACGGTTTGCTGCAGCAACATCTTTTGATGGGTAAATGAACAGGTTAGTGTAATGTGAAAATCGCATCACTTCCTGCAGACCACAGAGAGGTAAAGAGAGCATCTGGCAGCTGTCAGGAATGCTAATAGAACACAGAGAGCTTCCCTCAGCATGTCTGCTCTGCTGAATGTACTCTGCTTGCTCTCTGAGCAAGAAGCTCAGGGCTCTGGAAGGTGAACCTCCACCATCTGGCTAGAGGAACTCCAACAGAGACTGTGGCCCCTGCATGCAGAACACCTAAGAGAGTCAGAGCTCGAAAGAGGTGGAAAATGAAGTTTTAAAACCTAAACTGCTGGAGCAGCAGTGAGTTGAGTTAATGATGAACCGCAGCTGGCCGGAACCATTATCCAGCAGGTATAGGAGGTCTTCAGACTGTAAATGAGTTTCTGCACAGATGAATGACAGCAGGCAGAAAGGAAAGAGACAGTGGAGTTGAGCATCGTGAGGATGAGAGAAGCTCCACCTGACCATTTAAGGTGGTGTCGCTGCTATCGCTACGTTTGGTCTAATTAATTCAGAGAACATCGCAGCAGCTTTTAGAGGAGAAGTTGGTCAAAGTGCTGGTTCATTTCTGTCCTGTAAACATCTCTACACATTTGAATCAGCTTCTCAGATGTAATGTGCTTCACATAATTAGGATCAGTTTTCCGGACGACTCCGACCCCTCCTGGCTGTTACAGCTGCAGGTCGCTCTGTGCTCACCTCTTATTTAATGTCGAAGCTCAAGCAGATTTGCTGAATCGGTCTGAGAACAACAGATAAATCACTGATTTACAGTGACTTTGTGAAGATGAGTGAGAAGGTGATGTCTGCTCTGATGTATGAGCTGCTGCATGTTTTCATGCTAAAAAGGGTGGAGGATTGAGAATCTCAGGAATAATGACACTCAGCTCTCTGTCTATGAGGAGTTTCTTGCCTCCTGCTTCTGCATTTAGGAGTCACTAGTTAATTAGGTCCTGATGAGCGATCCAATCACAGCGGCTCATCCTTTGGGTTTGTCAATTTACATCAAAACTGCTCTTCTTGCTTCTGTTTGAAAGGATTTAGCTTCATGTTTGTGTTTATTATATTTGAAAAGAAGGTAAAGGGATGCCAAGGGACAGAGCATCTTTTTATTGCACTAAACCTTTGAAATCTCCTACGATCTACAGCATTAATAGCTGCTTAGAAAGGTCATATTGCTGCATGTAAAGTGGGTTTATTGTGTGTTTGCATTAAACAGCTGTAGGTGTCTCTGCTAGGTGCTGAATCATGTTGAGACCACAGTTCTCTTTAATAGGAGTTTTTTTCTGTTAAATTTGGAATAAACGCTTCTGGTCTTTATGTTGCAAACAGCTGCTGGTTTCTATGTTTTACCAATAAAGCTAATTTACAGGGAGCGAACCGACATGCATGAGTAGAACTTGACCAGAAAAGGCCTTAAACCCAAACTGAGTGAATCACCTTGTCACTGTTCTTGTATTTCTCCCAGCTCTTCAGCATCTTCAGCCACTTGGTGGTTCTCTCCACCTCCAGGTGTTTTTGCTGTAGAAGACAAGTGAGATGTGAAGAAGATCATCTGCAGCAGTTTTTCTGACATAAAGAAACAACTTTGAGGAGAACAGCAGGTGATGAGAAGCACTACAGTGTTTTTTCTTTCTGTCCACAAACCATCAGATGTTTTAAATCTGTTCCATTCATTTTTCTGTCAAAATAAAATAAAACCGGTTTCTAGTTTAATTATTAATTAGTTCTTGTGTCTATTTTCATTTATAATCACTAAACAAATGTGAAGAACTGAAAAAGCTCAAGCAGCTGAAAGCATCACCGACCTTCTCCTCCAGTGAGTCGTATGATGGGAGTTCATTCTCACTGTGGGCAACAAACAGAAATTAATAACCAGCAGTTGAACTTTTTGGACTCATCATAAGTTAAAGTTTAGTCAAAGCTCCGCCACTATGATAAATAACCCATCTAAAATCCTTCACTTGGACCTGCTCTATCCAGCGACATTAACTGAATGTTATCAGAGGGAGGGAACATCACACATGTGAGGTCCAGACAAACAGGAAATAACTGTTTGGACCTTTAATCTGGGCTCGGTTTATCTATGTGCTGCAACAGTCAGTCAGCAGAGAGTTTTCCTTCCAGATAAAGTCAGTAAACATTCTGGTTTCATCTCAGTAGCTCCTCTTCTGAGCGCTCCACCTGACATTCAGCTCAACAGAGAAGGAAAGTTTTAAAAGAAAATTAAACATCACATAAAAGGATATTTTAAACAGAAATGTCAGGCCTCTGAAAACTACGTTCATTTCTGAGTATTCCAAACTGGGTCTGGGCTCCTTTTGCATGAATTACCATATCGGTATCCTTAGGTGGAATGGAAGCCCAGGTTGCTTTAATGGCAACCTTTAGGTCATCTATTGTTGGTTCTGGTGTCTCTCTAGGGGGTTCTGGTCAGCCCAGTTTGCTGGCCAATCAAGCACAACACCATGGTCAATGGACCAGCTATTGGTACCTTTGGCAGTGTGGGTCGGTACCAAGTCGTATCCAAGCTTGTCAGCAGAACAAAGCATGAAGCGCTCTAAAATATATTTGGGTTCAGGAGTGGCCTGACCCGAGGACTACAAGATCTGTAGGCCATGTGTAGGATCCATCTCTGTAGTGGCTTTAGACGCCTTGAATGGATTTTGTTTAACAATCCTTTCAAGGCTACAGTTGTACCTCTTGCTGGTGCACCTTTTTCCTTCCACTCAACCTTCTATGAATTTGCTTGAACACATCACTATGTGAACAACCAGCTTCTTTAGCAATGGCCTTTAGGGGCTTACCCTCCTTGTGGAGGGTGTCAATGACTGATCTGTCCAGTCAGCAGTCTTCCTCATGATTGTGTCTCTGACTAACCCAGACTGAGAGAACATGTAGAGTACAGGTGTCAGACTCCAGTCCTCAGGGGCCAGTGTCCTGCTACTTTTAGACGCGTCTCTGTTTCAACACACCTGAATCAACTAATTGGATCATTGGCAGAACTTTTTAGAACTTGACTGCCTACTGAGGAAGTAATTCAACCATTTGATTCAGGTGTCCTGGACCAGGGAGACATCTGAAACTCGCAGGAAACCAGCCCTCGAGGACAGATTTAGGGGTTCAGGAAACGTTTGCAGGTGCTTGGAGATAATTAGCTGATTAGGGAGTGGCACCATGAGTTTCTAATATTTTCACAATATTCTTTGTTTGATTGCTTTAGTTGTACCTGTATATCCATGTGTATTTAAATAAATATTGTTCTATTGAAAAGTGAATTTATTTCTGTAATCTGACTCATGTTCATTCATTACACACTTAGTCACATTTTTGGAGTTTGATTATTTCTACACTTAATGGAAACCCACATTCAGTTTCTTCAAAGATTATATTACATCAGACCAATAAACAATTAATAAAACAGAAATGTTGGCCAACTTCACAGTATGTCCAGGTACTGTACAGTATACTGACATAATTATATTTCCACGGTTCCTTCTCCTATAATTCCCCCAAAACTAGGAACTGATCCTGAAAATAAGACTATTTGGATCATTTACCAGATGTATCCAAAATGAGGAAATGAAGTTAATTCCATGCTTTTCATATTAGATGCATCTATTTATTCAGTAAATTCCAGTTTTATTTTGTACAGTCTGATAAAACACTGTGAAAAGTGAAGCACCTTTAACACATAAAACCCATCTTTGAAGAAGCCTTTAGGGGAGAAAATGTAGTTTTTCTGTGCAGCTTCTTCAGCCATAAAGTAAACATCAACCTGGACTGTTTGGCCACCAGCTGGTCCCGTCCTCCTGCACTGCCAGCATTCCCCACCTCAATACACTCCTGTCCCTGTCTGAAACTGTCATATCACCCAGAAGTTTGTTCTTCTTTTCTTCTAACCACCCTCTCATGTCTGTGTCCGTCTCCTACCGCCTACAGCAAGGTCTGGATCGCAGCACTCTGTCCAAACACTGATGCACTATGATTATGGCTAACCAGAATGTTTCCTGCCTGCATGCGCCAGCCTATTTATAAAACACCAACACTGTGCTGTTTATGAAGAGCCAAAGCCACAGACACTTTCTCCCCTCAGCTGTCTGGACTCTGCTGCTGTGGACCACATTAACTCAAACACAGCGGGGGTGTACGTCTGTAGGAGCTTACTGGACAAATCCAAAGCGGTCGATGACTTTGTACAGGTGGAAGTTGGTGTCCTCCCAAGGCTCCACTGTGGCCTCTTTTCCCTGGAAAACAGAAAAGAAAACCAAACAGCATCAAGAACTGGAAACATGTTTCAATCTTTGCTAGTTTCTCAGGTTTAACATTTCATAACTGAATAATTCAGTGTGGATTGCTTTTAATGTTAATTTTTCTGGACCAATGAGGAGAAATCACTACCATCATTGATGAAATTACCTTTAAAGTTTTATTCTCAACCTTTAAGGCATTTTAGTTTGGTGAAACCACATGTTCAACTTGAAAGGTTAGTCATCCTCTGCCTTAATGATGATAGTGGTACCAGTAATGATGATGATTTGGAAAAGGTGTTGAACATGCTAATATTTATTAAATACTTTGTACCAAAAGCATCTTTATGTAATTACAACTTCAAGACGTCTCTCGAATGGAGAAACATCACATTGATTTCTCAGGTGTGATTTTGACCCAGACAACAGGGCTCTGGGGAACCTTCCTCTGCACTCTGATCTTCAATTCTTTCCATAGATAATAGGTTAAAACTGGACATGCTGTTTCCAGGTCTTTCTGAAGGTTTCTGTGAGTTCTCCTTGTCTCTTGGCAACTCCTTTGACTTTTCTGTCAAAAGCCTTACAGAGGGACCTTGCCATGGCTGCTTTATGGTCAAAGGATGTTCTTTCTACCACTGGATTATGGCCCCAGTGGTGCTCAGAAACAAAACTGGAATCATTGCCATTAGTAAAACCTTTTGACTATGCACCAGAGCTTGTACATGAGGCTGAGTGGTACCAGCTGGATATAGCTGGACTAAAAAACCCCAGAAGGTCTTTAGTTTTTAGAAGGTTCAAACATGCAGTGCTACATCTTGGACACTTGGGTAAAAAGAGGGTCAGAGTTCTGTCAACTAATCACCACCTGGTGACGAGTTGAATCCAGTGGCTAGATAGAAACCCAAATGAGTAGTGAGAGTGAACAGGAAGCATGTTAGACCAGAACTCAAACAAATTATCTAAGGAAGAGTTCCCTTTGGTTACTGCCCCCTTTTTAGATATGATTAATCTATCCTTAGTAGATAGACAGCATTCATTTGGCCTACTACAATAACATAAAAGACCTTGGTCTCATCTTTGACCTGGACATGTAATTTAAATCCCTAATAAACTGGTGTTATATAGTCAGTCAGTCATTTTCTACCGCTTATTCCATAGTGGGTCGCAGGGGAGCTGGTGCCTATCTCCAGCAGTCTATGGGCGAGAGGCGGGGTTCACCCTGGACAGGTCGCCAGTCCATCACAGGGCAACACACAAACAACCAAGCACACACTCATTCATACACCTAAGGGCAGTTTAGAGTTACCAATTAACCTAACAGGCATGTCTTTGGACTGTGGGAGGAAGCCGGAGGACCCGGTGAGAACCCACGCGTGCACTGTGGAACCAGCTCCCAGTTTTAGTCCGTGAGGCAGACACCCTGTCTACTTTTAAGGCTAGGCTTAAAACTTTCCTTTTTGATAAAGCTTATAGTTAGAGTGGCTTAGTTTATCCTGAGTTATCTCTGTAGTTATGCTGCTATAGGTTTAGGCTGCTGGAGGACATAACTACTTTTCCTCTCTGTGTTACTTTCCCCTACTACTCTCCTATTACGTATTAATTATCTGCAGTTATTTCTACTATTAACTTTATGTTCTCTCTCTGTGTTTTTTTTTTTCTCACTTATGGTGTCACACCACCTGGTGGCGGCCATTGGCTAACCTGCTGCTGTCAATAACTTCATGTTCTCTTTCCATCGATGATACAGTGCATGCTCATTCAGGAGGAGGGATTGCTGCACAGACAGCCGATGCATCGTCTGGGTTTCCTTAAATAGAAAACTTTTTACTAATTGGAATAATAAACTTAACTTGTTTGCATTGTTTTATAACCAAGATTGAATTCAAATGTAAGTTATTCATTTTTAATCTGTCTGTATGATTGTAAAAGGTTTTAGGCAAAAAAAAGTACCCTTTTTTGAACTTGCACTACATGAATAAACCGAAAGATTTTCTGGACACATCCCGAAGTCATGAAATCAACCGAAATCTATAAATAATGAACTAAGTGCAAATTATGCCATTACCAAGGTGCTCCACAAGACATATCTCATGATTGCAAAAATCAATGACCTTCCGCAAGACATTTTAACAAAAAAAAACATACTGATGGTGTTGGTAGCAGAAAAATTACTTAAGGTTCCTGGACGGCTACGGCATGATAAACATCATACTACAAGAGGTCCAATCCTTTGGACCTACCATCCCCCAACTTCAAGATGCATCTATTCTCCAGCACACCAGTGGACCAGCTAATCACCTGACATAAATCCTCCAGAAAATCTTTGGAAAGCTCAAGAGTTCATATCCTGAAGGTCCTGACAGTCCCTTTTAAGTAGGCTGTGAATGTAATTGTGTGTCAGGATGAACACTGTACTATACTATGTCATACTCAGCCTCATACTATAGTATTTTATGATGAACATCACATTATACTGTGTCATGATGAGATAATGAATGTCACACTTATGATTATGAGTTATCAGAACATTTAATTTCTCTTTGGAATTAATAAAGTATTTTTCAGACTGAACTGAATATGAGGCCATGCTGAACATCATACGTCAATGTGTGTATTAATAAACAGAATTGAATACCATCCTATGAGACCAGTTGAGGTCATGACGAAGTCACAATAAACATGCAATTGTATGTCTTATAGTGAATATAATACCAAATGAGGTTATGATGAACTTCATATTCTAGAATGTGCCATGATAAACGGCACACTACATTGCATGGTTTAAATAGTCATAGTTACTGTCATACTATGAGTCACACTAACCAAATGGAAGTAATGCTATGTCATGTTATATTAAGTGGCCATAAAAACATATACTGTGTAAAATTACAAACATCACACTATGGGAAATTAAAAACATCATACTTTACTATGTGGCCTTAAAAAAGTGATTCTATACTATTTGGTCTTACAAACATCATATGATTTTATGTGGCCTCAAAAACGTCATACTATAGGGGTTGGACAATGAAACTGCAACACCTGTCATTTTAGTGTGGGAGGTTTCATGGCCCCTCCTTGAACCGTCACCTTAACGTGGTGGAGGGGTTTGAGTGCTCAAATGATCCTAGAAGCTATGTTGTCTGGGGCCTAAATGCCCCTGGTAGGGTCTCCCATGGCAAACAGGTTCTAGGTGATGGGTCAGACAAAGAATGGTTCAAGAACCACTCATGAAAAACAATATCGAGGCACGTGACGTCGCCCGGTACGGCGGAGCCGGGGTCCCACCCTGGAGCCAGGCCTGGGGTCGGGACTCGTCGGAGAGCGCCTGGTGGCCGGGTTGCTCCTCGCGGGACCCGGCCGGGCCAAGCCCGAACGAGAGACGCGAGGCCATCCCTCAGTGGGCCCACCACCTGCAGGGGGAACCGTGAGGGACCGGTGCAAAGAGGATTGGGTGGCGGACGAAGGTGGAGACCTCAACGGCCCGATCCCCGGATGCTTAGGCTGGCTCTAGGGATGTGGAATGTCACCTCGCTGGGGGGGAAGGAGCCTGAGCTTGTGCGGGAGGTCGAGAGATATCGACTAGAAATAGTCGGGCTCGCCTCCACGCACAGCGTGGGCTCTGGAATCCATCTCCTTGAGAGGGGTTGGACTCTCTTCTACTCTGGAGTGGCCCACGGGGAGAGGCGGCGGGCTGGTGTGGGTTTGCTTGTTGCCCCCCAGCTCAGCCGTCTCGTGTTGGGGTTTACCCCAGTGGATGAGAGGGTTGTATCCCTGTGCCTTCGGGTTGGGGAGAGGTCTCTGACTATCATTTCAGCCTACCGGCCGAGTGGTAGTGCAGAGTACCCGGCCTTCTTGGCGTCCCTGTCGGGGGTGCTGGATAGTGCCCCTCCTGGGGTCTCCATTATTCTGCTGGGGGACTTCAACGCCCACGTGGGGAACGACAGTGACACCTGGAGAGGCGTGATCGGGAGGAATGGCCTCCCCGATCTGAATCCGAGTGGTGTTTTGTTATTGGACTTCTGTGCTAGTCACGGATTGTCCATAACGAACACCATGTTCAAACATAAGGGTGTCCATCAGTGCACTTGGCACCAGGACACCCTAGGCAGGAGGTCGATGATCGACTTTGTTGTCGTATCATCAGACATGTTTTGGATACTCGGGTGAAGAGAGGGGCTGAGCTGTCCCCTGATCATCACCTGGTGGTGAGTTGGATCCGCTGGAGAAGGAGAAAGCCGGACAGACTCGGCAGGCCCAAGCGCATAGTGAGGGTCTGCTGGGAACGCCTGGCGGAGCCCTCGGCCAGGGATGTATTCAACTCCCACCTCAGGGAGAGCTTCGACCAGATCCCGGGGGATGTTGGAGACATAGAGTCCGAGTGGACCATGTTCTCTGCATCTATTGTCGATGCTGCTGCCCATAGCTGCGGCCGTAAGGTCTGCGGTGCCTGTCGTGGCGGCAATCCCAGAACCCGGTGGTGGACACCGGCAGTAAGGGATGCAGTTAAGCTGAAGAAGGAGTCCTATCGGCTGTGGTTGGCTTGTGGGACTCCTGAGGCGGCTGACGGGTACCGTGAGGCCAAGCGTGCTGCGGCCCGGGCTGTGGCAGAGGCAGAAACTCGGGCCTGGGAAGAGTTCGGTGAGGCCATGGAGAAGGACTACAGGTTGGCCTCGAAGCGATTCTGGCAAACCGTCCGGCGCCTCAGGAGGGGGAAGCAGTGCTTTGCCAACACTGTTTATAGTGGGGGCGGGAGACTGCTGACCTCGACTGAGGACATTATCGGGCGGTGGAAGGAGTACTTCGAGGATCTCCTCAATCCTGCCATCACGCATTCCGTGGTGGAAACAGAGGCTGGGGACTTGGGGTTGGACTCTTTCATCACCCAGGCTGAAGTCACCGAGGTGGTTAAAAAGCTCCGCGGTGGCAAGGCTTCGGGGGTGGATGAGATCCGCCCTGAGTACCTCAAGTGTCTGGATGTTGTAGGGCTGTCATGGTTGACACGCCTCTTCAACATTGCGTGGCGGTCGGGGACTGTGCCTCTGGACTGGCAGACTGGGGTGGTGGTCCCCCTTCATAAGAAGGGGGACCGGAGGGTGTGTTCCAACTACAGGGGATCACACTCCTCAGCCTCCCTGGTAAGGCCTACGCCAGGGTATTGGAGAGGAGAGTCCGACCGATAGTCGAACCTCGGCTTCAGGAGGAACAGTGTGGTTTTCGTCCCAGCCGAGGAACACTGGACCAGCTCTATTCCCTCTACAGGGTACTTGAGGGTTCATGGGAGTTTGCCCAACCGGTTCACATGTGTTTTGTGGACCTGGAGAAGGCATTCGACTGTGTCCCTCGTGATGCCCTGTGGGGGGTGCTCCAGGAGTATGGAATCAGGGGCCCTTTATTAGGGGCCATCCGGTCCCTGTACGAGTGGAGCAGGAGTTTGGTCCGCATTGCCGGCACTAAGTCGGACCTGTTCCCAGTGCATGTTGGACTCCGGCAGGGCTGCCCTTTGTCGCCGGTCCTGTTCATAACTTTTATGGACAGGATTTCTAGACGCAGCCAAGGGCCGGAGGGGGTCTGGTTTGGGGACCAGTGGATTTCGTCTCTTCTTTTTGCGGATGACGTGGTCCTGCTGGCCCCCTCTAGCCAAGACCTACAGCATGCGCTGTGGCGGTTCGCAGCCGAGTGTGAAGCGGCTGGGATGAGGATCAGCTCCTCCAAGTCCTAGGCCATGGTACTTGACCAGAAAATGGTGGCTTGTCCTCTTCAGGTTGGAGGGGAGTTCCTGCCTCAAGTGGAGGAGTTTAAGTATCTCGGGGTCTTGTTCACGAGTGAGGGAAGAATGGAGCGGGAGATAGACAGACGGATTGGTGCAGCTGCCACAGTAATGGGGGCGCTGTGCCGGTCCATTGTGGTGAAGAGAGAGCTGAGCCAAAAAGCAAAGCTCTCAATTTACTGGTCGGTCTACGTTCCTACCCTCACCTATGGCCATGAACTTTGGGTCATGACCAAAAGAACGAGATCACGGATACAAGCGGCTGAAATGAGCTTCCTCCGTAGGGTGGCCGGGCACTCCCTTAGAGATAGGGTGAGGAGCTCGGCCATCCGGGAGGAGTTCGGAGTAGAGCCGCTGCTCCTCCACATTGAGAGGAGCCAGTTGAGGTGGCTCGGGCATCTATACCGGATGCCTCCTGGACGCCTTCCTCGGGAGGTGTTCCAGGCATGTCCCACCGGGAGGAGGCCCAGGGGACGGCCCAGGACACGCTGGAGGGACTATGTCTCTTGGCTGGCCTGGGAACGCCTTGGGCTCCCCCTGGAGGAGCTGGAGGAGGTGTCTGGAGAGAGGGACGTCTGGGCGTCTCTGCTGAGTCTGCTGTCCCCGCGACCCGGTCCTGGATAAGCGGAAGACGACGAACGAACGAACGAGGTTTCATGGCTAAATTGGACCAGCCTGGTAGCCAGTCTTCATTGATTGCACATTGCACCAGTAAGAGCAGAGTGTGAAGGTTCAATTAGCAGGGTAAGAGCACAGTTTTGCTCAAAATATTGAAATGCACACAACATTATGGATGACATACCAGAGTTCAAAAGAGGACAAATTGTTGGTGCACGTCTTGCTGGCGCATCTGTGACCAAGACAGCAAGTCTTTGTGATGTATCAAGAGCCACGGTATCCATGGTAATGTCAGCATACCACCAAGAAGGACGAACCACATTCAACAAGATTAACTGTGGATGCAAGAGGAAGCTGTCTGAAAGGGATGTTCGGGTGCTAACCCGGATTGTATCCAAAAAACATAAAACCAAGGCTGCCCAAATCACGGCAGAATTAAATGTGCACCTCAACTCTCCTGTTTCCACCAGAACTGTCCGTCGGGAACTCCACAGGGTCAATATACACGGCTGGGCTGCTATAGCCAAACCTTTGGTCACTCATGCCAATGCCAAACATCGGTTTCAATGGTGCAAGGAGGGCAAATCTTGGGCTGTGGACAATGTGAAACATGTATTGTTCTCTGATGAGTCCACCTTTACTGTTTTCCCCACATCCGGGAGAGTTACGGTGTGGAGAAGCCCCAAAGAAGCGTACCACCCAGACTGTTGCATGCCCAGAGTGAAGCATGGGGGTGGATCAGTGATGGTTTGGGCGGCCATATCATGGCATTCCCTTGGCCCAATACTTGTGCTAGATGGGCGCGTCACTGCCAAGGACTACCGAACCATTCTTGAGGACCATGTGCATCCAATGGTTCAAACATTGTATCCTGAAGGTGGTGCCGTGTATCAGGATGACAATGCACCAATACACACAGCAAGACTGGTGAAAGATTGGTTTGATGAACATGAAAGTGAAGTTGAACATCTCCCATGGCCTGCACAGTCACCAGATCTAAATATTATTGAGCCACTTTGGGGTGTTTTGGAGGAGCGAGTCAGGAAACGTTTTCCTCCACCAGTATCACGTAGTGACCTGGCCACTATCCTGCAAGAAGAATGGCTTAAAATCCCTCTGACCACTGTGCAGGACTTGTATATGTCATTCCCAAGATGAATTGATGCTGTATTGGCCGCAAAAGGAGGCCCTACACCATACTAATAAATTATTGTGGTCTAAAACCAGGTGTTTCAGTTTCATTGTCCAACACCTGTATATTATGTGAGATTAAAATCATACTATACTATGTGGCCTTAAAAAGTGGTCTTACAAACATCATACTGCACTATATGAAATAGAAAAACGTCATACTATACTATAGAACATAAAAAACATTATACAATGTAAAATTAAAAACGTCTTATGCTACTCTGGCCATAAAAATGTAATAATGTGCTTTGTGGCCTCAACGCCATACTATACTAGGTGAAATTAATAATGTCATGCTACATTATGTGGCATTAAAAAACATCATACTATACAATATGGATTTAAAACATCATAATATGCTATGTTAAAATAAAACGTCATACTAAACTATGTGAAATTAAACTTACATATGTGATACTATGTGATTTTAAAACAGTCTTAAAAATGTCATAATTTACTGTATGACCTCAAAAATATCATACTGTACTATACTATGTTAAATTATTCATCAGAGCAATATACTCATCTGATGCAGGTTCAGGACTGATAACAATTCTGATTGGGATCTAATTTAAATGCTACTCACGTTTCTCTGGGGTAGAGATTCATGTTTTAATTGGCTGAGGGCAGTCTAGACTCTATTGCCCTTAGGGAAAACGTTCCGGTGTTAGTGTGTGTAGAGATGCAGAAAAACATTGTGAGAGAGTTAAGATTAACAGGTGTGAAATGAAACAGCCAGACAATCAGCCTTTGTCACTGTCTGACCCTCAGTTTCTAAAAAGACGAGAATATTGTAAAGATGATCCTAGAGATTGAAGTATAAATATGCAAACAATGCATTCATATCTGATCCATTTGAGTTTTAGTAGATGTTAAAAAAATTTAATTATTAGAATAACTAGATAAAGAAATGTAAGGTCTGAAACAGTCGGTACAGTAGTAGAAATGACTCATTACAGTTCTTAAAAATACACACTTTGGAGGACTGCCATGCCAGTCTGTCTGTTACAACTCATTCCCAAACTCAGACTCTGAATCTGTCAGATTTTACTCTCAGATGAAATGTTGTGTCCTGCAAGCTGTGTTATTTTTAGCTCACAAAAATAAAGAATATTGAAAAACACATTAGTGGCACAGATTCAGATCAGTAAACATATCTAAGCACATCCAGGTCACCCATCAAAGTCACACTCTTTGAGGTTCAAGTGGTTACTGAGTGAAAGAGTTAGTGCATACCCCTGTTTAATGAGCTGTTTTAATGAAATAAAAACAAGACCATGATAAATCATTTCATACTTTTCTCCACCTTTAATGTGAAACAAACTGTAAACATTTTGATTTGAAAGTTTCTTTAAAAATGGCAATAACCCAGGTGCATAACTGCATAGCCCCAAGTCATTACGTTGTAGATGAGGGGTGTCTACATTTTCTAAATTTACTGCTACTACATTTTAATTTGCTTTACTGATATAAAAATCGTACCAATTTCAGCAGATACTCGTAAACGCGAATATGTCCAATGCTCCACATTCTCTAGAACTTAAAATGTCAGACATGAAAGGCAGGTTGTAGCTCCACAGCTCAGTCTAACAACCAGATGTTGAGGTGAAATATCTAAAAATTCATCTTCTCTCCGTTTGCCCACCCAGTGTTTGCACTGCTACCTCAGCAGAAACTCACCATTTGAAATAAATAACTCGCTCATGATGGCTTCTTTCCACCACAGGCTGCCATTTGTGCGTCTCAAGAAAGAAAAACAATTGCCTGACAGTAATAATTTCTATTGTTTAGAAAAGTTAGGGCAGGGTGGCTCAGTCCTTGTATTATTTAACAACAAAATCCACTGTTCTTGTTCTTTTTCCTAAATCCTGAATTAGACTTTTAACACAAATGAAGCCTCGTTGCTCTAAAATGACAAAAAGCACTAAGAACTAACTAATACACTGATTTTAGCTCCTTCTGCTTTGCCAAACACTTGAACACATGCCTCCATCATCTCCAGTCTCCACAACGTCTTGACTCCTAATGAGACAGCTTGAGAACAGCCTGCTGCATGAAATTAAAACAACTGGTTCACAAAGCGAGCAGGAAGGGTTGCTCCTCCTGATCTTCGCTGGCTGTGAAATACATGTTCTTGGTCCAGTAAGGTTGCGTGATAGTTCAGCTGTAATTTCCATAATTCTCAGTCCATTTTTTAATGTTTCAACAGAAATATTTCTACAGAGGTCAGGCTTTACAGACATATCTCCTGCTTCAGAGACGTTTTTTAATATGTAATCTGTTAACAGGATCATGTAGAACTCAGTGAATAATTCACTGATTAACGCTTTAGGACTAGTGTGAACATTTGAGCATGTCAAGAATTAAATGGCTTATGTGTAGTTTTAAACATAGCCTTAAAAAATAAAAACAAAAAATCACTAAACCTAATCCTGAACTCTAAAAAAAACAATACTGTAGGATGTTAAATTAACATTGTAATGTAATTAGATTAAAAAAGTTAAAGAATTTCAGCCAATCGTTAAGGTTCGGACTGGTTTCCTGTTTTAGATCTCAAATTCTGTATCAGCGGTTTAAACTGTATTTAAAAAGTATTTAATAAGATTGCTGGAATTTCAAAAGTCTTATGCACAATATAAATGAGATCCCCCTCTCCCACATATTGCTGCGAGATGTCAGTTAGCTGTGTATATAAGCGGGAGGACAGATAGAATTTGATCTTCAAAGCTTGGTTAAAAAAATGGAGTAAAAGTTAGCTGAAAATTCAATTCAATTCAATTCAATTCAAAGATACTTTATTGATCCCTGAGGGGAAATTAGAAGTCCAGTACAACCCATCCAAACATACATCATGACACAAGACAAGGGGGGACGGGTCACCGAGGCTTTACTGCCCACTCACAGGCGCTGCCCCGAATGTTCAGGCAAAGAGCGCCACCTATCTCTTTTTTAAGGAAGCATGACTTCGGAAAGAACAGGTGCAACAAGCTGTGAGTGTCTAACAGTAAAATAAACAACTCCCTGCAGGGCTGATAACCCAGCTGACTGATTAGATAACGGCAGAAGGAAACAGAAATACTTTGTGGAACAACAACTCTAGAACCTTCTTTTTATTAAATACTTAAAATTCTAGATTTTGGGTGAGATCATTTGCCATTGTTAAACAGACCATTTACTCAATTTATTAAGTAATAATTAACTATGGCTAATGTTTTGATATTGTAGTAGCAGTGGTTGTCTGGGGCTTAAATGCCCCTGGTAGGGTCTCCCATGGCAAACAGGCTCTAGGTGACGGGTCAGACAAAGAGAGGTTCAAGACACCCTCATGAGGACTACACAAACGAGGCAAGTGACGTCACCCGGTACGGCGGAGCCGGGGTCCCACCCTGGAGCCAGACCGGGGTTGGGACCCGTCAGAGAGTGCCTGGTGGCTGGGTAGCTCCTCGCAGGACCCGGCCAGGCCAAGTCCAAAGGAGAGATGTGAGGCCCATCCCCCAGTGGGCCCATCACCTGCAAGGGGGAACCGTGGGGGACCAGTGCAAAGAGGATTGGGCGGCGGACGAAGGTGGAGACCTCGGCAGCCCAATCACCGGATGCGTAGGCTGGCTCTAGGGACGTGGAATGTCACCTCACTGGGGGGGAAGCAGCCTGAGCTTGTGCGGAGAGATATCGACTAGAAATAGTCGGACTCACCTCCACGCACAGCGTGGGCTCTGGAACCCATCTCCTCGAGAGGGGCTGGACTCTCTTCTACTCTGGAGTGGCCCACGGGGAGAGGCAGTGGGCTGGTGTGGGTTTGCTTGTTGCCCCCCAGCTCAACCGTCTCGTGTTGGGGTTTAGCCCAGTGGATGAGAGGGTCGCATCCCTGCGCCTTCGGGTTGGGGACATGTCTGTCGCCTACGGGCCGGGCAGCAGTGTGGAGTAACCGGCCTTCTTGGCGTCCCTGTCGGGGGTGCTGGATAGTGCCCCTCCCGGGGACTCCATTATTCTGCTGGGGGACTTCAACGCCCACGTAGGAAATGACAGTGAAACCTGGAGAGGCGTGATCGGGAGGAATGGCCTCCCCGATCTGAATCCGAGAGGTGCTTTGTTATTGGACTTCTGTGCTAGTCACGGATTGTGCCTTATGCTTGAACACCATGCTCAAGCATAAGGCTGTCCATCGGTGCACTTGGCACCAGGACACCCTAGGCAGGAGGTCAGTGAGCAACTTTGTTGTCGTATCGTCAGACCTTCGGCCGCATGTTTTGGACACTCGGGTGAAGAGAGGGGTTGAGCTGTCCACTGATCACCACCTGGTGGTGAGTTGGATCCGCTGGAGGAGGAGAAAGCCAGACAGACTTGGCAGGCCCAAGCACATAGTGAGGCTCTGCTGGGAATGACTGGCTGAGCCCTTGGCCATGGATGTATTCAACTCCCACCTCCGGGAGAGCTTTGACCAGATTACGGGGGATGTTGGAGACATAGAGTCCGAGTGGACCATGTTCTCCGCATCTATTGTCGATGCGATGCAGCTGCCCGTAGCTGCGGCTGTAAGGTCTGCACTGCCTGTTGTGGCGGCAATCCCCAAACCCGGTGGTAGACACCGGCAGTAAGGGACGCTGTCAAGCTGAAGAAGGAGTCCAATCGGCTGTGGTTGGTTGGCTTGTGGGACTCCTGAGGCGGCGGACGGGTACCGTGAGGCCAAGCGTGCTGCGGCCCGGGCTGTGGCAGAGGCAAAAACCTGAGCCTCGGAGGAGTTCGGTGAGGCCATGGAGAAGGACTACCGGTTGTCCTCGAAGCGATTCTGGCAAACCGTCAGGCGCCTCAGGAGGGGGAAGCAGTGCTTCGCCAACACTGTTTACAGTGGAGGTGGGGAGCTGCTGACCTCAACTGGGGACATTATTGGGCGGTGGAAGGAGTACTTCGAGGATCTCCTCAATCCTGCCATCACGCATTCCCTGGTGGAAACAGAGGCTGGGGACTTGGGGGTGGACTCTTTCATCACCCAGGCTGAAGTCACCGAGGTGGTTAAAAAGCTCCGCGGTGGAAAGGCTTCGGGGTGGATGAGATCCGCCCTGAGTACCTCAAGTCTCTGGATGTTGTGGGGCTGTCATGGTTGACACGCCTCTTCAACATTGCGTGGCATTTCATCCTGGCTATGCAACACTGGACCGGCTCTATACCCTCTACAGGGTACTCGAGGGTTCATGGGAGTTTGCCCAACCGGTCCACATGTGTTTTGTGGACCTGGAGAAGGCATTCGACTGTGTCCCTCGTGCTTTGGGGGGGTTGCTCTAGGAGTATGGAATCGGGGGCCCTTTATTAGGGGCCATCCGGTCTCTGTACAAGTGGAGCAGGAGTTTGGTCCGCATTGCCGACACTATGTCAGACCTATTCCCGGTGCATGTTGGACTCCGGTAGGGCTGCCCTTTGTCACTGATCCTGTTGGTAACTTTTATGGACAGGATTTCTAGACGCAGCCAAGGGCTGGAGGGGGTCTGGTTTGGGGACCAGTGGATTTTGTCTCTTCTTTTTGCAGATGACGTGGTCCTGTTGGCCCCCTCTAGCCAAGACCCACAGCATGCGCTGTGGCGGTTCGCAGCCGAGTGTGAAGCGGCTGGGATGAAGACCAGCTCCTCCAAGTCCGAGGTCATGGTTCATATATTATTAAAAGTTTATATGAAATTTTAATTTTAATACAGTTAACTTTTTTCCAATATACTACAAACTTAAAAATTGGAAACATTTACAATTAAATATGCAGCATTTATTCTTCTTGGCATCAAATCTTGTTATAAAATTTTATTATGTATAAATAATTTGGTGGATTGCTCCTTTAAGTGTGCATGAATGCATTTGGACCTTGCTAATCCAGGCTGTCCAGTTGCATGCCGATGACATCACACTAACCCAATCAATTAGACGAATGATTGGTCAGTTGCATCTTTCTTCTTCGTCTTTGATTAAACCAAGATGTCCTGCAGAACAGATGATGTTTTCTGCTCTTCCTGCTCAGGTCACTGAAGCTCTGCACTATGGAGCTCTCACCATGCACATGTTACATGTTCAGCTTTTATCAGCCATGACCAAGCCTCTGACACTGCCTCTGAAATGTTGATTTTGCAGCCTTGTGAACCTTGTGAGCCTGCTGTTATAGCGTTTTACAGGCAATAAGGCAGAGATTTATGGAGGCACTGACCTCAGTGTTATTATGAACATGGGGAGAGTCTCAGTGTGAGCTGGTGAGAGGAATGCAGCTGTGCAAACTGACAAGAATTACAGTGTGAGCAGACTGAAAGGAGGTTTGGGCTTAGTTTATACCTTGTCATATTTGGCGACGATATCAGCCCGCTCCTGGTCCAGTTTCACCACCGCATCCTGCTCGGTATCAGAAGCTGCAGATGAGAAGAGAAAAGGGCAGGGATGGGTAAGAAAAAGGAGGATAAAATACAGCCGAGAAAAACATACTTTAAAAATTATTGAAGCCAAAAGGCTCCAGACTTGATATGTTCCTGGCCTTTCATGTCTGAAGCTTAAGTAAAATATTCACTGATTTACAACTATTTTACAACTATATTAGTTCCAGAAGAATTCTGGACCCAACTGTGCCCTAAGAACATCAGGTGTGAGGTCTTGAGTTCATTTTTAAAAATGTATTTTAGAAATGTTTGCTGGTTGCTGAGATCTGCCTGATAAAACCTGCGTGATGGCTGCTTATTTCCATCTTTAACAGCATCAGTGGTGGTTTTAGGTCTCCTACTGCTCCGTGGGCCAGATAGCAAAAAATATAAAGAAACTAATATTTAAATGGTCCATTTGCTGCAGACTGAAAGAACCTAACCCAGAATTAATCAGCCCATCAGAAGAGTTAAAGAGCTGTTATAAATGTTTTATTCTTTATTTTTGCTGAGTTGAATGATTACGGCTAAACTGTTTAGTTCCTTGGGTTATTAGAATACTAAATCAGACCGACCAATAAAAAAGGTTTGTAACATAGAAATGTTATGTGCTGTTTAATCCATCTTCAGGACATATTACAGCACCTCACGCCTCTTCTGCTGACAAGCTTTGGACTGGCCTGACCAGAACCCCATAGAGAACCTATAGAGTATTGTCTAGAGGAAGATCTGTAAACCAGAAAAATCTAAATTAACAGCAATATAAAACTGTGTGTATACAAGTTTGATTATTGGGATCAAAGTACTTAAATTTTACTTAAATGATTCACCAGTTTATAAAGATGTACCTGTAAAGTGCTATCCACTCCTCATCTCATTCTCCTTTCAAGGTTTTTCTTTGGACTGATAGTAATAATAAAAATAATAGAAATATAATATTAATATAATAATTTATTCTGATTACTGCAGTTGAAGCTGTGGAAATGATGAAAGAAAAAACATTTTGACATGACAAAAAAATTAGTTTAGAGAGGTTCTACCTAAAAACCTGAAACACAGTAGATGATAAACTGCTGTTATGGTCCATTGTGAAGTGTAGATGTGTAAAAGCAACAGATTGCACAAAGATGTGTAGATGAAGATCAACTTCAAATTAAGAAAAAGTAAAGCTGCATAGTAGCAGACTTTAAAAGACAGAGTGGAGGTTTAAAACGTTACCACAGCATTGTTTGACATTTATCTGCATTTATTCCCGACTAGCTGCTGAACGCTAATTCTCTCCGAGGGCGCCTCAGATTGCTCTCAGCCTCGACACATCAGATTGTTTTTCTCTCACCACAGCCTGGCTCTGTGTTGCTCCAAGCAGGAACACGCACTTGTTCTCCGAGCGAGAGTCAGCCCGACCTCAGCTTGGGAGAAGAGAGCAACAGCGAGCTGCTCTGGGATGGAAACCAGTGTCTTGCACACACACACACTTCCTGATTCAGTTCACGGTGAGACGATCCAAACACGGATGTTGTTAAGATGGGTCATGCAGTGTTTATGTTGAACTCGTGCAGTAATAGAGGCATTTGATAAATCACAGCCTCCTGCAGAGAGACAGCTGCAACTAAACACCTTTAGAAGATTTTATTTTCCATTGCATATCACCCCAACCTTAAATAAATATGTTTTAGAAGTTGTATAAAAGCAGACATTACCCCTCCTTGAACCGCCACCTTAACGTGGTGGAGGGGTTTGAGTGCTCAAATGATCCTAGAGGCTATGTTGTCTGGGGCTTAAATGCCCCTGGTAGGGTCTCCCATGGCAAACAGGCTCTAGGTGACGGGTCAGACAAAGAGTGGTTCAAGAATCCTTCATGAGGACTATTATATCGAGGCACGTGACGTTGCCCGTTACGGTGGAGTGGGGGTCCCACCCTGGAGCCAGGCCTGGGGTCGGGACTCGCCGGAGAGTGCCTGGTGGCCGGGTTGCTCCTCGCGGGACCTGGCCGGGCCAAGCTCAAATGAGAGACGCGAGGCCATCCCCCAGTGGGCCCACCACCTACAGGGGGAACCATGAGGGACCGGTGCAAAGAGGATTGGGTGGCTGACGAAGGTGGAGACCTAAGCGGCCCGATCCCCGGATGCTTAGGCTGGCTCTAGGGACGTGGAATCTCACCTTGCTGGGGGGAAAGGAGCCTGAGCTTGTGCGGGACGTCGAGAGATATTGACTAGAAGTAGTCGGGCTCACCTCCACGCACAGCGTGGGCTCTGAAACCCATCTCCTTGAGAGGGGTTGGACTCTCTTCTACTCTGGAGTGGCCCACGGGGAGAGGCGGTGAGCTGGTGTGGGTTTGGTTGTTGCCCCCCAGCTCAGCCGTCTCGTGTTGGGGTTTACCCCAGTGGATGAGAGGGTCGCATCCCTGCGCCTTTGGGTTGGGGATAGGTATCTGACTGTTGTTTCGGCCTACGGGCCGAGCGGTAGTGTGGAGTACCCGGCCTTCTTGGCGTCCCTGTCGGGGGTGCTGGATAGTGCCCCTCCCGGGGACTCCATTATTTTGCTGGGGGACTTCAACGCCCACATGGGAAATGACAGTGACACCTGGAGAGGCGTGATCGGGAGGAATGGCCTCCCTGATCTGAATCCGAGTGGTGTTTTGTTATTGGACTTCTGTGCTAGTGACGGATTGTCCATAACGAACACCATGTTCAAACATAAGGGTGTCCATCAGTGCACTTGGCACCAGGACACCCTAGGCAGGAGGTCAATGATCAACTTTGTTGTATCATCAGACCTTCGGTCGAATGTTTTGGACACTCGGGTGAAGAGAGGGGCTGAGCTGTCCACTGATCACCACCTGGTGGTGAGTTGGATCCGCTGGAGGAGGAGAAAGCTGGACAGACTTTGCAGGCCCAAGCGCATAATGAGGGTCTGCTGGAAACGTCTGGCGGAGCCCTTGGCCAGGGATGTATTCAACTCCCACCTCCGGGAGAGCTTCGACCAGATTCCGGGGGATGTTGGAGACATAGAGTCCGAGTGGACCATGTTCGCTGCATCTATTGTCGATGCTGCTGCCCGTAGCTGCGGCCGTAAGGTCTGCGGCGGCAATCCCAGAACCCAGCAGTGGACACCGGCAGTAAGGGCGCTGTCAAGCTGAAGAAGGAGTCCAATCGGCTGTGGTTGGCTCGTGGGACTCCTGAGGCGGCTGACGGGTACCGTAAGGCCAAGCGTGCCGTGGCCCGGGCTGTGGCAGAGGCAAAAACCTGAGCCTCGGAGGAGTTCGGTGAGGCCATGGAGAAGGACTACCGGTTGGCCTCGAAGCGATTCTGGCAAACCGTCCGGCGCCTCGGGAGGGGGAAGCAGTGCTTCGCCAACACTGTTTACAGTGGGGGTGGGGAGCTGCTGACCTCGACTGGGGACATTATTGGGCGGTGGAAGGAATACTTCGAGGATCTCCTCAATCCTGCCATAACGCATTCCCTGGTGGAAACAGAGGCTGGGGACTCGGGGTTGGACTCTTTCATCACCCAGGCTGAAGTCACCGATGTGGTTAAAAAGTTCCGCGGTGGCAAGGCTTCAGGCTTCGGGGGTGGATAAGATCCGCTCTGAGTACCTCAAATCTCTGGATGTTGTAGGGCTGTCATGGTTGACACGCCTCTTCAACATTGCGTCGCGGTCAGGGACAGTGCCTCTGGACTGGCAGACTGGGGTGGTGGTCCCACTTCATAAGAAGGGTGTGTTCCAACTACAGGGGGATCACACTCCTCAGCCTCCCTGGTAAGGCCTACGCCAGGGTATTGGAGAGGAGAGTCCGGCCGATAGTCGAACCTCGGCTTCAGGAGGAGCAGTGTGGTTTTCGTCCCGGCCGTGGAACACTGGACCAGCTCTATACCCTCTACAGGGTGCTCGAGGGTTCATGGGAGTTTGCCCAACTGGTCCACATGTGTTTTGTGGACCTGGAGAAAGCATTCGACTGTGTCCTTCGTGATGCCCTGTGGGGGGTGCTCCAGGAGTATGGAATCGGGGGCTCTTTATTAGGTGTCATCCGGTCTCTGTACAAGCGGAGCAGGAGTTTGGTCCACTTTGCCGGCACTAAGTCGGACCTGTTCCCGGTGCATGTTGGACTCCGGCAGGGCTGCCCTTTGTCGCCGGTCCTGTTCATAACTTTTATGGCCAGGATTTCTAGGTGCAGCCGAGGGCTGGAGGGGGTCTGGTTTGGGGACCAGTGGATTTCGTCTCTTCTTTTTGCAGATGACGTGGTCCTGCTGGCCCCCTCTAGCCAAGACCTACAGCATGCGCTGTGGCGGTTCGCAGCTGAGTGTGAAGCGGCTGGGATGAAGACCAGCTCCTCCAAGTCCGAGGCCATGGTACTCGACCGGAAAAGGGTGGCATGTCCTCTTCAGGTTGGAGGAGAGTTCCTGCCTCAAGTGGAGGAGTTTAAGTATCTCGGGGTCTTGTTCACGAGTGAGGGAAGAATGGAGCGGAAGATCAACAGACGGATCGGTGCGGCTGCCACAGTAATGGGGGCGCTGTGCCGGTCCGTTGTGGTGAAGAGAGAGCTGAGCCAAAAAACAAGGCTCTCAATTTACCGGTCGGTCTACGTTCCTACCCTCACCTATGGCCATGAACTTTGGGTCATGACCGAAAGAACAAGATCCCGGATACAAGCGGCTGAAATGAGCTTCCTCCGTAGGCTGGCCGGGCACTCCCTTAGAGATAGGGTGAGGAGCTCGGCCATCCGGGAGGAGCTCGGAGTAGAGCCGCTGCTCCTCCACATCGAGAGGAGCCAGTTGAGGTGGCTCGGGCATCTATACCGGATGCCTCCTGGACGTCTTCCTCAGGAGGTGTTCCAGGCACGTCCCACTGGGAGGAGGCCCAGGGGACGGCCCAGGACACGCTGGAGGGACTATGTCTCTCGGCTGGCCTGGGAACACCTTGGGGTCCCCCCGGAGGAGCTGTAGGAGGTGTCTGGGGAGAGGGACGTCTGGGCGTCTCTGCTGAGCCTGCTGCCCCCGCGATCCGGTCCCGGATAAGCGGAAGACGATGAGTAGGAGTACGAGAAGTTGTATAAAAGCAGACATGAGTGTTTTTATAAAGCAGAAATTTAATCAGTGATGATGTGTGTCCGTGCGCCTTGGTTCAAAAGGACGTTCGAGCTCGGCTGAAACCTTCAGCTTAACTAAACTTTGTGCATTTTTAAAGTTTTACTTTAGAGATAAAAAATGAATTTTCTCCAACAGGGAATATTTGGGTCATGGTTAAAGCAAACATGTCCAAGCCCAAATCTACATTTGCATCTTAGCGTACTTAAAACAGTTCTTTGTTGTAGTATTTAATTCAAAAAGTTAATTATAAAAACATAATACATGGATTCATTCAGAGTGAGTGTTTATTTCTTTTAATTTAGATTTTTCTGGTTTAAAGGAAATGAAAACCCAAATTTCAGTTTCTCAGAAAATCAAATTATTACAACTTATTTTTAGTTCAGAAAGGTGGGCCTACTGAAAAATATCTGTCCATCCATATGGATGGAGGGACAGACGGATAGATGGATGGATGGATGGAAGGACAGATGGATGGATGGATGGAAGGACAGATGGATGGATGGATGGAAGGACAGATGGATGGAAGGACAGACGGATAGATGGATGGATGGATGGAAGGACAGATGGATGGAAGGACAGATGGATGGATGGATGGATGGATGGATGGATGGATGGATGGAAGGACAGATGGATGGAAGGACAGATGGATGGATGGATGGATGGATGGAAGGACAGATGGATGGATGGATGGATGGATGGATGGAAGGACAGATGGATGGATGGATGGATGGAAGGACAGATGGATAGATGGATGGAAGGACAGATGGATAGATGGATGGAAGGACAGATGGATAGATGGATGGAAGGACAGATGGATGGATGGATGGAAGGACAGATGGATGGATGGATGGATGGATGGAAGGATAGATGGATGGATGGAAGGACAGATGGATGGATGGATGGATGGATGGATGGAAGGACAGATGGATGGATGGATGGAAGGACAGATGGATGGATGGATGGATGGAAGGACAGATGGATGATGGATGGATGGAAGGACAGACAGATAGATGGATGGACGTATGATAGACGGACGGATGGAGAAGTGTGGATACACGTTCATGTGAATTTTTCTGACCATTCTGGCCCCTCCCATCTGAATCTTAATAAACTCCAGAATATTTTGCATTTTTCACTGGGATTCATCAGCCTCTTCTTCCTTCAACTCCCCACTGTTGTGTTAAAGCTCTGATTCTGTTCCTGTGGTCCGTTTTACAGCCTTTTATTTGACTCCAGTCATTCTCTGACTTCCTCTCAGGGTCTCTGGGGTTCAGCAGGAGGAAAGGCTCAACTTGAATTCCCGAAGCACTTCGAACAAACATTCTCCCTATTGAGCTGGCTGGCATTTTTATGACAGGATGATGTGTGTGTGTGTGTGTGCGTGTGTGTGTGAGTCAGTGAAAGGCATGTTGCTGTGGGCTGCCGACAGCGCACACAGCGAGAAAGAAAAACGGTCGGGGGCAAACAAACAAATACAGTATCCTCTTCCTTCTGGGAATTTCAGCCCTTGAGGCCTCGTGGTTCCCATGGTGAGGAGAGGGGAGCTGCAGAGGAGCTGGGATTCACCCGCCTCCATTCTGACTGTGACTCACATCCGAGAGGCCAGACTGAAGCTAGGATTTAGATGTCCATAATGGATATTGGATTATTGGTCTTTCTGTGGTTTATAGTAATGATTAAAATATTCAGGATGTTTGATCTGAAGACATTCATGCAACGCTTTCCCACCCTGACCACATGAGGGTAATAGTTGTGGATATTTAATCAGAGGAATTCCTGCTCTGTTGTGAACTAAATGTTAGACTCCATCGACACGAACATGGTTGGTTTGCTAAATCATCTCTAAAGCTTTAATTATGAAGCAGGAACCATAATAGAAAAGCTTTGTTGGTTCCTACATTCGATAGATTGGTCCGAACTCTGCTGCTATAGAAACTGAGTGCTGAAAAAAGTCAACGCCAGCAGCAAATGGTGACTTATGTCAACACTATAAAATATAAATAAGCTACAATAGCCTGGCTGCATGCTGTAAGTGTGCACCCACTAAACTAATACATTGTTACAGTAAAGCATGGTGGTGGCAGCATCATGCTAAGGGGCTGTTCTCCTTCAGGTTGAACTGAGGTTTTAGTCCAGGAGAATTATGATCAGTTCCAAAATAAAACAATTAATGTTCGCCCAAAACCTTCAGGGTTCTGCAGGAAAGCTGAAGATGTAGAAGAACTCTGTTTTTCAGCACAACAGTGACCCAGAGCATATATCTAAATCAACTAAACCATGACTGAACCAGAAGAAGACTACAGTTCTGGAAGGGCCCAGCCTGAGCCCAGACCTGAACCCTGAAAGAAAATCTATTGGGTTTTGTGAAGAGGGCGGAGCTCAGGAGATGCCCTCATAGTCTGGTGATGGAGCCCCTGAAACGGTTGGTGCCAAAATCAAATCCAAAGTATTCGTTCAAATTATGCATCCAGATTATTTCATTTAATCATACGGCGCTGCAGAGTTCATAGGTCACATCAAATGTGTAAATGTACAGAAATGATGTATCTGCCTCCAATACCTGACATTTGTACAGGGGTGTGTTGACGTTTACATAAAAACCTACTGACTTCCTCCAGAAACCTTTTTCACATCAGACAGGATGACCTGGAAGTCCTGCTGCAGTTTAAACACGTCAGTCAAGTGATGCTTCCTCCTGAGGTTAACCATCAAACAGGTGAAGTGAAAACTGTTCTCAGGGAGGAAGCTCTCACACTGAAAGGTTCCTCTAAAACATCAGCAGGTAAACATTAACTGAAGAAGCTGCTCGGTTCTTCTGACTGTTGGGAGTAAAACTACGGCCTTATCACCAACGATACCATTAACACCCCCTCCTTGTTCCCCTTCAGCTGCTATAATAACAACCCGTCTCCCTCCCCTCTCATAGCCTCCGGAGACGGGAGGAATCCTGATGACAGTAATAGCAGAGCTGGAGCTGATTGGGGAACAGCTCATTTCTCCTCTTTTGTTTCAAACTTGGTTCGACTGGATCCCAAAACCTGAACCTTTCTGTTCCCACCTCGGTCAGAACTTTTATTGCTTTAGTAAATAAAGTTTAAAGTGGACCCAGATGATTTTAACCTGCAAACCACAAAGATCCAAACTGAAGTTTTTCAGTTCTTCTTCTGTTCTTGTGCAGCTTGGTTTGCACTTTGGGTTTCTTTGCACAGCCTTTAACGGACCTTTGCACCGAATATTCCGAGCAACCAGGTTTGGGTTTTTAAACCTTTTAACCTACAGATATTAGAGAAACCAGGACTGCATGACATCAGGGGAACGTAACTGTAACATTCCTGAATGTTACGATGATAATACTGATTATAATTAACACACCATTTCCTGGTTCTTTCCTTCAGCTTCTGTGGGAACAGGCCAAATATAGTGTCAGCAAGCAGAATCTGCATGGAAATAATATCCAACCAAATACTGCATTCTTTGTTATTGTGCATCTCTACAGAGAACGAATTTAAAACCGGCAATAAAATAAGACTTGAGAGAAACATGCATACAAGGGCATCACAATAACAGCAGAAAATAATTCATGATCAGTGGTTCAGTATTTTGCTTTCAGAGGCAAAACAATCAAGTTCAGACTTGCCGAAATTATGATTTGAATAAAATTATTTCCTAATCATCTACAGATTCCCCAGAGTAAATAATAAGCTGGTAAACCTGCTTTAGAAACAGTGTTTTGCTAAAGGTTCAGAGCAAATGTAAAAAAAACAAATGACCAAAACATTTTAACACAAGGGAGGCTGAGGAGCCTCCCTGGTAAGGCCTACGCCAGGGTATTGGAAAGGAGAGTCCGGCCAATAGTTGAACCTCGGCTTCAGGAGGAGCAGTGTGGTTTTCATCCCGGCCGTGGAACACTGGACCGGCTCTATACCCTCTACAGGGTACTCGAGGGTTCATGGGAGTTTGCCCAAACAGTCCACATGTGTTTTGTGGACCTGGAGAAGGCATTCGACTGTGTCCCTTGTGATGGCCTGTGGGGGGTGCTCCAGGAGTATGGAATCGGGGGCCCTTTATTAGGGGCCATCCGGTCCCTGTACAAGTGGAGCAGGAGTTTGGTTCGCATTACCGGCACTAAGTCAGACCTGTTCCCGGTGCATGTTGGACTCCAGCAGGGCTGCCCTTTGTCACCGGTCCTGTTCATAACTTTTATGGACAGGATTTCTAGACGCAGCCAAGGGCCACAGGGGGTCTGGTTTGGGGACCAGTGGATTTCGTCTCTTGTTTTTGCAGATGACGTGGTCCTGCTGGCCCCCTCTAGCTAAGACCTACAGCATGCACTGTGGCGGTTCGCAGCCGAGTGTGAAGCGGCTGGGATGAAGACCAGCTCCTCCAAGTCCGAGGCCATGTTTCTCGACCGGAAAATGGTGGCTTGTCCTCTTCAGGTTGGAGGAGAGTTCCTGCCTCAAGTGGAGGAGTTCAAGTATCTCGGGGTCTTGTTCACGAATGAGGGAAGAATGGAGCGGGAGATCGACAGACGGATCGATGCAGCTGCCACAGTAATGGGGGGACTGTGCCGGTCCATGAACTTTGGGTCATGACCGAAAGAACGAGATCCCGGATACAAGCGGCAGAAATGAGCTTCCTCCGTAGGGTGGCCGGGCACTCCCTTAGAGATAGGGTGAGGAGCTCGGCCATCCGGGAGGAGCTCGGAGTAGAGCCGCTGCTCCTCCACATCGAGAGGAGCCAGTTGAGGTGGCTCGGGCATCTATACCGGATGCCTCCTGGACGCCTTCCTCGGGAGGTGTTCCAGGCACGTCCCACCGGGAGGAGGCCCCGGGGACGGCCCAGGACATACTGGAGGGACTATGTCTCTCGGTTGGTCTGGGAACGACTTGGGCTCCCTCCGGAGGAGCTGGAGGAGGTGTCTGGGGAGAGGGACGTCTAGGTGTCTCTACTGAGTCTGCTGCACCTGCGACCCGGTCCCGGATGAAGCGGAAGACGGCGAGTACAAGTACTAGTACTTTTTAACACTAAACTAATAAACAAAGAAGTTTAAATTTGACCCAATGCACTGAAACATTTCTCTCAATGTCCCATAAACTGCAGATTAAAGTCAGATTGAAGCATCTTTAAGGAAAATGTTATCCATATCATAAACAGCCAATGAGGCGACTACAGCCACTTTGCAGTGAAACATCCTGTGTTATTACTGCTCATCTGGGCTGCATGATTGTCTGCAAACACAGTTTCTGATCCATTGAACCCATTGGGACAGACTGTGATATAAACTAGAATCATATTTTAATCCCTTGCTCTAACCCGAGTTCATCTTCTATCAGACTCACATCTTTATGAGTTCTTCGGCCATTTTTAAAGTTTATTTGAAGAAGTCTCCAGAAATGTAGAAGAAATAAAAGAAAGGCCCAAACTCTAACCAAAACCACAACAACAAGCAGTAATTTTCCTGAAAATAACAATCCACCTGTTTTCCTAAAGATTTAGGAACTCTGGAAAACGTTTTTCCAGACCTTGCAAGACTGCATGGTTGCTTATCTCACTATTATAGCTGTTAGTATTGAGATGAGCTCCTCATTGTTTGCATTCTGTCATTAGAGCTTTGCATTTAAAGGCAAAGTGTTAATAAATCACAGTTTACTGCTGAGTGTCTGCAGCTCTCTGGGTGACATCAGACCAGTACAACAAACAACACATTAGTTCTTGTGCCCAATATGTGGTCAGAAAATTAAAAAAAATAGATTGTAAATAGATTTTACCAAGAGGGTAAAAGTACCCTCTTGGTAAAAATATTTATTTATTCCTATAAGCCCTCATCTGACACTTAATGAAAACATGTATTAATAATGCTGTTTAATGTTTTTTCTTAAGAGAGATGACATGACAACGCCCCCTAGTCACCTCGTTACCTTTAACCTTTTTCCCCTGTCACATGCGTGACAACTGCCCCTCACACATTGAGACAGAGAAGCAGACTGTGGAGCCCAGAATACGTCACTTTTGATCCAGATTCCAGGACAGCTGTTGGTCAATAAATCGGTTAATAAGTGAAATTATAATACTTGTCAGATAACAGGAAAACTTTGTATTGTTTCTGCTTCTTCACCGACGGAGGAGCAGACTCAGCAGAGAGAGGCTGAAACACAACACACACGCAGGGGGAGAAAAGAAGAGGCTCTGGCTCTCTGAGCAGGAGGAGACAGGTGAGGAGAAACTGTTATCTGAATATTCAGGTTTTATCACTCAGACAGTAGCTCGTTGTTGTGTCTTTAGCTAGCTGCTAGATAAAGACTTGGCTCTTCCCTTATAGCGTTAACAGCTGTAACTCAGCAGTATTACTTTAAATAAGTTTGTCCTTTTTTTAAGTGCACCGCTCAAGGTGGCAGCAGGTTGGAGTAGCTCTGTTACTTTTGATTCTGGTTTATTCTTTTTTGGGAACTATTCCTCTTGTGGTGGATACAGTTGATTTTTTTTGGACAACTGTCCTCTCCAGTGTCAGATGCTGTGGACTCATACATCTCTACAGCAAGACCTCCTCTAGGCAAATCAGTCATCTGGACAAAGCCAGCAGCACTGTGAGGATCATGTTCTTTGATTTCTCCAGAACATTTAATACAATCCAACCTGATTTGCTTTGTCAGAAACTCCAGAAGACTCAGGTGGAGGCCTCAACAATCTCCTGGATCAAAGACTACCTGACAAACAGACCACAGTTTGTGAGACTGAAGGGTTGTGAGTCTAACCAGGTAGTCAGCAGCACAGGAGCACCACAGGGGACTGTACTCTCACCATTCCTCTTCACTCTGTACACCTCAGACTTCCAGTACAAGACAGACTCTTGTCATCTGCAGAAATACTCAGATGATTCTGCAGTCGTGTGGTGGATCAGAGATGGACAAGAAGCTGAGTACAGGAAGGTGGTGGACCACTTTGTGGCATGGTGTGGAAACAATCATCTCATTTTGAACGTGACTAAAACAAAGGAGATGATTGTAGATTTTAAGAGAAAAAGGAATAAGTCAAAAACTATTTCTATCATGGGAGAAGAAGTGGAGGTGGTGGAGGAGTATAAATACCTCGGTGTTCACCTGGACAACAGACTAGAGTGGAGATGCAACTGTGAAGCCATCTACAAGAAGGGACAGAGCAGACTGTACGTCTTGAGGAAGCTTAGGTCCTTCAGTGTTTGCAGCAAGATGCTGCATATCTTCTATAAGTCTGTTGTGGAAAGTGTGATCTCTTCTACCATCATCTGCTGGGGAAGCAGCATCAGAACCAGAGACTTAAAAAAGTTCAACAAGCTGATAAAAAAGGCTGGTTCTGTTCTGGGGACTCCTCTGGAACCTCTGGAGATCATTGTGGAAAGACGGATTCTTCATAAAATGAAGAACATTATGGAGAACCCTGAGCATCCTCTTCATGAGACTGTCCTACAGCAACAGAGTGTCTTCAGTCAGAGGCTTCTTCAGATCTGCTGTAAGACGGAGCTACAGGAGATCCTTCCTGCCCACAGCCATCAGCATCTACAACGGGTCTTTGAAGAAACCTTCATAATATGAGCCAGCTGGGTTAGAAAGACTACAACAGGTATGAAATGTCATGAGGCTTTATGTTTTCTCATGGGGACATGTAACACTAAGGTCATATGTGTCATAAGCTTATTTTCATTTTATTGTCTGCAGTTCATGTTAAAGTTTGATGCACATGTTCTGTTCTGAATGGAACATCTTCACCTCTACTTTAAGTCCAGAACATCCAGGCTGCTTTATTACAGGACACTAAAAGCTTGTATTGTGCTCCTCTGTTTATATTAAAAACAGCATAATTATGTAAAAACTAAACATGTTCGGTGGTCTAGCTCTCTAATTTACATATTTTGCTCATATGCAGGTTTGAATATCTCAATCCTTCCCTATGATGAAAGGAGTCCTGCAGAGTGAAATTCAGATGACAATATAATATTTAATACACATATGTATGGTGTTGTGTTCTATATTATAGTTTCCCCCAGATGTGATTAAATTGTATATCTCCATGCTTACTATTTGAAGAACATCAAAGTACATTGATTTGTAAAAGTTGGGTGAGATTCTAGCTAATACCCCGCCCTAGAACCCGGTTATATGTGCCCTCTTATTACTTTGAGCACCTGCCCTTTAGAGGTCTCTGCACGGCCCTGCTGAACAGTGTTGTTGACCTCAGGCAGACTTTTCTTGACCAAATATAAAAACAAATATATAAACTTCCTGAAAGTGTCTCCAACATTCAAGAAGATGAAATCTGCAGTAATATTTTAAATAAAAGATATAAATAGCTGCACAAAGAGCCACATTTAAAAGCAGACCATAAAACATCTCATCAGACAGATGAACTTTAACCCCAAAGGAATGCTGACTGCCCCACACCGGGGCTCCTCAGGCTGTACCTCTTTTAAAGTTATCCAGAGGGTCCTCCAGGCAACCCTTGGTCCGCATCAGTCACGGTTCCACCTGATCCAAAACTTCAGAAACACAAAACCCGAGCCGCCTCACGCCATCACGGTCAACGCTGCACGCAGCTCCGACACAAAGGGAGGAACCAGGAACGCGGGGCAGAGAGAAGTGAGATCAGAGGCGCTGCTGTCACAATGCTGCCATTTGTGGCAGAAATCAGCCAACAGACGGATCCGACTTCAGCACAGAGTCCATCCCACTCAAAGCATTCCCCTCTCCACCCACCACCACAACGAGCTGCATTCAGTACTTCCCAGAACCAGGCAGAGGGGACTGGACTTTAAACATTTATCAGTTCTTGAGATGATAAAAACAAACATGCAGAAACGTTTCTCTGTTTCTGTTTTCCAGTAAAGCACACAGCTGAAGAAGGGTGATGATGATGACAGCTCCATGATGAACGGTTCCCGTTAAAACTTCATTAAGAAACTGACGTGATGAGGCATTTAAAAGATGAGTGGGTGTGGGCTGACTGTGGCGAGCAACAGGAGAAGAGAAGGAAAACTTCTCCTCTAATCTGAGCTCTATCTGCTGCATCAGGGCAGGAAATTTCTCTGAAGACCTCCAGGATAACAGCCACACCCGATGACGGCTGCGCTGGGGGCAAATATTTGTGTTCCTGCTGCTAAAAGAGACCATTATTTTAAGAGGAAAAAGCTTAAAGACCTTAATTTTCACAGCAGAATAAAATTATTTCTAAACTGATATTTCAAATATAAAAAATAAAGCTTAACTTTATCATTTAATTTAGATTTTTGGTCTCAAAAACAAAGTGAAACCAATCATTTTTTAGATAATTTGTGGCGTATACTGCTTTACAAGCTCTTTTTTTGTAATGTGCCCCGAATGATGGACACTTCCACCCCTGAACTAACACCAGCAAAGATAGCAGGAAGAGGAGCAGCAGCATCCACCTGACAGGTATGAATAGATACACGGTCAGCAGGAAAATGGTCTGCAGTCGAAAACACCACATCACACCTGGAAAGACCTGGAAAGTGGCGAAATAAATGGCATCTGTGGCAACAGCAGCAACAGCACTTAGCAAACAGTTGATTTCTCTCCTACAACACAAGCTGTGCATGATTTACACTCAGCAGCGGCTAACAGGAAGGTAGAACGCTGCTTTAGTTGATTCATCTGGACTTTCAAACTATGAACCATGGATCTGGAGAAGCTGGTAGCCTTTTAGAAGACCCTAATATTGACCATCTAGAAAATACACTGAGGGCTGCTGCTAGAGTTAGCAACGCTAATAGTGCTAAACTTGCTAATACAAAATGTTTTTTAAAAAAAAACACCATTGCATGCTTTGACTTGACTGAAATCATATTCCCTTTGCATCATTGCTGCAGAGAAAAACTACCAATGACTGAAGGCTGCAGGTCCCACAAGTCAATGTTCCCCACTTAGGGATCTCTCCGTTATTCACATCGATCACAGAACAAGACGGGCGTGGGGTTCAACACTGCAGCGCTCATATGAGCGATAAGCAGGAAATGTACGTTGGGAACGATATAAGGCTGAGAACCTCCCGAGGGTTGTTCTCTTCATCCGATCAGAGCATCCAGCAGCTCCATCAGAAACACATGAAGTTCATCCATGTGCATCAAATGCAGTTTGAAGACCATTTATCCAGAGAGCATTTCAATAACCTGCTACAACAACTGGAAGAACATTGTTGTGCAGAAGAGAGACTGAACAGAAGACATCTGCATATACCGACACAAGCCTGACCCTTCATCTGGACACTGACTTGTGTTGCATCGGGTCCGACAGCTGGTAGTCATGGTTACACGGTGAAAGAAAACATCAAATAAATATTAACTTTCTAACCTTAATGACGCAAACATCATTAAGGTTTGTTCTCTTTGTTCTGTCACGATATAACCATGAGCACGCCACATATTGAACATAAAATATTTATTCAGCCAACAAGAAATAACAAAAGAAGAGATGCTTGAGATGTTGTCTTTAGATAATACGTTTTATATAAATATGCAAAACAAATCAGTTTTAAAAGGCATTAAATATGATTTGTTTTTTATATTTTACATTTAAAAAGAAATGTTTTTTTTAAATTTCAAAAGATTTTCTTTTATAATTTTTTACTTAACCACCAAATTGATCCATATATACATGTATTTTTACCACTTTGTTTAATTGTTCCCTATTAATGTGTTATTTTCTTACATTTATTTATTTAGCTGCCAGATTTATCCACTTCAACAAATTTTTTCTTTAATTTATCTCATTTTTACAGTGAATATTTCTTGACTTCCCTGGACTATGTTTTGGTTTTAAAACTAATTAATTAGTTAAATAAATTAATATGTATATCCTTAAAAATGTGCTGTATTAATTTGTATTTCCATAAAATTTTTGTTTATTTAAAATGATCTGTACTCAATTGTTTTCAGTTTTTAATATAAATTCTTGTCAGTATTTATGAATCTATTTATTTTATTAAAGTATATCTCACTAATCACTGGAAACTAAACTAGCAGTTTATATAGATAATGTATACGGAGAAAAAGATTGTGGAAAACATATTAGAGGAGATTTCTTCAGGAATCTGTTATTAAAGCAACTAAGTGCAGAGAAATCAGGTGTTGGGATGATTTAAACCAGCAAATTCAGCCTTTAGGAGAAAAATCCTCAACTCATCCGTCTGTTTTTGTGTTTTTTTCTGCTCAGTGAAAATAAAGTAAAGCTCCATTCATTGTAGGACAGAATTAAATAACTTTATTCACAGCTTCACAGTTCCTCTGCGGCAAACAGACCAACTTCCTCACAGCTTTTTATTCTTCCTTCTTGTTTTTGGCAGGAACACAGAAAATGTGGGAGTGTCATTCAAGCATCAACGTTATAATCCTTTAATCCGGATACATTCTACTTCACTGTATCTAAACATCTAAAAGACGTTCTGAGGCTGCATCCAAACCTAATTAGCTCTCCTGCTCTCCTAAAATGAGGAGATCATCAACAGTTATGATAGTTTAAATATCAAAGCTCTGTGGTTTCGTGATCCTTTAAAGGAAACAGGAAGTTAAAGCAGAGAGATTTCTTTGCTGAAGAAACTAAATCTAACCTAATGATTTCATGCAAAGAATAAATATGTTTAATTTAAGTTTCACTCGTGAAAAAAAACATGCAGAACAAGTCTGACCCAACACCACCGTTATCATCTCTTCCAACTGAATCCCGGCCAGCATCACAACTCTGACCGGTGTGGCATTAATAGGACGAGCGGAGCCGAGTCGGACTGGGTCGCTGCGCAGCCAGAGATCAGAACAGAGACTCAGATGAAAGCAGAGCTCCACTGATGTTTCTCTCTTCATGGTTGCCTCATTAACTTCTAATGACTTTATTAAACCTGCATTAAGGTGTGAAGAGCAACTAAAGCGGAGAAAACAGATTAGGTCAGAGCAGTAATTCCTTGCCAATGTTTTATATAAAAAAGCTAAATTTGTTGCATTTTTATCATAAGACACCCAGCAGATACCAATTTAGGTCAGCAGGTGGCAGAGTAGGATACAATAGACTTATTTAGAACCTATTTATAAGAAACTAAAAACTATGATACAGAAATACATCAAGATCCCTACATTAGAACAATCTTTAGCCCTGAACTGTTTGGTTGACATTTCAAAGTCGCCTGTAGATATATATATATATTTATTTTTTATGACGCGAGAAAACCATCTGCTGGGGTCTCAGGTCTTCTGCAACCTCTAACAGGTTTTCTTTCTGGATTGTCCTGGATAGAGCATGATGCTGCCACTACCATGTTTCAACATAGGGATGGTGCTTTAATGGTGATAAGCAGAGTCCACCTTCCGCCACACAGAAGCTTGCATGGATGTGGCCCCTGCAGGGCTTGTTATGGTTGATTTCTTGCCACTCCGGGGTCGAATAGCAGTGGACCTTTGGCTTTGATGTAAAAAATGTCAGCATGGGAAGGAGGTGTTCTTGGAAGGACCTGAAGGATTTCTTTTGCTCTGAAGGTTAATGATGATGGGGTTCTTCTACTTTGGTCAGTAATTTGAGTAAAGGTTACTCCTGCCACAGATGCAAATGTAACTTTGACTAAAAGTCTTCTAAATGTGGCAGTGGGTTACTCAGCTGCACTCTTTATAACCAACAGGTTAATCTCTCCGCACGCATGCACACACACACACACACACACACACACACACCCATATCTCTCCATGGGAGGAGAGGAAGAAGCTTTGTTCATGACGGTCTAGACCCACAGGAGACATCAGACGGCCTGCAACCTTGTTAGATGCCCACGCTGCGAAAGGGTAACAAGCTGTTGTTGCAGCACAGAGGTCACTTAAGCTTCTCTGCGTGCTGATTATATGCTGCCTCTGCATTAAGCTGAGAAGCAAAATATCAACGAAGGCTGTATGTAATGTTTGATGATTTGGAGTCATTTGATGCATAATTTAATAGGTCAGGATCAAACAGGGATCAATATAAATTCAATTCAATTCAATTTATTTATATATCGCCAATTCACAACACGTCGTCTCAATGTTCTTCACAACAGTCAGGTTCATACATTCCAATTAATCGTAACCATTGAACAGTGCAGTCAAAGTTAGTTATTTATTCAAATTGGATAAAACGTTTTTCTATCTAAGGAAACCCAGCAGATTGCATCCAGTCAGTGACTTGCAGCATTCACTCCTCCTGGATGAGCATGTAGAGACAGTGGACAGTCACTGGTGTTGACTTTGCAGCAATCCCTCATATTGAGCATGCATGTAGCGACAGTGGAGAGGAAAAACTCCCTTTTAACAGGAAGAAACCTTCAGCAGAACCAGAACCAGGCTCAGTGTGAGCGGCCATCTGCCACGACCGACTGGAGGTTTGAGAGAACAGAGCAGAGACACAAAGAGAACAAAGAAGTACTGATCCAGGAGTACTTTCTATGGGAAGGAAAAGTAAATGTCCAAAATATAGAGTCTAAGTGTCTCCAAGAAGTTCTTGGAGAATAAGCAGCAGCTTTGCCCTCAACGAACAACGGAGAATCATAGCATAGATGTCAGCAGCAGCTGCAGAGTGGGCTGTCTTCACAACCAGCATTCAATATTTCTCTCACAGACCTGCTAACTCACATAATGCCCAGAGACGGTGCACCATGAAGAGCACCTGCTTCGAGCAGCTGGTGCAGTCATTAACTATGCCTTTTCTGTCTGAGGGTAGCAGATAAATGCAGTTCTGATGATCAAGAAGATCTGCAAAACGCAAATAAAAAGCAGATCCAGAGTGGAGAACTGGGAGGTGAATATGTGAACAGTAGTTTAGACCCAACTCTTCACACATCCTCTAGAAACACTTCAGTGTCCAGGTCCAGGAGGAGGAGTTTAGACACCCTGGAAACATACAAATGGTTTTATCTCTTGTATCAACATCTCAGCGGTTTGGGAGTTTTTGGGTCATTTCCTGTTTATTTGGGGTTAAGAGAACTACAAATGCTGCAACAAAGTTATTTATCAGAGATGTTTGACATGTTCTCAGCTAATAGCTCTTTGTGCAACATTTTTTAAGGTCAAAATCCAATTTTCTGTGTCTTAAACAGAATCTAAAAAGGGCTTTAGATTGAACTGAAGTGAATGGAACTACTTTGATATGTCCCAATCAGAGCATCTAAGTCCCTGATTAAACCTAACTTCAGATACCTGTTGTTGTACTGTTTTGTAATTACCGTCTGTTTTTGAATGCAAGACTCGCAAAATCAGGCGTTATTCAGTTGATCTTAATAAATCTGGGTTTTCCATCATTTGCTATGATCTGCATAGTGAAAGAGAGACTGTATTGGTTGCCTCTCCCTGTCCATTTGTACCATGCAACCTGTTCTGCTAGACTGTGCTTGGATATCGCCAGACAGCAGCTGATGTATGATGGAGAGGTGAAAAGAGCAGCTGAAACACTGCTCAATAAATGTTATGATGTTCAAAGCAAAGGGCAGCATTTATAGACAGGAAAACAACTTTTATCTGCTGATACTTGAATGATGGTTTTAACATCTAAAACATGTATTTATTATTCTGAGTTTAATCTACAGACTTCTGTAAAACTACTTTAAATAACCTACTAAATTAAATAAATATCAATAAAAAAACGTTTTTGTTCCAGATATTAAACCTTTTTATAAATTTGCTCATTACAGTGTAACTCGAGATACAACAAGCTGGTATTGATTTAACAATTAGTGAGGCTATCTGCTCTGGTACCCAGCCTGCAATCCGATGCTTAACAGACATGCCACAAGAAATATTTTTCCAAACATTGGAATCTTGTCTTTTTTTTCTCTATCTTTTATTTTTAGACAGGCCACATTGCTTTAATAGTAACCTGTGTTTGTATGACCTTCAACCATTCAGGGCAGCCACAGCGCCATCTCCCGCCGCTCAGGCCTAGCCAGGGACCAGGTCCCACCAGTGACCCAGCATCCACACCAACTCCCAGCAGAAAGACTGCCCAGCACCAAGCAAGAGAGACCACCCCAGAAACTCTAACATGCCAGCCTGTACCTGTAGCTGGAGTCAGAACGTCATTGGTTAGTGAGTTGAGCTGGACACAATAAGAATTCTAATGCAGACTAGGTAAAAATTACCAAATGTACTTTATTTCACTGCACTTTAAAGCTAATGTTTTGTAGCATTTACATGGTGCTTATTCACAAAGTCAGAATCAGGACATTCCTACAACTGAATGCATATTTGCAACAGGCTGCTGGTAAAGTACTAAAAGATACAATTTAGAACTGATTGTTTGCTAAGTGTTAACAAAACACTGGTTCATCCTCTAACTTTAAGACCATTTACTGTCCTAAAAGGACCGTGTTTAAAACTGGGCTTCATACAGAACAAAAACAAGGCGCTTAACAATAAACAACTGAGTTTGTGTCTTGCAGCGTGATCCTCTGCTCGGGTCTTTCCTTGATCCTAAATCCAGGTGGAATTAAAAATGGATTAGCTCCACTAAGCAGCAGTAAGCCACAAACGGGGATTGTTTAGAAGCAAGACGTGCATCTAGCAGTCATCTGCTGCACCTTCATACCCCCTCAGTTCACAAGTTAGCCTCACATCTCGACTTTTACACAGACCTCTTTAAAAAATAGTTGAGATGGAAATAGTTCCATCTGAACATGGAAAGAAGATTAACCTACTGCAGACCTACCAAGACATGGACATCCACCTAAACTGACATGCTGGGCAAGGGGAGCATTAATCAGAGAAGCAGCCATGGCAACTCTGGAGGAGCTACAAAGATCAGCAGCTCAGGCGGGATAATTTGTTCACAAGACAACTGTTAGTCATGCACTCCAAAAATCTGACCTTTAGGAATGAAAGGCAGGAAGAAAACCTTCTCATTTGCTTCGAAGTATGATTGCCTAAGTCATATTTACCAAAATAGGCAATTATGCTATGAGGCTAATGATCTGCAGACTATCGGCTCAGAGGGGCTGGAATGTCATTAAAGTGTTAATTTATTTCAGTAATTCAAAAAGTTGAACTCTAATGATTCTGAAAACCTAAAATAATGTACAATATGTTGGAATATTACATTAGAGCAAATAAGCACAGTGATACCGCTACCTTTGGAAGTGTGGACCGGTAGCAGGTCCTTCTGGAAAATGAATGCATGAAGTGCTCTAACATGTCCTGGTAGATGCCTGCTCTGACTTTGGACTTGATAAAACCCAGTGAACCAACACCAGCAGATCACATAACTCCTAAAATTATCACTGAATGTGGAAACTTCACACTGGAACTCAAACACCTAAGATTCTGTACATCTGTACCAGTCTTCCTCCAGACTCTAAACCCTCGACACCACAGTTTTTCCTTCCACTACACTTTCTGTGAATATATGGGGCTCAACAATGAAAAGCCAGCTCCTTTAGCGATGACCTTTAAGAACTAAGTGCTTCAAAAAAGTATCTCTGTGTGAAATTAATCTTCATAATATAAGGTATTATTTTCTTATCTAATAACTGAATTAATAGATTAGCTTTGGCATTAATTATACTCTGGATACTTCAGCTTTCTCAACAATGTGACTGAACCAAGTTAAAGATAAAATGTTCCTATTTGACCTGTTCATCACCTCCTTGAAAAAATTCCAGCTGAAGAAGTGGACAAGTAAGGTTCTGATTTACAGCAAGCCGAAGCCTTCCTCCCCCTGCAGGACAACAAGCTTGAGTCAACTTCTGGCCACAACCAATAAAACAGCTCGTTCAGCTACAGTGGAGCTCACAGATCGCACTGAGGGAGCTCCAATCGAGTGGAGATACGAGGACCTGGAGGTCACAGGTAGTCCCATTACCTTCAGCAGCATGCTTCGTTGTTTAATGGACACCAGCGAAATGCAACAGCAGGACACAAACACATATATAATCTACAGCAGAGATGTAGACACGTCCCACAGTAACAGGGCGAGTACAGGGCTGTCTCCGGGGGACATGTCCATTTCATTCAGACAAACGATACATGGCAGAGCTACAAGTTTAACCTCATCAGCAGCGACACTCAGTGAAAAACAATTAACTTCACTTTTAAATCTGTTCCCGTTCAGATTCTGAAAATCAAATGCTGCAAAAACTTCATTTCTAATTTCATTGTGCAAAAATAGTTCATTAAAAATTAAAATGGTAAAAGTGCTTAAAGGTTTGCAGTCCTGCTTAGGAGTCTCATGTTTAGACTAAAAAGATAGTTGGAGTGAAGACAGATGTCTCACTACAGCTCCAAACGGGCTGCAAAGACACACTTTTTACAGAGTCCCTCAGACGTTTTAATGACTTTTAATAACAAGAACTTGAAATTTGAATCTACTGTGGATTTTCTCTGATCCACACAGGTTCAAATATATACATACACCCCCAGTAATATTTGGTGAAATGTCTCTTGGCATTCATGCTTTCTGTAGCCATCACCAAGCTCCTCGCATCATCCTGGCTGGACATCAGATCCCCTTACTGGCAGAATTATTGGAGTTCAGGAGAACTGGTTGGTTTCCTGTCACAGACTTTAATTTACGATCTAGACATGTCAGCAGACTTCAGGTTGGAGCTTTGGGAAGACTCAGTGTTCCGCTTTATCCATTTAGGTTTGTGTTTGGGCTCATTGTCCTGTTGGATCCAACAGCTACTCTCTTGAAGACCTTTTATTTGACACAAGTGTAACATCATTCCCAGTTCCCTCCCCATCCACTACCCAGTTACAGCACTGAAGTGCTGCCTCCACCGGCTACTGCATCCTCAATGCAAAGGACAGGTAGGATTGGTTGGTCCGCCCTGCAGCTGAATCTTAGTAAGAACCATTATCCACAAAATAAGAGTAGAGAACCTTCCCAGGAGAGGCCGACCTACCAAAATTACTCCAAGAGCTCATCAACGACTCGTCCAGGAGGTCACAGAACACCATCTAAAGCTCTGCAGGTCGCACTGCCTCAGTTAAGGTCAGAGGTCACGATTCAACAATAAAAAAAGATTTAAAAAAAAGAGATTGGGTGAAAATGGCCTCCATGGCAGTTTTCTAAGGCCAGAACCACTGCTGACCCAAAAGAACACAAAGGCCCATTTTACATTTAGCAAAAAACATCCCCAAAGATGTTTGGGAAATGTTCTGTGGACTGACAAGACAAAAGCAGACTTTTTCAGAGAGTTTGTGTCCCATTAAATCTGGGGAAACACTAAAACAGCATTCACAAAAAACCTCAAATCTATCTGAATTGAAACAATTCTGCAAAGCTGAGTGGGTCATACCTCTTCCACAGTAATGTTAAAGACTCATTACCAGGTATTATGAACACTTGATGGCAGCTGGAACAACCAGTTATATGGTTTGGGCAGTAATGCCTGTTTTACAGCACTGAAGTACATTGTAACAGAATATTTGCATTAATTTCTGCAGCTCCACCTCAGCTCTCCAACACTAATTCTGCTCATAATTATGTATGAAAACAGCTAAACGGTTTCAAAACATGGAAAATGGTGTGCTGAACTGGATCAGCCCCTCCTTCAGTGTTATAAAACCAAATCAGAACCAGCAGCAGAATTATTTCACAAACATTTCAACGTTAAATCCCTCTGGGGATAAACCACATCATGCTGATGGAAAACACAGTAACTGGTTGTGAGAGGTGATAAAATGAGTGGACACACCTCCAAAGCGAGCTGCTGCCCGGTGCCTGGATGGAGACACCAGCTCCTTGACGATCTGCAAGACCTGCATGCTTAATGGGAACCAGTAGGTGCCATAAACCAGTGGTAGGTCTCATACCCCACAACCTCATTCCACCTTAGCTCCACCTCAGGACTCATCACCTAATCCACAACATGACTCCCAGGCTCCTTCAGGATGCTGGTTTCAGGTAAAAGGAAAAGATCTGGTCCTGATTCCTGGTTTGGCGTCTGCAGCTGCAGGAGTTGCATCCAAATTTTAATACATGTTTACAAATTGCTCCTGGAGACCCTGCAGCCAGAGAAGCTGAAAACACAAACATGCTGTCATGTTGCTTCAGCTGCTTTCAAATACTGCCTCAAGACTACATGAAGCAGCGCAGCAATCTGAACTCCGCTTCTGGCAGCAGCAGAGAGAGGCGGTGGACGTTCGCCGGCAGCGCAGACTGTGCAAACTGAGCGCGCTCATGTCGCGTGTGATGTGTTGCTCAGCTGGAGTGCTCTCACACAACCAGAGCGGCGCAGAGATGTCCTTCCAGTCTCTTTTTCCTGCTCAGTCCTTCCTCTGTGGATCCAGCACACAAAACCTACCTGGCTGCTGCAGATCAATAGGTGCTCAGCAGGAAAACTCTCATTTCTCACTTCTTTCTGAATCGGTCCTGCTGCAGCTGGCTTCTTCACTTGCTCCTCCTCCTCCAAACTCAAATCAATGAGCGCTTCCACTCACCCACAGCATCTCCATCCCTCCCTTCTTTTGCTTTCCTGACCTCCTCCCTCATCTCTCCCCCCTTTCATTGTACTGCTCTGTCTCACTCCCCCTCCCCCTGTTTCTCATGTACATCCACTGTGAAGCTGAAACATGAGCAGAGTAGAGGGCTGAGTGTGCAGTGATGATCTGTACCACCCAGCTTCACTAATTCAGAGGTAACTGCCTTCTCACTCCATCAAATGGGCTTCTGCCTGCTTGTCTCTTCTCTAAACATTTTCATTTAATAACCCTGAAATTAAAGCTTTACTTGTTGTGTTTTTGCTGAATGAGCCTCAGTAAAAGCCACCAATTTTCCATCTTATCAGAGAGACAGTCTTTCTGCAGAAATCAGGGCTTTTGTCTCGTTATTCTTACAAAAATAGAGTCTTAATATAGATGCACTCGACTAAATTAGAATACTATCGTTACTTCTCATCCAGCTGAAACCAGATGTTTGCACACAGTTTCCTCTGGCATTTAATCAGACTAAATGTGTCCTGTTTTAAGTCATTTAGAGAAATTATTTGCTAAAAATCAGAAAGAATCTTTTATTACTGTCTAGAAAGTCAGACGTTTACATACTCTCAGATCATATGACTTTAAACTCTGACTGCACTGTTCAATGGTTAGTTATTAATTGGAATGTATGAACCTGACTGTTGTGAAGAGCCTTGAGACGACATGTGTTGTGAATTGGAGCTATATAAATAAAACTGAATTGAATTGAATGGGAAAGCGGAGATGATGATGTAGCAATTTTGTGCAATTCTGATTAACAGGTGAATTCATAACATTCGTGTGAAATGGAGGCACACCTGCAGATATATTTTAAGGAAACACCTCAAACAGTCTTCCTGCGTGATGTAATGAGAACATCTAAAATCAGCCAAGATGTCAGGAAGAGAACTGTGGACCTCCACCGGTCAGCTTCATCATTAGGTCCAGTTTCCAGATACCTGAAGGTTCTACATGCACACACCTGAAACAACTGGAGCAGTTTGCTCATGAGGAGTGGGCCAAAATACCTGCTGAAAGTCTCATTGACAGTTATAGGAATCATTTGATTGCAGTGAATAAAATATTAAGTTAAGGGTACTATCATTTTTGTCTAGGCCTGTTTCATGAGTTTAATTTTTAAATAATTCTGTTGAAGCATGTTTGAAAAGCAATGTCTGATTTTCATTTGTTCATTTTCATAGAATTTGTAACCTTTGTCAGATTCAAGTTATTTCTGTGACCATTGTGGGTTTTTCTTTCAATAACCGAGGGGTACCAACAATTTTGTCCACGAGTGTATCTGTTCAAACAGTTATATAAACATCATGGGAAAGTCTAGCCATCATATGGTTCAGGTTGAAGACGGGTTCTGCTGTTATAATTGTGTGAATAAAAGCCAAAATAAAAGCAAAACACCTTTTGAAGATGCTAAAGCGGTTGAGAGAGAATCATTATCCCTAGTGGAACCGGTTCTGTATGGGCTGAAGGGCCACTCAGAGAGGAGGAAGCCAATACTTCAGAATCAACATAAAAAGCCAGGTTGCAGTATGGAAATGCGATCAAGGATACTGAATTTAATTTTTGGAGACATTTCCTGTGGATTAAATTAAATAGCGTTTGGACAAAATGATCATTGTTTTAATTGGAGAAAAAAAACAAGGCAATATTGCTAACCTAAAAAAAAAAAAATCATCACAAATGTAAGGTATTCTAATTTCCCCTCGGGGATCAATAAAGTATCTTTGAATTGAATTGTATGGTGGTGGCAGCATCATGCTGTGGTGGTGTTTTACTGCAGGAGGGACTGGTAAACCTCAAAACAGAAGGCATCAGGAGGAAAGAACATTATGAAGACATCAGCTGGGAAGTCCCTCAGCACACCACCAGATTAGTTACAAAGTCCTCTCTGAAGGACAGAGAGGACTTCACAAAACCCTGAAACCTAATTAATTGTATCAACCCTAACGGACCTAAAGCAGGAAAATGTGAATCTGATTTATTGTCAGACATTAGCCTTAAAAATATTATGTGTCTCTCTATAGAGAGTATGTAAATATTTGGTTTCAGTTGTATATGTATTCAAAAGGTTAATTATAGCTTCATGCTAAGTACCAGATCTATGGGTTCTGCCCCTCCTACAGCTCCATCAATTCTAAACATTCCCACTGCAACATGCACGTTCCCTGATGGTAGAGCTGATTAGAGCCAACAGAGCAGTCTACAGACTCCACCTCTTTGTTTGAAACCATCCTTTATTTCAACTGTGTTCTCCATGTGTCTGTTTGTCTCATCATTACACATCCTACACTTCCTTCCTTTCCCTCTCCAACTGCACCATTTGATTATATTAAGTCCATTAAGACTCCAAATTGGCAACATTTTCATCCTGTTATCATTTATCCATTTGCACCACCAGAAATCCCCACAGTCATACCTCAGGGCAATTTATAGAGAGATAACTTAACCTCATAGTTTAAACTGTTGGGAGGAAGCCAGAGTACCCAGCAAGAACCCACGCATGCACAGAGAGAACATCCAGAAAGACCACAGGCTGGGATTCAAACCCAGGACCTTCTTGCTAGAAGGCATCATGGGTGTTTTCTGGGCAGGACATCAGAATTTGTAGGAATACCTTGAGATTCACCAAAAGCAGGTGGGAAGTTTGATACATACACAGTACAGACCAAAAGTTTGGAAACACCTTCTCATTCAAAGAGTTTTCTTTATTTTCATGACTATGAATATTGTAGCTTCACACTGAAGGCATCAAAACTATGAATTAACACATGTGGAATTATATACTGAACAAAAAAGTGTGAAACAACTGAAAATATGTCTTATATTCTAGGTTCTTCAAAGTAGCCACCTTTTGCTTTGATTACTGCTCCACACACTCTTGGCATTCTGTTGATGAGCTTCAAGAGGTAGTCACCTGAAATGGTTTTCCAACAGTCTTGAAGGAGTTCCCAGAGATGCTTAGCACTTGTTGGACCTTTTGCCTTCACTCTGCGGTCCAGCTCACCCCAAACCATCTCGATTGGGTTCAGGTCCAGTGACTGTGGAGGCCAGGTCATCTGGTGCAGCACCCCATCACTCTCCTTCTTGGTCAAATAGCCCTTACACAACCTGGAGGTGTGTTTGGGGTCATTGTCCTGTTGAAAAATAAATGATGGTCCAACTAAACGCAAACTGGATGGAATAGCATGCCGCTACAAGATGCTGTGGTAGCCATGCTGGTTCAGTATGCCTTCAATTTTGAATAAATCCCCAACAGTGTCACCAGCAAAGCACCCCCACACCATCACACCTCCTCCTCCATGCTTCACGCTGGAAACCAGGCATGTAGAGTCCATCTGTTCACGTCTTCTGCGCCGCACAAAGACACGGTGGTTGGAACCAAAGATCTCAAACTTGGACTCATCAGACCTAAGCACAGATTTCCACTGGTCTAATGTCCATTCCTTGAGTTCTTTAGCCCAAACAAGTCTCTTCTGCTTGTTGTTCCTGGGGCGGTCCTCATGTGAGCCAGTTTCTTTGTAGCGCTTGATGGTTTTTGCGACTGCACTTGGGGACACTTTCAAAGTTTTCCCAATTGTTTGGACTGACTGACCTTAATTTCTTAAAGTAATGATGGCCACTCGTTTTTCTTTACTTAGCTGCTTTTTTCTTGCCATAATACAAATTCTAACAGTTTATTCAGTAGGACTATCAGCTGTGTACTGTATCCACCTCCTGCACAACACAACTGATGGTCCCAATCCCATTTATAAGGCTTGAAATCCCACTTATTAAACCTGACAGGGCACACCTGTGAAGTGAAAACCATTTCAGGTGACTACCTCTTGAAGCTCATCAACAGAATACCAAGAGTGTGTGGAGCAGTAATCAAAGCAAAAGGTGGCTACTTTGAAGAACCTAGAATATAAGACATATTTTCAGTTGTTTCACGCTTTTTTGTTCAGTATATAATTCCACATGTTTTAATTCATAGTTTGGATGCCTTCAGTGTGAAGCTACAATATTCATAGTCATGAAAGTAAAGAAAACCTTTTGAATGAGAAGGTGTGTCCAAACTTTTGGTCTGTACTGTATGTATATATATGTATATATATATATATATGTATATACATATACATATATATATGTATATGTATAGATATGACATTGCTTCTCTGCTTCAGTTAAACTACCCACAATCCTGGACAGCACCACTATCACATGACCAAACAACTACCACATGGCCAACACCCTCCCCTCCTCCAGAAGATGGAAATAAACATCGGTTGTTAACATCCGCCCAGTTTTACTCATGGGACCGATGCAGATGTTACTGCAGATATATCATTTATCCCTACACTCAATGTTATGCAGTTCAAATGACGACTGTGGCTCAGTAGGAAGAGTAGTCGTCTTGCAATAAGAAGGATGTGGGTTTGATTCCAGCTTCCTCCTGCCATATGTCGATGTGCCCCTGGGCAAGGCACTTAACCTCAAGTTGCCTACCGATCTGTGTATCGGTGTATGAATGTGTGAGCGTTAGTGAGTGCAATTGGGTGAATGTGGCTCTAGTGTAAAGCGCTTTGAGCAGTCTGTATGACTGGAAAGGCGCTATATAAGTTCAGTCCATGTATTTACCATTCAAATGTTAATTTAGCTCCAAACGGGATAGATGGATGGTGCAGCAAAAATTAACATATATGCTTGCCTTTAAAATTAATGAATCAAACTGTTTCCTCAAAATATGATGTAAAAAAAATTACATAACTTTTTGGGAAATATCGTAAAATATTAAAGGGTTCATAAAGGAAAAGATGAGTAAATAAACAGGAAACCAGTAAAGATCAACCCTTAATGATCTATGGGTATTCTTAAAAAATAGGATTTTAAAGTTGGGGCAAAATAATCAGAAAGATTCTGACCCAAAGAAAGAACAGGTCTTTAAAGGTTCTGCAGAAAGCAGAGGTAGCAGTGCAGCAACACCAGCACTCATTTATGGTTCCAACAGTCACTATACCCTGACCCTAAAACTACCAGTACCCATACCAGTATAAACCCAACCCAACCCCTAACTTAAACTCAATTCATACCTTAGTCCTAAACCCACTGAACCCACTTTCCCTTGTGTGGACCGGGCAAGATTTTCACACAATGTTATATATACACACACAGACACTGCAGCACATGAAGCCCTGTGATAAAGTGTGTCTGTATATTTGTCTCCTCAGGCAGCGCAACTGAAGCCCAATTACTGCATTGCTGGACTCCTTCTGCAGATGCTGTTGCTATGGTTCAGACCCGGTGTTGCTAGGCTCTGACCCCACTCAGTGAAGTCAGGATTTTTACAAACAACAGTGACCAGCTTTCAGTGTCAATTGGAACTTAATAATAAAAATTACCATAACAAATACCATTATAGTGACTGGTTGCTGGTGATGCTGTCCTTGCTTTATGCAGAACCTTTGAGGACATTTAAATCTTAAATATATAAAGACAGTCTGCAGATAATGAATGCATTTTATAAATGTTGTCTCTACAGGCTGCACCCCCAGACTCTTTGTAAAGTAATCAACAACCTTCTGGTATAATTCTGGGCCCTTCTGGAATAAATGGGGCAGTTTGGGACAAAGACAGGAAGTTTTTTTGGAAGAATCGTGGTAAGACTTTCAAACCTAATTACATTGTACCAACTGTCAAGCATAGTGGTGACGTTATCATGCTGTTGGGGCTCTTTCTGTCAGAGCCACTGGTCACAAAGATGATGCAATAATGAAAGGGAAGGAGTAGCTCCACATTCTCCATTTCAACCTGCTTTCAAGAGCAAGACTGAAGGTGTCCAGCTCCAAGAAGCAGTGTTCTGGATGTTGAAGAGGTGTCTCTGCTCTAAACAGTTCAATTATTGGCTGAATTATCTCCTCAAGTTCGGCAGAGGCCTGTTAATGAACCATTCATTTGATTCAGGTCTGCTGAACCAGAGGAACATGCAGGACAACATGTCTCAAGGACTGGAGTTGGACAGCCATAAACTACAGGGCTGAAACTCAGGCACAACTGGGTGTTCCAACTGGTCAGTGGTCTCCAGAACCAAGGAGTCAAAAACATCGGAAGGACACTGTGCTCTCTATAGCGGTTTGTGGAAGCTTGTAAACACATGCACCTAATGATTAAGTAGGTCCAACCCACAAAGCACCAGCTGCAGCTCTGGTAATTACCTCCATCTGCTTCAGGAGCAAAGGTTCCTTACATCTGACTGTTGTAGCTGTTGAAGTGGTTTTGAGGAACAACCTTGTCTACATGTCTCAGAGTTCATATAAGATCTCTCCAGTTCGACCCGATTATGAACTAAACATCTGGACCTTCAGTACGTCCCACCTTCCAGATTCCTGCTCTCCAAACCTGCCTGGCTCTACGTGAAAAAGTGATCAAGTTTTTTAATTCAAGACCTTTTTATGCAATTTGATGAGCCACACCCAGGACTGATTAGTACCAGAGCTGTAGAATCAATACACCAAATAAATAGAACCTGTTTGGCAACACAAAGTAGGCAAAAATATCTTTGGCCATGAAGCTGCTCTGCTGCTTCAGGATCTGGACAACAAGTGATGGAACCATGAATTCTGAGCTCTACCAGCTATAGCAGCTGTAGCTGCTAAGGATGGTTTGGGGATCAGGTCGGCTTGGATAGAACAGCTTGGGTTGTTGTCATTAAACTTCTTTCAAGATCTGAAAGACTCAGGTGTGACAAAAAAAAGGGTAAAAACACTTTTTCCCAGGACTGAAACTCTTCATTTCTTCTGCTGAGGACCCAGAGCTCCAGCAACAGAACAGAGTGTCTGGATTTGTGAGTCACAACCATTTTAATCCTTCCCTTTCAAGGTTCAACAAAACCTTTCAAAGAATCAATACACCATCTTGGTTAAAAACATTAGTGGCATTACAATCTGCATTTGAAGAAGATCTGAAGATCTGCTCGAAGGTGAGACAAAAGCAGAGCGAGCTGCGAGCCACCTGGGGTGAAATGGATTGAGCAGCTTTTACCAATTGGAAAAAGGAAACAGGGACGATACTGAAGTAGCCCTCTACCAATCAGCAGATCAATAAGTTCTCATCAGATTTTCCTCAACATCTGCTTGATTGAAAATGGAGAGAAGCTGTCCATATCTGACATATCTCTCCTTTAATCTACAGGCTGGATAAGAGCTCAGACTGAGAGTAGTCTACGCTGGAAACGAGGAGTCGATTCAGATGATGGAGAGAGAAGGTTTAATGGAAGAAAAACAATTATAGCAACAACATTAAGGGCAGGGATCATTTCAAACACGGGTGTAAATAGTTTTTATAATTATCTAAAATACAAGAAGAAACCCACCCATACCTCTTGTTTTAGATCCAAATTAGTTTGCTGGTTATATTTAGTTTTGATCCAATTTCTAAGTTGAAGAAGCACTTCTGCATTCAGCTGTACTCAACATTCAGGTTCTTCCATTTCCCCTTCTTTAAAACATGAAACAATAAGAAATTCCATTTATTTTTCACTCATAATTTATCAGTAAGTGAGTAATTTTAATTTTATTTCTAAAGATCATCATATAGATATCATTTGATAACATTTCTTCTGTGGTTCTGAATGGTGACAACACACATCACCACTGATGGATGGATGAAACTTTTACACCAATACAGGTAAATTCAAATGTTTTTCCATGCACTATTTTTCCTTCTCTACTCCCATCCAGACCTAGACAACACCTAACCAGACTCTCTGTATCACAGCGTCATCTCCGTATATCTCACTAATCGCTCCGTCTCTAAAGGTTTTGTTTCTGGTCAGAGTTGGCCGGCACATAAACTAATCCTGCCGACATTAAAGAGCTGAGAACAGACATGCCGGTGTTGTCCTAATTAATGGCAGCCATTGTGGAGGACTGATTGAATTAGGCTGGGTGCTGATTGCTCGGCACATTGATTCGTGCTGCCTGCTGAGCTTCACTGCATCACGGCATTCAGGGTCCTTCAGCTGAATACCAATGAGACAATAACCCCTTGCAGAAACATGAACCAACTCATCACCCAACAAGTCATCCTGGGAATTAACTCATGTTTGATCTTGGCTTGATGGGACCTCTTGGAAGCAGTTATTTATCAGCTTTTCATTCAGAGCGCCTTTTAACATTTTGTCAAGCTACAACCACAACTCCAATGTACTTTATCAGGACTTTACTTGATTGACCAACACACGGTTAAGTGGAAGAAACTTTTTCTTACAAGATCTGAAAAGTCTTTATTGGTGTATAAATATCTACCAGCGTTGCACATTTTGCCAATTTTTCTTTGCAACACAGCTCAAACTCAGATTGAATAAAGGAAGAGCAGTTTTCAAATTTAGCCACAAATTCTCAGTTGGATTTAGGTCTGGACTTTGAATAGGCCATTCAAACGAGAGGTGTGATGATACACATATTCATCCCAGAAACATTTGGTACAGAGTATTTTAACTTTCTCTAATCACTGTTGAAAAGAGTAAAAAGAAAAAGGACTGGACTGCAGCACATAAATAAAGCCTGAGGTTTCTACTAAAATCAACCAGTCTCAAAGAATCTCAAGTGAAAAACCTATATCACAACATCCCAGCCCTCTCTTTATGAAGTCCATAAGCACAGCACTGAGTCAGCATCACAACCGAGGGGGGGTTCCCTCCTCACTCCGACTCTCTCGCTTCCTTTCCTTCCCGTTTTCCTCTCTCAGCCTTGGCTTTGCGCTGCTCTAATTGACAGAATGGGAACCAACGGGAAAGAACAACATCGCTCTGCCTAGCACACTTCCTGTTTGCCTGCCCAGTGTCACTTCCTGTTCGAAGCATGCAGCTTTCTGACCAATCAGAGTCCAGCCTGTGCTCCAGTGTTCTTCATAGTTGAATTAGATTTTCCAGCACCTAACCTGCTTTGGTCACATCAGTGGGTCCTCAGCACCAAGCTTCACATCCAGGCTCGATGGATGCATGAATGGATGGATACATTCTGACAATAAAAATATTAATTTCCATATTTATGCAGTTCAGGAAATTGCTTCAATGAAATTCCAGAGTTTTCCAGACGTAGTAGAAATCTGCTGAGTTACATCCTGTAACTGCCACTCCACTGCTCTAGAGTAAAGTGGTGGTGTGCTTCATGCCACTGGATCTCACACGTTGGATTGCACTTTGTCATATAAGGCTTGAATGCAGCTGTTCAGCCATGGAAACTGGGTTTCTCTCTGTTCAGCTAATCTTGAAGGCCAAGCATAGCATGGAGGTCTACTGACTCTGCAGAAGTTGACAACTTTCGTTGCAGCCTCCATGGTACCTCGTCCCTCCACAAACTGACTGTCAAATGTTTAGCAGCGAGTCAATGTCATAAACTGTCTTATTGCACAAGGTCCGTCCTATCAGAGGTCAACACTTATTCAGTCAGAGCCAGCTATACCCTAAACACCTGTGCTTCTAGGGTGGTCATCTGGTTAAAGTTCTTGAGATTTGCACAATCACAGTTAGTTCTTCAATCCATGCACCAATATTATGGAGCATCTACCTCCTGATATTAAGCAAGCATGTTCAGTTGATCTTTCAAAGGTAAAGGTCTATTTGTCAATATTTCTTTCTGTTATCCTAGCGACTAAGCAGAAACGCCCAGACTTCCCTCTCCCCAGACACCTCCTCCAGCTCCTCCCAGAGGAGCTAGAGGAGGCCAAGGCCAGCCGAGAGACATAGTCCCTCCAGCGTGTCCTGGGTCATCCCCGGGGCCTCCTCCTGGTGGGACGTGCCTGAAACACCTCCAGAGGAAGGCGTCCAGGAGGCATCGGTATGGATACCCGAGCCACCTCAACTGGCTCCTCTTTTTGTGGAGGAGCAGCGGCTCTACTCCGAACTCCTCCCGGATGGCCGAACTCCTCACCGTATCTCTAAGGGAGTGCCCGGCCACCCTACGGAGGAAGCTCATTTCAGTCGCTTGTATCCGGGATCTCGTTCTTTTGGTCATGACCCAGAGTTCATGACTATAGGTGAGGGTAGGAAGTAGACCGACCAGTAAATTGAGAGCTTTGCCTTTTAGCAAAACGTTCGCATTACTGAGGCAGCCGCACCAATCAGTCTTTCAATCTCCCGCTCCATTTTCCTCTCACTCGTGAACAAGACTTTTTTTTTAATACGTATTCATGTTTTCTACATGTCTTAATATTATACACTGTGGAAGTGGTAGGAACACTGACATTCAATGATTTGGAGGGGCGTCGATCATTTTTGCTCGTTTGGTGTTAGGGATTCATCTTTGAATGAGTTTATTTGACTTTTTACAAAATTCTTGTATCTCATAAGTGAACTACTTCCGTTACTGACCTGAATGGGCTCCTCTCCACTTTTATTTTGTTTAGATCTTATGTTTAGGACATTTTTTGAATTAATTCGACAAAACTAGAATTTTCCTTTCTACAGAGTCCTTGGCTTCAACCCAATGTCGATGTCTGTATTTAAATACCAAAACATCTGCAGCAAAACCAGTTAAAACCGCTTAATTAGGTTTGTGGTGGAGAACATGAACTATTCGAAGGTACTAACATTTAAATCTGTATTTGAAATCATTTTTTATCAATTTCAGTGCAATGCAATGAATAGAAAGAATTAAGGCTGCTTTACTTTGAGTTAGAAAAATAAATTAGTTTTAGGAATAAACTACATTTTTTACTTGTAGTCTACAACTTTTTTTTAAGTCTTGAATTGCAAGAACATTTCCAGTGAAATCTGTCCACAACCACAAGCTAAAGTATCAGAAAACTACAGAGCTGACCTCTCCCAGGCCTGCAGGGCCCCAAGCTTTCCACAGAGTTCAGCATGCATCAATTTTAATTTGTTGTTTGCAGAAATAGGAAGATAAATAAATCAGTAAATCAGCAAATGACCAGAGCCCAAGAGACTGAGCTGAGAATTGTCCAGGAGTCTATAAAATGTACCCAGAATGCTCCTCATCCCACCCATCGTCTTCCTCCGTCCCCTCACTCACACAAGCCCAGTCAGGTGTGCGCTCATTCATCATGCAGTCGATCAGGTGCATCCTGCTAGGCAATTGGTCGATAGGTTGGGAGTCGTTTGTCACAGGCCGTCAGTGGGAGGTTTGGTCCTGACTGAAGGGATGCAGCTGCTCTATTGGTGCAGCGTCCTTATGGTCCCGGGTCTGCTGGAAGACAGCTGCTCACAACCATCCAAGGAATGTCATATTATAGGCTTATGAGCTGAGGTAGTCGTACAAGCCTTATGTGGAGAAACTGCAGGGAAATCATGCCAAATTATCCTGTGTCGTGGCTTTTATCTTAATACAGTTCAAAAACACCACAGAGATCAGAAACTTGACATCTTGATGAAGGCGTTAACAGTTTTATTACACGTTTTCAAACCCCCTTTAGCCAATAAGAACTCCAGATTCTCCAGAGTCATGGTTCCTCTCTGAGGCTCTCTTCAGTTCTGCTCAAATGGTTTCCATTGGACTTCAGGTCTGGGGACTGAGATGTCCATGGATGAGGATAGTATTTGTGTCTACTGAACCATTCCGTATGGATTTAGCCACATGTTGTGGATCGTTATCCTGCTCATGACACATTTTCAGTTTTCTAGCCAATTCAACCACATTTTTATTTAAAATGTCTTAGAGTTCAAAAGTGTTCATGACAAGGGTCCCACAGAATCCCAGAGACATATTTTCCTTCCACTAAATTTCCTATTGATATTGTTAGACAGTGCTCTCTGTGACCCACCAGTTTTTTTACATGTAGGTCACAGGGTTGTCAAAATAATCAATATTTTTGACAAAATCGATACTAAAATAACTAAATTATTCAAATATAAATAGATACAAACTGCCCATTTGCATTTGCCAAAATTGTCGCACTTCTTCTGGCAGCAGAGCTGCAATACCAGAGACACTCCACCCCTCCCCTCCATGCAGCACCCCCTGACCAGAACAATGAGCTGCTGGAGGTTTTAAGTTGAATACACCCAGAAAAAAAACCAAAACATATGTGACAAGACAAACACAAACGTGTTGTTCGGAGGTACTTTTCCCTATGAGGGATGCAGATGGGAACGAATACAAAATGAACGATGCCAGATGCTAGCTGTCCTAACGCTATGTCACTGATGTTTGACAGCAACTTAAAATGGTCAGTAAATCTCCTGTTTCTGCAAGAGTGAAGCAGTAAACCTCCCAGATGACATAAGCTAATGCTATCTGTTTAAATATTAGCTAAACTGACACGGACAACCCAATAGCAGTGTTCGATCAGTCTGTCTTCGAGATCTGCAGGTTATGGTGAAACAATACTGTAGCTGACAATTACAGCAGAAAGAAGAAGGAACCTGTAGCACCCTACCCTGCTGCTGTAATTAATCACTAAAGAAAAAACTAAGATTAATGCTTGAAACACACAAGTATCTGTGTACTGTGAAGTTTATAATCTTATGACCTGAAATGTTTTGTTTCCTCTTGCGTAATTACACTCCACTTATAGGAGGAACACCTCAGGGCTGTGAGCTCGGTCCTTTCAATCCTGAGCAATACTCAACTAACTTATTGAGATCACCCTGTTTTATAATTATTGTGTTCATATTTTTCTAAATATATTAAAGCAGAGTAAATTCCTTCCTACCTTACTCTGTTTTCAGGGTCAGAGGTGAGTATGTTTTCAGTCAACACAAGTGTATAATGCTTTCATGACTGGATAAGACAACATGGAGGTGAAGAAGAGTGAAATCTGGACACATTCATCCTTCGTCCCTAACTTCACTCTACAAGATCCAGCTTGTCCAATGTCTCCACATGAAGGACGGATAGACCAAACTTTCTGAGCGATCGGAAACAGCAGTGCCACTCGGCTCACCATGGCAACTAAATATAGTGAGACCATGAAAGCCTTGTGGCGAGGAAACACATTTTCTGTTTGTGTGAAGGAAAAGGGAAACGGGGGAGGCATTTGTGTGGGCTGTTACTCTAATCTGAGGTCTCGTCATGTTATTTAATATTTACAGCATTTTTCCCAAAAGCTTTTAGCTTTTTCTTCACATATTTGCAGCAAAAATACCTTCAGTTGAGCTTAGTTTAAGTTCACAACCAATGAACAGCTTGAAAATGTCATTTACAAGCCCAGCAACTAAATCCGACTCTCCTCAAAGCTGCAGGGAGATTCAGCTCCACATACCCCTGAAATAAAGTTCAATCTTAGCCTTTTATGGCACAATAATGTGTTTGTCCTGTCCCTCTCCTATCTATGCCTGGCATTCCACTGAAATTGAGAGTAACACTTAAGGTCTGCTAAAAATGTCGAGAGGATCAAGATTAAGGAGCGAATTCAGACCACAGAAACCATTTATACATCCAAATGTTCAGCGTTGCAGGAAAACTTCATAAAAGTGCAACAGCAGGAAAACTGTGCCTGGAAGCAGGGCAACAACCACGAGGAAATGTTCCTTTCCCCGATCTGAGGTGGAACCCACTTCCTTTTTGGTGCCTTTTTCTAAACTCCATAAAAAGGGGTGAAAAGATTTAAAATACTGTGGGTCAGAGGCTGAAAAGATTGGGATCCTTTCTTTTAAATGATACATAAACGTAATCTTCATTATAGGGATCCCTTTAACCAAACAAGGTCAGATAAGAAGAGAGTCCGCTGGCGTTTAAAATAAAGGATAAAAACATGGAGAGTTGTTTTCTCTACCATAACCACATCTTTTATCAAAGCTGGTAAATAATCCTGATTCTCAAACACATGGGATCTTAATTCCTGTGCATAGTTTTTATTTCATTTTCTGACTTGTTCAACGCCCAAAACCCCAAGTCAGAGACGGATCATGCACCTACAGGTCTGTGGCGTACAGATCCAATCATTTAATCAATAACAGTAATTTCTCACAACTAGCGCAACTAAACCTGGTGGTCCACCTGTGTTCAGCAGTAAGCTGATGAACATCCTTCCCACAGTCAAGCACCAAGGTGGAAATATAAGGCTCTGTGGCTGATTTTCTGCTAATGCTACATGGAGCATTCACTGCGTTGAGGGGCCAGTGGACATGACCATGTATTGCACTCTAGCAGAACACTGAAGATGGGTCATGGATGGGCCTTCCAGCATGAAAACCAGCTAAACCATCCCACCAAAGCAACGGTGAAAGAGCAATCACAATAAGGTCAGATCAAAAATAAGCGCAACACCTTAGTCTTTCAGGAGATCTTTGCAGGAAGCTATGATTTGTAGTCTCAGTTTGCACGGGTCATTGGACCAGTTTCCCTCTACTGCCCAGTTTACTCCAGCAAAGTTTCCTTTCTGTAGTCCCCCGGGCCACACCTTTATCACAGCACATGGCATCCGAGCACCACTCATCATCACAGGAAAGGACGGAAATGCAGAGAGGGCGGGTGGAAAAGGTAGCATTCCCACACTCAACTGGCATCACATCAGCCACTGGGTCACAACATGCAGCTTCCAGCCCACGAACATCATGTAATCCAGACACTCCAGATGTTTGTGATATGAATATTTCACACACCGATATTGCGAAGACTTTTTTGCGATATATTCTGCAGCCCTAATAGAAGCAGATTAAAGGGTTTTATTATTGTCACTGTAACACAGAGTTTTCCATATTATAATCACTGCAAAATTATTACTACACATTTATCCCAATTTTGCTTTTTTTCCTTGAAGGTTTCAGATTAAACAAATTTTAATATTGAGCAAAGTTAAATAAATACAAAAGCTGTTTTTAAATTATGTTTTCATTCAACGAAATAAATCTATCCAGAGCTAGCACTATGTGAAAAAGTATTTAACCCCTAAACCTAATAAGTGTTTGTGATAACTGGTAATGAGTCTTTACCATCGCTGTGGAGGAACTTTGACCTAATTGTTTTATTTCAGCCACATTGAAGGGTCTTCCATCAAGAATGACTCATTTAAGATCATTCCACAGGATCTCATTCGGATTTCAGTCTAGACTTTGACTAGGCCACTCAAAATACATTTTTGTTCTTTTAAATATTCAGAAATGGACCTGGTGGTGTGTTTTGGAGTTTTGTTCTTCTGGAGAACCCACGTGAGCTTCAGCTTGCAGTCACAAACTGATGGGTGTCTTTTTTAGGAATTTGTGGTCAAGCAGAATCCATGTTCCCATGAATTACAGCTGGTCATCCTGGTCCTGAAGCAGCAAAGCCGGCCTAGACCATCGCACTACAACCACTATGTTTGACTGTGGGTATGATGTTCTTGTTCTGATGTGACAGGAAGCACACCTTCCCAAAAGGTTCACTTCTGTCAATCCAATATTTTCAAGGTTTTTCTTAAACATAGAAAGTACTCCTGGATCAGTGCTTCTTTGGTGCTTGTGTGTGTCTGCTCTATCTTCTCAAACCCCCATGGCTGCTCACACTGAGCCTGGTTCTGGTTCTGCAGGAGGCTTCTTCTTGTGAAAGGAGAGTTTTTCTGTCCGCTGTTGCTTCATGCTTGATCAAGAGGAGGGATTTCTGCAATCTGCCGGGTGTCCTTTGGTAGCAAACTTTTTAACCAATTAGAATAATAAACTATTATAGTGACTTGATGCAACATTTGTTGCTATATAAATATAAATGAATTAAAGGTTTTAGTCCAAATGGAACAAGTCCTTCAACAGAACCAATTGACAAGTTCAATCTGCTGAGACGTGATCAACAGAAAAGATTCACCAAAGCTTTTAAACAACCACCAGTTTTCACTGTGGAAGAACTGAAGCTTAGGAGTATAGATTCCTCTCAGATCGCTGCCATTTACAGCAGAGTCATGTGGCTTTAAAGAAGAATGGGAGGAACCTCTCCGAGAAGAGATAATCAATCTAATGGTTTATGCTCTGTGGTAAGTGAATTACATCTCGACAGCTTCTGCTTCAGTGGAATCTGTGTGACGCTGATAAAACAGCCAGCAAAACAATGCAGTTTGTGAAAATGATGACCACAAAATGGCGCACTCAGAACACCGGTCTGTTTTACTGGTGCTAGGAAAATACTCTAATGTTGCTACTGTGAGTTTTGCGTTGATTGTCATCTGGTTGGAAATCTGCACTAAAGTTTATTGCTAAGTTCAAATTCCCAGCAGAGAAAGCTGGAGGGGATAAACCCTGGTTGAGGACTGGAGGAACTGCAGCGGGCTCATAAACCAGCCCGACCTGTGCAGCAGCAATAAACCAAAACAGACCTCTTTCCTCAGGTGCTTTCCCAATCTTTCTGGCAACTAGTCTTTAGTGATTCTGTGGGCAGGGAGGCCCTTAATGTGCTGAGGCACAGCAGAGATGTGTCATCATGTCTTTAACAGCAGAACAGAGGAGGCCTTTAAGTGCAACCGAACAAACAAAAACAAAGCCAAAATAGCTGGAAACACCAGGGAGCAATTTGGAAATCAAGAGGCAACCATAACAACCACTGTTGCTTGTGTTGCACAACTACATTAGTGGCACTATTAAACATATTTTCACTGTGAACAATGTGGAGGAGTTATTTGGAGCTACAGTGAGTAGGTTGCTAAATGACAGGAGCTGCAGGGACATGTTAGGGCCTTAAGCTGACATCTACCCAACATAACTAAGTCAAAGGCCCTGTTGATATCACCACACCTCCCCTGAAGAACTAAAACCTAGTTATTTGTGGCATTAAGGGAACTTTTCCAACAGACCTTCTCTACGCCTGTGCCTCCAGATGTTTGCATGCGAGACAACACAAACCGTGTTTACAAGCTTCAATCAGAACCGCGGGTCTGGCTGGATGGGAAAGGGTAACAACCTGTTTGGCCTGTGCGCTGCAGCGTAAGGTAGAGCTAACGGTGCCCAAGCTGAGCAGATGGAGACCAGATGAGGGTTTGAGGACAAGATAATTACACCTCAGGCAGACTCTCTGCATGTCATGCACGCCACCAGATGACATCAGTCTTCTTGTGACAGGGACGAATGAAGGTATGAATTTAGGTGAAGGACATGTGGACAGACCGGTAGTTAGGATGCTCATTCACATGGGTATTTTATAAATGTTAACCTTATTGTGTCTAATATTAGAAACCAGCTGAAACTCAAGAAAACGCAGCAAAATGTCAGTTTAGAGAATTTACAACAGGTTGGACGAACAGTAATGACATTTTGTCAAAAACAAAGAAACAACCTTTAACTCTATGCTGACTGTCTCTTTTCCATAGAAGGTATTCCTGGCCCGGCGCTGTGTTTAGTTCAGATAATTTCCTGGACAGAATAACTGAGAGAGCTGGCATTACCTCTGTGTATTTCCCATAGAATGTTTTTAAAGCACAACCTAAACTGATCCTTTCCCAACCTGTTGTGGAGCCATTATACCTTCTAAACTGACTCTGTTTTTTATACAGCACCAATAAAACGTTACACAGCATGTTTTCTCATGTTTTATCATTCTGGGTTTATTACTCTTCATCAATTCAATTCAATTCAGTTTTATTTATATAGCGCCAATTCACAACACATGAAAGAGCTGCATCACTGTTGTTCTTTATAAAGACGAGCTTCTTAGATGTAGAGATCTGCGTCAGAGCAGCCTGCAAGACTGTGTGGTTTTTTGTTCGGGACTCAGCAGATAAACAGCAACAGCTAATTAGCCAGTTCCCAATTAACCTGATAGTTTAGAGAGCCGGGAGCATTTAGGCCAAACCGTACGGATGGATCCAGCTTCATTCAGCATTGGTCGGGTAAAAAAGGTTATGTTTTCTGTGAAGACATTTAAACTCTGCTTTTTAAAAGAACTTATATGAACACAAAGATCTAGTCACAAACCCTGCAGCCAGAGCAAAGGAAATAACCCACGGCCTACAGCACTACTAGGGGAAGACATCTGACCATATGACTGCCTTCATGCGTTTAGAGTTGTTGCACCTCCATGCCTCCAATTCATTCATTATGTTAAAGCTGTGATTAAAATCAACCAATAAGCAGGTTCATGACAACTCATACTAAGTTCAGCTCCCAGTCAGTCGTATTCCTCGTTTATATAAACTGCCACAAGCTTATATTTCTGTCGCTGCTTGATGACAGTCCCTTAAAGTTTCTGACAATTTGTCTGCAGCATCAAACACTGGATGGGTCAGAATTCCCTTCAGTTTAACATGGAAAATAAGGAAGTTGTTGGTTTTGTTTCCAAATATGAAGTTTAATAAATGAACAAGGCAAAACTCTTCTGACTAAATCTGCAAACTACATTTTTGTAAACATTGAAAGATTAAAGATTTCCTGTCAAAACAGGACCCAAAGAAATAGACGTGCACTTTTATTTCCAGTTTAGATCGGTATAATGGGTTCTTTAAAAAAAAAATCAGAACCATCAAACAAGCTGCTGCCAGAGTTCTGACCGACACCTGGAAAATGGATTATATCCCAACTAGTAATTTACAGATAGTTGGGTATTAATCCATTTTTCATTATAACTATTTTATTCATTTATACTTTTTTCTCTGTGAACAAAGATCAAAAGTGGGGTTCCGCAAGGCTCTATTTTCGGGTAACTTTCATCCAATGAGTTTCCCGTTCTTTGATTTATCTGTCTGTGAGTGAAGGAAGACCTGAGGCCTGAGTTGATTTCAGAGTTACTGTTAATAATGAACCAACTAGACCCATCAGGTTCCCACAAACTTGTTTCCCTGGCATTTCCAGAACCAAACAAAGGTTCACAACATTTAGTTTCTATGCTTCTCAGTTCACTCCTTGATCTCCCTAATCTTGCCTTGCAGAGTTAGCAGTTATGTGGTACCGAATATGTCCATCAGAAACCTTCTGCTAAAGTTTTTGTTCTTTCATAAATCCCAAATAAAGACCCTGGTGGCTCATATGCCTACAATGAAGTTGCTTTAGAGAAGAGTAGACCCAAGGAAATTAGAACCAGCTCTAAGACGGACCTCTAATCTTCTTCTGTTTCCCCTTGTTTTACTCATACAAAAATAGAAGAATCGACCATCCAGGGTGAGTCATCTGTCCTCGCTAAGAGGCTTGTTAAAAGCAGAGAAACCTGGCCTGGCCTCAGGGCAGCGTCTCTTTGTGGAGATCTGAGTGTATGTTGCAGGAGGTAATTAAGGTAATTAGCTCCGGGTATCCACATCGTCAACCATCTACAGGCGAGGGAGTGAGTTTATCAAAGGTTGGGATAAATAATGGAAGACATAAAGGACCTTTTCACAGAGCTCCTGCTGCTTCCTGCTGCTTTCTGAGAACATTAGGGTCACATTAAAGCAACAAAAACAATCAGCTTCCCTGATTTAATAATCACTACTTCTGGATTCTTTCAGTTTCAGGTTTCTGTTTAATAAAGGCAGCATTTTCAACCTGAGCATGCATTAATGCTTTGTATAAAACATCATGCAGTGATGATTAGCTTCACCTGCTGTTATCCAACTCAGCGAATCCATCTTCCCTCTATTTTCATCCATCAAATAAACACACATGCACCTGTCAGAAGAGCGTGAAAATGGAGCAGATTGAGAACCAATCCTCTATGCAGCCAGCTTATGCAGTGGTTCACCTTCCAATAAGTGCCTCATTTGTGCTGGATTTTACCCAGTAACCCACTCCCAGCCGTTTCGGTACACAGATATACAGCGCCTTGTAAAAGCACTCAAGCCCCTTGGGGTTTTTTCTTGCAAACATAAACATCAGCAACACAAAGCAGAGCATAAATATACAGTGGACTACAACCCCTGCTGCCATGATACCCCTAAATAAAATTCAATGCAACTAGTTGCATGCAGATATCCCCTAATTAGTATGTAAAATCCACCTTTGTGCGAAGTAGTGTAAATGCAATGCTCTGTTCAATCGTTTGTTAGAAAACAGGAAGAAACATTGTTGAAAGAAGAAGTCCCGTTTGCAGTTTGAACGTGGGTCCTCTGGTCCGATCAGATTTGTTTGGCCTGCATCAGGGTGTCCCAAATGTGGCCCCGGGTCATCTGTGGCCCCTGGAATAATTTCTACGAGAACTTACAAGTATTGAATACTTAGTTTGTAGTTCATATGGTAAAGTATTTCCCAATATAATCATTTGTGATTTTAGTTTAAAGCCAGCAACCTCTTGACACCCCTCTCCCACATGGTGGAGGATTTAATTCTGTTCCCAAAGTGATCATGTGGGGATGTTTACTCCAGCAGGAACAGGGAAGCTGGTCAAAGTTGATGAGAAGATGGATGGAGCTAAATCCAGGACAATCCTAGAAGAAAACCTGTTAGAGGCTGCAGAAGACTTTCTGGGAGTTTCTGCAAAGACCCAAAACCACCTAATAAAAGTGTGGTAGGAAGCTTGTTATGCACCTGTTGCCTCCCAGCCTGAATAAATTACAATGTAAGCTGCATTTATGTAAATTCTCTGGTTTCAATAACAGAAAATCATGCAGCAATAATCCATACTTTTGGCTTTATCTTTTACATCTAAATTAATGAACTCCTGCACATTTTTGCTGCACTGATCACACCATGTCTTCATCTGCATGTTCACCAGGACCCTCCACCCTGTGATGAAAACGTTCCCTCTTCTGCTGCAGGGAACTTGTGTGTGAATGAACATACGGGACATTATCAGAGTATGCTGCAGTTTGGCCTCCGTAGATGACACACACTGAGGTCCTGCCGTTGCAGCTGCAATGACATCCAGCTGCGCAGGAAGCTGATGGAGTGTTCAGCCCGTTACGAATGCACTCCCATCAGGCTTTGCTGTTTGATTGATGAAGGATGAGGTGCTGAGAGCTGCAGCACTTTACAGGCCATTTTACCATATGTTCCTACCATCGGGAGGCTGAATCTGCTACAGAATCACCAAAATTATGTCAAGAACCATCTCAGATAGCAGAACCCCCTGAGCACCGCCATGCAAACCACCCACCAACAGCTACATTAACCCTCCACTCATGCGCAATAAATTATGTTGCACAGCAGGATAGAAAATGAAGAGAACAAAAACATGTGATGGGTTTGTATGGAGCATGACTGCTCCAAACAGGAGCAATGCAGCGTCGGGTCCAGCTTGTTCGGCCCTTAACACCGTGGATGGAACCCGCTTAGCATTCTGAGATGATTCTGATCAGGAAAAACAGATCAAATGTTGTGACCAAGTTCTGGAACATTTTTAAAGAGAAACTTCACATTTTCAACACTAATGTGAAGAGTTCTCGCTTCTGTTTAGGACAATGTTTAAAGCAGAAATCAACTTTATTCTGAATTTATAACAGACGTTCCTGCAGCTGAACGTAATGGACGGGCGGACCACACAACCACAACCGACTCACATCAAAAACTGGATCATTTAGAAAAATGTACACCTTCAAAGCCCGTTTTAAACGTCTCATAGCAAGAAAAACAACAGAGTCCGAATCATCCTCCATGTTCTGAGCATGTAAATTTGGAATAGAATAGAATAGAAAGCAGATGGAGAAAAGAAAGTTATTATCTCCACTTACTCATGGTGGGAGTGTCGGAGCGGGGGGCCGGACACGGCCAGAGTGGGGCGGGGCTTTGGGCAGGTGAGGTTAATCTCCACTGGGCCTTTCTGAACAGCACTCATGACCTGAGGAGGAAACAAAGGAAAACACAACTGAATCACTGCGGCCCTCAGAAAAACTGTTTTTAACATTAACATTTAACACTTTTTGACTTTTTTTGAGTAAAAAGTGACTAAAAAGCACCTTTGTATATATGTATATTTAAGGACATAAAGATATATGCATAAATATATCTTATTAAACAAAAACAGCAACAAAAAAAACCCAGAGAGCAAATTCCTTGTTTGTATGTATGAACTTGGCAATAAAGCTGATTCTGAAACTTAGACATTAAAAATCTTTTCAGAACAAAGATTTCAGAATTAGATGTAAATTTTAAAACAAACATTATCTTCTTCTTCCGCACATTGAGGGACTGAAATAAGGCAAAGACTGGGTGCATGTCATCTCAACATCTCCTGCTGCTCTGAAGATTTTTAACTGAATTATATCATATTTCTGAGATTTTTGTAGACGAAACAAAAACTGAAACATGGCGTTGAATGCCTTCACACATGTGGCTGATTAAAGATGAGGCTCTGGTAATTAACATCTTCCCTGGGATCGAAATGGCAGCGGATATATTACCAGCTTGGTGTGTTTGTGTGTGTGAACGACCATCCACACCAACCCGATACGGCCGGACAAAATTACAGTAATCTAATGATAGCATGTGGTAATAGTGGGTAATTTGATCCGTCTGCAGGAGTTAGAGGAAAGCAGGAGAAATGATGCAGGTGACGGGGAGCTGAAGTCGTCCTCCAGCCTAGCGCTGCAGACATGAAGGACTGAAGATCCTGCAGCTACAGGCCTTGACTGTAGGTCAATTAAATTTAAATTAAATCTAAAAATGCAAATTTGCATATCATACAGATTCATTACTTAGTGACAGATTTTTAGTGTTTGTTTCTTTTCATTGAAGCATATTAATGGAAAGTTAAGTGGCAGGAAAAATCTGGCAGAAAAAGCTCCATATGCAACAATAATAACAGCAGTCTTGGGGGAAAAGTAAAGCAAAGATGATTTAAGAGTTTTTGGGAAATTCACAAAGTCTGGACAAGCCTTGAGATCGGTTGAGCTCCTCCATCCCACGCTACATTGATGTATAATTCAAGCAAAAGGCCCCTGATCAAGTACAGATACTGTACAGTTCATAGCCGTACTATTGAAATATTTCACTCTGTATGTAATGAAATGTGTGGTGATATCAACAGGGCCTTTTTAATGTGTTTGTTTCCCTTTTAGGATGGAGTAACTGAAATAAATTAACCTTTCTATAAGTTATTAGGCCTGCAGCTGTACTTTCCACAGTTCCAGGAACAGTTTTGGGTCTTCTCCAAATGTCAGTTTTCACTTCTTTTTCTCCAAATGAGTAACAGAGGTTGTGTCTTCCACACAAAACCTCGTTTAGATAATGTTCTGACCTAAAATATCTCGTTCTTAGCCACCCAGTCTCTGGAGAGGAAGTGGGACCTTAGACGTTTCCTGGTTGATGACCTGAGATCTGATCCAACATGATGTTCTTCTCTGCTCCAAGCTGAGACAACCTGCAGATCAGAGCTTCACTTCATTCAGCCAGAAGAAACCCATGTTCATTGCACACCCCAGATCTGTTGAAAACACCAAAATCTGAGCCCACAATGTCAGGCTGCAATAATGTAGGAAAACTGCCAGGACTTTCAAGAACTGAACTACAGTAATGCTGATCATTTCACCCGATCACTTGTCGCGTTAAGAAACGGGCAGCATTGACCAATCAGAGCAAACAAATTGAGCCTGCAGAAGAAGCCAAACATGCCAGAAATACCGAGCAGAACCAGTTTCACGTCTAAAAGCTTCAACAAGACTCAGAAATCATTTTAATTATATCTTTAAAGGGTAGCAGGAAATATCTGAAAGCCAAACAAAGAAATGAGAACATATTTTAGTGAAGTACCTCAGGATCCAGAAGGACGACACACTTCCCCAGTTTGTGTCAAACGGTTTTATAAAGAAGAGCACAAAATGTCTGGATCTTCAAATGTCCTCACAATGCAATAAACTTAAATAAGACCTATTTAATAAATCTAATACAATCTTTACTTATTGCTGATGTAATTAAAAGAAGGACATTAAATTATAGTTTCCTGTAAGGCTTGAAGGTTGTTTAAAACCTGCAGCAACGAGCTGCTACAGAAACTGAACCTGTTTTGTTGGGCGTGTTGAACTCAGCATGTGAGCAGCTATGAAGGAAGTGTAACTACTGTTCTCACTGTTTATAGAGTAACCAGGCAGGTTAGATCACTGTGATGGGAATAAACTATCCACCGACCTGGGACCGGTCCAAAGTGGCATATCGGATCGGTAACTGAGCAGCTGGCTGCAGTTTTACTCCACAATTATCCACATCAGCCTTCATAAACAGAAACTGGCTGAATTTCAGTGGACATCAGGTTAGGTCCCCCCCTCCTCCTCTGTCCAACATGCAGAGTCCAGCAGGACAGTCTGCATCTGGAGGAGTGTTGACGCTCTAAAGCCGGCCATTAAAAGCCAGGGCGCTGCAGCGAGCCAATAAAGCTCACTGCCAAGGTCTGGACAGCAGTCAGGGAATGCAGGAGTCCTGTGTGAGCAGAGTGCATCTGGTATGTAGGCGAGCTACCTCCTCTGCCAAGTCAGTCACCTTCTGCTGCACCCTCATCACAGCTCAGATGCACCGGGCTGCAGCTGCATACCTTCAGAGGAAGACTGAGATTCTACAGGAATCTTTTATGTGGATTACATCCACAGATTAACTGTGTGCATTTTTAGCAGATTTGAATGCATTTTTTCTCTCACAGAAGCAAGACACAGAGGCCACTTTTTAAAAATAGGGAAGACAAGAGAACATTTGTTACAGAGCATGAGATTATGATCTCTTTGAAATACAAACCTGGTGGATATTATCATAACCAGATATGTGAGGATCTTCATTATCAGGAAATGCTTAAACTGAACACCTAAACTCCGTATCTACTGTCAGAGCAATCATTTTAAAAAGTTTTAAACTATTCGAGGATGTTGATGGAGGAAAGAAAAACATCTCCAGGTCTCACTGTTGGAGAACTGTAGGAAAGAACAGCATCTCAGGGTCACCTTGTCTCCAACTGGTTGGTTGAAAAAAAATATATTCCTACCATCACAAACACAAACACGTGGAGCTGAACTCTACCAGAACCATGTCCTTTGGTCAGATCGGACTAACAGAGCTGCAAACACTCCAGGTGGGTCCCAGATAAAACAAAAAAGATGCCTACTTTAAAGCACAGTGGAGGATCTGTGATACTGTGGGCTTGTTTCTCTTCCAAAGACCCTGGGAACCTTGTTACAGAGCATGAGATTATGAACTCCTTGAAATAAGAACCTGGTGGATATTACCAGAACAATGATTCAAAACATCTCATCACATCACCATAGACACCAGATTAACCTTCTTCTCAGTCCCCAAACCTTAAACCTATAAAAATCTTCTTAGAAAATAATAAAAAATCTAGACAGTCTCTTTAGGGGCCAGAATATTTATTTTTGCAATCAAACGCAAGCCCAAACGGGCCGAGGTTCATGTATAAAGGGTACATTTCTATCTGTACTCAGTCTCTGTTGCCCAGTAACGGACCCACAGAACCACGAATCCTGACTCTGGGAAGCCATGCGACAAGCGGACCAATTCCCTGTCACACACACACACACACACACACACAGATTGATTCAACTGTTTCTGAAGAAGCTCTGCAGACCCTGCAGATTGAAAAGGAACACGAGGAGAGATGAACTCATTTGTGGCGGCTGACCCAGATGACTGCCAGCTTTTTCCATTTCCTCTCCGTCACGGAGCCACAGATCCGACAGTGGTGCTCGCCACCAACTACGGGACAGCCTGATGGGGTATTTGATTACGCATTTGAGACTAACACCTCAAGATAAAACTGTACTGCATTTATTTTCAGGCAACCTTAAAAAGTTACTGTTGGTCAGCAGAATCATCACCCAACCAGGTTGGGGTGCGGGGAGATTAGCCGGGCCAAACAAATCCGCACAAAGTTCAAGACAACTATTAAAACTCAACAAAACACAGCAAATGTGCAGCAAATTGCAGCATCTGAGAGTGTGTCTTTACAGCGGTTGGCATGGTGGAGGATGTGTAATGCTAAGGGTCTGTTACTCCCCTGTTTTCTGAGTTGGAACTCCCCCATGGAGGCCATTGTTGCCCAGTCTCTCTTTGTTATTGTTCAATCATAACCTCTGACCTTAACTGAGGCAGTTAGCCCTGCAGAGCTTTAGATGTTGTTCTGGGTTCATCTGTGAAGACCTGAATGAATCGTTCATGCTGTCTTGAAGTAATTTTAGTAGATCAGACTCTCCTATGAAGGTTCTCCACTGTTCCATGTTTTCTCCATGTGTGGATGATGGTTCTTACTGTGATTCTGTGGAGACCCAAAGCCTTAGAAATGGATCTGTAATCCTTTCTAAACTGACAGATCAATGAATTTGTTTCTCATCTACTCTTGAATTTCTTAAGATCGGAGCCTGATGTGTTGCTGATTGAGATATTTGAGCCTACTTCATGTTGTTATGAAGGTTCCATTTATGTGATTTCCTGATTCGACTGGTTTGTCTGTCATCAGGTCTGACTTGTGAAACTGAATTTAAAAAAGTTGTTGATCACAGTTGATTCATGATTTATTGAGTGTGATAATTACGTTTCCACAGGGGTCCAGATTGGTCTGAAGAGCCTTAAAATAAAATCATCATTTAAAAATTGTTGTTTTTATTTACTTAGGCTATCTCTGGCGATGTTAACATTTGGTTTTATGATATGATGTACCATTCAAGTGTAACAGAAAACAAAAACAAATCTATAAGGGCAAAATATTTTTTTCAAACACGGTCCATTAGTGGACAGAAATAATAAGTCATCTCCATTTCTTTATGTTTTCCCTTCTGTTGTTACTAAACTTGATGAGATTTTCTCTGTTCTGTAAAAACTTGCTTTAAACAGCTTCTTATCTCTAAAAAAAGGAGATTAGTTTGTTTTTTCTCCTAAGATCATCGTAGAGCTAAGAGGTTTAGTGTTTTAGAGACAACATTTGGTGCTGATCTGTAACAGGAATGCACAGATTTTTGTTTCTTGGTGAAAACATGTTCAGATCCAATCTTCAGCCAGCATGAGTGTCCTAATTGCTATTCTAACAAAACAGGTTCTGTTATCTAGCATTAAAACAACATTTTATGCATGGCCACTTATGGTTTACAAACACTTGTTTTGTACGGTAACCCTGTGATTACAGGCGCAGCCCTTTATCCACTTTAGTGATTGGCGTGTAGGTGGACACCAGCACCTTTAATTCGGCGGGTTCGGTTGCTGACCCATACTGGTCCGTCATCACAGCTGGATAGCGAGCCGGTATCGGGTCTGGGCAAAGAAGCTGAGCCAAACCGAACCTTCCAGCCAGATCGCCTGATAGAGGCTGGAACCTTAGGGCTAGCAGCCTTCTGACTGATGCTGCTGGAACAGCTGCTGACACCGGGAGACTCGAGGCGTCTGGGCGTCCCCACTACTGCCTCTCTTCAGTGTCCAGGCTCTCCAGTTGGGAGCTTTTGGTCCGCTTCCCAATGGTTGGTTCCCCTTAATGATGCTTCTAGGGTTTGTTAGAGAACATCAGAGAACAAATAGCATCATGGAGACCAAGGAACACAACAGACAGGTCAGGGAGAACGTTCTGAAGAAGTTTAGGTTCTACAACAATACCCCAAGCTTTGAGCCTCTCACAGAGTTCTGTTCAACCCATCAACTGAGAATGGGAGAGGGTGGACCACCTGCAGACCTACCAAGACATGAACATCCAACTAAACTGAAAACAGGCAGAGCATAATCAGAGAAGCAGCCTAAAGGTCCATGTTAACCCTGGAGGACCTGCAGGTATCCACAGCTTAGGTGGGAAAATCAATTTATTTGTGCATTGACAATATTTATTTGTGCATTGACAATATCTGGCTTTTATGGACTACGGATATTATAAGAAATTCTGTTTGCAATGTGTCACAAGCCATGTGGAGGACACAGCAAACATGTGGATGAAGGCCCTCTAGTCAGATGAGACCAAACCTGCACGGCACATTACTCTGAACACATCATCCTGTCTGTGAAACACGGTGGTGGCAGCATTATGCTGTGGTAATGCTTCTCTAGCACGGACAGGGACTGAAGACTGGGGGTTCACCTTCCAGCAGGACAACCATCCTAAACATACAGCCAGAAATACAGTGCGATAGTTTTGATCAAAGCATATTCATGTTTTTGAAGGGCCTAGTCAAAGTACAGGACTAAATCCTACTGAGAATCTTGAAAATTTGTGTGCACAGCAAATATCCATCCAGTCTGACTGAGCTGCTTAGCAAAGAAGAATGGACAAAGATTTCAGTCTAGATGTTCAAAAAAGACAAACCCCAAAAGACCTGCAGCCAAAGTTGAGCTGAATACAAATATGAAAAAGTTCAGACGTGATGGATATTTCTGCAGGGCACTGTGCAAAGGAAGGAGAGGTTTTGGATAATTTAAGGTGGGTAACAACCTAAAACTGCAGACTCTCGGTCTGCACGTATGATGTAATTATCTAAATGTTAGAGCTCTAAGAATAGATGGGGAATTGTGGGAAAAATACAGTCAACAATAATCAGCAGTGTGGGGGGGCTCACATTCAGCTGGACTCTAAAATGCTACATTGTATAAAAGTCAGCAGGATTTCTATGAGAAAAGGTCAGATGTTGAAAACATGTAGCAGCAGCAGTGGGTCTAATCGGACTTCTAACCTGGAAGCGCTGCAGTGATAAACGTTTACAGAGTGTCAGGGAATAAAGACTGCAGCCAGTCATTTATCTGTGCATCCTTATCAATTTCATCGCTGTCTGTTTACAACAAAGGCAGAAACCTGACATGTTTGACCCCATCAAAATGCTTCAGGACTTTTTCCAAAAATCTTAGATTATTGAAAAAATGTATTATTTAGCTCACTTTATGAATGTTCCTGGGCTGAAAGTTTCAAATAAAACCTGAAGGTAAGGTTCAGACAGGAATGTTTTAGTAATCCCTCTTTTCATACTGGTAAAAATGTTCTCCTCCCGTTGTCCGTGTTTGATTTTTTCCAAACCTGACTTGAATTTCCCTTGGAATGTTGATCTGATTTCCCGGCATCCTATCTCTATTTTAAATCAGAGCAAGGATGAGGTCGATCCCTGAAAGGAGATGCAGGGCAATGTGTCAAAGCTGCAAAACAAAAGCTGATAAAGCAGAAAGTCTGACCCTGACACATCCTTGCATGTGGTGTACTGATTTCTGACACATCCTGAAGAAGAAAACAAGAAACCCTCTTTCAGCTGTTTCCGGGGGATTATTGACCTTTTATCCAACTTCTCAGCAAACTGAAAGCTTTCATAATAAAGCTGTTTGAGCCAACCTTCAACATACACCTTGTGTTTTCAAATTGTAAATCTGCCTTAAGCCGCATTATCTTGAAGTAGGATAGGACAGTGTCAAACCCGCAGCGCTGACCTTATTTTTCCTATCCCGTTACCACAATAAAACTTACATTCACAAAATAAAATACCCATCTGCTTTGAATTGATTCTTATAGTCCTAGATGATCTATAATAAGTATTTTTTGATCATATTTAACATAATAAATATGGTTAGCTTAAAGTAAACTCTACTTGTCTGAAATAAACTAGTTTATAGGTTTTATTTTGAAAGAACACCAGTCGATGTATGCTATTATTTCCGCCATCTTGACGTACCTTGTTGCAAAAAGGTAACTATTCTGCTTCGTGAGGCAGTAAGCATCCCATACGGGTCAAGTTTACACAACAGAGTCCAATTAAAAGCCGCATCCGGGAACCGCAGTTTATATCCGCATGAATTATGGCTTTAAAGTAAAAAGAGATAAACCATAACCGCAGTCCTCGTTTCAATAAAAGCGCAGGAGCAGCTGCGAGTTCATCACCATGACTGGCAGCTGGCACATCCAATCAGAAGCCACACGGATCCTCATGGAAGCGATCGATAGAGCTGATTGGTTGAGCAGTCCGCGTAGAGGACGCTGCAGGAGGATGAGTACAATTTACGACCGGAAGTACGCTTTATTGATATTCAAATCCTCAACTACTGCATGTCCGTTGACTCATATTGCCGTAATTTTAAAAATAGAAGTTGTAAGCGCTAAAGACCGCTGCAGAATAATAACTGTCATTTTGGGCGCTAAATATTAAATGCGACATTTTGTTTTTTTTGTTTTTTTTTTAACATATACGCCACAAAATAAATCAGGAAATCCATTAAAAACAACTAACAAACCATAACCAAACACATCGACTCAGTAAATATACCAGAATATATTATGTATCATAACTAATACATCAGCTCTTCTATAAAACATTTAATTATATGCATATTATATTAGTTCTTTACACATTTTATGTCTCTATTAATGACTCCAGTCATGATGTTTTTCCCACTTCGTTTACTATGACCATTCCATAAAAACTACTCCATTAAAACTCCACTTCTCACAAGGTGCATGCAGCCAGGTCTTCCTGACCACAGGCCCCGGGTTCATCCAGATTCTTGGGTTTGTGTACTTCAGGCACCTTCTTCAAATCCCACCAGAGGTTTTACTCAAATTAGGGGACCATGAGAGCCACATTGGTACCTTCCAGGACTTCTTCTGAAACTGAGCCTCAGTGGACTTTGAGCTAAAAAAACCACAGACCTTTTGACTAACTTGAATAAATCGATCTTGTCCTCTACACACTGCAGGTTTCGAGTGCCAGATTAAGCAAAGCAGCCCCAGAGCATCCCTGAGCCACCGCCATGCATTGCTGTAGCATGGTGTTTTTTTTTCAGTGTATACTTCATACTTCCTCCTCCTTTGTTGTGCTTTTGGGCTAGTCATGGTGAATGTGTTGGAGTTCAGGCATGGAGCCCTCCAAGGTTTAGTAACTATCTTACTGTGAGACACGAAGAACACCTCCAGCAGGTCTTGCTGCAGGTCTTTTGCAGTCAGTTGAGGGATTTTGACTATCTACCTCCTCCAGAATTTGGTTGGCAGCTGTTGGTAGGTTATTCTTTCTCCCACTAGGTGGCGTAACAACTATTGCCTTGACTTTAAACTTTTGAAATAAGATTCTAACTGCATCTGCAAGAGCATTCTGGGCATTAACTGTCTTTTCATGTTCTTTTTCTTGTTGTGCAACACCATGGTATCGGCCATATATCTAACATACATTGGGACGTTACCATCAGTAGTCCATGTGTAAATAATGAAGCTCTTATTCTGATTCTGATTAAAAGGTTCCTTCAACTGATTTCCAAATGTATGCTCTTACGAAGAATTATGTTTTGATGGTTGACAAAATCTGAAACTGCAGTAGTCACTGAAAGCAGGATTCAGTGTTAACTTTGTATAAAATTCCTCTAATATTTAATAGACGATATTATATTTAATATATATAGTATAATATATTTATTATAGTTCAATAGTACACTGCTCAAAAAAATAAAGGGAACTCTTAAACAACACAATATAACTCCAAGTAAATCAAACTTCTATGAAATCAAACTGTCCACTTAGGAAGCAACACTGACTGACAATTAATTTCACATCTTGTTGTTCAAATAGAAAAGACAACAGGAGGAAATCTTTGGTGATTATCAAGACACTCAATAAAGGAGTGGTTCTGCAGGTGGGGACCACAGACCACTTCTCAGTACCGATGCTTTCTGGCTGATGTTTTGGTCACTTTTGAATGTTGGTGGTGCTTTCACACTCGTGGTAGCATGAGACGGACTCTACAACCCACACAAGTGGCTCAGGTGGTGCAGCTCATCCAGGATGGCACATCAATGCCAGCTGTGGCAAGAAGGTTTGCTGTGTCTGTCAGCGTAGTGTCCAGAGCCTGGAGACGCTACCAGGAGACAGACCAGTACACCAGGAGACGTGGAGGAGGCCGTAGGAGGCCAACAACCCAGCAGCAGGACCCCTACCTCCACCTTTGTGCAAGGAGGAACAAGAGGAACACTGCCAGAGCCCTGCAAAATGACCTCCAGCAGGCCACAAATGTGCATGTGTCTGCACAAACAGTTAGAAACCGACTCCATGAGGATGGTATGAGGACCCGACGTCCACAAATGGGGGTTGTGGTCTCAGCCCAACACCGTGCAGGACGCTTGGCATTAGCCAGAGAACACCAGGATTGACAAATTCGCCACTGGTGCCCTGTGGTCTTCACAGATGAAAGCAGGTTCACACTGAGCACATGTGACAGACGTGACGGAGTCTGGAGACACCGTGGAGAGAGATCTGCTGCCTGCACCATCCTTCAGCATGACTGGTTTGGCAGTGGGTCAGTAATGGTGTGGGGTGTAATTTCTTTGGAGGGCCGCATGACCTCCATGTGGTCGCCAGAGGTGGCCTGACTGCCATTAGGTACCGAGATGAGATCCTCAGACCCCTTGTGAGACCATATGCTGGTGTGGTTGGCCCTGGGTTCCTCCTAATGCAGGACAATGCTAGACCTCATGTGGCTGGAGTGTGTCAGCAGTTCCTGCAAGATGAAGACATTGAAGCTATGGACTGGCCCGCCGGTTCCCCAGACCTGAATCCGATTGAGGACATCTGGGACATCATGTCTTGCTCCATCCCCCAACAGACTGTCCAGGAGTTGGTGGATGCTTTAGTCCAGGTCTGGGAGGAGATCCCTCAGGAGACCATCCACCATCTCATCAGGAGCATGTCCAGGCGTTGTAGGGAGGTCATACAGACACGTGGAGGTCACACACAATACTGAGCCTCATTTTGACTTGTTTTAAGGACATTACATCAAAGTTGGATCAGCCTCTAGTGTGTTTTTTCACTTTAATTTTGTGTGTGACTCCAAATCCAGGCCTCCACTGGTTAATACATTTGATTTCCATTGATGATTTTTGTCTGATTTTGTTGTCAGCACATTCAACTTTGTACAGAACAAAGTATTCAATGAGAATATTTCATTCATTCAGATCTAGGATGTGTTATTTGAGGGTTCCCTTTATTTTTTTGAGCAGCGTATTTAGTTTAAATATGTAAACTTTTCTTGTAAAACTTATTGTTTGCAAACACTAGAAAATATTTAGCCCAAATAGCACTGTGGGTTGACTAATTTTAGGCGCAACTTTAACATAAACTTTGGAATGAGTTATATGCGCGTACCTTTATTTTGAAGGCTCTAACCGGAAATGTTTTAGCTAAATCCCGCTAGCTCGACAGTAGCAGGAGGGGGGTGGCTAGGTAGGCCTTGGTGAATACAAATAAGTACAAAGTTTAAATAATAAAACATAAAGCACACTTTCTTCACAGTAACAAAACAAAGTAAAACATTTCACACAGACGCCCGGCGAAATGCAGAAAAGCCCCGGCGCCATGTTTCACTTCACTCCCGGAGCCACCTTCACCCAGCCCCGCAGCAGCGCCACCATCCCTCTGCCGACTGACTGACAGCCGCGTTTCGTTTCAGGGATCCGAACAAGTTTCCCGTCCAATCCGACATCAGCACAACCACCGAAACCGCTCACCTTGCTCTCAACTCGAAGGCTCCTCTTCCTTCACATCGCCGGCGGATAAAATCCCCTCCTATTCCCAGGGTGTTAGCGGTGAGTATCCATGGTCCCGCACCAGGAAGTCAGGAGCACTTCTCAAACTCTGTGTGGGGGAAGCCGTCCAGGATCCCGGCCAGGTAGCAGAAGGCGCCGCCCGCCGGGCTGATACGAACCCAGCGGCTGGAGGCTGCTGCAGTCCCACCTGCAAAATAAACAGCACCTGTTTCTACAAGTTTATCTGTCCAAAACCGCAGACATTTTTTTTTTATTATGAATAAAAAAAGCTGGCAAACTGTCATTATTGCACTCTCTTTTAATTTCCATCAGTTTGATGTATATACCACCCAACCAAACACTACTGAAATCAGAGAGATAAAAATAAGCAATTAAATGAATAATTCAATGATCCAAAATAATGTTAAAATGTTTAACTTGTCTTAGTAAATCAAATAAGTTTAAATCATCTGAAATAAAACAAAAAAAACTAAGGTATATATTTATTTATTTATAGATTTAAACCGATTAAATGTTTCCACTGAGATTTAACAGTTATACTTACATGAATCTGCATGCAGCAAACAGAAGAATTAAAACATAAAGACAAAAAAAAAAAGGCCTGGATAACCTTAAATTAAGAAGAGATGCATCAAAACTAAAATGTGAATAAAAATAAAAATCGACCTCAGATTGAGTGAACGGCAGGTCACATATTGTTCCTGTATTTAATAAATACATCTAACTCAGAACTCCTAGCAGATACACAAAGATTATTCATCACTTGTTAAAGTCCTGAGAAGCAACACATGGAGTTAGCAGGTCATACCACAAATTATTGGTATTGGCCAGAAACAGCCTGATTTTTGACGTTTTTGGACCTGAACGCATTGAGAAGAAAGTCTTCGGCATTGATTTAGTCTCCAGTACTGTTGTTGTTATGCTCTAAATCCCACATTAAACATCCTTTATCCACCTGCAGATTATTGCTAGTTAGAAACAAAATGTCCAAAAGGGATTCAGGGAAAAAGGCCTTGAGCTGATGTGATTTTAGCTTCCTATGGCCTGCATGATGCCTTCAGATGAACTTCTTCCATCAACCTGTTTCATTGGCAGCTTAAACTCATCCCTTATCTCTGCATCTAGGAGCAGCCGGGCTTGTTTCATGAACTGTTGTGTCCTTCTAGCCTGGCTGACGCCCGCTGATGTTTACTGACCAACATCTGCTACAATTCCACTCCAATGTCACATGATGGCAGTCTGGTCTGTTTAGCTGAGGAGTTTTTATACCTTAAATATGTTTAAAATAACAAGACCGAAGGGAAGATAACATAGAATAAAGACATGGACGATGGAGGAGATTTCAACGGTAGGTTTAAAAGGTCTACACACCTACTTTAAAAGGACATCTCAGAGAAGACCAGATGAACAACGTGTCCGGTGTCATGCCAGCAGTAAAGACCATTAATGCGCTCGGTTACATCTCCATGCAGTTGTCTCACTTTAAGCTGAAAGAATGGGATAAAAAACATCCTCCTGAAGTAATCGGATCTACTATGGAGCCCCAGGTTACAGGGCAACACTGAGAGCTCAGTGGGTCAGGGATCAATTCACTGAAATTCAGAACCAGGGCCAAAAATCTCCAGAGGTCCTGATAGATTGACTGTTTTTAGACACTTTCTTGAAAAATATAAAATCTCTTATATTACCATGGAAACATCTAGCATCACCAACACAACGCTTATAAAAAAAACGACATTTTTGTTAGTTTGCTGTACAACTGGACCGAACAGCAGAGAAGCCCGGTAAGAGTTCCCCTCCTTTTCCAGCTGGACCGAGGCCCTGGACGAGCCCTAAGCACACACCCAGACAGCATAATGAGGTCCGGGGGTTCCCAGCTGCTCGGTTTACCTTCCAGATTAACTGTTGATTGAGACAGAAGTTGCAGGACGCCCCCGGCAGACTGGATTATTGACTCTGCGTCGCTGCACGGTGACTGGGACAACACCTGAGGCTTTCATGATTTAGTCCAACATAGAAGAACCGGGTCAGCTAGGAGTTCTGGTCCATCACCAACAGAAGGAGAGAATGGACCTGCCCCTGTTCAGTCTGTAGGGTTCTTACACAAAACTCCAGATTTTTAATGAACATTTTTAAATATCTGAGTTACGTCTTAAACTATTTCAGGTACAAATCTTAAGAGATTTGGCCTTAATATTTAAACTGTTAAGAGGTGAAGAACCAGAACTCTCCAAACATTAAAGGCTGAATATCACCTAAGCCAAAGCCACCACCCATGAGAGACAGACAGCACCGTCAAGAAGCTCATCTTCATTGAACTTGATATGGAGCAAAGAAAAATGTTAAGTATTTTACTGGGATTTGTTTGTGATGGACCAACATGAACTAGTGTATAATGGTGAAGTGGAATGTAAAACATGGTTGTCTACATAATTTACAAAAACAAATCTGAAAGGGAGGTGTGCATATGTAAACCCCTTTAATCCGATACCCGTTGATAAAATCCAGAGCAACTAATTACCTTAAAAGTCACATAATTAGTAAAGAAAGCAGGTTTATGTCATAAAGGGCTGTGTTCAATCCATCATCTGAAAGACAGAAGGATGGCCTAACTGAAAACCTACCAAGAGATGGCCGGCCAGCGCAAGGAGAACAATGTCAGAGAAGCAGCTGAGAGGTCCATGGTGATGTCAGCCTCCTGCTGTGGGGATGATTTCCTTCATCAGGATCAGGGAAGCTGGTCAGAGTTGATGGGGAGATGGATGGAGCTAAATCCAGGGATATCATGGAAGAAAACCTGATGCTGCAGAAGACTTGAGACCAGGGTGGAGGTTTACCTTCCAGCAGGACAACCACCCTAAACATGGTGATGGTGTAGATCAAAGCATATTCATGTGTTAGAATGGCCTAGTCAAAGGGTATGGAACCTGCAGCTCTTTAGACTTTACACAATGGCTCTTAATAACTTTGGAAAAAAGGGCAAACAAAAATCTGTTTTCAAATATAGATTAAATAAAATGAGGGCTTTAGCACCTTTGGATTTCCACAACAGAACCACACAAAAAACGGTAATGTTTTTTACATCTATTTTTCTTGGAAATGTGCATTTTTAACCACATTTTGCACAAATATCAGCCTCCCATAGGAGAAAATGTATCCATCCTGTTTTTCCAAAAGTTTTATGTTTTTCTTTATTTAAAAACTTCAAACTAGAATTAAAATGGTGGTTCTTTAAAAATGACAAATTTCCTATAGTAGATATTTATCAAAAATTATAAGTGTTGTTGTTGTTTTTAAAAGATCAGGTAACATTTGTGGCACTAAGTTGTATTTAGCTGAACTGAAGACAAAAATGGCTCTTCAAATTGCAAAGATTGCAGACCCCTGGCCTAGTCAAAGTCCGGAGACACTCCTCATCCAATCAGACAGAGTTTGAGATTTTTCACAAAAAAGAAAAACGTCACACTTTAGATTTTCAAAGGTGACAGAGAGACCCAAATGACTGGACCTGCAGAGAAAGGAGGTTCTACCAGGGTATGGACTCAGGGGAGGCTGGACACACATGCACGCCACACTTTTCAGATTCTTATTGTAAAAACTGTTTTATTTTCCTACCACTTCTCCACTTTATGATGGTCTGTCACCTAAAATCCAACAAAATAATAATGCACTGCTGTTCTTGCAAAGCCGTATCAATAACCTAAGAGTAGATGTCCTGCATGCAGACACTGGTTGTTATTAAATTACCTGGAGATGAGTTCTTTTCAGTATCTTTAGAAAACAAGATATTGAGCTTGAAAATAGTTTATCTCAAGGTGAGACGTCAGGGTTTCAAATTTAATCTCATTATTAACTGAAAACAATATAATTTGGAGCTCTTTGTTACATTATCTCCACATTTTCACTCGATACCAGCTTCATGATCTCATTACACCCAGAAAATTATTCCAGGTCATTTTTAGACAGTTGGATTTTCATGTTTTGAAAAATGGAAATGGGAGAAATATGTAGAAGAAAATATGTTTTTCTTCTCTTAACCGTATTTTTCCCTTAATTTTCAAACTTTAAAAAGTAAATTCCAAAGTTTTATAATTTTCTAGACGTTTCAGGGTCATATAAGTCTCCACTGTGTTTCTGTCTGATCAAAATGTTGTTGAACCAAACGTCGACCTTTTAACTTTGTATCATATTTCAGCTAATGAGGTAATTTAGCTGTAATGAGGGCCAATATCCTGAAAATATAATAAAATTAGATGTGTATATCTCAGGATAATAAGTCATTTTGAAAAGCTGGCTCATATCAAGTGGAAAAATATCATTGTCTAACATTTTGGAGAAGATTTCATGACGCTAATATTTTTAGTCATTAGGATCTTGAGTTTTTTAATCTGAATAAATAGCTGCATGAAAATCATTGTCTGATCTCAGGGCCTAATAATAAAGGGCTGAAAACATCGATCTGTGTGGAATTAATCTATATGTTTCACTTAGTGATGGAGCTACTGAAATAAATGAACTTTTCAGTAATATTCTCATTTATTGAACATGACTGTATATCTTTCTTCCAATTAGGAGTCCCATTTAACAGCAGCTGTTCAAACAGAGGCGTGAAGTTTAAATCCAGTTCAGCTCCAATTATTACAAACTTCTCATCAACAAAGCTTCAAAAAGTTGGTCAAACACAAACTGTCACTCACCATGATGGAACCAGAACACACCTGATAAATACTTATTTTCTTCTTCTTCCATCTGTTGGCAGAGATGCAGCGCCACCTGCTGTTGAAAATGCTGGAAATCCCTCTGGAACTCCTCAAAGTTTAGTAAACATCCAGTCAGCGTCATTAATCTTTAATTTATAGTTAGGGTGTTAAAAGCAGGTCATTAAAGAATAAACAGATCGCTGAAACAGCAAATAAAAATCCCTCAAAGTAACAAAAAACCCCAACCCAGTCTAGGTGCTCTCAGGCAGACCATTGATTTTCTCTGATTCAATCCAAGGCTGAAATGATCTGTTCCTTCACTTCAGTTGTTCGTACTTATTGGACATGTCCATCAGAAGCAAAGGACACACATTCCAGTGATTGAGAAGCCAATTCTCAGGAGACCTAAAGGCTGTTTTAATGGCCTGGTCAGTCAGTAACATTCAGTCTGACAGACCCAAAATGTTCAAATGTCCAATCAGACGTTTTCATCTTTGATCAACAAATGCCAAATAAGTTTAATTTAAAGTATTTAAATTAAGTAAATAAGTATTCATTTAAGTAATTTAAAGAACGGAATATGTTTGATGTGATAAAGCAGAACCAGGAGCTTATTAGACCTCCAAGTTTTCACAATCACTCTAACAAAGCAATCCTACCAGTTCTTCCTGCCAAAATTCCTGACGTTCTCAGAGTTCTCAGTCCATATTTTTTAGCAGATTTTTAAAGTTTAAATTCATTTTATCAGAGATTTTTCCACAAAGGTCAGGCTTTGATTGCATGACCTGAAAAAACTACAGACATGGAGGAAGAACAAGGTAAAGAAAGAAGGAAGAACAGCTGGGACTATTAGGGTGCAGTAATGCAGAAGGAGGAAAGTTGGTTTAAAAACATTTATCAGTGCAGGCTGGTATGAATGAAACTATCTCATACAATCATCTCTGAGGATAAAATTAGTTTAATGAAGGACATCACAGGGGTACACACACACCTGATCTCAACACACTGGCCCCTCTGTATCATAGAGCCACCACAAGATGGCAGCATTGCATCATTTGTCTCCGGGGGCACTGAATTCATCTGCTGTTTTATATTTGTATTTACTGTGTGCTGCCAGGGAGCTTAAGCATTACATAAGCACAGCAATCAGCGAATATTTGGTCAAACAAAGGCAGTGAGTCACTTCAGCTCTTCAAAGCGACGCAGAAGCAAACAGAGAGGGAAATATATTTTTTAAAAAAGAAGAAACATTCTTGCAGGCCTCCCTTTGATCCTCACTATAATTTAATTACCTACATACCAAAGAGGGGCTTTATTTAGAGTTTCAGTCTTATTTTCAGCATGCATTCAAAGAGGAGCTTTTAAATAGGAATAGAAAACATGTTCCTTGTTGCTTCTGCAAGCAAAACAAGATGTTAATGATGATGCATTCAGCTCCACACAAACCAGGAAACAAGAACTCTCATAACTGTACTCAAATGAACTTCCTCTAATATAGACTGATCTAAAACACTGATGTGCATGTATGTTTTCTGGAATGATTAGGTTTGATTTATTTGGAAAGTAAAAATACTAATTTACATGTCAGGATGACACTTGGCACGTCTCATATTGTAATCTCTACAGTACTAGAATGTTATAAAACCTTTGAATTTGCTGCCTGAAAAGATCTGTTTGGTTTTCAGGTGAATTATACAAGAAGCTGTCTGTCACATAAAAGGTGGACACTATAGATCCTCAATACCAAACATTTTCATATAAGTTTCACTGTACTGCCAAAAGTATTTGTCCATCTACTTCTACATGAACTTTGATGACATCCTATTCTTAATCTATAAGGTTCAGTGTGTTGATGGACCCACTGGTGCCAGCAACAACTTTAACTATTCTGCAAACATCTTCCTCAAGATTTAGGAGCGAGTTCATAATTAGAGAAAACCGGAACTGCAGCCTTCGCTCTAATTCCTCCCAAACGTGTTCAAGAAGGCTGAGGTCAGGACTCTGCAGGCCAGTCAAGTTTCTCCTCACCAAACTTTATACACCTGCAGCCTTGGAAGTGATCAGAACATCCATTAATTTGGTGTGATCCAATACGTGTGGCCATATAGTGACTGATCTATTTCTGTGTAAAATTTAATAGATTTGTCTTCTATAACGCCTTAAGATGATATTTATTCTGAATTTGTGCTATATAACTAAGCAGACCTGGGAAATGGTCTTAAGGTTTTTTTTTTGCTCCAGCTAGGATTCGCTCTGATGCTCATTTTGGATGTAAGTCCTCCTTCCACTGGTTTGCATCTGTACCAAATTAAACCCAAATTCTTCTATATGTTGGACGCTTTTGATCAGAGTAGAAAATGACTTAAAGTCTCAGATTTACGGATTCTGCTGCTTGATTTTACCGGGTATGTTCTACTGATGTCCATTTAATTAATCTTTTCAGGTGAATTGGTTCAGTTTGTTGAAGGAACATGAATAAAAGTAAAGATCAAATTAAACAAAGCTCCGTTGTTTTTATTTTTTAAATACATTTTTTACCTTTCAAAGTTTTACGCTTATAAATTTGCTAATAAATGTTGTTTTCTCTATTTTTCAGTATTTTCCTTTATGTTTACCTGCTGATGATCGTTTTATTCAGATGTAAGTATAATTTGAGTATTTGCTTTACAGATTCACAGAAACCTGCTGATGGATGTAGTCTACAGTGGCATTTTTCATGGAAACTGAAAATGGTTTACATGTCTTAACAAACAGCATCTTCTAAAAATGAAGAAAATACTCCGATTTAGTTTTGATGGTCCTGAGTTGTTGCTGAATGGGAAAAAACCAATTTTCTATAAAACCATGTTTTCATCCAAAGTGTGGAGAAAAAACTTCCTCAGCCTCTGAACCTCCATCAGAAATAATCAGGCCTCCTGCCGTTTTTCTCTGGCTCAGCGTCGGCCTCTGCTGGCACTTAACCTCCATTAACTCAAATCAAACAGTTGGTTTTTCTCTCATCCCGGAGCTCCAGCTCTCTTCCTCTGCATAACTGGTGAGGACAGAGGCTCTTTCAGTTGTTGGTAACAAATGGTCTTCTCATCAGATGAAAATGCATTATTCCATTTTGTCTTACATAAGTATGACCTTAGCTGCCGAAGCTGCTGTTTACTGAACTATATTTTCATTTGCAAACAGTTGCTTTGTATTTGGTGAATCAATTCAGCTTCACTGCTTTCTACCAACCATAAATGGTCTTGCATTGATTGTGTGAATTATTCATGTGCTATTCATTGAATGCACCGGGGAGGCTTTGTGATGACTGTTTTAAAGGCTTTTGGGGATCTAGGGAGGTTGGCGAAAGGACACATTTGTGGTGCTCGGTAGGTTAGCTGAAAACATTCACAGCTCTGTCATACATAAATGATTACTTTCAATCAGAAAAAAATTGCAAAGGGAACTATTTTGCCTTGATGCAGAGAACCTTACAAAAGTGTTCATACACCTTTAACATTTTCACATTTTGTCAAATTACAGCTACAAGCTTTAAGGTTTTTTTATGTGTGTTTTATGAGACCAACACAAAGTGGTTCATGATGGTAAAGTGGAAGGAAGAACATTCAATTCAATTCAATTCAAAAATACTTCATTAATCCCAAAGGGAAATTAAATGTTGTTGTAGCTGATATTATGAAGGTTTCTTCAAAGAGTCGTTGTACAGGTCCTTCTCAAAATATGAGCATTTTGTGATAAAGTTCATTATTTTCCATAATGTAATGATGAAAATTTAACATTCATATATTTTATATTCATTGCACACTAACTGAAATATTTCAGGTCTTTTATTGTCTTAATACGGATGATTTTGGCATACAGCTCATGAAAACCCAAAATTCCTATCTCACAAAATTAGCATATCATTAAAAGGGTCTCTAAACGAGCTATGAACCTAATCATCTGAATCAACGAGTTAACTCTAAACACCTGCAAAAGATTCCTGAGGCCTTTAAAACTCCCAGCCTGGTTCATCACTCAAAACCCCAATCATGGGTAAGACTGCCGACCTGACTGCTGTCCAGAAGGCCACTATTGACACCCTCAAGCAAGAGGGTAAGACACAGAAAGACATTTCTGAACGAATAGGCTGTTCCCAGAGTGCTGTATCAAGGCACCTCAGTGGGAAGTCTGTGGGAAGGAAAAAGTGTGGCAGAAAACGCTGCACAACGAGAAGAGGTGACCGGACCCTGAGGAAGATTGTGGAGAAGGGCCGATTCCAGACCTTGGGGGACCTGCGGAAGCAGTGGACTGAGTCTGGAGTAGAAACATCCAGAGCCACCGTGCACAGGCGTGTGCAGGAAATGGGCTACAGGTGCCGCATTCCCCAGGTCAAGCCACTTTTGAACCAGAAACAGCGGTAGAAGCGCCAGACCTGGGCTACAGAGAAGCAGCACTGGACTGTTGCTCAGTGGTCCAAAGTACTTTTTTCGGATGAAAGCAAATTCTGCATGTCATTCTGAAATCAAGGTGCCAGAGTCTGGAGGAAGACTGGGGAGAAGGAAATGCCAAAATGCCAGAAGTCCAGTGTCAAGTACCCACTGTCAGTGATGGTCTGGGGTGCCGTGTCAGCTGCTGGTGTTGGTCCACTGTGTTTTATCAAGGGCAGGGTCAATGCAGCTAGCTATCAGGAGATTTTGGAGCACTTCATGCTTCCATCTGCTGAAAAGCTTTATGGAGATGAAGATTTCATTTTTCAGCACGACCTGGCACCTGCTCACAGTGCCAAAACCACTGGTAAATGGTTTACTGACCATGGTATCACTGTGCTCAATTGGCCTGCCAACTCTCCTGACCTGAACCCCATAGAGAATCTGTGGGATATTGTGAAGAGAACGTTGAGAGACTCAAGACCCAACACTCTGGATGAGCTAAAGGCCGCTATCGAAGCATCCTGGGCCTCCATAAGACCTCAGCAGTGCCACAGGTTGATTGCCTCCATGCCACGCCGCATTGAAGCAGTCATTTCTGCCAAAGGATTCCCGACCAAGTATTGAGTGCATAACTGTACATGATTATTTGAAGGTTGACGTTTTTTGTATTAAAAACACTTTTCTTTTATTGGTCGGATGAAATATGCTAATTTTGTGAGATAGGAATTTTGGGTTTTCATGAGCCGTATGCCAAAATCATCCGTATTAAGACAATAAAAGACCTGAAATATTTCAGTTAGTGTGCAATGAATCTAAAATATAGGAATGTTAAATTTTCATCATTACATTATGGAAAATAATGAACTTTATCACAATATGCTAATTTTTTGAGAAGGACCTGTAGATGCTGATGGCTGTGGGCAGGAAGGATCTCCTGTAGCGCTCCGTCTTACAGCAGATCTGAAGAAGCCTCTGACTGAAGACACTCTGTTGTTGTAGGACAGTCTTATGAAGAGGATGCTCAGGGTTCTCCATAATGTTCTTCATTTTATGAAGAATCCGTCTTTCCACAATGATCTCCAGAGGTTCCAGAGGAGTCCCCAGAACAGAAAATGTTTTATCATCTTGTTGAGCTTTTTTAAGTCCTTGGCTCTGATGCTGCTTCCCCAGCAGATGATGGCAGAAGAGATCACACTTTCCCCAACAATAAAAGGCTTTCAAGAACTTTTCAAACTAAAACTCTGAAAAGTGTGTCATGGATTTTTTTCTTCGACCCCCAATTCAATACCTGCAGGTGTTTTGGGGTTTGTGTCTTCCAGCTTGAACGTCTACAGGGTGAAAATGTTGCTTATTCTTCTTCGCTGTCAGATACGATTAAGAACATCTGTGCACCTTAAACTTCAAGTATTTCCACAGATTCTCAGTTGGATGCAGGTCTGAACTTTGACTAGGCCATTCTAACAAAAATTTACTTTGACCTAAACCATACCATTGTAGCTCTGACTGTATGTTTAGGGTGGTTGTCCTGCTGAAAGGTGAACCTCCACCCCTGACTTCACTCTTCCGCAGCCTTTTCGTCCCAGATTGTCCTGGATTTAGCTACATCTGCGTTCCCATTAACTCTTACCAGCTTTGTTGTTCTCAAGAAAATCATCCCAACAGCATAATGCTGCCATCACTATGTTTCACGGTGGAGGTATTGTGCTCAGTGTTGGTCTTCCACCAGAGTTGTAGGTCTCTGCAGCTTCTCCAGCTCTACCAAGACTCCTTGGCTGCTTCTCTGATTAATGCTTTCCTGTCGGTTTAGGTGGACGCCCATGTCTTGGTAGGCCTGCAGTTGGTCTATCCTCTCTCCATGTTCAGATGATGGACTGAACAGAGTTCGGTGAGATGTTCAAAGCTTGGGATATTTTTGTAGAACCTAACCCTGCTTTACACTTCCCCTCAATGTTCTCTCTGACCTGTCTGCTGTGTTCCTTGGCCTCCAACAAACAGAAGTTCTCTAACAAACCTGTGAGGATAAAAGTAGAACAGCTGCATTTATACTAAGATTAAATCACACATATTTACTCTGTTTACTGATTAGGTGACCTCTGCACTGCATTTTATTTAGGGGTATGAGAGTAAGGAGAAAGAAAATCAAATTACTACCACACCTTCTAGACTTTTATTATTTCACTCCACGTTCATGCACAACTTTGTGTTGGTCTGTCCACAGAAAATCCCTTTAAAATATACTGAAATTTGTGGTTGTGATGTGATACATTGGGAAATGTGCTGTATTTGAGATTCCTTTGTCTATTGTATTTTATTTATTTGAATAGTTTTTTTTATCAGGAAGTAAAACTGATGCTGTGGAGTTAGCATTTAAATGCAAACATAATTCATATGTAGTGGATATTTAGGATGGATGCACATCATTTTGAAACATCAGAGCATACAAAACTTGTTCTGACTGTATTAAACTCACCTTAAATTTCCAAGCATCCTGAAGGCAGGCGGCAGAGACTCACCATCCCAAAAGCAGAACCAGAAGCTGGAGCAGATTCTATACATGTGTGCACAGCTGCATGTACGTATGTAAAACACTCATCTAGGCTGCTTTTTAAAGTTTGACTTAAATATGAAGGAAAAATCAAACATTCTTGAATGCAGATATTGTCTCACATTAAAGGCCTGTAAAAGATTCGCTATATCTGCCCATAGGTTGGATCTAAAGACTGAGGGCAACTTATCGCATGTCCGCTGAAATGCACATTCAATATTTAATAACAGACTGGGCAGAATGGTGCATTGATGAAGTTATTTTGTTGTAATGTGTGTTTTTTTAACATGTTGTTTTAAAGATAAAAATGTAAAACTACTTTGAAGTGAACAGATCTGCAAAGTTATCTATCAGACAAATCTTGAGCTTCCGTACTGATTTGGTTTTAAAAGGCAGCCAGTCGTCCCTCTGAGGTCAGTAAATACAGCAAAAGCAACGGCTTTTATTTCAGCACACGTCTGTTCAGTATCTGAAAGTGAAAGGTGAAAACCCTTGACCTTTGACTTCTCTTTCCTCTTTCTTCTCTACTGAGGATGCAGTTGTGACAGTGAGACAGCACGGGAGTGGACTGGACACAGAGTGGACATACAGTGGACAGGTCTCGCCCAGGATAGCGGACAGCACAGGAAGGAGGACTGTGTGGGACAATTCCTCATTAGGCAATATGCAAAGGCCAGTGAATAGTTAGACCCTCTGCTTTGATCAATAACCAATCTGGCATAAAGCAGATAACTATGAGTCCTCAGCTGGATGGAAGGACGAATGTTTTATAAATGTTAAAACCTGACATTTTAAGGTATATTTTAAAAGTTTGGGAAATACACCGTTTGTGTTACACGTAACACATAGAAATCTACGTTTAAAGTGTATTTAAAGATAAAACAGCACAATATTTCATAAATGTAAAAATGACCAAAAAAGCCATATGAGACAGGATATTGTTACCCCAGTAACTTTTAAAAATATTTAGTACCCATAGGTTTGAAATGTTTGAACTTCGCATCCTAAACTACAACTCTGTAACAAGAATACAAATAATTGTGGAAATAAGTTTATTCTGACAACAAAAACAGAGGAGAAATTTGCTTCTAATCATGTTTATCTTCCTTCAAATGGAAGATTTTGGTGGCAGAGCTGCAGCAGAGCAGAGAGGGTTGAATCTGCAAACTATGTTGGTTTAGATTTTAAACCTATTTCTTTACAATATAACGACACCGAATTGGCATTTAGGGATCTGGTTATGTGAAATAGGTTATTTTTCTGCATTAAAATATGTAAAAATCCATGTGCTGAGAAAAAGTAGATCAATTTACTTCTGCCACTCGTAGATGTTTTCAGAAGGGGCGACACTTAAAAAAAAAAAAAACTAAACCGAGAAGAAGCATTGGGTGAGGTAATTCCTCTGAAAACTGTAATTTACAATGCAGCAAATGATTTGAAATAATTAAAGAAAAACAACATTTGGAAATATTTACAAAAAAAATATTTGCAATCTCAAATTATCCACAGATATGAATAGAGTTTCAGCAAGTAATGAATATGCTTAGTTATGTTTAATTAGATTAAAGGTTACCCTTTATGTAGAAATAATCTCTAGCCTACAGAAAAGGTAGGTTGTATCTACAGGTTTATCTACATACTGTGTAAAAGTGACGAATTTAACCACACAAATGCTAACAGTTAAGTGCCCTTCATGGCAACATATTTTGGCAATCAGCAAAATACTAAAATAAATCTAAGTCAGTTCCCAAATAAAATACAATACTAATACTTTTGTCAAATTTGGCCTTATATTTATTGATAAATATAATCCTTTTTCTGTCAAATGCAGAATTTGTGGCTTTAAAACTGATCTCCCTAAACCAGGGACTGAGTTTATAAAGATTCCCTAGTTGTGAAAGATTATTAAACTGTTAGCTAACATTAGCATATTAGCTACTTGGCTAAGCTATGCAACAATATATCAAACTCCTAGACATTTTTTTTCTATCAATGCATATTTGGTAGTTTTTAGAATAACTCGCACTAAACTTAGATAAAGATGGACTCACGCTAACCTGTTTTAGCTAATGTTAGCACGTTAGGTGCTGTTCAGATAAAAACAAATATTCAACAATTCTTCCACTTAGCCATATGTATGTTTCACTGTTTTTAACAGGTTTTAGTGATGCTTAAAAAACCTAGTAAATGTTCCAACAGTTTAGAATGTTAAAGTGTATTTCCCAAAATACCAAAGTATACCTTTATGCTAAGAAAATCTGTTTACCACACCCATTTTAAGTTTTTTCTTCCATCTAGATTATCGGATACAAGATATTAGATTATTTTTTGACTGTCACGCAGCAGCTTGGGCTACACAGCAATATACATACAAACGGTTCGATGTATATTTACTATGTTTAGTGAGAACAGCATAGTGAGTTGTCATTGAGGATGGAGTCAACTTTACTATGTGGTCCAAACAGAAAACACAAAAACAAGTGGGAGAAAAGACAGAATGAGCGAGAGGAAGGAAGAGAAAGAGAGAGACAGAAACAAAAGATGGCAAAGAGAGGTCGTGAAACGGTACAACATCAGACGGCCACTGGAACATAACAACACAGAGAGAGACAAGTATTAGGAAAAATGGTTTAATATAGGAGACAGAAGCAAAAAACTGCATCACACAAGAACATACGTTTACAAAAATAATTCTGACTGCTTCAGCTACACAGTTAGTTCACAGAGGAGGACAGAGAAACCGGAAAAACTCTAAACAGCTAAAAGCAAAAAGTTTCTAATTAGTTGATCTCTTTATTAAACTAATACATTAATCCACTGAAGGTGACTAAATACTTCTATTCTTTCTTTTTCTATAATTGTCTTATCGTGTAGACGACACAATACAGAAGTTAAATGAAACTTACGGCTGTTGTATAGACAAACTTGCTAAAACTACTAATAAAATAAAAATGAAAGGTCTGACACTCACCTACAACCCTTTTTGGAAAAAAAAAAACAAAAAAGAAAAAAAAAACATTAAAGTGAGGAAAAAGAAGTGAAAGAAATAAAGCCAAAGATCTTTTAGAAAATCTTATATCAAAAGCCAACTTTCTTGATGCCAGCTAGAAATCATACTCAGGGACCAGTCAGGGTCAGGCCACATCACCAGGCCAGACAGCATTTTTTCTAAGATTTTTTTGTTGTATCCTTTAATCTCCAGTATAAAAAATTCCACTGGTACAAAATGCATAAGTACAATCAGTTGTAGAAATAGGAAAGCCTGCATTTTTTGTACTTTTTAAATCCCATCCAGTGACAGATTTCCAAGTGTTGTCAAACAAACATACATCACGCTTACAGGATCCACTGAAATGCATTGACTTTGGCTTCTCTCAAGACAATAACTCTGAAACTACTGAAAACCATTTTGAGAGTCAAAATTAACAAAAGCAACAACAGCAACAACAAAAATCATTCTTTTTGTTTTTGGAGTTTTTTTCTTTACAGACAACAAGCTCTTTTTTACGCCACGGAAAGAGAACACACAAAACATTTTTCTCCTCAAAAAACGACATAAGCCATAATGCAAAGAAACAACAAGTTAGATTTTTTTTGTCCTTTCAAATTTCAGTATTTGATAAATAGCACTTAAGATAATTAAGAAAGAAGGAGAACAAAGAAGTGAACAAGTGACGAGATAGAAAGATTACATCGAGCATTGGCGATGACAGCCCCTGAGGTGAGCCGCTCCACAGAAACTTTGCTTCCTACGACCCTCTTGTGCTTCGACATTGAAACAAAGGCAAGATGCTTCATGCTAAGACTACGTGACGTCGGGCTGTGTGCAAGTTGGTGCAATTTGGCAGCGCAGAATGTAGTTTTTGGACTTTTACAAGTCTTGAACAGCGCAGAACGTCTAGCCTCCACATTTAAATAAAAATACTGTGCAAGAGAGGAGTGAAGGAGTGAAGTATGCAGTTGTACAGTGGATATAGAAAGTTTACACAACATGTTCAAAATTGATGTCTTTTTGATTAGAAAAATAAGACCAGGGCAAGTAACTTAAAAACTTCTTCCACCTATAACATGTACATCTCAACTTGGCAACATTAGCCCAATTTTCCTTGCAAAAATGACCCAAATCTGTCAGATTGTGAGGCATCTGATTCAGGTCTGTGTACTAGCTGGAACATTGTAAAACTTTAATCTTTATCTGGCAAAACCATTCTTTTGTTGATTCAGCCGTACGCTTTGGGGATGTTGTCATGCTGAAAGCTGACATTCTGCAGCTTCACCTTTCTAGCAGACGACTGAAGGTATTGTGTCTATAATGAGTGGTCCACCCAGTTTCAGTTTCACAAGTCTGCCACTACCATGCTTTATTATGGATATGGTGTTCTTTTGGTGATCTGCTGTGTTGTATTTGAGTCAGCCATTCCTTTTGAATTATGGCCGAACAGTTCAACCTTGGTTTCTTGAGATCATAACACATTTTTCTGCATTTGTCTGGGAGACTTTAAAAGTGTTTTGCCTAATTTTAGTCAAGCTGGGATGTTTTTCTTTGCAAGAGGAGCTTCCAATCTTGACCTTTCATAACACATATACATAATGCAGGAGATTGCTGCCCCATATACTATACAGCCAGTACTTGACACAAATCCTTGTCGCTCCTGCTGTAGGCTTTATGATTGCCTCTCTGACCAGTTTTCTTCATGTCTTTTTACAAAATTTTGGAGGGATATCCAGTTGTTGGTCTTGTTAATGATTAAGTCATAAATGTGTTCCATGCTACACCTAATGCCTTTGAAATTGTTTTGTAACTTTCTCCTAATTTAGAGGATGTGATGTAATTCTGCAACACATAGAAACCTGCATTTTAATGGGTGTGTAGACTTTTTAGATCCACTGTATGCAAAGGTTCCACTATGTTGTTAGTTTAATTTGACTGTTCAGCTGTCAAACGTGGAGTTATAGCTGTGTGTGTCTCCACTGTTAACGTGCGCAGCATTAGGAAGGAATTCTGCTCAGTTCCTTCTACACAATCAGAAAAATAATGTTTTGGTTGATCTTCTAGGGGATCCAATGAAAGCTGTACTGCCTTCATCTCAGCTCTGGCTGTTGTTTTTTCCTGTGTGGACATGCAGACGTGGCCTCTTCCTCTCAAGCCAACAAGCTTTTTATTTCCCCTGTCGGTATTTCAATAAGACGCGGCCCTGTTTCCAATAACCTCAGTTAGCCTGGGAGACAACAATCCGGAGTAGTGCGAGCGGCATCCCTCAAACCTTCGATTTTACGTTCTGTTTTCCTGCTCTGGCCAAGCGGATGAAATGGGGAAGAGTGAAACCCAAACAGACCTGGACTTGGCACATATCACTAACTGACAACATCATCTACTCTTAAAATACTGGTACAACTCTCCCTGGTTAAGGCGACTGGTGAGCTTCTGTAGAAAATAATGCTGCCTTTTTTTGTCTTTTATGCAGACCGTAAACTAGGCTTTCAGGGAGGGGGAGCGGGGGGCAGTTGGTTGAATAGACTGACAACACTGTGCCATGTAAACGGCTTGACTATGTGAATGTCAATAACAAACTTTGGCATCTATACATGATTTTGGCCCATTACACGACTAAACTCACAACTACTTATCTTAAAAAAATAAAATAAAGAGAACAAGTTCAGCAGCAAATCCGGAGCGTCCCGCCTATATCCTGCCTGTCGGATGGCGACGTGTGCTTTTTCCTAAACAGACTGAGGATGAATGAGCAAGTCTTGCCCTGTGCTTACATCATGAAAGCATTCACTCCTCAGAGGTGATAAACAGTAATGATTTTTGCCATCAGATACAAACGACTCAGAAAGGTTTCTGAACTTAACAATAACGGATAAGATGGGGATTTAGAGAAATAAGGCTTTGCGTATTACTCTCGCTTTAATATTTTCAGCTGGGATGGAGTAAGAAACACATGCTGAAGTCTGACGTTTACGTCTGAGTGTGCCAGATACTAATAAAAAGAGAGAAAAGGTGTGCAAGGATTCGTAGTAAGGCTTTGATGACTGAAATGGCTGTACAGTTGCTAAAAATATTAAAGTGAATTTTAAAGTCTGTGTGTATGTGTATGTGTGTGTGTGTGTGCGCGCACTGGCAGGGTAGTAGCGGTTGCTGAAGAGGCTTTCACACTCAGGGGCTCTCATGCACATTTAAAAAGTAAACTGTGAAGTCTGCACGAGAGTGTTTGTGTGTCCATGTGTGCATATGTGTGTATAGATATATTTATATATATATATTTATATGACACATGGGCACTTTTTTACATCTTTACAAAGAAAAAAGCAAACATGACATTGTCAGGCAACAAGACCACAGAATAGCAAGTTAACAAACTCTTTTTTTAAATCTATACTTTAAATATGAGGGATCCATACAAAACACTTATAATAAAATACCCATGTTATCAAATTATTTCACAAGAAATACACTGACGCGCTAGGCAGGAAGTACCTTCAGAATTTGGCACTAAACTTCACTGATCTTGTCTTTTTTTCCTTATAAGACATTTTGCTGAACAACAAAACACACCTAAATATTGTTTCCCACGAGAGAAATAAAATAATAATGACATTGATGCTTTACGAGCTGACATTTTATATATATATTTATAGATATATTTATATTTATATATATTTTTAGGAATTTTATATAGCTAATTAACCAACAAGAGATTTAGCAAATAGGGACTCCTTAAAGATAAAAAAAAACCAAAGTAACTGTTATAGTAATATGAAAGGCTTTGTCTATTGTTCAAGTAAACTGATTTTTTTAGTCTTCTCTTGAAAAAACATGAGACATTTAAGACCGTTAGACTTGTGATGAAACCACAACTAAACTCACAAGAAGCACCGACGTTAACGTGGGTTACAGGTATCGTAGTTTTTTTTTCCTCTATACATTTAAACAGTAGAAAATATAGGTAATTTCATCATGTGCATTTAAAACCACGGATTGTCTATCTGTGAGTCAGTTCAGCAAAAGGTGACACAAGTAGGTAGCATTTCTCCCCCCAAACAGGGCAAATGTCCTTTTTTATTTTTTATTTTTTTTCCTTTAAACTACTCTAGAAAAAAGTGGTTCTATATATAGACTTTGAATGAGAAACAGAGCCATTTAAAATGGCCTTATCAAAAAACTTTACACTGCCTGAAAAATGTAAAAACCATTAGAGAGCTCTGAGAGAGAGTCTAATATTGATCAGACAGTTTTTATTCAAAACTGTGTGGAAGTAGTCTTATTTCTCAGAGAAACTGGCACCAACTGCTTCTGGGGCTGCTTTTCATGGGCGACCAGAAGCAAGATGACGCGCCAGTTCCTGTTGTGATTTTCAAGTTTAAGTTAAAATGAAGAAAAAAAATCACAAAAAAAAAAACGCAGAAAAAAAAAAATTGAATGGAAATCACTTTACCACAGGTTGTCTTTTTTTTTTACTTCAAAAAGAACATTTGTTCAATAAAAATCTCAGTCTTTTTAGTTAAATTTCATATGAATGCAGCTTTATATCTTTTTCACATTGATTTATTTCTTACCCACACCTACCTCATCTGCTCCCTCCCTGAAACCCTCCCAGAAAACAGATCCAAACGAGGACACATGCAAAAAAAAAGGAAAAAAACACAAAACCAAAAAAAAAAAAAGACTCATATTTAAAAGTCCAAAAAGCTAAAAGCATAAAAGATCAGTAGGCAGTGGTGGAGAAGGAGAACCAGGTTATGATCAGGTGATCTTGGAAAGACATCAGAGAAAACAATGACTGGGTAGGAGGAAGAGGACGATGACACTTTTTTTTTGGAGGGTTTTTGTTTTGTTTAAAGTTTTTTTTGTTTGTTTGTTTTTTGGACGCCACGGAGACATGCTAGGCAAACGATGAGCTAACAGGCATGGAGATGGGTTGTTCTAAAAGGGGAAAAGAAAAAACGGGAGAGGAGATAGTTACACACAGAGAGCCAGAGCAACACACCACAACAGCATCATCTTAAAAAATGAGAAACAAAATCAGGAGAACAACAACAAACAACAAACAAACAAACATTAATGCAAACCGGTAGAACAGCAACACAACACACTAGTTTCATTAGCAATTTTAGCATTGATTTTACATTTCTTTACATACTATAAAACTGACATTAATGTTATAGATTTATAGATAGGAGCAACAACACACATTCACTCATTCACGTATACACAGAAAACACAGAGCGCCCAAAGCCTTATCCATCAGATACAGATGGATGTTGTTGTTTGGGGAATGATCTCTTTTAGTTGGATAAAGAAGGGGAGGATTTCTTTTCATTTCCTTCTGTTCTAAAAATGTATTTAAATTTTTACAAATGGAAGGGTGGGGGCAAAGAAACAAAAACACTTAAAAGATTAAATGTTTAAAACAATGCAGACAAAATCGAAGGTAGAAACAGGACAAATCAAGAAGTAGTACGAATACGGGTGGAGAATGGGAGTAAAAATAAAGATGAATGAACATCACAGAGACCGACGCAGGCGGGTTTGTGGGAGGGGTAATAGTTAGGATGTTTGAATGTTGGCAGAATTAGATGTGATATGATTTCTGCACAAAAAAAAAACACGCAGGTGAAAGGACAAAAAAACAAAAAACTAAGGAAAAACAGGAGAACCTAATTTCACGTGGTTTCTCCACAAGGGTCTAGTTGAGTGATGCTGTTTATCTTATAGGAGTCCAATAACTTAACGATAGGCAATAAATAAAATCATTTTGTCTTCATCTGAGGCAGTAAAAATGTTGTATAAAAATAGAACTGCTTTTTTACAAATAAAATTTACAGGCCTGTGGTTTTACTGTACTTTGAATTATTTTTTTAATCTGTCAACAAATCTCAAGTATTTTCAGTTATCCACCCCCTTAATCTATAAACTCATTTTTTGTAGTACTATGATTTCCTTCCACAAATTCTGGATTTAGTTTTTTATCTTCTCATATCTACATACCGTTATATCCTTTTCACATAAAAGACCAATGTGATCTGACCCAGAAAAGTAAGAACAAATTTTTTTTTTAACTTCTGTGAAATAAGAAAAACTGTATTTGTACATAAATGAAAATGTTTAGCTGGAATTTAGTCTTCTTGTGGTGGTAGAGTGTAACTGTACGGCAGGCAAACTTTACAGTTAAGAGGCCACGAATGTTTTGCAGCCTTTGCTCCCGGGTTGCCGGCAGGCATCAAGGGGTTTTTCTGAGAAGCAGCGGCAGCCTGCAACCAACACCGTGGAGGTCAAAGGGCGAATGTGCATATTGGCGAGCGTATTAAAAAAAAAAAAAGAAAAAGAGATAAATTTGAGAAATGAACCCATTACGACCTTTGGGTTCGTAACAAGACACTAAAGAAACATACTGAAAAAGAAAACGGTACCATGGCTGCTTTGTTTACATCTCGACTTCGACTCTAGTCTTTAAAAATGTATAAATAATCACTGTTAAAGAAGAAAATGAAGGTTTAAACATATCTTTTAAAAAGCCACTGCCTTCCATTGTAAGAAGAAAGAGAAGTAGATTGCACAAAGTAAAGGTGGAAATGGAAGTGTTCCTGTGTGTCAAAAACTGTAATAAATTATGATAGTTGAAGGCTTACATAAAAATTTTCAAAGAAAAACAATAAAAAAAAGTGCGTCTCCCTCAGGTGGTTGTAGGTCATCTCCCCCTACCTCCCACAATCCCTCTGTTAAACCAGATCCCCCATTCCCTATGTGAAGAGGTCATGGCTCGGTTTCATCTCAATTTGATTTTTTTTTTCCCGTCATTTTTGTTCTTTTTTTACATGGGGGGAGGGAGACTTACCCTAGCAGTGCTAACAGGGGGAGCAGATAGACCCTAGTGCTAAGATCAGTACGGTTTGCTGTCGTTCTTGGAGCGCTTCAGTTGCACCTTCAGCCGCTTCATACCGATCTGGAAGCCATTCATGGCCTGAATGGCTGCCTGTGCCGACACTGGATTGTCGTAGCTGACGAAGCCTGCAGGAAAAAAAAGGCGTCATTTGATCGAGTGCCCGAAAAAAAGAGAGCACTGAACATTGATGTTTTGTTCACATAATTTTACTAAAGCCCAATTCTCTGCAAGAACCTCAAAATTTGTTCTTTCTCTAATAAAAAAGTATTAGTATTAAATAGTATTAGTGGTTGGTGATGTATATCTTTATGCAGAATCCCTAAATGCAATGAATGCAAACATTTGTGGATTTATGGATTAGAAATGCACTTTGGCGTTGAGGCAAACTATATACCAACACAATGTACTTACAGTGACTTGTGAAAGTACTCGGCCCCCTTGAACTTTTCAACCTCTTGCCACATTTCAGGCTTCAAACATAAAGATATAAAATTCAAATTTTTTGTGAAGAATCAACAAGTGGGACACAATCGTGAAGTGGAATGAAATTTATTGGATGTGTCAAACTTTTTTAACAAATAAAAAACTGAGAAGTGGGGCGTGCAATATTATTCGGCCCCCTTGCGTTAATACTTTTTAGCGCTTGGGGTTTGTCTCTATCAGTTTTCACATCGAGAGACTGAAATTCTTGCCCATTCTTCCTTGCAAAACAGCTAGAGCTCAGTGAGGTTGGATGGAGAGCGTTAGTGAACAGCAGTCTTCAGCTGTTTCCACAGATTCTCGATTGGATTCAGGTCTGGACTTTGACTTGGCCATTCCAACACCTGGATACGTTTATTTGTGAACCATTCCATTGTAGATTTGGTTTTATGTTTTGGATCATTGTCTTGTTGGAAGATAAATCTCCGTCCCAGTCTCAGGTCTCTTGCAGACTCCAACAGGTTTTCTTCCAGAATGGTCCTGTATTTGGTCCCATCCATCTTCCCATCAATTTTGACCATCTTCCCTGTCCCTGCTGACGAAAAGCAGGCCCAAACCATGATGCTGCCACCACCATGTTTGACAGTGGGGATGGTGTGTTCAGGGTGATGAGCTGTGTTGCTTTTACGCAAAACATATCGTTTTGCATTGTGGCCAAACAGTTTGATTTTGGTTTCATCTGACCAGAGCACCTTCTTCCACATGTTTGGTGTGTCTCCCAGGTGGCTTGTGGCAAACTTTAAACGAGACTTTTTATGGATATCTTTGAGAAATGGCTTTCTTCTTGCCACTCTTCCATAAAGGCCAGATTTGTGCAGTGTACGACTGATTGTTGTCCTATGGACAGACTCTCCCACCTCAGCTGTAGATCTCTGCAGTTCATCCAGAGTGATCATGGGCCTCTTGGCTGCATCTCTGATCAGTCTTCTCCTTGTTCGAGATGAAAGTTTAGAGGGACGGCCGGGTCTTGGTCGATTTGCAGTGGTCTGATACTCCTTCCATTTCAATATGATTGCTTGAACAGTGCTCCTTGGGATGTTTAAAGCTTGGGAAATCTTTTTGCATCCAAATCCGGCTTTAAACTTCTCCACAACAGTATCTCGGACCTGCCTGGTGTGTTCCTTGGTCTTCATGATGCTCTCTGCGCTTTGAACAGAACCCTGAGACTATCACAGAGCAGGTGCATTTATACGGAGACTTGATTACACACAGGTGGATTCTATTTATCATCATCAGTCATTTGGGACAACATTGGATCATTCAGAGATCCTCACTGAACTTCTGGAGTGAGTTTGCTGCACTGAAAGTAAAGTTGCTGAATAATATTACACGCCCCACTTTCAGTTTTTTATTTGTTAAAAAAGTTTGACACATCCAATAAATTTCATTCCACTTCACTATTGTGTCCCACTTGTTGTTGATTCTTCACAAAAAATTAGAATTTTATATCTTTATGTTTGAAGCCTGAAATGTGGCAAGAGGTTGAAAAGTTCAAGGGGGCCGAATACTTTCACAAGTCACTGTAGATTGTAAATAATCTGTTGTTCTAGAACTATTCTTCTCAGCTGTACTTAACAACTCTGTTCTGATGCCTTCAAAAATATAAATATGATTAAATAACATCCAATATAGCTTTTAAAAAATTTGAAAAAGAAAAACTGAGAGATTTCCTAATTGTTTAGCTAGCTAACTGCTATTAGCAGTACAAGCTGATATTCGTTTCACTGTATAAATGACTGATTAAATAGATACAAACAGACAGTTTTTACTATGCGTTATGCATATGATGACTCATAGAAATTGGGGAGAAACATTCAAATTTCCAAACTGGAATCTCTAATTCCAAATACAAATCAAACATACCATAAAGCTTTACTATGTAGTAAAAACAAGGAAAAAGCAGGAAACTCTAAAATGTGTTAAATTGACTAGGTAGCATAGCTGGTTTGAATAGCTAAGACTACACTGTGTGCTAGCTAATTACAAGTTACATTTAACTCCTCTAATTACATGTTTATATAAATACAGGGGTTGGACAATGAAACTGAAACACCTGTCATTTTAGTGTTGGAGGTTTCATGGCTAAATTGGACCAGCCTGGTAGCCAGTCTTCATTGATTGCACATTGCACCAGTAAGAGCAGAGTGTGAAGGTTCAATTAGCAGGGTAAGAGCACAGTTTTGATCAAAATATTGAAATGCACACAACATTATGGGTGACATACCAGAGTTCAAAAGAGGACAAATTGTTGGTGCACGTCTTGCTGGCGCATCTGTGACCAAGACAACAACTCTTTGTGATGTATCAAGAGCCACGGTATCCAGGGTAATGTCAGCATACCACCAAGAAGGACGAACCACATCCAACAGGATTAACTGTGGACGCAAGAGGAAGCTGTCTGAAAGGGATGTTCAGGTGCTAACCCGGATTGTATCCAAAAAATATAAAACCACAGCTGCCCAAATCATGGCAGAATTAAATGTGCACCTCAACTCTCCTGTTTCCACCAGAACTGTCCGTCAGGAGCTCCACAGGGTCAATATACACGGCCGGGCTGCTATAGCCAAACCTTTGGTCACTCATGCCAATGCCAATCAGTTTCAATGATGCAAGGAGCGCAAATCTTGAGCTGTGGACAATGTGAAACATGCATTGTTCTCTGATGAGTCCACCTTTACTGTTTTCGCTACATCCAGGAGAGTTACGGTGTGGAGAAGCCCCAAAGAAGCGTACCACCCAGACTGTTGCATGCCCAGAGTGAAGCATGGGGGTGGATCAGTGATGGTTTGGGCTGCCATATCATGGCATTCCCTTGGCCCAATACTTGTGCTAGATGGGTGCGTCACTGCCAAGGACTACCGAACCATTCTTGAGGACCATGTGCTTCCAATGGTTCAAACATTGTATCCTGAAGGCGGTGCCGTGTATCAGGATGACAATGCACCAATACACACAGCAAGACTGGTGAAAGATTGGTTTGATGAACATGAAAGTGAAGTTGAACATCTCCCATGGCCTGCACAGTCACCAGATCTAAATATTATTGAGCCACTTTGGGATGTTTTGGAGGAGCGAGTCAGGAAACGTTTTCCTCCACCAGTATCACGTAGTGACCTGGCCACTATCCTGCAAGAAGAATGGCTTAAAATCCCTCTGACCACTGTGCAGGACTTGTACAGGTCCTTCTCAAAATATTAGCATATTGTGATAAAGTTCATTATTTTCCATAATGTCATGATGAAAATTTAACATTCATATATTTTAGATTCATTGCACACTAACTGAAATATTTCAGGTCTTTTATCGTCTTAATACGGATGATTTTGGCATACAGCTCATGAAAACCCAAAATTCCTATCTCACAAAATTAGCATATCATTAAAAGGGTCTCTAAACGAGCTATGAACCTAATCATCTGAATCAACAAGTTAACTCTAAATACCTGCAAAAGATTCCTGGGGCCTTTAAAACTCCTAGCCTGGTTCATCACTCAAAACCCCAATCATGGGTAAGACTGCCGACCTGACTGCTGTCCAGAAGGCCACTATTGACACCCTCAAGCAAGAGGGTAAGACACAGAAAGAAATTTCTGTACGAATAGGCTGTTCCCAGAGTGCTGTATCAAGGCACCTCAGTGGGAAGTCTGTGGGAAGGAAAATGTGTGGCAGAAAACGCTGCACAACAAGAAGAGGTGACCGGACCCTGAGGAAGATTGTGGAGAAGGGCCGATTCTAGACCTTGGGGGACCTGCGGAAGCAGTGGACTGAGTCTGGAGTAGAAACATCCAGAGCCACCGTGCACAGGTGTGTGCAGGAAATGGGCTACAGGTGCCGCATTCCCCTGACCTGGACTACAGAGAAGCAGCACTGGACTGTTTCTCAGTGGTCCAAAGTACTTTTTTCGGATGAAAGCAAATTCTGCATGTCATTCAGAAATCAAGGTGCCAGAGTCTGGAGGAAGACTGGGGAGAAGGAAATGCCAAAATGCCAGAAGTCCAGTGTCAAGTACCCACAGTCAGTGATGGTCTGGGGTGCCGTGTCAGCTGCTGGTGTTGGTCCACTGTGTTTTATCAAGGGCAGGGTCAATGCAGCTAGCTATCAGGAGATTTTGAAGCACTTCATGCTTCCATCTGCTGAAAAGCTTTATGGAGATGAAGATTTCATTTTTCAGCACGACCTGGCTCCTGCTCACAGTGCCAAAACCACTGGTAAATGGTTTACTGACCATGGTATCACTGTGCTCAATTGGCCTGCCAACTCTCCTGACCTGAACCCCATAGAGAATCTGTGGGATATTGTGAAGAGAACGTTGAGAGACTCAAGACCCAACACTCTGGATGAGCTAAAGGCCGCTATCGAAGCATCCTGAGCCTCCATAAGACCTCAGCAGTGCCACAGGCTGATTGCCTCCATGCCACGCCGCATTGAAGCAGTCATTTCTGCCAAAGGATTCCCGACCAAGTATTGAGTGCATAACTGTACATGATTATTTGAAGGTTGACGTTTTTTGTATTAAAAACACTTTTCTTTTATTGGTCGGATGAAATATGCTAATTTTGTGAGATAGGAATTTTGGGTTTTCATGAGCTGTATGCCAAAATCATCCGTATTAAGACAATAAAAGACCTGAAATATTTCAGTTAGTGTGCAATGAATCTAAAATATATGAATGTTAAATTTTCATCATGACATTATGGAAAATAATGAACTTTATCACAATATGCTAATATTTTGAGAAGGACTTGTATATGTCATTCCCAAGACGAATTGATGCTGTATTGGCCGCAAAAGGAGGCCCTACACCATACTAATAAATTATTTTGGTCTAAAACCAGGTGTTTCAGTTTCATTGTCCAACTCCTGTGCATATATATATATCCGCACAACATACCGAAGCACTTGCTAAGATTTGTCTGTTTGTCGATGAAGACTTTGGCCGAGACCACGTTTCCAAAAGGCATGAACATCTGGAGTAAGTCCTGGTCTCCAAACTCCTGGGGCAGGTGGTAGATGAAGAGGTTGGCACCTTCAGGACCTGGTGGGAAGGAAGGCACAACAAATAAAGTCAGGATGGGTTTTATGTTGTACACATTGAACTTCGTGGAGACTGGAATTTCTGTGCCGTTGTTATAGGAACGGAGCTCAAGCACACCGCTTCGCACAATGTCTGCTGGCCTTGGGTTTGCTGCCGCTTCTAAACACAAAAATCCAGAAATGTTGAAAGCTTTTCATTTTTTAATAATTGTATTTTGCAGTGCTACAAACAAAGGACAAGGCTTTTTTTATTCATTCTTTCAGCTGCATGTTGTCTCTGTTAAGAGGGGTCACCGGTTCCCCCCAGCCTCTCCAGCTTTGCCATCCTAATAATTGTAGTAGGTCAGATCTCTCAGAAGCACTTCATACACAGCTAAATGAACCTGCAAGGGAGCGCAAAATTCAACATGTCTTTGTTGCCCTGGAGGGTTTTGAACTCCTGGACAGACTAGTAAATACAGACAGCTTGTGTTTATGGTGAAAGAAGAGAGGTGCACAAAAATGGTATCCAGGCCGCTGTTTGTTTTTACTAGGCATTTCATCATCTGATTTGTATTCAGCTCTGTTGTCTAAGGCTTTTGGGTAAATGTAATTCCAGAAGCAAGGTTGTGTTTACAGGTGGCACATCACAGCAGCACAATTTCATATGTTTTCTTCTCTAATTTTAAAGATGCTTTTGAAGGTATAATTAAAAATCTATTATCACGAAATGGCAATTAGAAGTAACTAGATATTAACTGGTTGCACTGAAAATATTTTGCATCTAAAATTCTTCCCTTAAAATGAGTAATTTGATTTAGTTAGATGAAAATGTATTAAACAAAAATATAGTTTTGAATGAAATCTTGGCATACAATCACATTTGATATGTTTCAAAAACGATCAAATATTTTTGCATAAAAATTGAAAAACATCGGTCAGAGTTGTTGCTTTTTCTTACAAACATTTAGTCTGTCAAATGAATTTAAATCCAAATGACCTAAAGTTTACCACATGTTAGAGACACGAAACCTCAAAACTGAGAATAAATGAAACATAAATAATTCACAGTCTGCCTTTCCATTCCTTTTCTGCCAGAGCAGCAATTTATTTTTTTCCTTAGTGTCTGAGCCAAACGAATGAAAGATTGTTTCCAACCACATGTGTAGCTAAAGGCTCACTATTACTTTTACAACATTGACATGTCAGAATTTATTTACATGTGTTTTTACTCCTCATTAAGAAATTAATCTAACTTTCTGATCTACAAATTGAAAAAGTTGTAACAATGATGATATATAGCTTCTTAACCAGGGGTTCTTAAACGTATTGTTCATGTGTCCAAATCTGATTTCTGGATAAGGTCAAAGGTCCAGAAGAAGGAGGGATAAACAAATCCTGTTGATTAAATTTGCTGACAACATGCAAGCAAAACTAATGGCACTTTAGTTGACTCTAGGTCACTCTATTAATGCAACAAGTAATCTAAATGTATAATTAAGTTCAATTCAGTTTTATTTATATAGCGCCAATTCACAACACATGTCGTCCCAAGGTTCTTCACAACAGTCAGGTTCATACATTCCAATTAATCCTAACCATTGAACAGTTCAGTCAGATTCAGTTATTTATTCAAATAGGATAAAAAGTTTTTCTATCTAAGGAAACCCAGCAGATTGCATCCAGTCAGTGACTTGCAGCATTCACTCCTCCTGGATGAGCATATAGAGACAGTGGACAGTCACTGGTGTTGACTTTGCAGCAATCCCTCATACTGAGCATGCATGTAGAGACAGTGGAGAGGAAAAACTCCCTTTTAACAGGAAGAAACCTCCAGCAGAACCAGAACCAGGCTCAGTGTGAGCGGCCATCTGCCACGACCGACTGGAGGTTTGAGAGAACAGAGCAGAGACACAAAGAGAACAAAGAAGTACTGATCTAGGAGTACTTTCTATGGGAACCAAAAGTAAAATCATAAAATATATATATATATTTTCTTCTCCTAATTTTGTTTCAATTTTTTCCTCATTTCTTGTATTACAAAGCAAACACATTCTTTAACCCTAAAAAATATACCATCATAATGTAATCAGTTACAACAGTTGAATAGAAAAATAACCTTCTTTTAGTGGAAAAAAAAAAAAAAAAACACCAGTTAGTTATTTCTGAGCATTTATGTTATGAAACGAGTTTGAACTCGGGCACCAATAATGGTTCCGGATCAGGATGCTTTACAAAAAATGTTAACATTTTTTTTTTAACATTGACCAATCTTTTGTTCCTGTCTCCGTTTCTGGACAGTGTTCTCTACTCCAACAAAGGGTTGCCTTGGTTTCATAAAAAGCTGCATGAATCTTTGAATGACACTTGAACTGAAACACGTGTAGCTTCATCATTTATTTCAGCTGTTAGTCTGAGGGAAAGCTGAGCTTCAGCTGAGTGGGCCACAAAACAGACAGTTCAGCAGACAGCACCTCCTTTCCAACTGTGAACATTTGTGTAAGGGTACACTAATTTAACCCTATGACCTTTGGAGATTTGGTAGATCACATGCAAACCTGACCAAATTTTACAATATTCCACGTTCTTTTAGGTCTACGTCCGTGCCTCAGTCCAGATGTTCCGAACCATGGCCTGGGTCCGGACCGAAATGTCGTTAGGTCCTCTGAGAAAGGCTATCCAGTAAGAAACCAGATATTTACATACTCTGTTTAAAAATACACAAAACCATTTTCTCTTACCATATAACTTCTGATATGAATAAACCTTTCTGTTTTAGGTCAAGTTAAGATTACCAAACTTATTTGTATTTCAGTAATAAGGGAGATCTTTTTTGTTAGCAAGTTTACATTAAAGTTACTATGCCTTAAAAACATGGGGAAAAGTGCAGATGATGATGTCTTTATAAGCTTCCGAGGTAAAATTACTTCCTTCTGTGACATCATGGAAACATCTAATGAAATCAGCCAAGATATCAAGAAGAAAAACTGTGGACCTCCATAAGTCTGGTTCATTCTTGGGTCTAATTTCTAGATACCTGAAGGTTCCACGTTCAGCTGGACACTGTGGGATAGAAATATTGTCCCACATTAAGGAAATTCAGGTGTATCAGCAGCAAAGTGAAAGGTAAACAGAAGCATGCAGCTCAAAAAATGTAATAACTATAAAACATAGGCTGTACAATAGGGACAACATTTATAACATAAGGAAAAATACTGTACAGATTTTTAAAAGATTAAATGAAATGTGCAACTTAGTAGGGGGAGTTTGAAAATGCTCAAAATATGCATGTATAACTCAGCAAAAAAAATAACAGTAAAAACAAAAAAAGTTAAAACACCACAGGAATGTTCAGCCATCATTTTGTTCAGAAAGGAGACAGCTTCTGTGTCCCAGAGCTGAACAAAAGCAAAAGACCTTTTGCAGTACTGCTGAAGCTGGTAAGACAGTCATGAGTCCAACACGGACTCAGAGGCCAGTCAGGGAGGAAGAAGCCATTATTCCAAAAGTGACATTAAAGCCAGATTACAGAGTGGAAATTCACTCGAAGACAAAAAGTATTTTTTTATTCATGTCCTGTGGTCTGATAAACCTATAATTAAAATGTTTTTACATAATGGCCATTGTCACATTGTCTTAAGCCTGGGAACACCATTCTAACTGTAAAGTAATTAGTTGGCAGCATCATGATGTGGGGATGTTTTGCTGCAAGAAGGACTGGCGCACTTTACAACATAGATGGGATCATGAGGAAAGAAGATGTGGAAGTATTGTAAGTAAGAAGGATACACCTCAAGACATCAGGCGGGAAAAAAAGATTTGGACAAAAAAAAAGGATTTTCCAAATAGACAATGATCCTCAGTATAAAACCAAAGTGTCTGAGTCATACAATTTAAAGGAATCACTAAGGAAATGTATGTAAACTTCAGAATTTGAATAAAGTCTAAGAAATAAAAAACATTTCTCTCATTCTGTCATTTGGCAAACAGGAATACTTTTGGTAATCCTAACTGACTTAAAGCAGGAGAAAATCCATCTGATAAAATGTCAGACATTTCTGATATGATGGCAAATAAAGGCCATGTCATTCAGTTATCTATTTCATAGTGGGTGCCTGGTGTCAGAGCTCAGTTTGCATGTTTCCTGCAGTTTACTTTGTTTTCAGCAGAGTATTCCTTTGGGAAATACAGAATACATGTTCAGGAAACCTGCAGCCCTGATCTGCAGACGTGCGGCCCCAGACTACTGACCCTCTTTCTGGCTGCCGGCCGCCCCTTGCTGCTGCAGCAGGGACTGGCTGTAGAGGGTGGGCAGCGCTGCGGCGGCGTACTGCTGGATCCCTGAGTAGGCCTGCGTCAGCGCGTCCATGGTGCCTGCCGTGCCATTGGTGAGCCCTGCGCCGCCCAAGCCTCCGTTTAGAGCCGCCATACCTGAGAGCATTTGAGCAACTTTACATAAAACCCAACAATAAAGAAAGGAGAATGCACTTACTCATTAGCGCTCCCACTGAAGGTTGTGTTTTAACCACACATACACACAAACAAACACACACAAACACACACAAACGGTACTTTCAGTTACACATATGACACACAGTAAAGACACATCAATACTGGATCAAAACACACTACAGACGACACATCAGAACACAGGACATACAAAGTTTACGTTTTCAAACAACAGAATAAAGTATGAGTGTAGCTGATGACAGCCAGAGCTGCACAGGTAGCATGCAGCAGTGCATGCGCACACAAAACCAAACCCAGAGGCAACATCAGTGTTTATGTGACGTCACTATGATCACATCCACAAAATATTAAACACTTATATATGAAAATGTTTTACTCTATGTTGCATTTAAGACTGAATAACACAAATAGAAAACATATGGAATGCCATTTATATCAATATTTAACCTCATTCTATACGTCCATAAAAAGTCTAAATTGCTTAATCACCTATAATCAATATTTTATTCAGCATACGCGTTTGGATTTAATATTGAATGATTCAGTGCGGACCTCGGGTTTACTTTGATTTCATTATGTTAAAAAACTTCACAGAGTGGCTGCTAAAGAACTGACTGGAGCTTTAGTTTGATCATTTTTAATTCATTAATAATCAGGTGTAGCCAACGCCTGGATAAATTCAACAATAATAAAACCACCTGAAAATGGTCGAGGTTCTTATTTAAGAATTTTTTAATAAGACTGACCTGATATTTGAAAAACAGAAAATGTTTACATTACTTTAGAGTTGTTCTGTGAGATTGACCATCCAGTGTACGAGTCGTCCCTGAATGCACCTTAAAAGTTCAGCCGTTGGCTTGTCTCCTCTCCTCAGAGGGAACCCTGCAGACATGCCTGCTGCTCTGCAGCATGTTAGGCTGGTTGAACACTACTACAGGCAGCAGGATTTGGACCTCAGCTAGTTTTTCTCCAGCACCAGTGGTGTTTACATGCAGCTTAAAGCTGTTTCAGGTGAGTAATTCAGTTAAGGGTTAAAAAATGCTGAGAAACCTTCAGTTTGGCCCTTTGGACTTTCTCAATAAGAAAGTCATATTCTCTGAATAAGAAACCTTAACTTTCCTTAAATTACATACTTTTGCCCCTCCTTGAACCGCCACCTTAACGTGGTGGAGGGGTTTGAGTGCTCAAATGATCCTAGAGGCTATGTTGTCTGGGGCCTAAATGCCCCTGGTAGGGTCTCCCATGGCAAACAGGCTCTAGGTGATGGGTCAGACAAAGAGTGGTTCAAGAATCCCTCATGAAGAACAAAATATCGAGGCACGTGACGTCGCCCGGTACGGCGGAGCCGGGGTCCCACCCTGGAGCCAGGCCTGGGGTCGGGACTCGTCGGAGAGCGCCTGGTGGCCAAGCCCGAACGAGAAACGCGAGCCCATCCCCCAGTGGGCCCACCACCTGCAGGGGGAACCGTGAGGGACCGATGCAAAGAGGATTGGGTGGCGGACGAAGGTGTAGACCTCAGCGGCCCGATCCCCGGATGCTTAGGCTGTCTCTAGGGATGTGGAATGTCACCTCGCTGGGGGGGAAGGAGCCTGAGCTTGTGTGGGACGTCGAGAGATATCGACTAGAAATAGTCGGGCTCGCCTCCACGCACAGTGTGGGCTCTGGAACCCATCTCCTTGAGAGGGGTTGGACTCTCTTCTACTCTGGAGTGGCCCACGGGGAGAGGCAGCGGGCTGGTGTGGGTTTGCTTGTTGCCCCCCAGCTCAGCCGTCTCATTTTGGGGTTTACCCCAGTGGATGAGAGGGTCGTATCCCTGCGCCTTTGGGTTGGGGATAGGTCTCTGACTATCATTTCAGCCTACGGGCCGAGTGGTAGTGCAGAGTACCTGGCCTTCTTGGCGTCCCTGTCGGGGGTGCTGGATAGTGCCCCTCCCGGGGACTCCATTATTCTGCTGGGGGACTTCAACGCCCACGTGGGGAACGACAGTGACTCCTGGAGAGGCGTGATCGGGAGGAATGGCCTCCTCAATCTGAATCCGAGTGGTGTTTTGTTATTGGACTTCTGTGCTAGTCACGGATTGTCCATAATGAACACCATGTTCAAACATAAGGGTGTCCATCAGTGCACTTGGCACCAGGACAGCCTAGGCAGGAGGTCAATGATCGACTTTGTTGTCGTATCATCAGACCTTCGGCCGCATGTTTTGGACACTCGGGTGAAGAGAGGGGCTGAGCTGTCCACTGATCATCACCTGGTGGTGAGTTGGATCCGCTGGAGGAGGAGAAAGCCGAACAGACTTGGCAGGCCCAAGCGCATAGTGAGGGTCTGCTGGGAACGCCTGGCGGAGCCCTCGGCCAGGGATGTATTCAACTCCCACCTCCGGGAGAGCTTCGACCAGATCCCGGGGGATGTTGGAGACATAGAGTCTGAGTGGACTATGTTCTCCGCATCTATTGTCGATGCTGCTGCCCGTAGCTGCGGCCGTAAAGTCTGCGGTGCCTGTCGCGGCGGCAATCCCAGAACCCGGTGGTGGACACCGGCAGTAAGGGATGCTGTTAAGCTGAAGAAGGAGTCCTATTGGCTGTGGTTGGCTTGTGGGACTCCTGAGGCGGCTGACGGGTACCGTGAGGCCAAGCGTGCTGCAGCCTGGGCTGTGGCAGAGGCAAAAACTCGGGGTTCGGTGAGGCCATAAAGAAGGACTACCGGTTGGCCTCGAAGCGATTCTGGCAAACCGTCCGGCGCCTCAGGAGGGGGAAGCAGTGCTTCGTCAACACTGTTTATAGTGGGGGCGGGAGACTGCTGACCTCGACTGAGGACATTATCGGGCGGTGGAAGCAGTACTTCGAGGATCTCCTCAATCCTGCCATCACGCATTCCCTGGTGGAAACAGAGGCTGGGGACTCGGGGTTGGACTCTTTCATCACCCAGGCTGAAGACACCGAGGTGGTTAAAAAGCTCAGCGGTGGCAAAGCTTCGGGAGTGGATGAGATCCGCCCTGAGTACCTCAAGTCTCTGGATGTTGTAGGGCTGTCATGGTTGACACGCCTCTTCAACATTGCGTGGCGGTCGGGGACAGTGCCTCTGGCCTGGCAGACTGGGGTGGTGGTCCCCCTTCTTATGAAGGGGGACCGGAGAGTGTGTTCCAACTACAAGGGCATCACACTCCTCAGCCTCCCTGGTAAGGCCTACGCCAGGGTATTGGAGAGGAGAGTCCGACCAATGGTTGAACCTTGGCTTCAGGAGGAGCAGTGTGGTTTTCGTCCCGGCCGTGGAACATTGGACCAGCTCTATACCCTCTACAGGGTACTCGAGGGTTCATGGGAGTTTGCCCAACCGGTTCACATGTGTTTTGTGGACCTGGAGAAGGCATTCGAGTGTGTCCCTCGTGATGCCCTGTGGGGTTGCTCCAGGAGTATGGAATCGGGGCCCTTTATTAGGGGCCATCCGGTTCCTGTACGAGCGGAGCAGGAGTTTGGTCCGCATTGCCGGCACTAAGTCGGACCTGTTCCCGGTGCATGTTGGACTCCGGCAGGGCTGCCCTTTGTCACCGGTCCTGTTCATAACCTTTATGGACAGGATTTTTAGACGCAGCCAAGGGCCGGAGAGGGTCAGTGGATTTCGTCTCTTCTTTTTGCGGATGACGTGGTCCTGCTGGCCCCCTCTAGGCAAGACCTACAGCATGCGCTGTGGCGGTTCGCAGCCGAGGGTGAAGCGGCTGGGATGAGGATCAGCTCCTCCAAGTCCGAGGCCATGGTACTCGACCGGAAAAGGGTGGATTGTCCTCTTCAGGTTGGAGGGGAGTTCCTGCCTCAAGTGGAGGAGTTCAAGTATCTCGGGGTCTTGTTCACGAGTGAGGGAAGAATGGAGCGGGAGATCGACAGACGGATCGGTGCGGCTGCCACAGTAATGGGGGCGCTGTGCCGGTCCGTTGTGGTGAAGAGAGAGCTGAGCCGAAAAGCAAAGCTCTCAATTTACCGTTCGGTCTACGTTCCTACCCTAAACCTATGGTCATGAACTTTGGGTCATGACCGAAAGAACGAGATCCCGAATACAAGCGGCTGAAATGAGCTTCCTCCGTAGGGTGGCTGGGCACTCCCTTAGAGATAGGGTGAGGAGCTCGGCCATCCGGGAGGGGCTCGGAGTAGAGCCGCTGCTCCTCCACATCGAGAGGAGCCAGTTGAGGGGCTCGGGCATCTATACCGGATGCCTCCTGGACGCCTTCTTCGGGAGGTGTTCCAGGCACGTCCCACCGGGAGGAGGCCCAGGGGACGGCCCAGGACACGCTGGAGGGACTATGTCTCTCGGCTGGCCTGGGAACGCCTTGGGCTCCCCCCTGGAGGAACTGGAGGAGGTGTCTGGAGAGAGGGACGTCTGGGCGTCTCTGCTGAGTCTGCTGCCCCTACGATCCGGTCCCGGATAAGCGGAAGACGACGAGTACGAGTACATACTTTTGATACTAGTAATAGTTGGGAGTCCACACTTTGGTTTTGGTTTAGAAGTTGTAGCTCTGCATATAAACATACTGAAAACCTTAAATATCTCACAAAATAAAAAGTAGTATTTTAAAAAAGTGGCTCGTCTGATTTGTTTGTTCATAATGTTTATTTAAGCATTATTTTGGTGTTAATATTGACTAAAATGACATTCCATAATGAAAGAAGTTCAAAATACACAATAACACCCATTGTTTACAAAAAATTTACAAATAGCCAAACATGTTGAAAACAGAGGAGAATAATGTGGTGGAGAAATATTTTAATAATTACTGAAGTTTACTTGTCCATCTGATCATAAAAGGACTACATGGTTCTAAAACAAATGTTAAAAACACCTCTGAAATGCAAATATATAGATGTTTGTATTAACAGTATTTGTTTTCAAAATGAAGCTTGGAAAAACTTTATATTATTATTAATAAATATTGCATTTTTCTGATTTTTATTTAACAATTACAATATTTGGGGTAATTTAATCAGCATATTTTTGCAAATAATATCTTGGGGACTTAATATGGAGTAAAATGGAAAACAAAAGTTCAAAATACATATTTATACATATAATTCAGATTTTGTTTTAACTGGATAGAAGGATGGAATAATAATATCATTCTATCATTATATTGAATAATAAATGATTCACGTCCATAAAAAGACTTCCAAAATAAACATAGCACTTTAAGACATTTTTCCAAATACATAAGCCCACAAATAAATAATCCTGTATTTTAGGGTACTTTTTTTTGGAAACTATAAAGACAAAATTGCCCTGAAAATTGATTAAATTTAAGTGCCAAATTAATTTGGCTCTGAATCACTTTACCATCATTTCTGCCTCCTGGACTGGCAGCCAGATCTGCTTTTAGTAACAAGCCAGCTAATATAAAGAAAATCTGGGGTTCAAGCAATGATTATGTGCTTTTTCAGCTTCTGACGTCATACTTGTGGGTCGAAGGCAGGCATGTGGGGAGCGAAGGGAGTGGGGTGGCGAGTTTAAAAAGTGAAGGAACGCAGCGGTAACACTCATTAGCTGCTTGTAATGGCTTAATATCACGGCGGAGGGCAACTTGTCTGAGGAGGTCTGACACCGGCTCGGCGTCCTGTCGCCTCGGCGTCAGACACAGTGAAATAAATTATCACCACAGCGCTCTGGATTATAGGTCACTCATTTATTCAGGAATAATTGCACCGGTGACCTTTGCAATTCAATTAAGGCCGAGATGTGTCTAAATGAGGGCAGTTGGTGGTGGTGGGTGGATGGAAGAGGAAAGGGGGCACTGAGAAGAGCGAGTGGGTTAGCGGGGACAAAATGGGAAGCAAAATGGAAGGGACCCATTCGGTTTAAAAGGACATGTGTGCGCGTGTGCGGCGGAGTCGGCCCACGTATGATTTACACAGCGGATACAGCTACTCCAGCCGAAGAGCGGGAAAGGTCAGAGGAGAATAATGTGGTGGAAGACGCCAGTAGTACGGGATCTCTGCTGTCATAACAGCTCTGATTAAGATCCCAGCCCTGTATCCTCAGAGGTCGAAGGCAGGACACACAGCACACAGCTCAATAGGTGCTGGCAGACCACTTACTCCATGGAAGGAAATATGTATCTGCTCCAGATGTAACTTCGCCTTTGAGGAAGGCTTGAATTAACTTCTTTAAAAAAAAAAAACATAAAATAATCTACTCTAAATATGACCTTTATTGTAAAACTACCAGTGATTTGCCATTCTGACTGTTGTTATCTGCCATTTATTTAAGCATTTTAGCAACTGGCCAGGATTACTTGCAGAGGCTGTGTTTAAAAACCTCCTGGTAAGGAGCAGCTAGGTGCTGCTGATCAAATGCTTTGATCATCTGAACCTGAACAGCTCTATAAAAGCAGGGGTTTTGGTCGTTGCCTGCTCTGAATCATACAGCTGTGTAGTAACACAACACCAAAGCGGAAAGACATCAGCAATGACCTTATAAATGCAACTGTTGCTACCCTTCAAACTGGGAAGGGTTATAAGGTCATCTCCTATTTCCAAGAGGAAAACATTTCAGACAGCTGCCAATTGTCCAAGGAGTGGATGTCCCAGCAGATTCAGCACAAGGTCAGAGCGTGAAGCTCAAAGAGATGACCAAAAACCCAAGGTCTCCATTTTAGACTCTACGGGCCTCAGTTAGAAGGTGGCAGTGGTGGAGGGCTGATGGTTTGGGCTTGTTTTGCCAAAGGTACTCGGCACCTGGCAGTCATTGAGGACCATGAACTCCCTCTGTAGACCAAAGTATTCTAGAGAGTGAGTCCATCTATCCAACAGCTGAAGCTTGGACCAGCCTAGGTCATCAACAGAACAATGATCCTAAACATTAATCTAGAACAGAATGGCTGCAAAAGAAACGACCCAGACCTCAGCTTTATTGAAATGCTGTGGTGGGACCTTCAGAGAGCTGTGCAGAAACATCTGCAAATGTCAATACACTAAAGCAACATTGGAAAGAAGCAGGAATGTGAGAGACTCAATGCTAGTTATTGCTGCTACAGGTGGTTCTACAAGCTGCAAGAATGTTCTCTCATCTGCTTGTATGTTAAATATAACATTTGACATGATTCAGTGAATTTAAGTTTACTTTCGTACTTTGCAGGATTTATGGTTTTTGGCGTAAAATTGGTAACAGATCTGACATTTTTATGAGAGAAAGAAATTATCTCCATCTACAGTCTGGCTAAAATTGAAGGTTTTATTGCAAATACCTTCATTTTTTTTACAGTCCAGAAATAACAGTGAACACAACACAACGCCATCTTTTGACAGACACACAACACTGTCCCACACAGCAGCAGCCACTTCAGCACGCTTACAGCAAGCACAACCCAGGACACAACCAGGAAGCAGATGGAGGAGTGATGGAGGAATGGATGGATTAATGAGTGGAATGTCTATGGTTGAATCGATGGAGGAAGCCGTTGCTGGAAAAAGTTGCTAAAAAGACCAGAGACACAGAGAGACAGCAGGAAGAACCAAACTTCTTCTTCTGAGAAGGAGCTACTGGTTGAAGACTGGGGCACATGCATGAGCTATTTGTTTTGTTCAAATATAATGTTGCCTCAAATTTTTCCCATGACAAACGAGTTTATTGGATAATTTTTTAACAAAGCGTATATAATCAGATTTTTCATGTCAAAATGAAAAAAAGTATGAACAGTTCAAGAACTAACTGTACAAGTCAATAAATAATGGTAAGAGTCAAAGCCCGTCTCTCTGCTCAGCTGTGGCGTGGATGGTTGAAGGTTGAAGGTGGAGTGGCTGATGGCTGGGTGAATACTCACTGTTGACGCTACCTGCTAGTGCATTTATGTTGTTCAGGCCCACAGTCGCGCCTGCCAGGCCCTGCAGGGTACCCAGAGAGGTCAGAGAGTTCATGGCACTGGCGTTGGAGCTGGCTGTTGTGCCTGCTACTGGGAAAGGAAAAGAAGAAGAGAGAGGAAGAAGATGAGAAGGGGGACAGGAAAGAAAGAAAAGAGGGGGAAAGGATGAGGAAGGAGGAGGAAAACAGGAGAGAAAGAAGTGGATGTGTTATATCCAACATTCAACAAAACGTTCATGCAGTTTGAGAGTTTTTAGGTGCTACATGTAGCAATTAAGAATCAGTAACTTTGCACTGAACATTTTGTGCACGTTTCAGACTTCTGGAGAAGTCTTAATACACATAAAAAAACTGCCCAGGTTTTGGGTGACCTATTTAATAATTTAGAGTGGTCTTCATCCAACGTGATGCCACCCAAAGCAGTACAAGCAAAACAAGAGGGACTTCTATCTGTTTAAGTGTTGGAGGACAAAGTCTGATATGCAGACTAGTCTTTTTATCTTGCACCACAGAAGTCAGGAAAATGAACATCATCTATTTCTTTTTAGAGCAATCGCAGGCATTTGGGTAAAGGAAAAACAGGTGCTGTGCCCACTCTTGCAACCCCATGTGCAGCTTGTGATTGAAAATGAGAATCTATACTCCTTAAGCCTTTACTGAGGACTGAGGCAGGAATGACTGGTCCCATCAGCTCGTTACACCATTTCTGAGTGATGTTAGACTAACATCAGACTAGGATTAGCTGGTGCATTATTGATTTTTTACCATTTATGTTAGCTATTTTAAACCATGTCGTTAGTGTACCTTTCCATCCCATGTGATGTGGGTATTCAACTAAATGTTTTAAGATGCTTCATGGACTAACCGTGATGGTGTATCTATGCAAAAATGTATTCTATACATTTATTTTACTTGCAGAACAATACCTAATTACCTGCAGAAACAGAATGAAAGTGAAATTATTTTCTAGCGTGAATATATATCAGTGTAGAAACAAGATTTCAAAGGAAAGGTGGAAACCAATTTTCTAGACTGTGTTTCAGAAATAGATTTTAAACCATTACTGTTATAAAAGATTAAGCAATTGTGGATCAGAAGCAGAAACGTTTAGGACCCAATGCTTTAGATTCTGCCATGGTCCTAAAAATGTAATAATGCGGATCACTTGATATGGAGGTTAGCTGATGCTAAGAACATGCCACAAGTAGCACCTAGAGTTTCATTATTTTAACAAACAAACTTCTGCACTTCAACTTTAGAACCTCATTTGAATAATTAAACAAGATAAAAGCACCTTTCTATAAAGCAGACATACAGTCACGGTAAAAAGAAAGTACACCCTCTTCCAGTTTTAAAGTTTTCATATATGGACATAAGAAAAAATTATCTGGTCTTTATCAGATTGAAAAACCATACAAATTAAACTGTGTGGGTACAAAATGACAACAGATTACACATTTAATAATTAAAGTAGAAGCCAAAATGTAAAACTTGTCTGTGAAAAGCTAAGTACACCCATGATCCAACAGCTTGTAGAACCACCTTAAGCTGCACTAATGCTAACAAATAGCTGCTGTGTTTAGGATCATTGTTTTGTTGAGGACCCAGTGTGGACCAAGCTTCACCTGTCCGACAGATGGACTCAGATTTAACTCTAAAATACTTCAGTCTACAGAGGAGTTTATGGTCCATTCAATGAAAGCAAGGAGCCCAGGTCCCTAGCCATCAGCCCTCCACAACCATGCTTGACAGTTGGTATGAGGTGTTTGTGCTCACATGCTGTGGTTGGTTTTCTCCAGACATGGTTCTGTGCATTATGACCAAACATCTCTATTCAGTCCAAAAGACATTCTTCCAAAAGTCTAGTTCTTTATGCAGATGTAGCTTTGCAAGTCCTGCCGCCATGTTGTCTTTAGAGAAGAGGCTTTCTCCTTTAATACTTCCAAACAGCCTGTTCAGTGTGTTTCTAACTGCCCCAACATGAACTTTAACCTTTAACCTGCTGACTGAGGAATATACAGTCTAAGATGGAGCTCATTATTGTGGATATTGTTCCTTCCTGGCGTTGTGTTAACACACATATGCGTTTTCTAGAGCAAAAAACAGCCAAAACCTCTGCTTTTATAGAGGGACTCACAGCCGACGATGGTCAGTTAATTAGGTGCTTTAAATGGGGTGTACTTAGTTTTTCCACTCACAGCTTTTCTATTTGGGTTTTGTTATAGTGAAAAAGATGAAGAACTTTGGTGACTTTGTACGGTTAAGGTTAGGTTTAATTTTTCCTGGTAAAGACCAGGTAGTTAAAGGAGGGAGTACTTTCTGTTTCCCTTAATCATATCTGCAAACTTGCAGGATCGAGTGTCCACACAGAAACCTCCTAAACTTTAATAATGTCTCATTAACTAATAATTTGCATATTTCTTCACACATCTTTGGATTTCAATGAGTTGGTAAATAAAAAAGGAATCACCAGGACAAAGGAAGTCAGCACAGGAGAACGAAGGTCACACACCCACATACACACACATACACCTGAGGACACTGAAGTGAAACATCTTTGGTTGAACTGTCAGTGGTGATGGGTGAAATGGAGGGAAATGTGGTGCACAAAGCTCGCAACCCCGTTCCTCTTTAGACAAAAACAAAACAGAGATTTAATCTATTCATTTACCCTTCATCTCATCAAAGCGTTGCCAACAAAGCAGGATTGCCGCTGAATATATTAGGAGATGGTGTGGCAGAGGGAGCATTATGTCAGCACACATTGCAAAACAAAGACGCTGTCCTGTCTCCATGCAGAACGGTCTATATTTATCAAACTAGAGTGACGTTTTCAGTTTCATTGACACATGCAGTATAGCACCACTCATTCACACCGAGTAGCTCAACCTAAGTGTGTAATATTCAAGGTTGGAGTGACATTTGGCACCAGAGAGAGAGAGAGAGAGAGGCGAAAAGTATGGAGACGAGGAGGACAGACAAGACAAGAACGGGCATTTGGAGCAGGATGGAGCAGCATGAGCGTTAAGGAGGAAGAAGAGTGGCGGCTGAGGGAGGAGGAGAGGAGGGGGCTGGTTTTTCATATTCATGCTCTGCTGAGAGGGTGCTGCTGGAGCGAGGCCGAGCCGACATGAGAGGGTGGGGTGATGGAGCAGAAACAGGGAGCTTGTCAAAAAGAGGGCAGGAGCAGGAGATGAGGGCAACAAGGAGAGACGGAGGAGGAAAGAAATCTGAAGATGGTGGTGTTTAACCCGAGACAAGCTTAGACATCAACCTGGTGCTTTTAGACACACATCTACAAGAAGGACATTATCAACACGCATAGAGGTGCAGACGAATCCTGTCTGTTGGGGAACAACAGCCTGAGAGCTGCTGCAGGGAAGCACAATGAAAGAAATCACTGAAAACACAACATGGACGTGAAAACACCTGAACCTAACAGACAGGCAAATGTTCATGCACACACATCTGCAACACCCATATGATGGGGTGACGGCACGCCACATGACGCTCAAGACAGGAGGACGCAGGAAGGCAAAAAACATCAACATGGCATCCGTGTTAGGTTGAAGATGGACACACACACACACCACGGATGAAGATCGGAGCAATGGCGATGTGTGGAGCTGATGGTTTGGCTGACGTGCCGGGGTCGTGAAGTGACAACACTGGAAATGGTAACAGCGGAGAGCGGAGGCCGGCGTGGGGCGCCCCGCCCCAGCCGAGCGGCTGCGGCGTTACCTGGGCTGGCTAACGCTCCCAGGGAGGCGGCGCTGGAGGACAGGGGGTTTGCGGTGGAGGGGCTGGCTGAGTTTTGGGCTGCTGCCGCCGCTGCTGCTAAAGTGGCCAGGTTCTGCAACTGCAGAGCGCTCATACCTGGAGAGAGGAGCCAGAGAGGGTGGTGTCAAAGCTGGGGGATCGCCTGGGCTGGACCGGGACAGAACTGAAGCTCCAAGGTGCGGAGATGAACAGGAAAACCACCAGAGAGAATGTATTCCCTTTACAAATACACCTGGAAATAAGCCTTCAGACTGCTTTCTACTTTTTCTTCAAACACACTAGAAAATCTGTGAAGGTAAACACTCCAGCAGCTGAATTCACTAATAAGTCCCAAATGTGCCTGAATCAGTAAAAGCAGCTGCTGTAGTGTTTAGTCCTGGTGTGTTTCTCCCAGGCAGCTCTGCTCTGGAGGCAGAAATAATCAGAGTGATTTAGTTCAACTTATGTTTCTCCCTTTCAACAGCACTCGATTAAAACCCTGTGGATGGGCCTTAGAAGCTGCGAGAGGAAACTAACCTTTTCTAAAAGTGTTCTGCAAGCTTTAGCTTATTATATCACTTTAAAAATTCAACTCCTGGAGCTTGTTTTAGCTCTAATATTTACTGCTGAAAGCAATTAAAATCCTCGACACACAAAAACACATATTTGCGTCAGGCTTCAGGCAGATTAATCCCACTTTCAGAGATTATTCTGAGATTTTACTCTTTGGTATGGCTGGCGCCTAAATAATAAGAAACCAGTACTAACTCATTTACAACTTAATAAGCTCTTTGAAAATGATTTATAACCAGTTTGAAATCATAGGCATGCAACATCAAGTGCTGTATAAGTCCAGAGGGTACTGGTTCCTCTGTTGGGGTTGCAATCTACACTTCAGCCACTAGATGGTACTAAAATCTTTATCCAGATTCCTTCATTTTGAAAAGATTTATCGAAATATCGAAATTTAGAAAGTTTCAGAGAAGAAAGGGAGCTGATTTACAAAAATGCATGAGCATAAATTAGAGTAAACCAGTAAAGAGGACTAAGGTTTTAGTTTTAATGTTAATAATGTGGTGACATTTAGAGGCACAGTTGTGAACTGCAAATCAAAGTGAATAAAAGCTCAAGTTTGGTTTTCCATTCTAGGCTAATGAACTAATGGGCTTAATCTAAGAGTATTGTAAATACTCAAGTCGTAAATGAAAAAAAATTATTCATTTGTCCTTTGCTTCTTTTCCAGCAAACTTTGTTGATGATATGCTTTATTCCAGCATTTTCTTATCAAATAAGTTATAACTTCATTCATATTACATGTATCCTCGAAAGATCCCTAAAATTAAGAATAAATATATTTGCTGCCATCAAAAGGAGCAATTTATATCAATAGAAATCAGTTTCTACAGTAGCCCAGATTGTACTGGTGCTTTGTTTTTAGTTGCAATCTACATCTCAGCCACTAAATGGTATTAAAACTTGCATCCAGTTTCTTTAACGTTTAAAGAAATAATCTGTTTTAACAGTTTCAGAAGACAAGCGGAGCTGATTTATTAAAATGCATGATGATAAACTGCAAAAAAACCCAGTAAATATAACATAAACATTTTAGCTTTTAATATTTATGATTTGATGACATCTAGGGCCAAAGCTCTGAACTGCAACAAATAGAAACCAAGTCCTAGTTGGCTTCTCCATTCAAGGTTAAGGAACGTGTTAGCTTGTTCTACGATTGTATTCAAATACATAAAAAATATATTATTAAAAATTACTTTTCCTCTGCCAGTTTTATCTTCAAGTTTAAATCTTGTTTTAAAGTGTCATTGGGTTTAGCAAGGATCATAAACAATACCACCAAACTTTGTCTGTACAGTACGGATAATGATGTCCTTGTAGAAGACATAAAATGTCCTATTCAATGTTGAATAAAATACTAAATTAATATGATACACTCGCTGACAAAAGGAGAAAATAATATGTATTATGGTGCAAAAATACATCCAGTGATGGGCGTGTCAGTATTCTGATTTTAAGGAGCTGGTGGATCTAGAACAGGCACCACAGGGCATAGGCGGCGGCAATACGATGGGATTGATACCATTTACAGGTAGTTGCAGGAGCATCTGAACGTCCAAATACCAGACATGGAGGGTGCTTTTTAGACCCATTAGAGAGAAATACCAGCACATGATGGGGGACTGATTGTCATATCATGCCTCATGTTTGAACTAATCTTTCTGTGAGTGTAACCCACAGATGTTCTGGTCACCCAATCCAGATCACACCAATGGACGGTCATTGTATTCAGCATCACACATAATCGAACCTCATGACAGTCAGACCTGCCTCTGTGCACAGTTATGGTAAATGGCCTGGACTTGTATACTGCTTTATCACAGTTATCAGACCTTTTCCAACATACTATGGGTGCCTTGTCTCATGTGTGCAGTGCTGTAACAGGGGTCATGGACTGATGACTGCAACTGCTCAGCATGTAGGGTGTACTCTACTCAACATTACCTGTTTGGATTGCCTTATGTCTCCACTGGTTTGAAAATTAGACATTTATATCATCTGAATGCCTCATGCAAAGTCCCCCCTAGTCTCAAGAACACCCAAGAAACTGTCCAGCGCTGGAAATGCTGTCCAACGCTTTTACGAGGCATCTAATTCAGTGACCTTCACGTTACTGTCTGAGGCTTCTGTAAATTCCTGGTGACACATTATCAAACCACCATGTATGCACCACTAGATCCCTGTTCTAGATGTGCCAGCATGTTAGAAGCTGAATCATCTAAGTACCCTTCACTGATCTGCACGTGGACCAAATGTTCTCCAAACTGGACCATAACCTTCTGGTCGCTTTCTTTTTGTTTTAGTCAGAGTGTAAAATATTTTCTGCTTTCAGGCTCAAGTTCTGATGTGAAATGAATAAAACTCCACGCTATATCCCTCACAGCACTGCTGCAGGCTCAACTATTCTCTAAATGATCAACCGTGAGTTAATCTTCTATCTGACATTAGCATATGGGCTTGTACTTAACCATAGTTAATGACTACTGTACATGCCAACACCTAAATAATACTGAAAAAAAGGGGCTATAAAACATTGGTATCCCTGCCCTCTCTGAACATCTTTATCTCTGTAAAACCTCATGAAGGTAATCACAGCAAAACCTTCCACAGAGAGATTGTCTCCAACACATGAGCTTGTTAAAGTTAGGGAAAGGTGGTACGTATGAGGTGTATGTGTTGTATATACAGCCTGGGTGTATATACAGTCCTATGGGAATACGCACATGTAGAGAGACAAACAAAAACGAGACGCCACGAAGAAGATCCATCTTGTTAGACAAAGAAATCCTTCTCCCAGACAACCAAACCGAACGATGACAACAGATGGCTGGATTCATCACTTGGATTCACACTTCTGATTGGTAAATTAAATGGATTAAAAAAAAGAAAGAAAGAGAGAAAGAAAGAGGCTGGCAGCTTTTAGAAGCCTAGTCTTGTTTTAGACTCCAAATCACTGCAACAGAGTGCGAGAGCTCTGAGTTTTTGGGTTGGGTAATGCAACGTGCTTGCATGCTCGCAGAAAAGATGTGTGTGACTTCTTCACTCGTCTCTGCTGCTCAGAAACACCGCCACCGTCGCAGCCAAAACCAATTGTGTTTACAGGGCGATTTTCTCCAATTTTCTGTCATACACCCAAAGCTGAAATGGATTTCTATTTTCAGGGGAGGCGGGAATAAAAACAGCCGTCACTCATTCTATCAAAATCTAACGAAAACACATGTTCACAGCCGTGCTAATTCTGGCCCTGTCTTACATATAGAAGGCAGACAAAGGTGCAACTGAGCAAGAAACATTGCAAATTTAGGGGGGTTGAACGAATGGTATTGATCTTGGTTTTAGAAAGTGGCACATGGACCGGATTTGTTTGTAATGTGGAGCATTTTGGTTTATTTTTTTTCTTTTCTTCCAATCTGGTACTTTCTTTCCCCCTTTTGTCTTTAATCTTCTACCAATTTATTCTTCCTTAACCTCCCTTTTTCATTGACCTTCTGAGCTGTCTGTAACCTTTTAATTTAGCTAATAGCTTTGTTCTTTGTGTTCTTTATGGTTTCTATTAGTCTCCACGTTTAATTAAGAGTTTATATTTCACACTTTTTTATACACAATTTCCATCCAGTGTTTTCTGTTTTAAGCTGTCACAGCTGGTTTTGACACTGCAGACCACAGGATCCAAATCTAATATCTTGAGCACTGTGGTGTCTTCCTCAACCCCGTTTCCTTCCTTTCCAAACACTGACTGTCCATGGAAATCTTTTTAAGACCTTGTTTCTGGATGGTCGGTTATTGTCCTTGTTAAGCACAGAAATATATGTTGAAAATGCGACATTTTGTTGTATTTGTGTCATAATATAGCCTAAAGAAAGAAAGTCAGGCTTGGTTAGTCCATCTGATCCCTTCCAAATTCAATCTATATTTAGTCGGGTTAGTTTTATTCTTGTTTGACCTAAGTGTGGTCTATACAAATAAATTCAAGTTTCTCGTATTGAAAACACTGTCAGGGTTAAAGTTTAGACCAAAGAGGCATAAAAGTCTGTATAATAAAGGAAATAATGGCAAGTTAAATCATTTAATCAACTAAAGGATTATTAAAGATTTCAATGTCTTTTGATCCAGGAGTATGGAATCGGGGGCCCTTTACTAGGGGCCATCCGGTCTCTGTACAAGCGGAGCAGGAGTTTGGTTCGCATTGCCGGCACTAAGTCGGACCTGTTCCCGGTGCATGTTGGACTCCGGCAGGGCTGCCCTTTGTCACCGGTCCTGTTCATAACTTTTATGGACAGGATTTCTAGGCGCAACCAAGGGCCAGAGGGCGTCTGGTTTGGGGACCAGTGGATTTTGTCTCTTCTTTTTGCAGATGACGTGGTCCTGCTGGCCCCCTCTAGCCAAGACCTACAGCATGCGCTGTGGCGGTTCGCAGCCGAGTGTGAAGCGGCTGGGATGAAGACCAGCTCCTCCAAGTCCGAGGCCATGGTTCTCGACCGGAAAATGGTGGCTTGTCCTCTTCAGGTTGGAGGGGAGTTCCTGTCTCAAGTGGAGGAGTTTAAGTATCTCGGGGTCTTGTTCACGAGTGAGGGAAGAATGGAGAGGAGATCGACAGACGGATCGGTGCGGCTGCCGCAGTAATGGGGTGCTGTGCCGGTCCATTGTGGTGAAGAGAGAGCTGAGCCGAAAAGCGCAGCTCTCGATTTACCTGTCGGTCTACATTCCTACCCTCACCTATGGCCATGAACTTTGGGTCATGACCGAAAGAACGAGATCCTGGATACAAGCGGCTGAAATTAGCTTCCTCCGTAGGGTGGCCGGACACTCCCTTAGAGATAGGGTGAGGAGCTCGGCCATCCGGGAGGGGCTCGGAGTAGAGCCACTGCTCCTCCACATCGAGAGGAGCCAGTTGAGGTGGCTTAGGCATCTATACTGGATGCCTCCTGGACGCCTTCCTCGGGAGGTGTTCCAGGCACGTCCCACCGGGAGGAGGCCCAGGGTACGGCCCGGGACACGCTGGAGGGACTATGTCTCTCGGCTGGCCTGGGAACGCCTTGGGGTCCCCCCGGAGGAGCTGGAGGAGGTGTTTGGGGAGAGGGACGTCTGGGTGTCTCTGCTGAGTCTGCTGCCCCCGCGACCCGATCCCGGATAAGCGGAAGACAACGAGTACGAGTCAATGTCTTTTTTGGTATGCTCCCTTTTGACCAACATTACCTTTGACTTTCTTTTACATAGAAAGTACTCCTGGATCAGTGATTCTGTGCTTTGTTGTGTGTGTGCTCTGTCTGCTTGAATCCCCAGTCGGTTGTGACTGATGGCGCTCACACTGAGCCTGGTTCTGGTTCTGCTGGAGGTTTCTTCCTGTTAAAAATGAGTTTTCCTCTTCACTGTCGCTACATGCATGCTTAGTATGAGGGATTGATGCAAAGCCAATGCAAGCGACTATCCACTGTCTGTACATGCTCATCCAGGAGGAGTGAATAATGGAAGTCACTGACTTGGTCCAATCTGCTGGGTTTCCTTGGATAGAAAACGTTTTAACCATCTTGAATAATAAACTGAATTTGACTGCACTGTTCGATAACTAGTATCAATTTGGAATGGATGTAATTGACTTGAAATCTGTCTGCAAGGTTGGATTGAATTGACTTCTTTGCAATATAAAAGTTGTGGGTTCGATGCCAGCTTCCTCCTGCCACATGTCGATGTGCCCGTGGGCAAGGCACTTGATTCCAAGTTTCCCTCTGATCTGTGCATCAGTGTATGGATGTGTTTGGCAGTGCTACTGGGTGAATGTGGCTCTATCATAAAGTGTTTAAGTGTTTGGTATAACTAGAAAAGAGCTTAATAAATTCAATCCATTTACATTTAGATGTCAGTAGATTCCTTTTTGTGGACATTTGCCACATTTTGAGCTAAAGGTTATTTTTAAGTTGTGATAGAGGACATTTTAATCAAATTTGTACATAATTATATGTCTCATATGGATATCTTTATATATATATATATATATATATATATATATATTACCCTTTCTTGAGTTTTCAATCACATCTAGATATCAGCTTGTGTTCAGGGAGTTTACCATTTTCATGAAATTTAACATATTTAGATGGCAGACAGCATTTTTTTCTACCATTTGTAGCTATGCAGATGATACTCACGTTTACAAACAAAATATAACATGTATTTTCGTCCCTTTTACCTTCAGTGATTTAAAGTTGGATTTGCGTAAAGATCCTCAGTTTTATGAGGTACTCAATGAAATATTGGTCTTTGGACCTGGTGTTACCTGCAGAGCTTCTGTCGTGTTTTTGGGTGTGGTTCAAGTAAATGTTCTAACTTTTAGGAACAAACCTGGTGAAAAAGGTTAAATCACTTTATTATAATACCATTTTTTAACTGTTCTCTGTTTTTATTTATTTGGGCCAATAATTCTACTATTGCACCACTTTATGTTGTTATTAACTGTACTTTTCTTTTTTGATTTAAATCCCCAATATTCTTTTTAATCTTTCTTCATCCCTCCCAGAGTCTATTTTCTCCTCTGGTTTGATGCATGACAGCAGCAACTACAAAGCAGCTCTTCTTCTGTTTCAATCTTTTTCTCTCACCATGTAACCTTTTCTCACCTTGTTTTTCCACAAAAGCTCTACACCAGTTCTTACTTGCATTTGTCAAAGGCTATCTCCCTCACTGAACATACATTTTCGAGACAGTTATGAGGAGAGAAGGCGCAGGCAGGAGAATAAAAACCCTGTTGGAGAGGAATGAAGAGCAGCAAACGATAGAGAGGAGACTCTGAGACAAACGGATCAGAGTCGGAGGATCTGGGTTGTGCAGATGGTGCGTGAGCGGGTCCATTGTGTGCGAGTACATATGTGTGGAAGGATGCGAGCGCTCCTCGCTGCTCCAGCCCGCCGTTGGCTGCGTCTAATTGAAAGCTCATTGGTGTAATTGAAGCCTCTCAGCTCTGCAGCTCCTTGTGTTAAAGACTGGGACCAGATGCCATTCAGCTGTCTCACATCTCCTGCCAATCACTAATGCTCCCAGTCTCTTCCTCACCAGCGCAGATGGAGGACCGACAGATCTCTCGAATGAGACGCCCTTCTCTCCCCGCTCGTTCCAAACCCTCCCAGAGCCGATTTGTCAGCGTGATTTTAAGGAATTGGGAAAACTGTAAGGCGGTGTAGCTTTTCGAGAACATGACAGAAAACTGGAGGTTAAAATCTACCAACACACTCAGGTCCTTCATTCCAGTGATTTATTTCATCTTCTTTTCTCATTTGAAATGACCAAAGAAAAGCTCAATTCTCACTGAGACGAGCAGGTAATGAAGGTGGGGCGAAGAAATTCATGGTAAAATCACATTTTTCATGGAAGAATTCCAGACTTTTCCACACTCAACTTCTGAAAGATCCTAGTCTCATTCATTCTTAAACAAAACACAAGCATTCAATGTGAATTTCTGGCAAATATGTTTATGTCGGGCAGGTTTTATGTATGGTACCAGAAAAACCTGGAAGAAAGGAAGGACAAAACAAAGGAATGGAGGACACAAGAAAGAAAGGACAAGAAATAAATACAGGTAGGACTTTCTAAGAAGGAAGGGAGGTAGGACACATGAAATGCATGAAGGAACGACACAAAGAAGGAATGGAGGTAGCACGCAGGACAGAAATCTATTAAGGACAAGAAATAAATGAAGGAAAGAAGAAAGTAAAGAAAGGCATGAAAAATGGAGAAGGGAAGAAAGGGCATGAAGAAGGAAAAAAGGAAGAGAAAACAGCAGAAAAAAAGGAAAGACAAAGGAGAAAGAGTAAAGAAGGATGGATATAGGGAAGGAAGTATGCAAATAAGGAAGGACACAAGGAAGAGAGGAACGATGAATAAGGAGAAAGACAATGTTCCTTCTACTGATTTTCTTTTTCCAAACCTATTCTTCCAGACTGTAAGAACCTTGGAACGAGTTCTGGAAGACCACAAAAAATCTGCATAATGATGCTTTGAAGTTGGAGAGAAAAGAGGAGATGAAGAAGAGGGCAGGAGATGATGAGCGCAAGTCTCCACGACTATCTAAAGTCTTCAGTGACCGAAATTAAAAGCTTTAAAAGTTTGATTTCTGATTTGAGCTTTTTGTAATACTTCAGGATTATTCAGGCTGTTACAATATGCATTTTTCTTCTGCAGCTTGACTTTTTTTTAAAGATTTATTTGGCACTACTGGCCTTTTTTGACAGTTACAGACAGAAAGTGGGCAGAGAGAGAAGTGCAGACATGCAGCAAAGGTCTAAAGGTCGGGAATCGAATCTGGACAGCTACCATGGGGCTCTATGCAACACCCCATGCAGCTTCACATTTAAACTTTCTCTGACTAAATTCACTGCAAAACACTTTGTTGCTTAGTTTGAATTTTGAAAATAAAATTTTATCCTAAACAACAACGAAAGGCTTTATCTTTGCTTTGAACCTGCAGATACTCGCACACATCCTCCAGTAGATGGTGCCAACCCACAGCGCACACACACTACGTTTACCCATTCTTCTGCACTCCCTTCTACCCTTTTCTTTCCTCCTTTCTTGTGATTCATCTATCCCTGACAAAGCCTCGCTGCTGCCGTTACACGCCCTGGGCACAACTCTTTGCCTGGCCTCATTAAAAGATCAAGACAAATCTTAGCAACGGTTAATAAATCTTCAGGGCAACGAGCTCTCTTTACTCCGCCACGCAAGTTCATCTGTTATGCTCTTTGGTCCTCTTTTAGAAGTCTGTGGAAATAAATATATTACAGAGAGGCACAACAAAGAGTCCAGTGCTGTGGTAGATTGTGGTTTCAAACAAGCCTGTTGACGGACGACTCACCGGCCATCTGCTGGATCCCGCTGAAGGCTCCCAGGTTGCCGGAGGAGGCGGCCTGCTGCAGCAGCTAAAGGAGAGACACAGAAGCAAAGTGAGGTGGGTGGATGGTGGAAGTAAAGCAACCATATAGAGAAGCTGAGAAGTGGTTTAGCTTCTCGGCTCAGCGCTCGATGAGTAAATGAGCTGCTAATAAAGTCTGATCTCTCCTCAAAGCGAGCGCCGTTTGCATTCCTGCACGGTTCTCTCAGACAACTTGTGCATGAAAGCTCTAATCTCACTGACTAATTAGATTCCAAAACAAATCAGGAATACTGATGCTGTCAAAAACCCAGCCTTCGAAGACTCAAATTAACAGCAAATTAACGTCTTGTATCTATTTTGGGAATTTCATTTGGACAATGACTGAGAAAGAGGATTCAAAGAGCAGAAAAATCTCTCAAATAAATCAATATATCAGTAAGAGAGTGACTGTATTCCCTCCAGCTAATTCAGAAACTCGAGGTTAATTTAAAAACTGAGGCAGATCGAGGTGGTTTTTGAAACCAAATCTCACAAAACATTTCAGAAAAAGTAGAGAAAGGAAGAGAAGGAGGTACAACAATAGAAGAAACGTCCCAATCGGGTGAGTCAGCTGCTGCTGAGCTCAAATTCGACTCAAATTGGGGATCGGCGGAAATTTCAGGGGTTCAAAACCATTCTAGATCCTTTTTTCGTGAATTCATTTGAGAAAAATCCCAAACCGTTGCTGTAAAAAAGTCCCTTTGTTTTTTATTTTTAACTTAACTATTTCAGATCAAACTGATTGAAATAAATATAAAAAGCAGTTTTTAAATTATGGTTTCATTTATTAAGAAAAACAGCTATCCATCTGGCTCAGTGCTAAAAAGCAAACGCTCTGAAGTTAAACCAGAAATTAACTGTAATAACCACATTTTGTGAACGATGAGATCAGTTTGACAAACCACACCCAGGCTTGATTACTGCCAGACCTGAAGAATCAAGAAATAGTTCAAATAAAACCTGTCTGACAAGATGAAGTAGGCTTGAAGGTTTAAAAAAAACATAATGCCCTGATCTAAAGAAATTCCAGAGTAGATGGGAAACCAAGTAATAGAGACTGGGCTAAGATGGCCTCTATGGGTTCCAAAGTACCAAAAGAGCACAAAGGCCCGTCTCACATTTACCATAAAACATACTGATGATCCCAAGGCCTCTGGGAAAATATTCCATACACTGACAAGACAGAAGTGGACCTTTTTGCAAGATGCATGACACAGCCTTTCAAATGAGTCAAACATGGTGGTGGTAGTATGATGGTCTGGGGCAGGTGTGCTGTTTCAGGACTTGGATGACTCGCTGTAATCCTGAAGGAAAACATCCAGCCATCAGATTGTGACCTTAAACTCAAGCTCACTTAGGTTCTGCAGCCAGACAATAGTCCAAAGCATGTCAGCAAGACCTCTGAATGGCTCAAAAAAGGCTTTGTAGTGGCCTAGTTAAAGTCCGGTCTTGAATTTGATTAAGATGCACGACCTTAAACGGTCCTCCACATTAATGACCAACTGAACTGACTCACTAACTCCTTTAAAAGCTGCTTTCTGTATTTCTCCAGGTCATCTTTGTCTGATATTAACATTTGCTTGATGATCTTATCTGTAAAGAAGGTTGCAAACATATTGTTAAATGTCGGAATGGTTGGATGAGATTAGGTTAAGAGTTTGGGGATCTTTCTTTCTAAAATTATAGCTTTATCTTGATACTTTTATGCTGTAATTAGCCTACCAGAAGGAGGCAGAATCTGTTAGTGTATAACGATGTTTGCTTAAATGTCCAAAAATAACCTCATGAATTCTTTAGTTCCTTCAATAAACAGCGACACTCAACAACCTGTCCAAAACAGAAGGAAATCTTCCATTACTATGTCAGATAAATAATTTATCATCTCACCATTATTGTTTCTTTTCAATGTTTTAAACATTGGGACTAAATGTTAACCCAACTCCAGTTCAGTTTTGTAGAAGAACAGGAAAGATTAGCTGCAGTTAACATGGTTTTACTAAGCTTATGAAGGAGCACTTAATAAGTCAAGCAATTATTAAGGTCAGGCATTAAATGCTGGAGTTTTAATTGGTGTCATAGTTCTGATAGTTTCACTCTCAGTTGCTAAAAACATAGAATATAATCACAAAGCATCTCTGTAACAAACAGAAATGAAAACGGGTAGTTGTAAGAGATCATGCTTGAAAGTCCAGACTTTGAGGGTTATGGTTAGGGTTAACCCTGCACATATTGGGGAGGTCTCCACTTGACCCATCTCTAACACTACAGCATAAATGTAATGTTACTGATTTGCCTTTAAACAAAAGCCTTAGAAATGCTGAGATTTTAACAGCAGACCTGCTTTACAAAGTTCTGCAATGCAGCTTCATGTATATAAGACCAGTGATGTGTATATAATTGATGTAGAGTTAAAAGCAGAAATAAATGGGGTAGTCCAGATGATGGCGTCATGGCTTTATAAGCATCATAGCATTTGTGTATTTTAAGGCAACACCTCAAACTCTGCTTGATAGCTGATATCAGCCAAGGGAATAGTGGATTTCCACCAGTCTGTTTCATCCTTGGATCCAGGTTCCACATTCCCAAAAGTCCCATGTTCATCTGTTCAAACAATTATGTGTAAGTATAAACATAAAGGGAATGTCCAGATATCAGGAAGCAGAAAGGTTCTGTGTCTGAGGGAGGAGTGGGTTCTGGTGGGAAATGTCCCAATAAATCTCAGAACAAACGGCAAAGACCTTGTGAAGAAGCTGCTAAAGCTGGTAAGAGAGTCATTAACCACAGTGAAATGAGCCCTGTACCTTACATGGGCTGAAAGGCCACTCAGAAAAGAAGACGACATTACTCTAAAAGAAACATAAAAAGCCAGATTACACTCTAGGAATACACTCAGAAACACAGAACTTCATTTTCTCCAGCAAACTACTGTGAGTAGCTTACTGAAGAAAACCCATAACAGTTTGAAAGCATTTCCACTAAATACTAAATAAATCTGTGTAAACATCTGAATTATTTTGGCATTTAGGAAGTAAACATTTTTTTGTGAACCTCACTGAGCCACAACAGGAAGTAGTTAAGTCTTATTTAATGTAAGACGGTGAGAAAACAGAGGTTGTGTGTCATTTTGTACAGAGTATGTAAATATTTGGTTGTAACTGTATGTGGGACCTCTGCTTGGAGCATTTTTTTTTTGTTAAAATGTTTAGTTTTGATTTTAGTTTGTTGTTGCATCACTTCTATTTTCATTCCTTCCTGTTCTACTTTGTAAAACCTTTATAACCTAGGTATTACTAACAGTACATGTCACTGGTTGCATTTTCCAGCTTTGGTTTTATAGGCCAAAATTCCAAGAGGAAGAAGATGAAGGTGAGGAAGAGCTCTGGGGAATTATATGACAAAAAGGAGGAGGAAAGTAGAGGACAACAGGAGGCAGGGAGTATTTTGGGATAATCATTCTGGTTGGGGCACTGACTGTGGCTGCGCTGGCCACAGGGCTGCAGTAGGGGGTGATGGAGGAGGAGGAGGTGATGATGGAGGTGGGCGACGTGGCGGCAGCGACTCTTACAGCCAGATACTGCGGAGTGAGGCCGCCCAGGCCCGTCAGGCTCCCCCAGGTGGTCGCACTGTTGAGCTGCTGCATCTGCTGCGCCAGCTGCTGCTGCAGACGTCGCTGCTCCTTGTCCTTCTGTGTGTCGGCAAACTTCACCACGATGGGAGATGAGCAGCCCTAAAAGAGGAGGAGGAGCAGGCAGAAGAGAAGGCAAGTAAAGACAGAGGTGGAGGCAAGAACAGAAAGATTATCAGGAATGTTAAACTTGTTTATCATGATTGCTGCAAAGAATTCAGTCAAAAAATAACAAATAATTCAAGTACTGCATGTAATAAAGGTTCCAATCTGCAGAAAGATCTTAAAGTATATTAATCAAAACATGTTAGCAAAGAAATCAGAGGAGGAAGCTTCTCCACACATCGAAACACACTCAGCGACACAGGACACGCACACAGTCGCTCAGGAAACTGTGCTCTAAAGCCAGCGGGGCTTTCTTCTTTTCCCCCCACAAAGGCTCAGTTATCTCTGAGTCCAAAACGGTTTCACCAGACACTGATTTCCCGACTTCTCCAACTATTTCATCATCTTTTATGAAGTGAGACTTGATGTGCGTGTGTGTCTGTGTGTGAAGAAAGTGAGTGATTGGGATAACCAGCAGGACAGGGCGATAGGGCAAGAGGGAGATTCAGAAATGTGGACAATCGTGTAATGTCTGGATTTCTTCTCCACAAACCTGCTGCTGCTGTGTTAGAGAGACGAAGTCAAGCACACAAAAGGACCAACATGTCGGACATGAGACAGAAACACACTGCGTTCCCTGATGAAAGTTACAGTGAAGCTCAAAGTGATAATCTGTTGCAACACACCATTCCTTTCGAAGTGCAATCAAAGCTTAACTAGGGGCAAATCCGTCGGAAAACAAAGGCAATCTGCCACAGGAGGATAAAACCTTTTGATTGAAACATTTAGTTTTAGGTGGGGATACGGGCTCGACGAAGGAGGGAAGGGATTTGGCTACTTTGCAGATGGTGCCGTGCACATTCAGAGCTGAGAGGCACAGAATGTCAAGTGTCTGGGACTGAGGGAGTGCGATTTTCTCACTTTTTGCCCCCAAATACACAGAACTGCCAGAGCTGTCAGTTTAAAACATAAAATCTTAAATCCCATCCCTTATATCTTCATTTTTTGCTTTTAAACATCCAGACTTTGTTTAATTAATTTAAAATGTTCTTGATCTTTTCCTGAGGTCAGTGTTCTTCTTTAGACTTTCATTCCAGACCATCTTCGGAGGGAAGTTTTTCTCTAAGCCTCTAGACTCCAACCTCAGAATCATACAACCTGCAAGTTGACGCTTTACAGACAACTTCACTAAGAATCAGATTTTTATGAACCACCAGCTGCCTCTCACAAAGACACGATTTGGCCCTATTTCACATCAACTCTACTCCAAGCTTCACCGTAAGATGATGGCGTTCCTGAAGCCTCGATCAGCTGCTTGTATCGAAGATCTCCTTCTTCTGTCAAGATCCAGTGGTTAAGACATAGGTGAGGGTTGGAAGATAGACACACCGGTAAATCCAGAATTTGCCTTATCTGCTGAACTCTTTCTGCACTGCAACAAACCACAGCTGTGGCTTTATTTCTTTGGAAAAAGATCCAGTCCATCTATCATCTATGGCTCTGTTCTCCATCACTCAGGAACAAAACACCAATATACCTGAACTCCTGTGCTGAAGGACTGACTTGGCAAATGGGGCGTTGAAGTTACCCTGCTGTTGTCATATCTCTGAACTGCCAAGCGAGGTATTGACTAGATGGTCTACGCTGAAGTGAGCAGAGACAGAAGAAATCATTAGATTTAAGCTATGGTGGTTAGCCTTCGTCAGCAGCCAAGCACCCCGGTTGTAGAAGAACACGTTTGGATAAGAATCAAATATGTTTCAGGCTTCAGTATGGGAATGTCTGACAAACGGTGAGCTGGTTACATTCCCCTCAATGCCTTTTGTGGTTCTGCAAAGCCAGCTTCATATGTGAAACCTCACAAGTGTGTGGGGGACATGGGCAAGTTGATTGGTGAACTATGGACAGCCAGAGTTAGCTTGAGGAGAGCTTTGCAGCTAGATTATGGGGCTGATTTGGGAAAGATGGCACAGACTAATCCGCAACCCAAATAGAGCAGGGACGGTTCCTCATTCCACCCACATCACAGTTGGCTGCAAATCAGTCCGATGCACAGGTTCTCACACCAGGACCTCCCCTTCAAAACCAGTTAAATCAGTGTTTTGGACTGAAGGGAGGATTTTAGCCCTTACCAGGTAGTTCTGAAGATAATTTTTTATTTTCTTGGGAAGAACACCCTTTTCTCTGTCTTATATCTTCATTTTATTTGTTTTGAGAGTATGACCACTGGTTCAAACTCAAAACCAAAGATTGTTTCTCACAAATCTTTAAAATCCAGCTTCAAAGACATGATTTCTTCTATAGAGTTTTAAGCTTGGTGGTTCGTTTGTCCTCCACTTTTCAGCTTTCATCATTTTCTCCATGACTGGACTGAGTTAAAAAGCATCCAAAGAAATGTCAAGGAATCAACTTTTAAAAAAACGTCTGAAGAACGTTTGATCAAGACTTATCAAAGGTGACTAGAAACTCTGGTTCCTGGAAGGAAAAGCTGGGAAAATGAGGTCTAGTTTAAAACTTAGGATGTACCTAAACTACAGACTGAATAAACACTGAATAGAGCAGAAAACAAAGCAAGCATGTAAAGAATTTAAAATATAAAATAACTATAGACAAACAGAAATACAGCTTTCCTTATATTGATGAAATCTTTGCATTTTATGTTGTAATTAACTAATTAAAGTTAAAGCATTTAACAGGAAAATATCTTTTTGTGGTTGTGGAGGGAACTTTAAACAAGAGTAGCCCAATTTTTATAAAAAATTAAACATCCTGTGAGTTTTTCTGGAAATTACTGCAGTTCTCTCCTAATTAATGAAGAGGAAGCTGACACAGCAGCAGATTTCTAATCTTCCCAGACAAAGAGTCACTCATGAAACTTACCAGAAAGAAAAAAAAAGCAGCATAATTACAAAGCAAAGCTGACTATCATCACTTTCCAACATGACATCAAAACTGCAGGCTGCCGTCATTCTGAGCCAAAGAAATGGTACCTTTCTTCTCAGTGCAAAATGAGAACTGATAATTAACATGGCAGGATGCTGGAGAGAAATCTGGCAATATTCAGCTACTGTAATTTGCACCACATTATGCTTTTTTTAAAAGTTACAACTCTAATTTGATTTTAAAAGCAAATCTACAGAGAAACTAAGTCTTTCACAACGACCTAAAAAAGCAAGGCACCTATAAGGATGGTCAGGTTTGGACATCTGTCGTTCAAATGTTAACACCTAAAACAATATATCTAAGAAAACTACTCCCTATTTAATTGTTTTCACAAACAAAGTAAAGATTTCACACATAAACTGTGCATAAAATTATCTGTAATCAGTGAAGAATAAATTCATCTAGGTTTGTCTTCTCTAACATCCCAGGTTGTTCTACAAGACCACATCTCTAATGGTCCGAGTGCCAGAAAAAGCTGTGAAGTTTTTTGTTTTATTCAATACAGGACTTATGATGCAACAACAGGAAGTGGAAGAATACATCAGTCTGCTAAAAGCTACCAAAGATCTGGAAATTTAAATGATTGGAAATTTATTTGTGATTAGTTATAGTATGAACATTGTTTTGTATTTAAATATAAGAGTTGTTCCCTCTGGTTTCCTGCAGGCTAGCCTTTGTGTATAAATTCCCCAGTGTGTTTGCCTTAAATGAATGTAACTAATTGCATTCAGCTATTTTTTAAATAATTATCAACCATTTTGAATAATTTGACAACTGACAACCATATCTTACATTGCACAGCTATATTTGTGCTATTTTCTGATTTCTCTATGAAATATTTTTTTTCAGCATTGGAGAAATATGGATCCATCACAGCGATGGCAGCTGTAAAGGTCTGTAGGGTGGAGTTGATTAATGTCCAAAATGGCTCTCCATAGAACCTCAAGTTGTCATGTGACCAATTTGTCCCTTTAAGAGAGATGATGGCTTGCAGGTCAGATGGACAGGATCCTCGGGGTGGTGAGGGTCCACAGTGCTGTGCCTGTATTTTTGTTTTTATTCAACATTTTTTTATTATTATTATTTAAGAGGTTTGGCTCTTTGGGAGATCCTTACTTTACCTTTAAGCCCACCACCCGTTCCCTCCAGCTGGCCTGTTTGTCTCTTGATTCTGAGCGCCGACAGATAAAGGAGTGGAGACGACAGGATTGCAATCAAAGGTGGAGGGTTAGTGTGCTCCTTTTGAGATGTGGGGCTCGCCTTTCCGTCCACCAGCTAACTATCTCATTACACCAGCCGACACTGAAGGAGTGTCAGGGGGAAATGCAACCCAGGGTTACAGTCCTGCTCTGGTGGAAAGGTGACGGTGACGGGGGCCCTTGGCTGCTGCTTATCTCTAAACCCTGGGTTTCGAACATAAAGTCTGAACGTAAAGAGGCTGCCAATGAAATGTTGGCCCAAGAAAAAATATGCATTTCAAACCACGTTTAACTCTCAATTTATGATTGTTTACCCATAATGGCCTTACTACCTGGTGTCTTTTTATGTTTCATTTTACATCCAGGAATGCATCTGAGCAACATGTCCAAGCTGTTGGTTTGTTGTCTGATAATGGAAGTGGTCCTCATGGCTGCATTCGCCATAAAACTACACTGCTTTGGTTGTTTCCACATCAGAAGGAAACATTCTGCAGGGACTGAAGGGTTTTCTCAAGGATTAAACTTTCATTAGCAGGAAACAAAAAACAAAGAATTGACTAGTTTCTGGTGTTTATGTTTTAGATAAATCTTACACTGAAAACAAAGGCCATATTGATTTTAAATTAAGTTTCTGAATTATAAACCACAGCAAGTTCCATCATCTCTCATGTCTCTTTTTGTTGTCTGTTTCTGAGAATTGGATAAGGCTGCAACTGATTTTGTCTCTGAATTGGATATAAATAAATTTCATGTTTTGCATTTAACTAAAACAATCCGATGTGTTACAAATTGGCCACTTTCAGATATGAATATTTATATTCCCCTGCAGATTGTGATTTAAATCCTCTAAACTTGTATTACTGGTTAGTGAATTTTCTTAAATGGTTTCAGGATCTGGATAACTAAATCATTATAAGCTGTAGACCTGATACAGGGGGTAGGGCATCGGTTAATTTCTGATGCTTTTTGTATTTGTCCGCAGATGGCCTGGCCTTCACATCTTTAAGATGCCACAGATTCCCATAGGAAACCTTTTCAATTCAATTCAGTTTATTTATATAGCGCCAATTCACAACACATGTCGTCTCAAGGCACTTCACAAAAGTCAGGTACATACATTCCAATTAATCCTAACCATTGAACAGTGGAACTGAAAAGTTATCTTTTACCAATCTCCTGCACAAACTGCCACTCTGAGATGCAGATCTTTATTTTCAGATGAATATATTAATACTTTCAGAAAGATTCTTTTAAAAGTCCCTGAATCACAGAAACCTGAAAAGCTTCATATTTGATGGACTAATAATGCGGTATGGCAGTGACTGACAGGTGGGTCAGGGTGGGCAAATGGTGTGACAGCCTATCATTTGAAATCTTACTGCTGCCACAGAAATGAGCACCTTCATGATTGTGGCATCCAGATTTTGATTTATGTAACTCCTGCATGGATCAGGTGTCAAAAACCTCCTCCAAGATAAAAACTTTTAAAACAATTTCTTTTTGAGTTTAGAACTGAGCCTGCCTGATGCATTCTGTAGGAGGCAGTGTGGTGTTGGGGTCACTTTTCAAGGGTATCCAGTCTCTGTAAAACCAAGACATAAATTGTGTATGCAGTCTCGGCACAAATGAACAAGTATGAGTTTGTTGTTCCAAGTGTGAGTTGGGACTCCACCAGGTCTGTACCTCATCTCTTATCGTGGTTGTGGTGTTCATTGACCTGATCATGGTGTAGTAATAGGGATGCGGTCTGTTTGTTCTGAACACCAGTATCTTATCTTTTGCAGATGACATTGTTCTATCAGCATTTCTAATTTGTGAGCATTGGTGTACGCTTTAATGATCCGCTGCTGGAATGATAGTAAGATTCCCTGAGGCCATGGTTCTCCATGGAAAGCGTAAAGCTCCATCTAGGTTGACATTGAGTCTCTGCTTCAAGCCAATAAATTCAGTATTTGGTTACTTGTTCATGAGTCATGGTAGATAAACATCATTAAAAGGGGAGACTGATTATGGTATTGCATGCACAAAAAAGCTATAGATTTACTGTTCCAATCTACAACTTCATATATAAAACCTAAATCTTGACTTAAAGATCCTGGATTTAAGTGACTGAACTAAGCTTTCTTTAAAGAGTGGCCAGGGTCTGCCACATCGCAGTGATGCATTTCATTAATGTGAAAAGATAAATCCAAAGAGTAGTCTTGGAACCAAGGACCATTTAAGGAAACACCTGGAATTAGTATGTACAGTTTTTTTCCATGAAAACAATAAGTAATGTAGTCAACCCTAATTGCCAGCTTGAATTGCAAAAGACTCCACTGCAGAAGAAAAAGCAATAGCCCCATTAGGAATATATATATACTGAGATAAATATTGGTGTGTCAAATACGTATTCTGACTTTTGTGGACCCTCTCTAGCCTGTGAAGATCTATGAGGATCTAGAGTGATGGCAGGAAGAAGAATGCTCTGGAAGACAATTGATGGAGGAATCCCATCTTTGACATATTTGATGCACATATGCTAGCTCTAATCTAGGTCTGTTTACACTTAAATTCTCTCTCTCGTCCTTTTCATAAGATATTATGTGCTCTGAATTTTTGCCATCTCATTTATTTATCACTCTCAGATTTAAATGTCAAACTATCCCAGCTTCCTCTGCTGACAGGAACGCTGGTGGCCCAGAAGTTTAAATGGAGAGCCTGAGTTCTGTGTGCACGCTCTATGAACTTTTTGATCCAATTACAAATTATACTAACATGACCAAAACATTGCTTGCTGAGTCTTATGTACAGTACCTTGTTGACATTTTGTTTCATAACAGCAATTTTCTATTTTGTTATTTTATTTGACAGATCATTACAAAATAGTACACAATTGTGAAGTGGAAGGAAATTGATTTATGGTTTTATAATCTTTTCAAAATAAAAATCTGGAATGAGCAGCGTGCATTTGTATTCAGTCTCACTTTGCTATTCAGGTAGCAGACTAAAGCGAGATTGAATTAAAAACATGCACTTCTGTGTAATTTAATGTCTGTAAAATGCAGCTGTTCTCTCAACAAGACAACTATTAGCCATGGGTTCCACAAATCTGGTCTTTATGGAAAAGGAGCTAGAAGAAACCCATTATTAAAACAAGGTCAGCAAAACGGCAAACATTTGGAAGAAGGTGCACTGATCAGATGAGACCCCAATTTAACTTTTTGGCCTACATGCAGAACCCCATCTGTGGTATAAAACCAATGCTGCCACCATCCCTGTGAAACATGGTTGTGGCGGCATAATGCTGTGGCAAAGATTTAAGTCTCTATTTGTACAAAGATATAGACTCCAAAGTTCTTGGAGCTGCAACAAAAGTCACATGCAACTTTTTGTATTTGTTCAATATTAAAAAAATTATGTATTATGTGAGACTTTGTTGATCTGTCACAGTTGAAGGGATGTGTTTTATATGTTGAAACTTAAAATCCAACATTGACCTAATGATGACTTTGTTAACTTGTCAAATTTCTTTTTTCTTCCTAACATTTTATAACTAAAATTTTTGCACCAATAATTGATTGCATGTACCTGTTGGGAATAAAACTGGATAATTATTGAATTAAATATAACTAGATCTGACCTTCCTTTAGTCTTTTAAATTAGTCGTGACCAAAGGTTTTCAACACTCTGGATGCTTTTTGACTTGTTTTCTGTCCAGTTCTGCTATTATGACAGGGGTGTCCAACTCCAGCCCTTCAGAGCTACTATCCTGCAACTGTTAGATGCATCCCTTCTCCAACACACCAAAATTAAATGTCAAAATTCCCTCATCAGCATTCAGTCATCCCGCTTTGCAGAGGCCTGGTAACAAACCATTCATTTGATTCAGGTACGTTGAAGAAGGAATGCATCTAAAAGCTGCAGGGTAGTAGCTCTCCAGGACTGGGACTTGAGCCATGGCCTATATGGGGTAATGTATGCTTTAAAAAACGTGGAAAAAGGTTAGCATAAAGTCTGGGAGAGGGATGACTCGGGAATTTTGCACGGTGGTGTAGATATGTGTCCGCTCCTCTCAGGAGCTAATTTTGCTCGGATAATAAATACAGACAGTTGGCAATTTCCACCGGCACTGGCTTGTGACACATAAATCTCCCCTCTGTGTTTTTCACCTCAGGTTGGCTTTGACTCCTTTGGTTAAAAAGCCTTACCCACACTGATTAATCTGATCCCATATTTTCCTTCTGCTGTCAGCTGCTCTGTACATCCCTCTCTTCTCTCACTCTAGTTGTCACGTGTTTGTTCGCTGTTTAAACACACGCCGACCTGCTTCCGGTCATGCTATACTTAAGCCCGTTTAAATGCACTTGAACATTTCTGCGTTTAGGTGGAAAGGAAGGAGCGCGTGCATGCGGTGAAGGCGTGATCACGTGCAAGTGGCCCTCGTGTGTCGTGATGATGGTCATAATAATAGAAAATAAAATATTTTGGCCTCAATTAACACTGAAACAGGTTGACCTGAACACTAAATGACTTTAAATGGTAAAAAGTATTTACCCCCCTACATATTTCTTCAGTTTTTGCTTTTTTGTGAACTTTTAATTTTTCAGATCATCAAACAAAAACTTAATATGTAACAAAGATAACCTGAGTAAATAAATGATTGACATGATCTTTGTGAAAAAGTAATAACCCCCTAAACGTAATAACTGGCTATTCCAGCTGCCATCAAGTGTTCATGATAACTAGTAATAAGTTATTAACATTACTGCGAAGAAACTTTGACCCACTCTGCCTTATAGAACTGTTTAATTTAGTACCACTGGAGGGTTTTCAGTTGGAACATGTTTAAGGTAATGTCACAGCATTTCAACCGGATTTAGATCCATACTTTGGCTAGGCCACTCAAAAAGCCTTTATTCAGATTTTCTTATGCATTCTGCTGAAGAAAACAAGTGATCTTTACCTTAAGGTCACAAACCGATGGTCAGAGGTTCTCTTTCAGGATTTTTTGGAAGAGAGGCGAATGCATGGTTCCATTAATACCAGCCGGTCGTCCAGATACTGAACCTTAAAAGCAGCCGCAGATCATCCTACTAACAACATCATGTTTGATTGTTGATCTGATGTTCGGTTTTTGAAATGCTGTGTTGGTTTTATACCAGATGTAACATACCCTCCTCTTGTCTCGTCATTCCACAGAATATTTCCCCAAAAATCTCGGGGATCATCAACATGTTTTTTGAAAATGTGAAACAGGTCTTTGTGTTCTTTTGGGTCAGGAGTCGTTCTGGCCTTGGAACCCGCCCATGGAGGCCATTTTTGCCCAGTCTCTCTTTGTTATTGTTGAATCATGATCTCTGACCTTAACTGAGGCACTGAGGCCTGCAGAGCTTTAGATGTTGTTCTGGGTTCTTCTGTGACTTCCTGGATGGGTTGTCAATGAGTTCTGCAATCAGACCATGATGTGTTACTCTTTGTAGCCTACTTCATGTTGCCAGGCATGCCCAATTCAAAAGATTTCTTGATTCTATGGGTCTGACAATGATCTTGCCTGGATGTGGCTGGTGGCAGTGGTCAACCACAGTTAATTCATAGTTTATAAAGGGGGGGGGGGGGGATTACTGTTTGTGTTTAATCAGGTTATCTTTGTTTGTTATGAGCTGAAGCATATCAGAGTGATAAAAACATTAAAAGCAGAAGTCATCTGTGAGATTGAAAACACCTTTTTCCAGCATTGCTCTGAGTGTATGATGCAAATCAACACAAACACAGTGAAGTCGACCCTCATCTCTTGTGTTTCTTTAGATGTGCCTCAGTGAATTACCCTTCTCGGTCATATCCACTTTCATTACCACCTGACATTTAGTGCGTGCACCCCGGTGTACCTGAATGTCACATGGTAATGAGGATGGATACGACAGTGACAGAGCCATCAATGAAGGCGGCGACGGGGTTGCCTCCCCCCACCAACTCGTGACACGTACGTGTTCACAAACATCATGATCTGGCTCCATGTAAAGACCGTGGGGCTGCAGCAGAGCCAAGACAATAACCAAACTCTATTTACCAGACCTCATTCCCTCATTCGCACCCAAAGTAATTACTTTTAAATTGCAAAAACTGGGGAACATTAACAAACGGATGCGGCAATTTAGCTCTGCCTGAGGATAGACAGCTTGTTTTCAAATGGAAATGAAGGTGTTTTGCCATTGTCCACTGCAATATTGTCGTGTTATGGTTTGAGGCTTTATTTTTTTCTTCTTCCCCCCGTGTGCATGATAAAAGCGGCGATGTTTACCAGGCCCATTGTGGCGCCCGACTGCTCAGAGCGAGTATAATTCTGGCTTAATACTAACGCTGTTGGAGGAGAGTGTCACTCCTTCTGCTCAGAAAGACAGACACGTCGCCACTGCAAACACTTCAGTGATATCTGAGGTGTGACAGCACAAACAGAGCAAAAAACCCAGCTCTGTCCCTCACAGGAGAAGAGAGGAGCATGCATTTTCCCCATGTCAGGGTCACAGCACTTCAATAGCAGCAGTGATTATCATGATCAGCTCTAATGAGGGGGCTTCAGGGGTGAACGCCATTCGCTCCTTTTCCTTTAACACAGCCTGTTATTACCACTTTTTGTTCCTTCTCTCTGATTCACACTCCAGGCCCGTCTTGTAACGTGTAATTCTCTCACCAATAGCGGCCCTGTCATCCTGCCCCCGTCACCGACCTGACAAGGCTGGCGAAGGCGCCCCAAAATCGCACAGAGCACAAAAAAGTAGCGGCTGGGTCTCTATTATGGTCTCACTGGGGTCGCTGTGCAGCTGATGAGGTCTAGAACAATCGCGGCTGCCGTGTCAAGGGCGCCGGCTGATTGTCACAGCATGGTTTGGTCTGGCTGGAAGATTTTTGGCCAAAGAAAATAAGAAATATAAAGTTGATACTTGATCAAGGTTCTCCTGTTGGAGCCTGAAAATTTTACATTTCAGCTTACGATAAGACCAGAGGAGCCACTGAGAACATTGTCAATCAAATTTCAACAAAATGTTGCAGCCATTAAATAAAGTTCCCAATCATCTGATTTAAAAGATTACAAGAAAGCCTTAATCTTGTGCACTTTTTGCTGCTACACTTTTTCCTTCCACTTAACTTTCCAATTACACGATAACTCTGTGAACAACCAGCTTGTTGAGGGTGTCAGTGATTATCTTCTGGACATCTGTCATGTCAGACATGACATGACATTTTTGTAATAAAAATCCTTCAAATTTTCTGAGAAGCAGGATTTTGGGTGTTTATTAGCTGTATGCCAGAACCAACACTTAAAAATATACCATGCTGTGTGAAATGAGTCTTCCAAATACACAAGTTTTATTTTTTTTCACTGAATTAGTGAAATAAATTTACTTTTCAACAACCATCTAATTTTTAAAATGACATGTATATAAAAACAGGGAATGACTCTAAAGGATTATTAGATATCTTACCTTGGATTTAACAGTCAATACAAATGAAGCAGATGCTCAGCAGTAAGTAAAAAATTAAATTTATAAACTTAAAAACATCTGAATCTGTGTTTGAGTTGCAACATTTTAATATATAAGTCATCAAATGTGTCATTTCAGAGTATGGAGGCTTTCTACTGCTGCATGCAGCAACATTAGTTGAATAAATGATGGGTTTGATTAGTTTTGGATCTGGTACACAGAAGCCTTTTTTATTCCTGTATTTTGGCCCATCACGTAGCTTCAGAAACATTTCTCATGTTTCCTGCATGAAAGGAGACTACGGACGTTCTTCTCCCTCAGCTGCTGTGATAGAAGAGTCAATCTTTTGGGTCATTTTGTGGTTTTAAGCTTCAGATTCAGTTCACGTTTTGCTTATTCTTACATGTCCTATCCAGGTTGTTGAGTCCTCCCTCATTTCTTTGAGAAAATGATGACTTGGGTTGACGTTTATCTTCCTGTTGTTTTTTTACTAACACCCTTCATGTTAAGAATGTTGATAAATGCAGTGTGCAGAGCGACGTTCACAAGCGCTATTTTCAACAGAATTTATTTAAACACCATAAATCTCTTGCCAGTGCTTATTGGGTCTGCCTTCAACAGTGTTTACAGACTTATTTTAAACAGTCTTAACACACTGATTAAATAAAACATCAGTTTGCAGGGATACTAAGACAAATATGGTAGATAAACTGTTTATCTCAGATTAACAGAAGATGACATTTCTGAAGGAGATACATTTAGTGAGATCATCACATGGCATCAAGCTGGCTCTCTGGCTGTAGAAAATAATATAATAATGATAATTACTATTATTTAGTAGTATGCTTTGATTGAGTAAAATATAATTATTAATTTTATTTAAATAATTTAATGATTGAAATTAGAAATTAGATAAACCCCCCATATCTCTTAATAAGTTCAGTTATTAATTAATTAATTAAGTCACCATATTATCTTAATGTGAATTTCTAGTGAAAATAATGTTTGGTAATGCCAGTTTTTCCGGCTTGTCTAGTTAATGTCTTTAAAATGTTACTTTAGCACTTATACAAGCAGTGAATGTGCTTCAGTGAAATTTAGCTACAGCCGATTATTCAGTCAATCCTACGTTTATCCAGAACCTAATAAAAGTAAAATGTCAAACGTTATGAGTATCAACGACTTTTCCAAAATTAGCCAATAAAACGTAGCCAATAAGCCAATAAAAAATATAACTGACACCTAGGGGAGAATTCACAGAGAAGTGCAAATTTCTTACGTTTTTGCACACCTTTTACACACATTCTTTGCTTCTTTCTGCACGGTATAATTTAACAACACCTGATGCAGAAGTGATCAAATATAGAGAGATCCAGATTCAAATCACTAGTTTAAAGTTTAGGAACAGTAAATGACCGTGTCACAGAGAAATAGTGTTCAGATCAGCATTGCTAAATCCGTTTGTAATTTTGAGAGTTTTAATGCACAGCTGCAGAGAGTGAAAGAGGAAGGACTGATTCATCTCTCTATCTATCGCCGGGCTCACACTGTACGCGGTGCAGTTCCGGTGCAGCTGCGGTGCGGGCAACACAAGGAACCCAAATCATTAAAATGTGTACACTCACATCAGCCACGGTGCAGTGCGGTTACCGAGGCCGTGCGGCCCAACGAACTGTTTCCGCAGGAAGGTTTGGCCGGACGCCGCAGCGGCTTCTGCATCAAGGTCATGAATTTTACCAGCCAAACAGGAAGCCAGACAGGAGAGAGTTCCGGTGAATTTCATAATAAAATCAACCCACCAACATATGCTAACTTGACTATTGCAAACAAAATGACAAAAATACAGAAAAACGAGGGAACACGATATTATTTGAGGATGAAAATGGATAGTTATGCGCACGGATAACGAGTTTTGCCATAGAAAACGAAATCCATAGCTGTTTTTACTCATTTAGAGGCATAGCAACAGAAAGGAGCAGACAGGGATTTTCCTCTCTTGTTTTGCCTGCATGCTCCGAAACATGAAAATTACTTCATAATCAGTGACACGCGGTCAAAATAGGGCCAAATACAGGCTTTGTTTATGAGAGACCTGCTAAATGTCCCAGAAAGCACGTGAATCCACATAAACCTCTGGTCTCGGGAGCACTGTTTCCGCAGATGGAGCTGGACCAGGGTGGCCACAGCACAGTGTGAGTGGCTTTCTGCAGCACGACGGCACCGCATCTGCACCGCGTTCAGTGTGAGCCCGGCGTAACTTACAGATGAAAAGCATGGCCTGAACTTTAAAATGTATCACATTGTAAAGTTATTATCCTATATGAATACTTGCTTTACTAATTTGTGACACAACGTCAGCAAAAGAAAGATACATCTAACACATAATTACATTTTATGGTTGCTTTATTGCTAAAAAACAGATAGAATTAAAAACAACACACAGCATGTGCAAAAAACTTTATGAATTTGTCCCAGAGTGCCCTGAGTAAATCCCTACAGATGTTATTTGGCTGCAGATTGACATGATGCATGTTCAATAAAAGCAGCTAACATGACAAAGAGAGCTAAAGAAGAGTACCGTACCTCCATAGTCTGAGACTGGTGCATGGCTTTGATTGCATTCTGTGCCATGGCTCTGGTGGAAAACGTGACAAATGCACAACCTGTAAGGAAGGAGGGGGGAGGGAAGGATGGAAGGACAGTGGAAGGGTGGAGGGGGAAGGCAGAGGGGCAGGAGGAGGAGGAGGAGGAAGACAAGAAAAAACAAAAACAAGACAAAAGGGTTGGACACGTTGTTATAAAAAGAAAAACAAATTGAAACAGAAAACATCTCACAGGTGGACAACATCGTTTTCAGTGGCTGGAAAAACGAGCATCATGACATCACATCCTGATCTCATGTGGCCCCGTCCCACCTCCTCGCTCCGTCCACACTGACCACAGGACAAGAGACACATCAGAGCTGCAGGCTGGCTTTACGACGCCCTCCTCACCTCCTTTCTCCTCCTCGTCTCCTTCTGACGCTGGCCGAATTAGTCATACCTGAATTCTCCGCGCTCTCAACAATAACAAGCAGTGAACATTTGCATTAAAGCGTTTTGAATTTACTTGGGGCATTGTGCGTTTGATTGGGCGCCCAAATTTTCTCCTTTGTTCAACAGAGAAAAAGATGTTAGAGCGGCAGGGCGCAGACGATATAACTGCAGGGGATCAGAAGGAGAATCATATTAATTCAATCCCTATAGAGATGAGAGGAAACGGGATGAGGTGTGGTTGTCCTCCTCCGTGATTGTCGCAGATTTTAGCCAATCAAGACAGCAGATTTTAGGGCGGTGTGTTATTTGTAGGTAAGAAGGGAAGCGCGGTTGTGTTTGTCTGGCTGGTTAGGGAGCGATTAAAGGAGATAATGTGAGAAGTGCTTCAGCAACACCCCAGGCTAATAATATGCTAACACACTCAGCGAGCCCTGTTAGTGCAGCCAGGCCTGAACCGATTATATACACACACACACACACACACGCTCGGATCAGGTTCAGCTGGTCGACTTCGCAGGAAACAACTCAGAGCCTGGGTCAGCTCTCAGATAGACTCTCCCCGGCTGTTTGGATGGAATGAAAGGGCAACAAGAGAGGAAACTGGGAGGATGGATATGAACAGGCGTTTAGAGGAAGATATTTAATCACTGTCTTCCTCCACCTCTTTCAGAACCCGGCTGGTTCTGATGCCAACATGAAGTGCACAGATATCATGCAGCGGAGGTTCCCAGGGAGACTCAGGGTACACTCATCTCTGTCTCTTACCGCATTTAGCAGTTACAAGCCTGTGCAAAAGTCTTTGGTCACACCTCTTTCTTTAGAGACTGCTTTCTGAAGGTTTTTCTTTGGATTTTGGCTTCTTTTTAAAACTTAAAGAAGGAACAGGTGTTGTGTTGATAGAGGAGACACTTATTTTAAGCTTAGGTCCAACTAAAAGGATTCTTCAGGTTTCTGAGAGGAACCTAAACCTGAAATAGTTTTGTGCCAATCCTTTGTAGCTGTGCCAGTTTTTGTAAGCACGTTTTACATCCAGAGCCTTGTAAAAGTATTAATGCCACTTGAACGTTTAACATTTCATCTTGTCACAACTATAAAGTATTTCAGGGAGATTTTAAGTGACACAAAGTAGTGCCTAACTGAAGTTGGAGGAAAATATTTCTTGATTTTCAACTTCTTTTATAAATAAACGTCTGGGAAGTGTGGCGTGCATTTATATTCTATAATTTATATTATAGCTCAAATAATACTTCAACTACAACCCCAAATCCCTAATGAGTAGAAAAGGAGACGCCGTGGATGCAGAGCAGGAGCTAAGAGAAGAGAGAGAAGGAGGAAGTTCAAACCATCTCTTCTGTCGATTTTGATGGGCAATGTGAGATCGTTGGGAAACAAGTTGGATGAACTCCAAGCCCTACAAAGGACCCAGCCAGAGTACCGGGCATGCAGTATTATGTGTTTTACTGAGACATGGCTGCAGGATCATATCCCCGACTCCAGCGTCTCTCTGCCGGGCTTTTTAACCATACGAGCAGACAGAGATTTAAAGAGGAGCGGCAAATGTAAAGGAGGTGGACTGGCAGTACTTGTGAACAACAGATGGTGTAATCCAGGACATGTTACTGTGAAGTGTCATCTCTGCAGTCCAGATATTGAACTGTTGGCAGTAAGTTTTCGGCCATATTATTTACCCAGAGAGTTCACCAGTGTTATTTTGGTAACAGTTTACGTTCCACCTTCCGCTGTTGCTGACTCTGCATGTGATGCCATCAGCTCAGTTGTTGCTAAGCTACAGACACAAAACCCCGATGCTTTTGTGGCAATTTCTGGTGATTTTAACCATGCTTCACTCTCTGCTACACTTCCAACGTTTCAACAATTTGTCAGTTGCTCTACCAGAGAAAACAAAACGTTGGATTGTTTTATGCAAATGTCAAGGACTCTTACATCTCTACAGCACAACCTCCTCTAGGCAAATCAGATCACAATCTTGTTTTTCTCTGCTTGAAATATAAGCCCCTTGTTCAGAGACAACCTGTAATAAAGAGGACTGTGAGAAAATGGTCACAGGAAGCTGAAGAAGCTCTGCAAGGTTGCTTTTGAGGCTACAAACTGGGAGCAACTGTGCCAGCCACATGGAGAGGACATCAATGCCATGACTGAGTAACCGACTATATCAACTTCTGTGTGGATAACATCATCCCCACCAGAACCATGAGATGCTTCCCCAATAACAAACCTTGGATCACCAGTGACCTGAAGGACCTGCTTAACAAGAAAAAAAGAGCCTTCAGAGAGGGAGACAGAGAATTATTGAGGATTATACAGAAGCAACTTAAAGTCAAGATAAGAGACAGCAAGGAGGTGTACAAGAAGAAGCTGGAGAGCAAACTCCAGCAAAACAATATCAGAGATGTGTGGTCAGGGATGAAGAAGATCACAGGCTTCAGGCAGACGGATGATCGGACCGATGAAGATCTGGACAGAGCCAATGAACTGAACACATTCTTCAATAGGTTCAGTTCAGAAACAAGCTCAGCATCCTCCTCTCCTGCTCACAGCCAAACAGACATTCCACCTTCCTTTGACCCACTGGACTCACAGCTGTCCAGTAACACCTCACATTTTTTATCTTCCACCTCAGCCCTAGACCCTTCTGCTTCTACATGTTTGCCTTCAACCATATCAGAAGATGCTGATGCTTCCTTTGCTTCCCCCTTCCACCTGTGTGTCTCAAGAAGTCAGGTGAAGAGACAACTGGAGAGACAGAATAGGAATAAGGCTGCAGGTCCAGATCATGTCAGCCCTAGAGTCCTGAAGGCCTGTGCAAAGCAGCTCTGTGGGATTCTGCAGCACCTCTTCAACCTTAGCCTGGCCCAGAAGAAGGTTCCGGTGTTGTGGAAGACCTCCTGTCTTGTTCCGGTACCAAAGAAAACTCACCCATCAGTCCTCAGTGACTATAGACCTGTTGCCCTGACATCTCACATCATGAAGGTCCTAGAGAGACTCCTGTTGGCCCACCTGAGTAAGCAAACAGTAAACCATCAGGACCCCCTTCAGTTTGCTTATCGCTGTGGAGTTGGAGTTGAAGATGCCATCATACACCTGCTTCAACAAACCCACTGTCATCTGGACAAAGCCAGCAGCATTGTGAGAATCATGTTCTTTGATTTCTCCAGAACATTTAATACAATCCAACCTGATTTGCTTTGTCAGAAACTCCAGAAGACTCAGATGGAGGCCTCAACAATCTCCTGGATCAAAGACTACCTGACAAACAGACCACAGTTTGTGAGACTGAAGGGTTGTGAGTCTAACCAGGTAGTCAGCAGCACAGGAGCACCACAGGGGACTGTACTCTCACCATTCCTTTTTACTCTGAACACCTCAGACTTCCAGTACAAGACAGACTCCTGTCATCTGCAGAAATACTCGGATGATTCTGCAGTCGTGGGGTGGATCAGAGATGGACAAGAAGCTGAGTACAGGAAGGTGGTGGACCGCTTTGTGGCATGGTGTGGAAACAATCATCTCATTTTGAACGTGACTAAAACAAAGGAGATGATTGTAGATTTTAAGAGAAAAAGGAATAAGTCAAAAACTATTTCCATCATGGGAGAAGAAGTGGAGGTGGTGGAGGAGTATAAATACCTCGGTGTTCACCTGGACAACAGACTGGAGTGGAGATGCAACTGTGAAGCCATCTACAAGAAGGGACAGAGCAGACTGTACTTCTTGAGGAAGCTTAGGTCCTTCAGTGTTTGCAGCAAGATGCTGCATATCTTCTATAAGTCTGTTGTGGAAAGTGTGATCTCTTCTACCATCATCTGCTGGGGAAGCAGCATCAGAACCAGGGACTTAAAAAAACTCAACAAGCTGATAAAGAAGGCTGGTTCTGTTCTGGGGACTCCTCTGGAACCTCTGGAGATCATTGTGGAAAGACGGATTCTTCATAAAATGAAGAACATTATGGAGAACCCTGAGCATCCTCTTCATGAGACTGTCCTACAACAACAGTGTCTTCAGTCAGAGGCTTCTTCAGATCTGCTGTAAGACGGAGCGCTACAGGAGATCCTTCCTGCCCACAGCCATCAGCATCTACAACGACTCTTTGAGGAAACCTTCATAATATGAGCTATAACAATATTTAATTTCCCTTTGGGATTAATAAAGTATTTTTGAATTTGAATTGAATATTCAGCCCCTCTGAGTCAGTGCTTTGGAGGACTGCCTTTCTCTGCCGGTCCAGGTTTGCCTTTACTAGCTTTGGATGGAGAACATCTGTGAGCATTGGTTTTCAAGCTTTGCCACATATGCTCAGTTGGATTTAGGTCTGAACTTTGACTAGACCATTCTAACACATGAATCTGCTTTGATCTAAACCATCTTTTGTAGTCCTGGTTGTATGTTTAGTGTGGTTCTCCTGCTGGAAGGTGAACTTCTACCCCAGTCTCAGGTCTTCTGCAGCCTCCAACAGGTTTTTCTTCAGGATTCTCCTGGATTTAGCTCCATTGAGCTTCCATGTCCCTGCTGAGATGCTTCCCAAAGCATGATGCTGCCTCCTCCATGTTTCAACATGGCAATAAGGTGTTCAGGTTGGAGTGCAGTGTTGCCTTTACTCCACACAGTGTTTTGTGTGTATGTCAAAAAGCTTATTTTACTCCTAATCTGAGCAGAGCACATTCTTCCACATGTTTACCGTCTCCTTCATGGCTTGTGGAAGACTACAAACTGTGTGTGTTACAGGTTACACTGACTACACTGGTTTAACTCCGGGCTATCTCACGATTAGTGGTTGTCTTGTTGGTAGATTGTTAAGGTTAGATTTTATTATGACCTCAAGTTCAAGAGGAGTTAATATCTTCTTTTGTACTGTATGTTTGACATCTTTCTTTTTTTGCTGTTAGCCATTTAATAAAAAGGGATGGGAATACAAAAAATGTTCAGTGCTCTAACCATAGAATGATGAGGTTTTGTCTGTGAAATAAAGAGGTCAGTAAGTGGGCCTTTGTCTCTTTTTTGGTCAATCTTCACTGTTTTAGTAACATTTCGGAACCCTTATTTCTCTGGCTGTAAAACCTCTGCCGTATTCGGTTTTCTAAACTGATATTTTTCTCCTCAGATTTCCGAACCGTACATTGATCTCATACCATGTCTCAAAATCTGTTTTTCCACTTTATGTCCTTCACAACTGGATTGTCAGAGTTGATCACATTTGTGTTGAGCTCCTTTAAACGTTAGCGTGTAACAAAAGTAACATGGGAGGCCTGAAGGTTATTTGATTCTGCAGTACTGACCCAGTAAATTCTCAGCTTTCTTTTTTTGTGCTGAAAGGTTGTTTGAAAATGGGGTCATTCTATCAAATGATTCAGAGGGCTGCTTATTTTAGACAAGCATCATTTAACTGCTTATTTTCTAGGAGGATGCCACAGAAGTAGATCAGTTCTGGAGATTTGGGTTAGGTCTCCAGACTGGTCCTGAGGGGTCATAACAAGATCAGAGTTTGTCATCATTTGGAAATACAGTGCTGTTTTTGCATCTTTGTCCCACTTTAATGATTTAGAGCATTAATTAACTTTAGTAACGGACTAAGATTAATTGAGTTCATAGAAAAACCATTTTACAAAACATTTTGTTTATAATAAAAAAAGCTATCCAACCCAACCTGACCTAAGTGAAAGCATTACGGCCCTCCTTGTTAAATCATGAATTTAGGAGGGCCTCATCTGTAGAAAAAAAAAAATCAATTTAATAGGAGCTGTCTGATAACATGAAGTAAGCTAGAAGATCTCCAAAGTCAAATGAGAAACCAAATCCCTGACATCTATCTGCCTGGAAAAGGTTAAAAAGTCTACTCTAAGGCTTCGGGGTTCCACAGAACCACAAGGAGAACCATCATCCACACATGGAGAAGACATGGAACAGTGGAGAACCATCCCAAGAGTGGCCAGCATAACAAAATTACTCCAAAAACTCAACAACGACTCATCCAGAAGGTCACAGAAGAACCCAGAACAACATCTAAAGCTTTGCAGGCCTCACTGCCTCAGTTAAGGTCAGAGGTCAAGATTCAACAATAAAAAAGAGAAACTGGGCAAAATTTTGCTCTATGGGAGAGTTCCCAAAAGAACACAAGGGCCCGTTTCACATTTAGCAAAAAATCTTAATGATCCCCAAGACTGGAAAAATATTCTGTGGACTGATGATCAACAGTGGACCTTTCTGGAAGCTGTTACATCTGGAGTAAATACAACCCATCATCATACCAACAGTCAAACATGGTGGTGGTAGTATGATGGTCTGGTGCTGCTCTGCTGCTTCAGGACCGGGTGACTTGAAAGAAAAATTCTACTCTCTAGTAGAAAATATTATAGGTGAATTTGCGACCATCCTTAAGCCCAAGGTCACTTTGTTTCTGCAGCAGAACAATGATCCAAAACACACCAGGAAGACCACCTCTAAAAAAAAAAAAACTAAACCAGGTAAAGGTTTTGTAGTGGCCTATTTCATGTCTAGACTTATTTCCGATTGAGACCCTGTGTGTGACCTTAAACGAGCTGTTCACACGTGGAAACCCTCTGATCCGTCTGAATTAAAACAAGGCTGCAAAGCAGTGTGGTTCAAAATTCCATCACAGTGATGGAAAAAACTGTTTTTAGGTGTAGGGGGTAATTACTTTTTCACACAAGGCCAGGTTGCTCTGATATTAACATTAGTTTGATGATCTAAAACATTTAAGTGGGATAAAAAAGGAAGAACTGCGGCTACAGAGCGGTTCATCTTTAACCAGTTTCTACAACAGGAACTTCTCATCTCCTGAAGATGGATTCATTAAAATTGAAGCTGGTTATGTAAAAAAACGTAAACCAAGTTCCTGACTGGTTGGTATGTGTCTTGTTTTTCCACAGTGCAGAGATGGGACATAGCTTGATCGCTAAAAATACCTCGTGGGCCGCATTCTGTCGTCAGCGGAGAACTGCACAGTCCTTTAATGAAAGTAGGGTAGCTCCCCAGGCCCAGCCATCCACTGGTGGTGTGATCCATATTTTATTAATAGCGTAGCGCTCATCTGATTGATACTGTGGGTTTAAAGTGAGTTCTGCAGCACAGCTAGGTGGGACCGGGGGCCACTGAGAGTTGCCAGCCAACAGAAATCCTGGAAGACCTATTTATTTCCAACCTGATTAGAGGTGTTTATTGACCAGCCAAGTTGGGCTGCAAGCATTTCGTCTTTGACTTGTGTCAGCTACTAAGTGGCTTATATCGGCTCTACAGAAACCAGGATTTGGCCGTCAGGTTTGAAATATTCATGAGGACAAAAGAGGAGCTGAAAAGGGATGGAAGACAGAAACAAGGAAAGGGAGGGAAGGAAGCCAATGAGGGAGGTCTGAGAAAAAGAGGACAAATTGATTCAAAAGTGAATTCTGGGACAGCCAGGGTGAGTTTATAGACAGGCAATGTGGTGCCGTTTGATGAACATAGTTTAGTTTCAGCCAAAAACTGTTTTGTGGATAGAAAGAAAAGCCACATTCAGAAAAAAAAAGGACTCGAGTTGACAATAAAACATTCGTAACGTTCAACAAGCACAGAAGGAAATATGTGACCAACAGATCGACATGGATCCTGCCTGACAGTGACTGTAACAGCGACAGCTCGTTGGACGAGATTAGGAGAAACAGGAAGAGATCTCCATCTCCTGAGCACACAGAAACCACAGAGGGGGAGGCGGGGAGTTCAGGGAGGATGGCTGAGATCAGGTGGGAGGTAAGGCACGTATGTGTGGTTGTGGAATGGAGTGATCAATAAAGGAAATCCTCCAAGGTTAATACAACTGCATTGGAAAGCCTGTTTCCCTTTAAATGGTGCCACATGTTTAGGAAAATTTGTGAGTTGGGCAGCAGAGAATTTGGGACATTTGTTCTACCATTGCCAAACCAGTTTGGTGGAGGTGGTGTAATGGTGCGGGGTTGCATCTCCATCACTGGGAAAACATGGCTTCTCATCTTAATCTTAATCTTGTCTGACGGGAAGCCATCCCACAGCAGTGTCAGACCATACTTGTGACCAGCATCAGGAGGAGTTTCTAGGTTGTAATGGTTATGAAGGGTTCAACCATGCACTACTGAGTCGCCTGTTTGTTAAATGAATAAATTTTTACATTGCCAATCTGACTTGTTTCCTCAAACTTCAATCATCCAGTCCAACAACCAAAAACCAATAGCAGAATGAGATGCTTGGGAGAGAGGATCTGGCAAGATTTTCGTGGATGCAGCTGACATACTCGACTCATTTTTCTTACAAATGTGGCACCAATTAAAAGGAAAATAAACAGGCTTTCATCATTATGAGATTTATTGCCTCATTACAGTAAAGAAATAATCAATCAAACATACAGGTCCTTCTCAAAATATTAGCATATTGTGATAAAGTTTATTATTTTCCATAATGTCATGATGAAAATTTAACATTCATATATTTTAGATTCATTGCACACTAACGGAAATATTTCAGGTCTTTTATTGTCTTAATACGGATGATTTTGGCATACAGCTCATGAAAACCCAAAATTCCTATCTCACAAAATTAGCATATCATTAAAAGGGTCTCTAAACGAGCTATGAACCTAATCATCTGAATCAACGAGTTAACTCTAAACACCTGCAAAAGATTCCTGAGGCCTTTAAAACTCCCAGCCTGGTTCATCACTCAAAACCCCAATCATGGGTAAGACTGCTGACCTGACTGCTGTCCAGAAGGCCACTATTGACACCCTCAAGCAAGAGGGTAAGACACAGAAAGACATTTCTGAACAAATAGGCTGTTCCCAGAGTGCTGTATCAAGGCACCTCAGTGGGAAGTCTGTGGGAAGGAAAAGGTGTGGCAGAAAACGCTGCACAACGAGAAGAGGTGACCGGACCCTGAGGAAGATTGTGGAGAAGGGCCGATTCCAGACCTTGGGGGACCTGCGGAAGCAGTGGACTGAGTCTGGAGTAGAAACATCCAGAGCCACCGTGCACAGGCGTGTGCAGGAAATGGGCTACAGGTGCCGCATTCCCCAGGTCAAGCCACTTTTGAACCAGAAACAGCGGCAGAAGCGCCTGACCTGGGCTACAGAGAAGCAGCACTGGACTGTTGCTCAGTGGTCCAAAGTACTTTTTTCGGATGAAAGCAAATTCTGCATGTCATTTGGAAATCAAGGTGCCAGAGTCTGGAGGAAGACTGGGGAGAAGGAAATGCCAAAATGCCAGAAGTCCAGTGTCAAGTACCCACAGTCAGTGATGGTCTGGGGTGCCGTGTCAGCTGCTGGTGTTGGTCCACTGTGTTTTATCAAGGGCAGGGTCAATGCAGCTAGCTATCAGGAGATTTTGGAGCACTTCATGCTTCCATCTGCTGAAAAGCTTTATGGAGATGAAGATTTCATTTTTCAGCACGACCTGGCACCTGCTCACAGTGCCAAAACCACTGGTAAATGGTTTACTGACCATGGTATCACTGTGCTCAATTGGCCTGCCAACTCTCCTGACCTGAACCCCATAGAGAATCTGTGGGATATTGTGAAGAGAACGTTGAGAGACTCAAGACCCAACACTCTGGATGAGCTAAAGGCCGCTATCGAAGCATCCTGGGCCTCCATAAGACCTCAGCAGTGCCACAGGCTGATTGCCTCCATGCCACGCCGCATTGAAGCAGTCATTTCTGCAAAAGGATTCCCGACCAAGTATTGAGTGCATAACTGTACATGATTATTTGAAGGTTGACGTTTTTTTGTATTAAAAACACTTTTCTTTTATTGGTCGGATGAAATATGCTAATTTTGTGAGATAGGAATTTTGGGTTTTCATGAGCTGTATGCCAAAATCATCCGTATTAAGACAATAAAAGACCTGAAATATTTCAGTTAGTGTGCAATGAATCTAAAATATATGAATGTTAAATTTTCATCATTACATTATGGAAAATAATTAACTTTATCACAATATGCTAATATTTTGAGAAGGACCTGTAGTTTTCCTTACTTTTTGTGCTAAGTATAGAGTTATACAGTTCTTGTCAAACTCATCTTCACCATGAATGTCATTGATTTACATTTTCTAGAGTGGACTGCTAATGCAGAAAAAAGTGCAATGGCTGTTAAAAACAGACATTAGAGCCACAGGTTTGAATTTATTGTGAATTTTCTCTAAACCAGAACAGAGGCAGCATCATACAAACAGGCTCAAATACACACACACACACACACACACACACACACACACACACACACACACACACACCAGTGACACCTGGTTAGATGTTCTTCAGTAAGCTTTACAGCCATCAACAAGCTGCTGGTGACCATTGTTGATGCTTTCAGTGGTGGGCAGGGGTCAGCAGGGGCAATAGGACTTTTCCCTTTGGACCATTTAAAATGAAACGTGTTGCTTGTCGTCAACCTAAAACAAGAGAACTGCAGAGATGCTCTGGCCCAGTCATGTAGCCATCCCAGTTAGGCCCCCATCAAACTCGCTCCTCATTCTGACCATTTTTTCTGTTTTCAACACCACCTTTGAGGACATATTATGAAACCTGATGTGTTTTCATCCTGGCAACCACTAACTGCTGCCATAGTTGATGTTTTTCTTGTTTAGTGGACATAATGTTATGAGCTTTGTGGTCAAAATTAAACCAAGTATGTTTGAAGGAGTCAAGGTGAGGCTTTTAAGCCCTAGAACACTCTGCCAATGGTCAAGCATAGTGGTGGCAGAATCATGCCGTGTACTGGCCCATTGCAAAAGGTAAATGGAATAATTAGAAGAGGACTACATCCAAATTCTTTAAGTTCACTTCTAAAATGACACCTCAACGTTTTTGAAAATTTGTGGACTATAATTAAAAGTCGGTTCAATGCCAGGAAACTAATAAATATAAATTCTGTGAATTCTGTCAAGATGAATGCTGAAAAACCCAGACAGAATGATGCCAGAACCTACTGATGGCTACAAAAAGATCTGCTTTATCTGCAATATGGAGAGAGATTTAAAACATTAATGGGTTGAATGTTTATATCTGAGCCTTTGTAGATTACAGAAATCCACAATAAATTCAAATGTGGTTATTATTGTTTTTTAAAACCATTGCTTGTTGTATTTTTAGTCCACCAAAACAAAAGAGCAGTTTAAATCTATTATTTAAAGCCAGGTGATGAGTAGATGTAACCTGTAGATAATAGGACTTATCCAAGATCAGAAAACTAACCTATTAGAACTTGTAGAGGCTTTCTATTCGACAGAGGGTTCTGCAGAGCAGCTTGTCTCAGAACATGGGGAAACTCAGGTACCGTCTAACTGATTTGACAGCTTGGTAATGAGACAGTTGGTTTAAATCCACCCTGAAGCACTTTTAAAAGCACCACACGTTCCAATTAAAAGAATTGAGTGATTTTGCCGTTTTTCTGGGCTCGCTGCAGAGACGGCTCTTTCTGTGGTTCCGATTACAGTTTGAGATGTTGCCACACTGGAGGTTTTGATCTGATTGCCTTTTTTAGTCAAATCATTTAGTTTTATTGCACTGCAGCTTGGAAAAAAAAAATTACTTCTGCCAAGCTGTACAACTGCCAAATCAGAGCTTACTTTCCTTACAGCAGAGAATTAAAAAGGAGATTCCTGAAATAACAATGTTTTTGGTCTGGTTCTAATACTCAACTGAATGCTTTTTCACCTTTTTGGTGTTTCAAACTTTACATCCTAGATTAGCGTATCTGTCTCTTTGCTAACTTTAAAAAATCAGTTTTCCTTGTGGCAGGTATGTGGCATGTTCATGAAACAAATCAGAAACTCAATGATGATTTGAACAGTAACACTCAAAGTGTGTCAAAATGGAAGTGAAGAGCTTCGTGCTGGTTTGCAGTCGAAAGGGGATGGATGTGAATGGTAGTTGGAAAGTCAGAGGAGGAGAGAGGGGGGCAGGAAGGGGTGAGCAGGAGGGACGAGGCCGAGAAAGCAAGGAGAGAAAAAAAGAAAGTGATGCGGAAAAGAGATATACAGTGAAAAAAGGAAGAAGCATGTATTCACAGTGACCAGAAGAGCCTCCAGAAGCTGCTCCAGTTCCACCTGCAGCAGCTTTAAAAACAGGATCTGAGACAACGTGCGTATAAATGTGGTCTAGAAAATGTGAGAATTACATACTTTTCTGTTCAGAAAATAATGAGCAGTAAACTCTAATAACTATGTCTAACCAATAGGCGGCAGCAACGTTAGCATTAATAAAACACAAACAATGGAGAACAATAGCAGGGAAAAGGTTAAAAACCCGAGTAGATTTTGTTTCTATTGCATGTTAAATCAGCAAAAGAACGATGGACATGAACAAAGTAGGTTAGGCGCTCATCTAATTGTGCTGGTCGGGTTTTTCACTCTCTGATAACTTGGTTGGGTGTTCTATTCTACCAGCAGCTACATATATAACATTACTCTGAGTGAAATGGTTCAAAAATTGCTTACATAGAACAATTTTCCTTTGTTGTATTTACTGTCATGTTTTCACTGATGCTGCATTTAAAGTTTGTTGCTCAGGTACAGCTTTGCAAGGAAATTCATACTTGACCCTTTTACATTTTTTCCTGCATTTTTTGGAGATGACCTACCAGTGATGCATAGTTTACAACATCTCTTAAACATCTGAGAAGATGCTGTGCATTTGTATTCTGCCCCCTGAGTGAATACTTTGTAGAACCACCTTCAATTTCAGCTGCGGGTCTCTACCAGCTTTCCACCTTCAGGAACTCAAGGTTGTTTGCAAAAGAGCTCAGGCTCAGTGAGTCTGGATGGAGAACGTTTATGGACATAAATTGTAAAGGCTTGCCTCAGATTCCTAATTGGATTTAATTTTGTACTTTGACAAGGCCATTTTAACACATAAATACGCTTAGAAATAAACCATTCCATTGCTGGCTTTCCTTTAAAAAAGGGTTCTCCTGCCTCTCTTCCATGAAGCTGGATTTGGTGTGTGTATGACTAAAAGCTCTCACTAGAGATGTGGACCTCTACAGCTCCTCCACAGTTACCATGGACTTTATGGCTGCTTCTCTGATTAATGCTCTCCTTGCTGTCAACTTAGGTGAACATCCATGTCTTGGTAGGTCTGCAGTTCTTTCCAGGTTGAGATGATGGATTGAACAGAGTTCTGTGACGTGTCTAAAGCTTGGGATATTGTTCTATAACCTAACTGTTCTTTAAACCTCTCCACAACCTCCTCCCTGAACTCCGTCTGCTGTGTTCCTTGGTCTTCATGATGCTGTTGGTCCAATATTTATGTGACTTCTAACAGGAATTGATTGCATTGGATTTTATTTAGGGGTTTTAGATCAAAAGGGACAAAATATATATGCAAGCCACACTTTTTAGATTTTTGTTGTAAATGACTGAAGTCCATGTGTAATTTTTAAATATGTTTCATACAAAAGAGCCAGTTAGGATTTTTAAAGACCAATGAATGTATTTTGATTAAAATGGTGGAGTTTGTACTCTCCTTCCTGGTCTCAGTCAGCATACATACACCCAGGTTTAGAAAAAGGTGAAGTTGATATATTCTCTCCTTAGGGAGTCTAGAAAGCAGAGCAGTTTATCTCTGCGAAGTAATAAAATCATGCAGTATTCACTCGAGAGGAAACCAATCTTACAATGTTCTTCAGATGATGAAACATATTCATCTTAAGATTTCTAACGTTTCACAAAAAATAAAATGACATCTGATTTGAAGAATGACTCCAAGCTTTTTAAATTTGCAGAGTTTGATTCGGTGTCGGTGAGTGCAGACAGTGACTAAAACTTGAGTTTTATCATGGCTGAGCTGCAGAACATTTTCTGGGAATGGCTTTGTAATTACGGTACTGCTGAGGGGCATCTAGTGACCCTTCAGCATCTATAGATAGTCCCATTTAAGATCACAGCTGTGAAGCAGCATTTGACTACTTTATGCACATGTCCATAAAATAGTGACATTTAACCGTATGGATTTTGCAGGATTTGCTCTTCAAACTGCAATATTCATATGTGCAGTAGAACTGCTTGGATGCAATATTTTGTTTGATTAACTGCCATGCATTCCTTCTCTGCACAGCAAAATTTTTTTTTGCTGCCAGTGATATGATATAGAATAAAACACAGCATAGCACAGATAGCAAAGCAAGAGAAGATTGATAAAAGTATCGTAATTTAAATGATCAACATCAATCTCACCATGATACCAAACAGATGAAGATGTATTTACAACAGTTTTTGAGGTATTCATAATATCAGAGTGACTACATGAAGACAAGTGGTTAAATCTAGGTGAACACTGTGACTAACAGCTTTGGTTAAGAAGCTTTTACTGCTACTGTCTAACTCAGGGAGGGAAAAAAGAAAAAGTTAAATTCCTCCCTTTAGGAATTAGAAATAATTTTAAATTGTTTGAAAATTAGAAAACACTTTTAATTTAATAATAATTAAGATGCATGGCTAACAGTTTTGGAGGTGAATAATGCAGCCAATCAGTGAAGGGAAACTTGTCAGAGAGGTTGTATGATTAAACTGAGGAAATCATAATTAGATTAAGTTACAAGATTCTTGTGTCAATCGAGATCAGATAGATAACCTCAAATTTAGCACAACTTAGATTTTTGAAGAAGCTAGTAATGTGCAGACCTTATTATTGTGCTCAAGCTAGTGATTTTCTGGTAAATTTTCATATTTCGGTCATGTACATCATGTAAGTGCAATGTATGCAGAGGTTTTGAGAAACAGGTATTAAATGTGAGGAAATGAAGATGACTCATCAAGTCCAGTCATGTCTTTGAAGCATCTGTCAAATAGTGCATTTATACAGAGATTATCAGGGTGAAATTAACAGTGTTCAGCTGCATCATGACCATGAATGGAACTTTTCTGGGATTTGAACGTCTTATTTTATTTATTATTTCATATTAAAGATTAAATTAAGCATATATTAGCATATTGTGATAAAGTTCATTATTTTCCATAATGTCATGATGAACATTTAACATTCAAATATTTTAGATTCATTGCACACTAACTGAAATATTTCAGGTCTTTTATTGTCTTAATACAGATGATTTTGGCATACAGCTCATGAAAACCCAAAATTCCTATCTCACAAAATTAGCATATCACTAAAATGGTCTCTAAACGAGCTATGAACCTAATCATCTGAATCAACGAGTTAACTCTAAACACCTGCAAAAGATTCCTGAGGCCTTTAAAACTCCCAGCCTGGTTCATCACTCAAAACCCCAATCATGGGTAAGACTGCCGACCTGACTGCTGTCCAGAAGGCCACTATTGACACCCTCAAGCAAGAGGGTAAGACACAGAAAGAAATTTCTGAACGAATAGGCTGTTCCCAGAGTGCTGTATCAAGGCACCTCAGTGGGAAGTCTGTGGGAAGGAAAAAGTGTGGCAGAAAACGCTGCAAAATGAGAAGAGGTGACCGGACCCTGAGGAAGATTGTGGAGAAGGGCCGATTCCAGACCTTGGGGGACCTGCGGAAGCAGTGGACTGAGTCTGGAGTAGAAACATCCAGAGCCACCGTGCACAGGCGTGTGCAGGAAATGGGCTACAGGTGCCGCATTCCCCAGGTCAAGCCACTTTTGAACCAGAAACAGCGGCAGAAGCGCCTGACCTGGGCTACAGAGAAGCAGCACTGGACTGTTGCTCAGTGGTCCAAAGTACTTTTTTCAGATGAAAGCAAATTCTGCATGTCATTCGGAAATCAAGGTGCCAGAGTCTGGAGGAAGACTGGGGAGAAGGAAATGCCAAAATGCCAGAAGTCCAGTGTCAAGTACCCACAGTCAGTGATGGTCTGGGGTGCCGTGTCAGCTGCTGGTGTTGGTCCACTGTGTTTTATTAAGGGCAGGGTCAATGCAGCTAGCTATCAGGAGATTTTGGAGCACTTCATGCTTCCATCTGCTGAAAAGCTTTATGGAGATGAAGATTTCATTTTTCAGCACGACCTGGCACCTGCTCACAGTGCCAAAACCACTGGTAAATGGTTTACTGACCATGGTATCACTGTGCTCAATTGGCCTGCCAACTCTCCTGACCTGAACCCCATAGAGAATCTGTGGGATATTGTGAAGAGAACGTTGAGAGACTCAAGACCCAACACTCTGGATGAGCTAAAGGCCGCTATCGAAGCATCCTGGGCCTCCATAAGACCTCAGCAGTGCCACAGGCTGATTGCCTCCATGCCACGCCGCATTGAAGCAGTCATTTCTGCCAAAGGATTCCCGACCAAGTATTGAGTGCATAACTGTACAGGTCCTTCTCAAAATATTAGCATATTGTGAATAAAGTTAATTATTTTCCATAATGTAATGATGAAAATTTAACATTCATATATTTTAGATTCATTGCACACTAACTGAAATATTTCAGGTCTTTTATTGTCTTAATACGGATAATTTTGGCATACAGCTCATGAAAACCCAAAATTCCTATCTCACAAAATTAGCATATTTCATCCGACCAATAAAAGAAAAGTGTTTTTAATACAAAAAACGTCAACCTTCAAATAATCATGTACAGTTATGCACTCAATACTTGGTCGGGAATCCTTTTGCAGAAATGACTGCTTCAATGCGGCGTGGCATGGAGGCAATCAGCCTGTGGCACTGCTGAGGTCTTATGGAGGCCCAGGATGCTTCGATAGCGGCCTTTAGCTCATCCAGAGTGTTGGGTCTTGAGTCTCTCAACGTTCTCTTCACAATATCCCACAGATTCTCTATGGGGTTCAGGTCAGGAGAGTTGGCAGGCCAATTGAGCACAGTGATACCATGGTCAGTAAACCATGTACCAGTGGTTTTGGCACTGTGAGCAGGTGCCAGGTTGTGCTGAAAAATGAAATCTTCATCTCCATAAAGCTTTTCAGCAGATGGAAGCATGAAGTGCTCCAAAATCTCCTTATAGCTAGCTGCATTGACCCTGCCCTTGATAAAACACAGTGGACCAACACCAGCAGCTGACACGGCACCCCAGACCATCACTGACTGTGGGTACTTGACACTGGACTTCTGGCATTTTGGCATTTCCTTCTCCCCATTCTTCCTCCAGACTCTGGCACCTTGATTTCCGAATGACATGCAGAATTTGCTTTCATCCGAAAAAAGTACTTTGGACCACTGAGCAACAGTCCAGTGCTGCTTCTCTGTAGCCCAGGTCTGGGGAATGCGGCACCTGTAGCCCATTTCCTGCACACGCCTGTGCACGGTGGCTCTGGATGTTTCTACTCCAGACTCAGTCCACTGCTTCCGCAGGTCCCCCAAGGTCTGGAATCGGCCCTTCTCCACAATCTTCATCAGGGTCCGGTCACTTCTTCTCGTTGTGCAGCGTTTTCTGCCACACGTTTTCCTTCCCACAGACTTCCCACTGAGGTGCCTTGATACAGCACTCTGGGAACATCCTATTCGTCCAGAAATGTCTTTCTGTGTCTTACCCTCTTGCTTGAGGGTGTCAATAGTGGCCTTCTGGACAGCAGTCAGGTCGGCAGTCTTACCCATGATTGGGGTTTTGAGTGATGAACCAGGCTGGGAGTTTTAAAGGCCTCAGGAATCTTTTGCAGGTGTTTAGAGTTAACTCGTTGATTCAGATGATTAGGTTCATAGCTCGTTTAGAGACCCTTTTAATGATATGCTAATTTTGTGAGATAGGAATTTTGGGTTTTCATGAGCTGTATGCCAAAATCATCCGTATTAAGACAATAAAAGACCTGAAATATTTCAGTTAGTGTGCAATGAATCTAAAATATATGAATGTTAAATTTTCATCATGACATTATGGAAAATAATGAACTTTATCACAATATGCTAATATTTTGAGAAGGACCTGTACATGATTATTTGAAGGTTGACGTTTTTTTGTATTAAAAACACTTTTCTTTTATTGGTCGGATGAAATATGCTAATTTTGTGAGATAGGAATTTTGGGTTTTCATGAGCTGTATGCCAAAATCATCCGTATTAAGACAATAATAAAAGACCTGAAATATTTCAGTTAGTGTGCAATGAATCTATATGAATGTTACATTTTCATCATTACATTATGGAAAATAATTAACTTTATCACAATATGCTAATATTTTGAGAAGGACCTGTAGTTTGAAGCACCCGGTGAACTATCTGCTTACCTTAGCATGAGAATAAGTGATGCTGTTTAGTGTTTTCTCCGGTGTTTGAGTCACAGTTGTAGTGATTCTGCAGGAGTGGAGCACATCTGCCCTTTACATGGCATGTGTGAGCGGCTTCAGTGGGACTGGTGTAACACGATCGCATTATTTTCTTGCTAGAGAGGTCATCTTACAAAATGTGATTTATGATTTGTAATTATGGTATTCAGACCATCTAGACTATGTCTAAATGATGATTAATATGGCTGCAAGGTAGATTTGCTAGTTAGCAATGTTACCTTTGTGCTTCCACTTTGTTCTGCTTGCGCATTTTTCTCCAGGTAAAAACTGCCCTTAGGTGATATTAGGGGTACAGGAATTGATTTTGGACCTGACCTGCTGGCATAAACCCCCTTTGAAACTTGAAAGACTTTAGAAGGTATAGAAAAGGTGTGGATGTATTTTTTAAGCATGAAATTCAGAGGATGATTCAATTTGGTCTCACCAGTATTATCTTAGATATGCACCTTTTTATTCAATGATTTCAGAGCCCAACAATAAAACACAGTTTTTGCTTCAAAGTAACTAAAGACAAACAAAGGGGGCCATGTAAAGCTAAAGAAAGTTTTGTTTGCAAAATAAAGCCTGATCTGCATCTAATTCCTCCAGTCTGGTATTTTTTTTACTGTTTTTTTCCCCCTCCTAGTAAGGCAACATGTTTAGAGGAGTTACTGCAGGCTCACAGAGTCCATGTTGCATCTGTCTACTCTTATGCTTAAGTTTAGAAAACAAATTAAACATATTCAGTCAAATTTAACATCTCAGAGGTTAAATAATCCTGGAAATCTGTAACAGTTTAACGTAAAGAACAAAATGAATAAAGCTGCAGTAGAGATAGCCTTCAATAAAATCTGTAATTTGACTAGATGCTGTTGTCTCAGAACCTGGTTTTACTTCTTTGAGGAGACCATCTTGAACTTGAATCTCCTCACAACAAAAAGCTACAGCTGCTGGAAGCCATTCAGGTACTTTCTATTGGCATGAGGAGCATTAAGAGTGGATGGAAGTGAGTCAAAGCGACAAGTACCTCTGCTGAGCCCGTCGGGCCCCCGGAGGATCCGGCACTCCTCGATCTGTCCGAACGCAGAGAACATGACCCGGATGTCGTTCTCGTTGCACTTCTTCGACACCATGCCAATGAACAGCTTCCTGTCTTCAACAGCTGGAAGGAGAAGACACAGAAAGTGAGGATGAAGACATTTTCGGTTTTATTGATTAACTGTTTTAAAAAAATCTTTTTTATGTAGTTGAAGATGACCGCTGGGTTAAAATCAGTACACCCTGTTTTAGATCTAGGACATGATACTAATGATTGCAGCTCATAAAGTTATGTAATTCTCACATCAAGTGTCCAAAAACACACAACAGATTCCATGATCTCATTATGTATTAAACAAAGCTGAAATGAACATGGAAATCTTGTGTGTAACAAACTAAGTACACCCATGACCCAACAGCCTATAGAACCCCCTTTAGCAGCAGTAACTCTCTGCCATGTCTTTTAGTCCACGTTTCTCTCTAACATGGCTTTAGTTCATTATTTCAATCAGGTTGAACTCTGGACTTTGACTAGGCCATCATGTCATTTTAGTTCTTTTCTTTCTCAGTCATTCAGTTGTAGATTAGCTGCTATGATTGGGATCATTGGAGACGTTTCAGTCCCCAGTGCTTTGGTCTACAGATGAGCCCATGGTCTTCTCAATGACTGTCAGGTGCCCAGGTCCTGTAGCTGCAGAACAAGCTCAAACCATCATCCCTCCACCACTTAGCTTGACAACTGTTTTCTTCAAACACAGACGTTGTAAGCAAACATCTGCACTTTGTCTCATCATTGTTCCAGAATCCTTGCGCTGTGTCCAGAGGGTAAACCAGAGCCATGCTGCCATGTGGTTTTAGAGAGAAGACGTTTTCTCCTTGAACCCTTCAGAACAAGATATGCTTGTTCAGTCTGATTCTAACTCTCCTCTCATGATTCTCATACTCATCATGCTATCTGAGGCCTGTAGATTCTAACTTAAACATTTTCCACAGAATCATTATTTGGTAATGACCTTATAAACCTTCCTAGATTGATGGAGAACAACAGCTGCTGGTCTTGGGTCCCTGCTGATGTCTTTCCACCCTCGCATTGTGTTTCAGCAAACCTCTTTTTGCAGAGCAGCAAACTGAGAAAACAGCTGATTTTACAGAGGTGCTCAGACTGATGATGATGACTTGGTGAAGAGCTTTAATTAGCAGCTCTTGGTTGCATCTTTGTCGTTGTTTGCTAACTAACAATAGTGGGGAATCTGTTGACTGTTGAGGTTAAATCTAAATCTGAAATAGTGACATGTTTGTTCCGTATAAACCTGACAGAAAATAATTAGAAACAGGGTGGAACCGGTTGGACAAAGAACAAAGAAAAGGAAAACGTTGAAACAAAAAAGTTTTCATTAAGCAGAAACTGAGAAATTACAGAAAGAAAGAAAAACGAGAGACTTCATGTATTTCATCATGCAATCTAGGCTCTGATCGATGTCTGATTATCACTTCAACACTGAGACTCTCAGCCTCGTCCTCCTCTTTCTTGTGAATCCCCCTCCTCTCCTCCGCTGACACAATCCCTCCCTCTCCTGAGCAATCTGGTGGAAGGAGAGCCGGCTGCAGGCTGCCGGCCGAAACCGTCGATGCCTTCACACAACATTCAGTGTAAGGTTAATCCAATTCATTTTTAATGAGGAAACTGTCAGTTCTTTCCGCGAGGCGAAGAAGATAAGCGCTCGGTTACTCTCTGGGAAATCAATGGTGCACTTGTTTATTTTGCCGTTTGAATCATTTGTGTGTTTAAGGAAAAAAGAAGAAACAACAAACCGACGGGATTCACTGTCAAGATAAGAGCCGCTTCAAAAAGCTTTAACTGCTTTGCAGGGAGTGTTGGTGTGTGTGCTCATCACTCCAAAGGATGATTAGCACAAGTCTAACAGCAATGTAATTAATTTACTCTGTGTCGATGGAGAGGAAGGAGCAGATATCGTTATAATTGACTGTTTCTGCTTTCTGTATGAGGCATGCTGGCAGGCGGCTATGTGATAAAGACTCAAGAGTCAGTGTTGCATTGTGGGATGAAGCAGAGGAGAGGGCTTCATGCTCGGTTTTAACACATCATGGGACTCTACAACAAGAACCACAAAGGCAGAAAAACCATGCACCTCTCTGTCTTTCTTCCACCTCCTTTGCTGACTAAACTGATAAAGCTTGTCGCAGCCGTTCGTCACTGTTAAAGCAGATTTAACACAGAGTTTATTAAAGGTCGTTACTGTTAAATGGATGGATATGTATCCCTCGTCAGGCTCCATATTTCATCCTTCCAGCTGTGAGCCGAAGCTTCTTTATTGAGTTCCACCATCCTCAGCCCGACAGTTATGTCTTATAAAGTCACATTTCGCCGTATTTCAGTGGAGCGGATGATGGTTTTTCCAAGGATTCCTTTTTTTTTTTGGTCCTCCCTGCAGAACATCAGGCTCCTGATGTGTCTCCATCGCTGGTATGCAGCCAGAAGAAAAACTCAGCAATGCTAAGTTGTATTGAAGCCCTCAGACTTAGAATGGCCCCCTTTATTTCCAGTTATGGTTTTACAGCATCCATTATCACATTCTGCTCAATTACGCAGCTTTAAGGGTCATTTCATCAGAATTACAGAAACTCACAATTACTCCACTTAGCCATGCAAATAAATTAGGTTTAATTTGCCAAGATTTCTGCTATCTTTCACTGACATCTATATTTTTGCCCAATAAGTTCATAAAAGTCCAAAATGAGGTCTGCTGTTTATCCAACCAAAGTAATCATAGATCTGTGCTTGTAAAGTTAGTCATTATATTCTTTTTAAAAACTTTTTGAATTATCAAAATGAAATATGCTCTGTAATATCTTACCCTGATGTTTGGAAGAATGAAACTATGTTTTACAGCATCTCCTACCATATGTACGCTGATGACACACAACTTTATATCTCCATGTCACTGCATGACCGCAGTCCACTACACTCACTGAATCCATAATAACAATGATTTGACGGGTCAGAATTTCCTCTAGCTCAATGCAGATAAGACAGAAACTATTGGTCCTAAGGTGTGATGATTAAAATCAGCCTTCAACTAGACTCAATGCATCCTAGAAACCTCTGTGTTGGTATGGACTCGGATCTAAATTTTAACAACCACAGTCTATTACTAAATCAGATTACTACAATCTTAAAACATTCCCAGAATTAAGGGTTTCCTGTATAAAAAGGAAAAATAAATACTGCTGTATGTCTTTACTTTCAGTAGGTAAGATTACTGCAACAATGTCTCTGTGAAAAATCAATCAGGCAGCTGCAGCTCATTCAATATGTTGCTGCCAGAGTCCTGACCAACACCACTGGTTCCCTGTTTGTCAAAGTATAGACATAAGAACAGTTCTGAGTTGGTTGTAAAGCATGAACATGCAGAGCCCTCAGGTCGTCGGAGACCTGCTTACTTAGTGTTCCCAGGAACAGGAGAGAAGTATTTTGTCTTCTGTTCTCACATAAAAAAACATGCAGAGTTTGAACTCTACAAATGGCTGTTTGATTTTCTGTTTTCTTGTCTTGTGTAGGAATGATGCTGTATAAATGAAAGTGCCTTGCCTTAAAAACTGACAAGGCTCCTTATGCAACGTGCCAATCCAGAAGGTTTGGGCCCCTTGTGTGTAAGTTTTAGTCTTTAGAAAGTCTGTCACATGGATGAGCCAAGGAAAGCATTACCAACTCTGATATTTACATAAATAAACATTTCTGAAACTGATTTTCAAGGTGACTTGTAGGTTTAGTTCAAGTTTCATACTAATAACAACAACATCGGGTTTTAATCTGCAACAAAAACATATAGAAATTGTGATATTTTCAGTGTATCTGACCAGGTTGCAGAAGTAATTTTCAATCACGCCTTTCGGGCAGAAGCAAAAAAATTTTAAACCAACAAGGTCCAACCTGAATCTAAAACACCTGGCATGTGGTGTACCACAGAGTTACGTTTGGGGATCCTTTTTATCTTTTGGATTTTCCCTCCTAGACATATAACCTAAAGAATATCCCCTATTATTTCTAAGCATCTCTATGCAGATGATATTCCGATTTGTTGCCCATTGAAATCAGCTGAACACCATAAGATATCATCTTTGATGAAGTGCATAAGATGACTTGTAGGTTTAGCTCAAGTTTGGCACTAAAGATAGGCAACATTGGCTTCAAATTAGCAGGAAAATATACAAATATCAAAAATTGTTCATTTCTCTTTCCAAATAACTGCTTTAGTGGAAGTTTTAGATGGTTTTTACTTAGAGTTTGGTTGCTTTTTCACCCCTGATCTGTAGAGTATTTGTGTGTGACCATGACAGCATACTGGGCATCTTTTATCAGAAACTAGGTGCTGAAATTATTGTGGGGCAAGTCCTACAATACAACTGGCCCCTTTATTTTTAGTTATAGTTTTGTGGCATTCATTATGACTCAATTATGCAGCTTTAAGGGTAATTTTTATCAAAATTACAGAGACTCACATTGACTCTACTTAGCCATGCAAATAATTAGGTTTAATTTGCCAAAAGTTCTGCTCTCTGCCAATGACATCTATTTTTTTGCCTAATAAGTTCATAAACGTCCAACCAACGTAATAATACATCTGTGCTTGTAAAGTTAATAATTAGTATTCTTTTTTAACCTTTTGATCCGTTAACATGAAATATTTTCTGCAGCAGGACGTTTGGCAGAAGAGAAAATTAAACTATACTCTACAACTACAGCATCTCCTACCGCATGTATATGTACCATAAAAACGTTTTAAACTGAGGTCTGCTGTTCATCCAACCTAAGTAATTCTAAATCTGTTATTTCTGTTATTTTACCCTTCCATAATGGATGGAAGGATCATCAACAAAATAAAACAGCAGCAGAATGCTAGTCAAGAAACATTGTGGATTGTGAACACTGTCAATTCACAATCAAGCTACACCTTAGTGCTTTAAGCTCAACTTTCAAACGAGCTTTAGAGGCTAGAGTGATCTGAGACAATAAAGAACTACTTTTTTTACATCTCTGACCTTTTAGAGCTCTATGTCTCTTCTCACCTGAAATCATCTGGTCAGAGGTTGTAGAAGGTGCCATAGACTCATTTAAGTCAATGTAATAACGTAACATTTATGGTTTCATTTCTGCAATCAGCCTCTGATGTTGAAAGCAACAATTCTGGAAGAAAAGGCTGCAGAAGACTACAGACTGAGGTGGAGGTTCACCTTTCAGCAGGACAACCACCGTAGCGTGGATCCAGAGCTACAATAGAATGGTTTAGATCAAAGCATATCTGTGTGTTAGAATGGCCTAGTCAAAGTCCAGAACTAAATCCAACTGAGCATCTGTTGCAAGACTTGAAAACTGATGTTCACAGACACTCTCCATCCAATACGTCTGAGCTTGAGCTGCGTTGCAAAGAAGAATGAGGAAAATTCAGTCTGTAGATGTTCAGAGCAGCAGCAGGACCTGCAGACAATGGTGGTTCTACAAAGTATTCACACAAAGCTGGGGATATTGTTGTAGAACCTAACTCTGTTTCAAACTTCTCTACAACCTTCTCCCTGACCTGTCTGCTGTGTTTCCTGGTCTTCATGATGCTGTTTGTTCTCTAATGTTCTCTAACAAACCCCTCAGGCCAGAAACAGAACCTCTGCATTTAGACTCAGATTAAACTACACATAGCTGGGCTCTGCTTGCTAACTAGGTGACTTCTAAAGGAAATTGTTTGGACTGGATTTCATTTAGGGGTATCACAGTGAAGTGGGCTGAATATAAGCAAAATATGGAAAGGTACAAGGGCAATAAATACTTTAACAACACACTGGAACTGCAGCTGCAGCTACTCAGACACTGTTTGGATGGCAGAATGAGTTTGAAATATGCATTCTTACAGTAAACATGGATACTTTCTGTGGAGTTTCTCTTCCCATGGCTGCTAAGGGAGACACTCCACAGAAGCAATCAGTTCAGAACTGCATCTGCAATATGTAGTTTTGGCAATGGGGTGATGTGAGCACTGGCTGCTTGAGTTTGTCAAAAAATAGATGCATTAAGGTGTGAGTGAGCTTGCATGCAGCAGGTTTGTATGAGGGAGCTGCCATGGGGGAGCGACACCAGTTCATAACAAGGCTAAAATGATTCAACTTTCACTGACCTCCTTCCAAAGCACCTCAATAATTTATTGCACAGATAAGAGAAATAGAAATGTATACAGAAATATCAGCATTTCTCTCTCTCTAGATCTCTTTTTATTGTCTCTGCTTCAATCTTTTCTCTTCCTCATCCTCTCTGCAAGTCAAGTGAAGTAGCTATTACCGAGCAAATTCAAAAACAGCTACTGATGCATGTGTCTGAGTGATGCTGGTGTCCTTGTGGCCCCACTCACCATTAGATTTCTCACTGTCTGCAGGTTTCATCTGAATAGGGTGATGCATCTGTGGAAACAAAAGAGGGGCAGACAGAAGAAAAACATTAAATATCACCTTGACACTTGCATAAATACCAAGCTGCAGAATGCTTCAGCTCCTTCATGTGCAAATTAAATCTGAATATCATTCAGAGGCAAATGTCAATGCAAGCAAACGCTTTGGTTTCTCGTAAACACTCCAGTCCGGAGGGCAGAAGGCATGGAATCAAATAGGTCTGCTAAAGGAATCATTAAAGCAGCGATTAAACTGTAAAATGCAAGTGGAAGAACAAGATAATGGTCAAGGACAAGAAGAGAAAGAGGACAAAAAAAAGCAGGAAAATGATACAGACAGAGGACAGCATATATGACCATCTTAGAAATAACACAAAAAGGTCTTAAATCACTTCATTGAGTGTCAACAGTGACCATAGTTTTAGCTAAGAACCTCAACATGTTGGTGCTGGTTCTAATAGTGCTTACAACCTTTAGTACAAAGTATTTTCCTATTTAATTTTTCACAGAAGGAACACCTAGACTTCATCTAAACAGGAACCAAATGTTTCCCTCTTTTCTAGTTCGGATAAATTTAGCTGATGATTTAATCTGGTGCTCTTTCAATAAGACCTCCAGCTGAAGTTCACATGAACTACATAATAAAGTTTCCATCAGTGTTTAAAGAGAATCTCTGCAGAATCATCTTTATATCTAGAACAAAGATTGGATCTGAAGTTGAAAAAGCTAAATTCTGGTTGTCATCCATTATGGAAAAGATTAGTTTTAACTGATTTTGCTTTAGGATAAATCTCATGTTTATTCTTAAAAAGTGTTTAAGTTATTGAAAATTATTACCCCACTTCTGAGCTAAATCATTTGTAATATTTGTATTTTTAACCACAAAGAGGAAAGAGAAAAGCTGATTGGACTTGATGATTCTAATCCCTGCACTCATTATCCCACAATGCAACCCGCTGGAAATTACAACTCATCCCTGTTGGAGGGAAACATGTCTTATCGCTCCATCTATTATCAACACTTTACTCTGTGCAGAGATCATAGTGTCCTTACATGACATTATCGAGTGCAAACCCCAAATCTGTCTACAGTTTACTGTTTATTTGCCAAACTGTCAAGTAACTGTTTGAAGTGGCATAGATTGATTGTTCTTCAGGCTTTTTGAAAGTTTTTTTCTTCTTTTTCTTCTTTTGTTGCTCACTTTTAGTCCTTGTAGATCTTGAAAGTCCTCCTCTTAAGAGAAAAGCTCTTAAACTCCCCTCCTATAGGAGGAGCTACATTAAGCCCCTCCTTTAAAGGAGGTTTGACCTCTATATTTTGCAGTTTATATTGTTGTTTGGTTTAATTACACACTTATTCAATTAATGAAATATTGATTAAATTACTTAAAATAATTAAAGCATGGTATGATGCTAAGACTCGGATATGAACCTCAGCCTCCTGGATCTTATGGGCAGGTGGCTAATCCCCACTGATTGGTCCTGCAGGTAAAAATGTCTGGTGAAAGTGACATCTATGTTTTGTTTGCTTGCCCCTGATAGAACCACGCCCTGGGCGATGAGCCATATGACCCATAGTTAAAAGCCTCCAGTTCGGTCAGGTCTGAACCATAAAGCTACAGTGAAGCAGTAGGAGAGTAGCGTTCAGTTCTCAACACTAACCTTGTAAATATGTTTTAAAACCGAGCAGTTTTCAGCATTTCCTTGCCTTATCTGACTGATATCATCAGGATAAAGATGTCTAGATATTTATAACCAGTGTAAATGGTGTCTAATCTACACTTTTAGATTCCCATTTATCTCTCTGATGTGCACAAAGAAGCAGCTCAACAGAGCTGTATGATGGATGTGTTTTCAGCTAGTGGATCGTCTTTTATGAAAAAACAAGAAAACACTTTAGCGATGAGAAGGCTTTGTCACCTCTCTCCCCCTCCTGAACCCTCTTCTCTTATGTCCCTTTTTTATTCCCTCCATCTCTCTTTCCTTTATGGGAGATTATGTGGCTGTTTGATCTGCGGAGAGACGAATGACAGTGATTCTCCAAATCTAGCCCGGTATCAATCACACTCAGAGTCAAATACCAGGCGTGAGTAAGTGTGTCTGCAGGTGTGTGTGTCCACAGCAGTGTGTGTGTGCCCTGTCTCACCCATTAGGCCCCTGGGCTCAGTCACGCTGTGACAGAGGGCTTTGATCTTCCAATTCTATCACACACCTTTATCCCAACTCTCCCCCGTCTTGCTCTCTTCCTTATCATCCTCACTCTGACATTTTTTCCCTTCTCACAGCCCTGTTACGCGCACGGGCGCGCGCACACGCACACACACTTTCAGATCCACTGATCAGTTCCACGTACCACCTCATGGAGGCAGTCAACAGAAAAACAGAGTGAAACAAAAGAGTAAAATGACAGAAAGAAAGTGGATTTAAAGAAAATTTATATTGAGCCCTGCAAGTGTCAGGTGGTAAAATAAGCCCGTAACAGACTTATTCTGTTTTTTCTTTTTTTGTGTGTTTCAAATCAAATACGTTTTAAGATCAGACAAATGTTTTCATATATTAAGGAAAACGAGCTCTCCAACCCAAATAAATGGTACATTTGTTGAATTAAATTGAATGTATGGGACCAGTCTTACATATTAACAAATACCAAACACTTTAACATTTATAGCCTAAGTTAGTTTGCAATTTCTATCCCTAGATGGGCTTTAGGTTACCTAAAACAATAAAAAATATGAAATACAAAACAAATAAAAACACAATACTCATTAAAGTCTATCAGAACAATAACTTGCAATACCACCAAGAGACAGCTGAGTTCAATTTACAGGCCTCATCTGGGCCTGAACCCTGGCTGACCTGTAAAATCAAGATATCGCTGGTAAGGACTCATTACAAGTTATCGCAAACACTTGATGGTGGCTGTTGTTGCCAAGGCTGAACCAACCAGTTATTAGGTTTAATGGGTAACTACGTTTTCACATAGGGCCATCACCGTGTGATATTAAGATTTCATCTCTCTGACTTCTGTTTTTGGCACTTACTGAGCTCTGTACTTTTTAGAAAGTAAGGAATCAGACAGCAGCAGCAAGGAGAAACAACAGAGACGTGAGGCTGCAGCATCAAACGAGAGAAAAATGAAAAGGGTCATAAATGCTGGACAGACAGAAATAGTCAGCAGCCCCTGAGGCTGGAGTCTCACTACAGTATCAGTAACATAGGGACAGATGCAGGCTTGTGGATGAGGCTTTTGTGAACATGTTTTTGTGCTTGGTGTGGGTTGATGCCAGATCAAAAGGAAGAAAGTCATGTCAAAGGAAACCTGGAAGTCACATCAAGTCAGTTTTTGTTAATCCATTTCAAAGTCTGTCCTCTAAAGGGAAAAAACCCCCCAAAAAAACAACAAAAGGCATGACAGCCTCCGTCGCGCTGCCGTCATTCACTCCTGAAAAACACTGCCAAAAGCTGCCATGTGCACACAGATGCACACAAATCCTCCCACACAAACACAAACATGAGCAGCGCTCACTCCTGCAGCTCAGGTACAAAAGAGAAAAACCACGTCTGGCTTTCAGGCGTCTCCTCCTCAGGTCTGTCTACCCAGAAGGCCCGGCGGGCGGCAGCACTGTCGACATGTTTGATCTTGGCAAGCTCCCGCCGAGACCAACAAAGCAAGGCTCTCCTCCGCTATCCCACAATTCCACAGTGCTGTTTCTTCTTGCCTGGCAGGCCCACAGCCACAGCCTGCCATTCATTATGCACTCAGCAGGAACCCAGCAAAACTACTAAAGTCCTCGCTGTGCACAGGCTCATGGAGAAACAGCACACAGGACCTAAAACTTCACTACGCAAAGCCATGTGTGTTGACTCGATGGTGCGCTAGCATTCTGCTGTAAAAATATTTATGTGTTTCCTAGGCGGGGGGTAAATCTACTTCCTGTTTACCTGCAACAACCTGGAGTTCATTCTTCCTCCTGCCATAAAGACTCTTTTCCTGCCTTGAACCGAGCCCGTTTCCTGAGAAAATCTTTAATTGAAATGATTTTTATAAGCACTCTAAGCCGTTGCATGATAATTAATCACAACATGATTTTCAAAATGGGAGAAAAACAAGCCGACTGCATTATGGGGCAGCTGTACAGTTAATAACGCAAATCGGAATTGGATGTAATTTCCTGATGTTTGATTATAATGAAGTTAAAGTTTCTGTGAGCTTTGAGGGGCTTATTATCGGCTCGTGCTGCATGTGGGGTACACTTCAAATAAAGTGTCACCATTTGTTTTCAATTATCTTCAGTAAAATACACGTTAAATGCATATATTCAAAAAATCGATTAGGATTTAATTTACATATTAATGTGCAACCTGAGTCCCCTGCTAACACTGCTAATAATGAGCTGCTGAGCCACCGTGTTGTTGATGTTTAAGAAATACATGGCTGAGAATAATAGCTGCTATAAATAGCTTCATTTATCTGGATTTGGGCTGCTTGAACTGAAGTTATTGTATCCAAAGATCAGAATCTGCACTGATTTGTATTTCTAAATCTGGGATTGAATTTGATTCTTCAGGAAATGTCAGGAAAAGTCTCCGATTTATTTATCTTTGACTAGGCCATTCTAACTCATGAATCAGTTGTATTGGCTGTATGTTCAGGGTGGTTGTCTTGCTGGAAGGTGAACCTCCACCCCAGTCTCAGGTCTTCTGTAGCCTCTTACAGGTTTTCTTCCAGGATTGTCCTGGATTTAGCTCCATCCATCTTGTGTGGACAGATTCTCCCACCTGAGGGTATGGATCTCTGCAGCTCCTCCAGAGTTACCACCGACTTCTTGGCTGCTTTTTTGATTAATGGTCTACTTGCTCAGCCTGTCAGTTTAGGTGGATGTCCATGTGTTGGTAGGTCTGCAGTTGGTCCATCCTTTCTCCTTGTTCAGATGATGGATTGAACAGCGGAATAAATATTTTTTAAGGCGCTTGATCAACTATGATGGATAAATATTCAGATTATCATCTAGATTTAATCAGTTTGGCTTTTTAATAAGGAATGCATAAAAAGTTAAACCCTTTAAATAAAAAAAAACCAACAAACTAAAGTATTTCTAAACAAAGCCTGACAGGTCATCTATTTTAAATGTCCAACCACCTGATATTTCTGTGGGAGCAAACATGAGTCAAACCATGAGGTCTACCATCAGAGGGGAGGGATCATAGAAGAGCAAGGATGGATTTTATGACCTTCCCATTATAGGACAGCTTCTTTAATCACCTCCTGTTTCCTGGCTGGGGTGATGTGTCTATCTGTCGGACCAGCTGATGAAATGTCGCACACCAGCAGCCACTCCACCCTCGGCTCCTTCCAGCTTTTTATCATCTTGTTCAGACAGTCCCAGCAACCTGACCTGCATCTAGACTCTCCATGGCCCCTATCCCACCCCTGGGCTCACCATTAAGTAGTTCCTCTGAGTGTTCGAGAAACTCTACACTTCCCAAAATGTTAACTGCTGCTTCTGGGCTAATGTTCACAGACGTCTTCCTGTACGACACTGGTGCATAGAAAGGTCAAAGGTCCTGTGGTCCTGGGGCTGGAGGACTTACTCTGAATCATGCTGGGAATAGCATGAGTGTGCTCTGAGTAAGGAGAAAGGATGCAACATCTGTGCACCTTTTACCAGCCGCTGGCAGCCTCAAAGCGACGATCAAGCTCAAGAGAAAAAAATCTGAATGCAGTCCTCCTCAAACACACACCGTCATGCTGCACAGAAGGCAATCACACACGCTTTCTCCTCCGTCAGCAATGAAGGTGTGACGGAGCGCCGCTGGGTCAAAGTCAGACAGATGGCCCTCGCAGTCGGTGCTCAATATCGATGACCCAGACCATACGACCACACACACACACACACACAGACGCAGCTCGAAGGGAAAAAAAGCACCCACCAAGGCGTGTAAAACCACACGTATGACCTCCAGACAGTCATCACCACTGATGGAGAAAGCGGCTAAAAAAGACATTTTAGAAAACACCCCCATATAATTTATTTGTACTTATTTGTCATGTCTCCTTCAGGAGAAATAATCATTTTATAAACCAGCATGTTTAATTTAATTTGTTTTTTTTTCACTTTTCAGATCAGCAAATTTACAATTTTAGACATCTGAATTTTTGTAATGAACCAGTTTTACTCTAAATTATATTTAAAACCTGCATTCTGCATTACAGAATATGTATATTCTGTAATGCAAAAACAAAACAAAAGAGCAAAGTGTACCGGAGTTTGTATGTACAAACTTGGCAATAAAGCTGATTCTGATTCTGATTCCAATAAAGACGTTTAGTCAAAACAGAGCAGGTAAGATGAAAAAATGAAAAGTAGCTAATTTTTCAGGTTTTGGTTGTGGTTTTATTATACTTTATAAATAAAGTTATAAAAAATGAAAAATAATATTTCCACAGAAACACATTTTTAGCTGGAACATACACTGTTAGCATATTTGAACATAAACAACTCAGTTGAGACATTGCTGTACTAAAGAATTTAGATTGAATGTGTGAAAGAGTCCCATAATGCTTTTTATTGAACCCGACTCTACAACAGACATAATTTCATTAGTAAAATGTCCAAAGATCTGATTTAGATCTGAGATGTGTGAATCAGACCTTTACTGGCAGAGCTGGATCCTCAGCTACAGAACCTGTTGTGTGTTGTTCAGAATCTTGTTTAGATTTAGATGTCTGTTGGGCTTTTCAAACCAGATTATAACTTCAGCCAAAGTTTCTAGACCAGACATCTGTGGTTAGTCATGGTTCTCAAACTGTGGTTCCACTGGTGCTGCCTGGACCGCCTGTTCAATCTAATTTAAATTTGTACAGCACTGGTTTACTACAGAACAAGAGAAACAGGTCCGATTCAGTTATATTGAGTCCATTAGGTAGCAATGTCAGCTAATGATGTATTTCTCTTCATTTCATAATTCAAAAACTGTAGCTCCATGTTCCCTAAATGAGGTTTTTAGTGCTATACACTATTTAATGAGGTACAAATTATCAGGAGCACAACTAACACTTGAAAACAAGGCGGCCATATTGGATTTTGAGAATAGGGTTGGATGTAGAAACCTTTCACTTTTCGTTAATTTTTCCAACTTTGAACGTGGAAACTTAAACAGTACAGATGGATCTTATGATGAAGCAGCATCTTTCTACCAGCCATGGAGGCCATTGAAGACAAATGCTTTTGTTTTTTTATTGGCATAAATTGAAAAGAAAAGTCCAGTTCCTGTCAAATAAATAAGTGTCAGAGAGGTGCTGCTTGGACAAGTTTGAGAAGAATCTCTCAACCAAAAACTGCTCAATGGGACAATAGTAAAGGTCTTAAAGCTTTTTGGTCAAATGGGTTTGGAGGTGGATTGTCATGCAGTTTGGTTTTAATCCACATTTAAAAAGAACCTTTAAGGCTTTTTTAAAATACTTGCTTATAGACATCCTGCATCGAGTTATCTTATGCTGCAACGTCTCCTCTCATCTGTCTGTCCTCCTCAGGTAGGAGAGATTAAACATGTAGAAAGTAGCCAAACACCTTTCTTTTTCTGTGTCACTTCTTTGTGATCTGTTCTCAGTTTGTAATTTATGTTTTAATGTGCATTTGTTCTGCATGTTCCTCTTCACTGTACACGTGAGCCTCATCAAAGGCTTCTGATGTGAAATCAAGGTTTTCTGATTCACAGGAATTTAAAATTAGATTAATAATATCCGGTGAATATGTGTCTGCTTGGATTAAAGTGTGCGGCTGCCAGTGTGAGCTGATCAAAGCTTCAAAGAGACCCAGATGTTGATATCGGACCAAATCCTGTCGGATCGACTCAGGTCTCCTCCGTGTTTCAGAGGCTTGTCGGCTGCCAACGCAATTTTGTTTTATAGATTAAGTTAAACTTAGCTTTTCAAACTAATTCTGCTAGTTTCACTTCACCTGACGTCCTGTCAACACCTTTCACACTTTTGGTAATGCTGATATGTGAAAACAATTAAAACAAATCCAGCTTTCATTGCAGCAGCATAACCCCACAAAGAAAATTGTAAAGAAATAATTGCACTTAAAACAATGTTTAAAAAAATTATGTAACTAAAGCTTTAGTGTTTATTTATAATTTATAACTGAGTGTCTGGAAGCTTTTAACCATTAAATAAAGACTTCCATCTTCCAAATATGACCCAGAGGCTCATTCCTGTTAGTCACTCTTCTAAATAGGAAAGACAAGAAAACATGTCATTCGAATACAGCAGATGTGCAGATGTGAATTAGGAAGGAGATACAAGAAAAGAAAATCCCCTGACCTAAACTTCGCCCAGAGTCAGAGTGATATTTTAATAGTTCATCTGTTGGAGAACAGAAACAGTGGCATCTGGGAGTCCCCACATCTCAATGACAACCATTACCCATAATCCACAAGCCAACTGGTTGTTTGAGAGGCATGCTAGGCATGCTTCTGTCACACCATCACAAACATAACTGAATGGAGTTTGATCTGGACTAAAACAATGACTCTGCCCCCTGTTAAGTATGGTGAAGGATGCATGATGCTGCGGGCCTGTTTCTCTACCATGGGAACCTTGTTAGAGTACATGGCATCAAATACCAGGACCCTTCCAACAAAAATCTGGATGCTTCTGCCAGAAACCTGAAAATGGGTCGTTTCAGGAGGATAATGATCCAAAACATGATCACAGTTCCGCAGACACTGAACCAACCTTTCTCCTTGGTTATCTCAGTCCTCCAGCTAAATCATATAAGGAACTGTTAGCTGAGCGGTAGAGCAGAGAGGATCCGAGAGGAAGCAAGAGTCTGGACCATCTTGGGAGATTCTGCAAACAGAAATGGTTAAAGATCCCTGTTTCTCTCTTTCTTTCTGTATGCTCTAACCTTGTGAGATGTTACAGGAGTCTTAACACCGTCCCATTGGCTGGACCTTCCTCAAAGTGAGATTGTGCTACTGCACTAGAAGATGAATTTGTTTTGTTGATTTTTACTCATCCTCACCAGGCCTGCTAATAATAGTGGAGGAAGCATTATAACCTGACATTGTATAAAACAGTCACCCAGATAAAAAACTACTTCAGGACTTTTTCTCCCTTTAGCAAACAAGTATAAATCAAGCTGTTCTGTACGATAGCCCACGCCTTAGCAGCAGAGTTACTCTTAATTATCCCCACTTCATTTAGCTTGGTAAACAATTAACCCAACATGACTGTGTGAGCAGACGGATTGAGGGATCTGGTATTAGCTATGACGTGTCTCCTCCACCCTGAGTCCTCTAAGTGTTTAACACTGTTAGCCTTCATTTACACTCTTCTCTCTCCTCCGTCCTCTTCCTCCTGCAAATCAATACTCTCACACTGCGCCACCAACATGCAGAGAAAAGATGGGTAAGGGAAGTTAATTTAAAAACAGGCAATTAATATTTCTTTTGTTAAATAAGAACACAGACACGTGTGTGTGCAAAGTCACTTTGATGAGGTTTGGCTTCCTTCAGCTCTGTTTGCGATAGCATTTGGGTTTTACTACGCCAATTACAGCCTTTAATTGAATTGATTTCGATAATGAGCCTCTGTAATGACACCGCTGTGGGAATGTGTGTGTGATGAATGAGCCACTGCTGTTTTTTATGGACTTAAATGATTTGTAAAGAGGCGGACAGCATTTACAGATGAGCACACACTCGCACACACGCTACTGTGAAAGCTGCCGACCGGTCAGCCTTTTTATAAACTATTTGTCCGAGCTCCAACCCCTTCAGTGTGTTGCATAATATCCTCCAGGCTATAACACATGAATGTTTGATGACATACAGCTCACTACATGGTAAATTTAATACCCTTTGCTGTGGGTGTTTCATCCATTTTGGACTTAACAGCACCTGAATCGGCTCCTCAGTTACGGCGGTCAGGTTCCTCGGTCAGTCTGAGTTTGCTTCCTTTCTTCTCGTTGCTGTCGGCTCGTCAGACTGCAAGTGTTGAATGAAGGGGAGCTATTCTGATGGAGCAGTGATATGTGTAATAGGCTTGCACCTGAACAAACAACCCAAATCGACTTACAAGCCAGCATACAACCCTCCTTCTCCTCCTGACTGCAACACCATCAGCCTCTTGAACAATAAAACACATCTCCAACTCAGTGGAGGAACCTGATGGGAACTGATCCTATTCTTGTTTTAGTTACAGTCCTGTGAAAAAGTAGTTGCCTCCTTACAGATTGTATTGTTTTTTTATTTGGTCACCAGTAGATGTTTTGAAATGTTTCAGATCATCATACAAATAATATCAGACAGTAAATACACTTGAACAGAACCTATCTGATGACAGAACAGCGGAGAACCTTCCCAGGACTGACCGACCTACCAACATTACTCCAAGAGCTCATCAACGACTCATCCAGGAGATGCAGAAGAACCCACACCAACATCTAAAGCTCTGCAGGCCTCACTGCCTCAGTTAAGGTCAGAGCTCATTATTCAAATATAAGAAAGAGAAAATGGGGAAGATTTGTCTCAGTGAGAGATTTCCAAGGCCAGAAACACTTATGACCCAAGAGGCCTAACTCATTTTTACCAAAAAAAACAAAAAGAACATACTTATGATACTCAAGACTTTTGGGAAAATATTCTTTGTACTGACGAGAACCTTTCTGGGAGACTTTAGTCATGTTACATCTGGAGTACAGTCAAACATGGTGGTGGTAGTATGATGGTCTGGGGTTGATTTGCTTCTTCAGAACCTGGACGTCTTGCCATAACTGTTAGAACAATGAATTGTGCTCTCTGCCAGAACATCCAGAAAGCAGAATGTTATAGAGCAGGGCACTGATATGAAGCATGCCAGCAAACATTTCTGCAAAGAAGAGTGGGCCAATATAACACATTGGCAGTTATCACTAAGCCATTAACACCTGTAACATACTAATGTGACAAAAAAGCAAAAACAGAAGAAATCTATGGGGGTAAATACTTTTTTCATAACAAGCACATTCAAAAGTTTTAAGTTGTTCAGACTCCACATTAGTTCAAGGATGGGTTGACAGGATCTGCATCTTAGTGGAAAACCAATGCAAGGAAAAAAAACTGTGATCTTGTGTACATTAGACTGTAAAACTCGATGCAGTTCAATGAAAATCTGAGGACATAAACAGCGAGACAGCTTGGCAGCATGTAATCAGTGTGCATGCATGCATGCAGAGCTAGTTACAGTAAGTACCATGAATACACACAACATTTAAGGTCACAAACTACATGAGTGATTTCTGGAACAACAGCTTTTTCACGCTGCATTTTCTGGGGATGACAACTGATTTAAAAATCACTTTTAAACCAAAAACAACCCTCAGGTTTTACACAGATGATATTGTTACCATGCATGAAAACAGCAGACTATTGTACCAATTTAACTATAAGAGTCAGTTAATTTTTAGCAGTTTGATAAACATCCAATCCAACATTTGAAAGATTTTATTTTTATTCGTTATGTCAGTGGTTAAAAAAGTGTCAAATTTGCCCAAATAAAAACAGGGTTTGTCTGAGTGGGGGTTTAAAGTAAAGGTAAAAGAAGGAGGAATGCTGTAAAAGAAACATACATTTTTGAAGCATTAGGTTTGCTAATTAGCCCACTGTTCCAATACATTAAAGCTAATGATGATGTTTTAACAGCTAATATAACAGCATTTGGGTTTTTGGGTTTACTTTGTAAATCCAGTTATCCAGTAACTTGGAGGATGTTGTTGAGGTTACAGCAACATAAACAGAAGTTCTTCATTCAAAGTTTTCAATTAACAGTCAAGATTAAAACTGGGCAAAATTGGACAAATTTTCCATTTAAAAAAAGCTAACTGTTACTATAGGGTAATTACCTGGTATTAACTTAGAATATTACATAGTTATTATATTTTTACCATAAATTGCCTTATTGTTACGATAATATTACAAATTATTATTACAAAATATTTATATGGCAGTAACTTAGGTACATATTAAGCATTATTTGATTTCAGTATTTGTTACCATATTATCAAAATCTGTTATTAGGAAGTAATTACATAGTAGGAACTTTCAATATTACATTTTATTAATCTTTTTATTATGAAACAATTACGCCATTAGTATTACTAAAGGGTATTACCAACAAGTAATAACAAGGCAATAACTTGATACCATCCAATTTTTACACTTTTACTATAAAACAATTAATTTTTACTACCAGGTAATTACATAGTAATAATTTAGGTAACTAGATGATATTACCAGTTATTATGCTTTCAAACTTTACTTTATTACAAGCTGTTACCACTACATAATTAACTCATGTTTATTACCATGTGACTGAAGTTTGTTATTAATTAGAACACCATAATAATTTTGGCTATCAATTTAAATGACAGTTTTCATTTTCTATTTCAGTTTCACAGGTTATTAAATGAGGTCTGTACCTCAGGGTATTTCAGACTAAATGAAGGTTAAGGAAAGAAAAACAGTAAACTCTGTTCGTAGGTTCACCTCTTTGCCTTACAGAATAACCGTTAGATACAGATGTAGGCTTCTGTAAATCTGACACAGTATCCTGTATTATTTTCCACGTTTAAATTCCTCCTTTGGAAAGTCATCGGATGGAAAAGCTGGCTGGAGAAAGTGGAGAGCGAGTGGAACCAATAAATATTTAAAGCAGGCAGACTGGGCATTAAATTTATTTGCCTTTCAAATGTGTTTGGTAAAACAGGGGGCTTGTTTACAACTTGTCTGCATGACTGACCACTTGGGATTCGCTCCTCTAAGACACCAGATCTAACCAATGAAGTTAGAGAGATGAAACGGGCTCCTAACCAACAGAAATGGTTGTTTAAACACTTTATAACAAGATATCTCTCTCTCTCTCTCTGTTATATATATATATATATATATATATATATATATATATATATATATATATATATATATATATACATGTTTATTTCAATGCATCATGAAGAATTTAGTGATCTTTTTTAGATTAGTAACAGAACTCCAATAAAGGTAGATCTGCTGAAGTTTGAACATGGCCTACTAACATATAAATAAATAAAAAGGTGCAGGAGACGGATTCATCTTTCCAATAAGATGGGGGAGGCCGGAATAAAATGTATGTGACAAAATACAGAATTATAGTACCAATGAGATAACAATTATAAGAAAAAATTATCCTCTGTCAACAACATAGCCAACACTGATCTTTCTAAGATTTGTTAAGAGTCTGTTTCCAATAATCAGAGCATTTTCATCACTGGTGGTTTGCTCCTACTAGATCTCACATTGTACAGTGCAACTTGGCTCACTCTCAACATTTTATAAACTGCTTCCAGAGTTTGGCACAAAAAATTCTTATAATATTCAAAATCCCACAGCGAGTGCTGGCCTTTAAACAATTTATTCACCCATTTATCTGCAATCAAATACAGGAGAAGTGAATTTTAATTATTTGTCCTGTTTGATTAAGATTCCCGGCCAATGGTTCTTTGAAAAAGTTTAGCTTCGATTGCTGAAGTTAACTGTGTTTGTGAAAGTAGGAATTGTGTCATTCTAACTTTGTTTGGCCTTCATCTTCTAAGAGAGACCTAATAAGCACTCAGACCTGCAGTGTGAACGCAGTCAAAGTCTCCAAAGCAAGTGTTCACGTTGGCTTCAAAGGCCGGAGCAGTGGGGGTCCTGCGACCACAGGGCCTTCTGCATGAAAGGACATGATTTCTCACATCACTAAAACCGATAATGCACATTATCACTTACAGTCTGTTTTCAGCTCCGTCCACTGACTTGAAATAATAACCGAGTGATTAAATGACTTATATCTTTGGACTGTAAATTGCTGCTTTTAAACCTTAACCCTGCTTGAGATCTAGTTCCCTTTGATGGCAGTTTTTGATGTGCCTTTGGTTGGAGGAACACACACAACATTGAGGCCTGCATTCAAAGAGTCGCTAATTATCTCAGCAGCAGAAAGGTAAGGCAAACAGGGACCATGGTGTGTGAGGTCTCAGCACGAAGGCAGCTTTTAATGAGCCCCCTCGCTTTTTTATCAAGCTCCACAAACGCTCTGATCCACCCCCATGAAGGACAGGACTGGAGTGATCCTAGTCTCATCACGTGACTAAGCCTCCATCCTAATCAGCCTCCCCTTCTTTCTGGCAGGATTTAACATCCTTGAGAGGTTTTTCACTAAGGACAAAAAGATGGAGGGAGAGATCCAAGAAGATGGAGAAGAAAACAAGGATAAAAGCCTGAAATGCTCCAAGCTGGAGGGCGCTCCAGAGGACAGATCCTAGATTAACTCCCCCCCTCCCATCTATCCTTCCATGTTCCCTACGACCCAGCTTCAGATGGGGAACAAGCGGCCCCGGGGCCCTCTCCATGGGCGTCTGGAGCTGGGTGGGTGGTTATCATGGGGGACACGAGGCATTTAGACATCTGTCAGCCACTAATGAAAGAGTTCAATTTAGTGGAAAATCTAAAACAACCTTGTCTGACGGGCAGGCTGACAGCTTTTAACTGGCGGTGTGCTGTTGTGGCGCCTTTGTCTTAGCGTGTGTGTGTTAGAGTGGATCAGGAGGGGGAAATTAGAAAAATAAATTAATAAAAAGGTGAAAGGAAAAATAGTGTAACTGCTGAGGCATATTTTTCATAGCAGATGAAAGCAAAGCGGAGGGTGTGTGTTAGTGCCAAGCAGCCCGTGCAGCAGGGGTCGGGTCTTATGGCTTTAAATCGCTCCGGGGATGCAGCGCATGTTTTCCGACGATAGATGGGTTATGGAAGGGGTAGTGTGTGTGTGTGCGTGTGTGGTAAAAAGGCATATTTAGAACACTGTAGTGCTATTAAGAGTCGTGGAGATGAACACATGGCTCTCCAGGCAACACGAAGCCACTCTGTCTCCACCCCCCTCGACCTTCATTAGCGTGTCATTAAGAAGAACTTTGGCAAAGCTGCTGTTCTCCAGGAAAACAGTCTTCCCAGAAAGGACTCATTATTTTTCTACTTTTTATTTATTTTTATAGATTTATACGGCGGCTTAGTTGGATGCTTCGCTGCATAGTGACGGTGCTGTTACTAAGGAAGAATAGTCCAACTCAGAGTGGTTTTATTGACTCAGAAGGCATGATGACTGGTAATTACACCGTCTGGAAGATGAAGGTATTCAATAAAAGGATAGATGTCTAGAAAACAGCAAATAAAAGGTTTTCTTTAAGATAATTTAAACAGACACTAATACTGAATAGAAACACAATATATTGAAGTATTTACTTGTCTGCTTGCACACAAATGAACTTGAGAGACGTCCCATTATTAATCTATACGGTTTAATATGATATCTGCATCATAATTTGGTCATTTTTGATAATTCTTCTATTAATTCATTTGTGTGGTCAGACACTGATGTTGGACAAGAGGGTGTCCCTAAAGGTGTTCCGTCTGGTTGAGGTCAGGACAGACCAGTCAAGTTCTTCCACATCAAACTGACTCATTCATGTCTTTAAGAACCCTGCTTTGTGCACTAGTGCACAGCCATGTTGGAAAAGGAAGAGGCCATCCCCAAACCAATTCCACAAAGGAGGGAGCATGAATTGGCCAACATGTCTTTGTTTGCCGAAGCATTGACGGTTCCTTTCATTGGAACTAAGGGACTGAACCTAACTTATGAAAAACACCATAATCCTCCCTCCACCAAACTTTCCACTTGACACAATACAGTGTGTTTTCCTGCCTACTACCAAAACCAGAGTCGTCCAATTTAATTCCTGGACAGAGAGGCAGGAACCATCACTCCCAAGATGTAGCTGCTAAAGACCTCAGCATCACCTGACCTTGCTCTGTAATTGTATTTTAAACTTTATTATGATACCCCTAAGTTGACTGTGGAATATTTAGCAGTAGGATTATTTAACGACTGGACCTATTTCAGATCATGGTAACATGCAAGAATTCACTGAGCTCGATCTGTTCGTTCACAAATATTGCAGAAGCAGTCTGCGTGCCTTGGTGCTGAATTTTAACCCATGGATTCAATGATAAGGTGGTGGGGGGGGGGAGCAAATACTTTTGGCAATATTGTGTAGTTTAACAGTACAACAGATCAAACACATTTACAGCCCATATCCTCTCTCCATCAACAGTTGCTGCCCTTTACCAGGCTGCAGGTGTAAATATTAGGTTGTTCTAATCCATCCTGGCCGAGTAAATATGAAATACAAATAAAATATCTCACCAAGATAAACTGAGTAAATACAAAAAGCTGTTTTTCAATGATTCCTAAAGGAAAAATCTTTCCTGATATAATTTATTGTTTTTTTGGGGGTGGAATGATCATACAACAGAAAACGTCAATGAGTTTTAAAATGCACTAGTTTGAATTTATGGCACACTTCCTCTAAACCATACAGGTTCATTACTACAGTTAGGTACATAAATATTTGGACAGAGACAACGTTTTTCTAATTTAGGTTCCGTACCACAATGGATTTTTTAGGAAACAACTCAGATGCAGTTGGTGTGCCGACTTTTAGCTTCAATTCATTGGGTGTAACAAAAAAGTTGCATAAAAATATGAGGAACTAAAGACTATTTTTATCACAATCCCTACATTTCAGAGGCTCAAAAGTAAAATGTCTATTTCTAATATTTGGTTGAAAACCCATTGCTGACAATGGCAGCCAGAAGTCTTTAACTCATGGAAATCACGTCTCTGAACGCCACAGGATTCATCCTGCTTCTGTCCTGGGTCACATCGTCAGTAAAGTGTTCCAGTGCCACTGACAGCCATGCAAGCCAAAACCATCACGCCGCCTCCACCGTGTTTTACAGATGAATTGGTATGGTTTGGATCATGAGCTGGTCCACACCTTCTCCATATTATTTCCTTGCCCTCATTGTAGTAGAGGTTTCATGTAGTCTTCTCTTTATGGTAGGACTTGGATATTGATAAGCCTACCTCCTGGACACTGTTTTACTCGGTTGGCTGTTGTGAAGGGGTTTCTCTTTTCCATGGAAATGATTCTGAGATCATCCACCACTGTTGTCTTCCATGGACGTCCAGGTCTTTGTGCAATGCTGAGCTCACCAGTGCTTTCTTTTCCTTTTCAGGATGAACCATAATGTTTAAGTTGCCACTCCTAGTATTGTAGCAGATTCTCTAATGTTTTTTGTTTTGTTTTTACAGCTTAAGGATAGCTTGTTTTGCCTGCATGGAGAGCTCCTTTGACCACATGTCTTTTCACAGCAACATCTTCCAAACGCAAGCACCATGCCTCAAATCAACTCCAAGTTGCCAATACAAGTTTGGATTCAAAAACTACACTTTTTTTAGTTACTTGTTAAGATGGCCCTGAAACTAAAAATGACAAAATTATCTTAAAATGGGCAAGAAATAAATTCTTCATATTTTATTAAAACAACTCAGGTCAGGATTTGGGGTACCATGTGTACATCATTTGATATCTTACATCATAACGTACATAGATTTAGCATGCAATCTTGTCTGGACACATTTGGTATAAGTGCACTGACAAATGTTCAGCAGAGGTAGCTGAGGAGACGGAGCTGGCAGACAAAGCACTAAGAAGTGCTGCTGTTTGCTATTATCCTCAAGGCCTTGCTCCCTTCTTAGGGCCATACAGAGATGGATTCCTCACACAAACCGCACACCCTTACACTTTATTGCTTTCTGTAAAAAAATCTGCGACCAGTCAAGTGTTTCTGCCCCAAACCAACATGGCTCATGCTCGGCTCTGGCAATACCAGTGTCCTTTCTGTGCAATTTGGGCCCAATCCAGCCTTCCACTCTGATTGCATCTCTCCCTGTTAGGGCCTTGGGTTTGGAAAGAGAGATAGAGCAAGTGAAGGGAAGAGTGCCAAGTCAAACATTGTTCCACTGGCTTTTTACAAGCCACGAGAGTTGGGGAGTTAATAAGCAGGTATTGGTTTTTAACGGCTGCCCGTTTATTGCTTTGGCCTCGAGCATGCGGTACTGCTCCACTCCACCTTTTCCCCGTCTATCCGTAGATCACCTTTACTAATCTCTGCCTCAATTTTCGTCCCTCTCTGTCTGCTCTCCTTTTGTTTTCACCGAGCAATTAATCCCGACTCCTCATCAACTGTTGCCTTTTAGCCCCGCCCCATGACCTTTTCAGCCTTGTCTGATTCAAAACGGAGGTGAGGCATTTCTCAAAGAAGAAATCAGAAACAAAACCGCATCAATTTTGTGGAATTATGTTCCTATTGATTCTGTCTATTGCAGGTATATGTTTGAGTGTTTTTTGTTGATCCTCATGCTCGGCTTTATTCAATTTGAAACCATATCTCTCAGTCAATACGAGACAATATGACATCCGCAAGTCAGTGTTGTGCAGCTCTGACATGATGAATGCGATGCAGGTTTAATTACAGACATATTGAGCTGTTGATCAGTGTCATCTGGTCCTCAGGGGGCAGTTTTAATACTCTGCTCCCTGAAGGTTTTCTACCATGAAACAAAATGAGTTTACCCAAGACAAAAACCTTCTAAACTATGACTTAAAGACTTACTATTTCTGTTCTTAAACCCTGCTTGTTGTGGTTGTTTGTTGTGGCAAAAGCTCACATTTTTCAAAGCAGCAAGGAGAGCCTTGTGGGGCCGTTTTACCCCTGGGTTTGTTTTTCAGGCAATAAACAAACAGCGGTACATTAGTCTTCCTTTGCTCTAAAAGGTTCTTAACTGGAATGACCTTGCAGGCAAAACATGAGCAGTAAATGTAAAAGCTAAGAAGCCTCTCAGTACAAAGGTTACAGTTTAAGCATGATGACTGTTTCCTTTACTATCTCCATGTTTGTGTTGCTCCCTAGTGGTTGAAACTTCGACACAGTTGGACGTTCCAACAGGACAATTATCCACAACACACATCCAAACTGGTTTTTGACTGGATAAAGAAGGCTCACAATAAGCTTCTGGGATGGCCTTTCCTGACGCTGCAACTTCAGCCCTGATGAAGATGTGAGGACCATGGTTAAAATCCAGGTGTTTGGAGGAAACCAGTGAATTGAATGAAAGCTCAGAACATTCTGCCAGAATGATGCCACAACCTTGTGAGGGACACAGAAAGGATGAAGTTTCAAATAAACCAGTTAAAGCTCTAAACTACACGACATTCATCCTCTCACCATCAGAAAGGATAATTAATCCAGACCATAAATGCAGCAGAGGAATTAAATCAGGTAACTAAAGCTTAACAACATAATTCAAGGTAATAAAACTGTCAAATATTTTATTTATGTTGGATTTTAATTTTATACTTTATAATTAAATCATAAAGAGTTTATTTTAATATCTTTCTTTGTTTAATGAATGGTGAAAATGTCAATCTGAACTTGAATTAAATACAGAATAACTGTTCAAAAATATATATTTACACAGTTTGCTGAATAGCCTTGTTAACTTATTCCCACAAAGATGAATTAATGCCTTATTAAGTTAGCATGAATGCTGAGAAATAATCAAAAAGATTTAGTAATGTTGCATCAAGTGGAACATTTTCCGACCAAAATCTCCACTCTTCTGAAAGCACAGCCACAGCAGGTTGTATGGATACCTGCCAAGAAAAAGCCCGAACACAACAACCACAGACGCTGCAGGAGAGACAAGTCTGTGAAAGATGGATGACCAGAGAGGATGGAAGTAGATAAAGGTGTTACAGCAAAGAAGAAGGCTATTTCATGTCCCTATAATCCTAAACCTGCTTCTGTCTCTGTCCTTGGGGCTGTTTCACTCCACCAATGGCGGATCACCGACTAACATGCAGAAAAAACAGACTAAACTCAACCCTCTTACTCAGCTCGCAATTAATACGGTTACTCTGTGCAAAGCGACTGGCTGGGTTCTGGTTCCAGCGTGCGGCTCATGGAAGCTGGGAATCCAGCCTCCATCCTGCCCTGCCCAGGAGGCCGATTCAATGATCCCACTGACAGAAGTAAGGCGGTGCAGATGCAGCCAACAACCTGAGCGGAAAGGATCACTAAATATCCACCCAGGGGTACTAATGGTAGCGTCTGAGCAGGAAACAACTTCTTCCCTTTCTGAACTTATTTCATGGCATTTCAACTTAAAATAATAGAGCAAACAGGCATATTCTACTTAGAGGATGCTCTGCTGTGGCTCTATTTTTACAAATAACCAGCAGAAACACAAAGACAACCTGAGCTGCTCCTGCTTCGACTCAGAATGTCTGCAGTGAAACAGGCATACTCACACATAGAAGGATATATTTAGCAAAACAAGCATTTTCTTCTGTGGTCGCAGCTCTCATCCACATTTAGAGTTTCATTGACGTCTGCTGAGTATGATCTAATTAACAACTTCAGAAATTAAAGAATTACTTTAATGATGAAATTTTAGATTTTTGGAAATAATAATTCTGACCTGTTTTTGCCATGTGCATCAAACATGCTTTATGAACCACTATTGATTCCCATTTTATTTACTCTGAGTAAGATTTCTTCTGACTGTGTTCCCGTTAAACAGTTTGTTCTGCTTTTGGTCTTCTCACCTGCTAAAGGACGTTTTGTGCAGACCATCCATCAGGTCTCATCAGCCTCATCATTGTTTCGTCCAACTATTTACAATTAAAAACAAGGTTGAACCAGTCTGTATATTGTAGATTTTCAAGTAGAAATGACAAAATAAGTCCAGATTCTTCAAAGGGGAAGAAAACTGTAACATTCCCCTCCCAGATTGTGACGCCCTGAGAAAATTGCTTTCTGTTCATATTGCCCATATCTAAAACAACCACTGAGTTTACTAACACCGACAGGCGTATTTTTATAAAGTGGTGCAGAAAGATTTTTGTTCAGGTCCTCCTTGCAAGTAAATAAAGGAAAGTGAAATCAAATAACAACGTTTTCTTATAGTAAAGAAAGAGTAGATTTTAGTAAATGACTATTAAAGCAGGTACAAAAAATAAGGCAATAAATCTTAGCTGGAAAGTTGGGTATTAAATGACCAGGACCGAAATAAACTGGTTTAAGAATTAGGTCTAGGGCCCTGCCCTGGTGGAAACTCTTCGGATGAAAAACCTTACATGGATGCTTGGTAAAAAGATTAATTAGCATCTTTGCAGGCCAACGCTCATGTAACCAATAACAAGACCACATTACAGCTCTGTTTCCTGCAGCGCCACCAAAACAAATCCTGGTCTTTCTAAAATGATTATTAAGCTGGGAAACACCTTCAGCCCGGTTTCAAGCTTCTACAATACCCAGCGTGTCTCTCAGGAAGAACAATGGATGCAAACAGGATTATTTGTTTCCAACAAACTCCCACCAGGTACCTTCAGCATCTGCTTCCCTGCTTATCAATGCAGAGGCTTCTCCCACAAACTCCCTCTGACAGTCGGCTGCTCACCTGCTCGCGCTTTCGGTCACTCACGCCTGCTAAATGCAGCAAGGCAGCATGGAGGTAATCTCACAGACACATGCAGGCTGGAGGCGAGCTGGCCTCTGGGTGCTGCTGCGAGTGTGTGATTAGAGCAAAAGTTGGGAAGAGGAGAAGCCAAGACACAAATACTCACCCCTGTTAAGGTCTTTATGTTATGCAGTGCATTCTGGGCTTCAAGGGCAGCTTTCCTTGTGTAAAACGTGACAAAACAGCAGCCTGGACAAAAAGAAAGGAAACAGAGAAAGAGACGAGGGATCAGCAGGAGAGGCAACAAAGACCGTCTTGTATATTCATCTGCTTGGCATCACCTGTCGACACCTGCAGACACTGAGTGAATATTAACAACCCAAACATCCAACATGGAGATGAGGAGAAGGCATTTGGATATGTTTCAAAGCTTGATGACTTGAGTCAAGAGGAAGTGCACACATGGGGAGATGCTCGAACACAGACAACAAAATAAAAAGAGGAGAAGAGACGTTGCCTCCTCATTAATTCACAAGTAATCAGAGAAAAGTTGCTGTAGCAATATTTAACAAAAAGTTAATTGCTCATGCCAACTCCATGTTTCGCTGATTTACAGGTTAATTACATATATGTACAGTCAAGCCAGAAAATAGACAGCAGGGTGCTATAGTTTAAGATTTGTAAACATTTCTGTTTCTGATTGTTTTTACAACATTCTAGACATTTTAGAAAATTTACCAAGTTATGTTTTATCATCTGTATGTTCATCAAATCATTAAATAATACTGAGTTTGGCTTCTGATATCTTATCATTTCTCTACTGATTTTACATCTTTACCAGCTCAGATCGGCTCAATTACAGCATCTAAAGGGCTTAGATTTGTCAAATGCATTATAGCAGACTTTTTAAATAACAGTGTGTGATCTGAGATTTCCTTATTTTGTTTGTTAAAATAGGGAAAATAATCATTTGGTCATTTAATATGATGAAGAACCAGATGATTACTTTGAAAACCCAGACAGTTTCTTTGCCCAGACAGAAGCAGCTCAGGTTTATTTAAAGAAACATATTTTTGCAAATGGCAAAAGTCTGAAAAAGTTAGTTTTCAAATGTTAAATGAAATTCCATACTCAAGGCGCCATAGCTACCCTGTTGGCAGCATGCTTTAGCCACTAAATGTCCTCAGAAGTAGATATATATACAGCGTCGTCACCGCTGCAGGCCGACGAAGTCTGAGCAGCCTCATGTGAAAAAATAAAACAAAAAGATTTGTAGGGAGGGGAAAAACTTCAATTCCAAACGTTAGCAGTCAATACCATTTCTGCACCCAAAAACAAAAGAGAGAGGTATCCAAAGTGGAGCAAGGTTTCCCATTTCATTGATCTGTGTTTCTCTGCAGAGTGGAAGTGAAACACTGCAGTCTGGCTGTGCAGAAATCTGCACATGATCGTGCAAAAACCTAGAAACTAGTTCAGACAATGAGGTGTGGCTCCCATCAGCTGTTGGTTGATTTGGGTCAGGAGATTGTCTGCTTCAGTGGAGATCCTTGTTTTGTGTCTCAAACAATTAGTGAGCATTTTGAATTATACAGTGTTTAAAGCAAGGAGCACAGAACACATTACCAGACTGTGGCAATACTCAGGATCTGAGAATATGTTGCATGAAACATGAGCTGGCTTTATTAGAGAAGTAAATATCCCATTATCATGTTGCAGCCACAGGTGAGCCGCAGCTCTGGCTGACTGATGCCGGATCGTAGCTTGGATCCGTTGCCTCCAGTCTTGCCCATCTGTTAATTTTGCCGTGTATTTATTTGTCCAGCGGTGAGCAGAGAGTGCCATTGTTTACATCTGCTTTGTTGTCCTCCCCATTATGCTCCTGACACAAATCAAATCAGTGGGACTGAGGAGGACCAGTTTGCGGTTTTGTTGCCCGTATTACAGGCGTCAGCCCTCGTGACACTCGCCCCGCGGTGCATCTTAGTGAAATCCAACAGTGAGCATCTGGAGCAGGTTTAGCATCCGAGTCCCAGAGTCCCTTTGATGAGGCTGGGAGCGTAATGGATCTGAATTCCTGCAGTGTCCTCTGGGTGCTGTGAATAGTTGGCCCCTAGCCTAGCTTCAGCGACGTGATTGGTGTTGTGATCTGGATGGTGTGGTGCCTGTGTATTAGCAGGGATAACACTCGGCTTAGTGTCTGCTTCCATGACCCACAGAGTGAACGACGACACGTCTTGTCATTTCAATAAACCCTGAGACCATGGCTTCAACTCAATTAACCACCGAGAGGTTTCCCAACAACTTCTAACTGTTAAAATCGGCAAGATGAAGGAGAACATTTTGAAATTTCTGAGCAGAATTTAGAAGTGCATCTTAATAAATTAGAACATTGTAAATTTGATTTATTTCAACTTTGTTGTACTTGTATAACACACAGTGATATATTTTTAGGTTTATTATTATTTTGATGATTTTGTCCTGCAGTTCATGGAAAATCGAGGAATCATAAAGAAATTGGCTGTTCATAAAGTACTGTATCCAACCATAATACAGGAAAGTTTAGTGGAGGGAAAAACTGTGCTGGAAAAAGACGCATAAGCAGAAAGGATAGTTGCATCCTTCAGATGTTTATGAAGCAAACTCCCTTCAAGAGTTTGCTCATGATTTAGAGATGAAGAGAAAGCAAACAAGAAGAAAAAACCACAGAAGAACCATAGATATTCTGTACGAGACAAACATCAACCCTTTTATTTCAAGGCAAAAAATGTTTGCAACAACAGCAACTGTGTCTTTTGATGAAATAAACAGCCTACTGCAGGCTGATCAGACAGTCTGTCAGGGCCCCAATGTCAAGTTAAATGGAGCAGAAAAGACTTAAAATTCTGCTCAACTGGAACAGTTTCAGGTGCCAGTTCTTCTTTGTTTCATGGCTTTGCTCTTTGGGTTGTTCTTACCAGAGTTTTTAATCGTCGATGTTTATCATCCTTCAGGAAATTTTATATCTGCTTTAATAATTGACAATTAATATTGCTCCATGATATACTCATGAGCTATAAGGATATGTGGTTTTTCATATTTTATATGAATGAAATGGTCAAAACAGGGATCAAAACCGCAGCAAATACAGATAAATCATATAAAACTTTTTTAAAATATATATAATAAACATGTTATCTTTTAGATATGAGCGTCTTTATGATTATTGACACAATTTATTCAAATACTTAATGCAAAGAGAACCTGACATGTAATGATTAAATAAATGGCTTATTTACAGGTAGAACATGGAAATGGATTGGGGCTAAATGGCGACGTACTCTACCAGTCAAAGTCTTAACACACCTTTTGGCTTTTCTCTAATTTAATCACTTCCTACATTGTAGATATACACAGTGAAGACATAAAAACCATGAAGCAAAAGTATACAGGTCCTTCTCAGAATATTAGCATATTGTGATAAAGTTCATTATTTTCCATAATGTCATGATGAAAATTTAACATTCATATATATTTAGATTCATTGCACACTAACTGAAATATTTCAGGTCTTTTATTGTCTTAATACGGAGGATTGTGGCATACAGCTCATGAAAACCCAAAATTCCTATCTCACAAAATTAGCATATTTCATCCGACCAATAAAAGAAAAGTGTTTTTAATACAAAAAACGTCAACCTTCAAATAATCATGTACAGTTATGCACTCAATACTTGGTCGGGAATCCTTTGGCAGAAATGACTGCTTCAATGCGGCGTGGCATGGAGGCAATCAACCTGTGGCACTGCTGAGGTCTTATGGAGGCCCAGGATGCTTCGATAGCGGCCTTTAGCTCATCCAGAGAGTTGGGTCTTGAGTCTCTCAACGTTCTCTTCACAATATCCCACAGATTCTCTATGGGGTTCAGGTCAGGAGAGTTGGCAGGCCAATTGAGCACAGTGATACCATGGTCAGTAAACCATTTACCAGTGGTTTTGGCACTGTGAGCAGGTGCCAGGTCGTGCTGAAAAATGAAATCTTCATCTCCATAAAGCTTTTCAGCAGATGGAAGCATGAAGTGCTCCAAAATCTCCTGATAGCTAGCTGCATTGACCCTGCCCTTGATAAAACACAGTGGACCAACACCAGCAGCTGACACGGCACCCCAGACCATCACTGACTGTGGGTACTTGACACTGGACTTCTGGCATTTTGGCATTTCCTTCTCCCCAGTCTTCCTCCAGAATCTGGCACCTTGATTTCCGAATGACATGCAGAATTTGCTTTCATCCGAAAAAAGTACTTTGGACCACTGAGCAACAGTCCAGTGCTGCTTCTCTGTAGCCCAGGTCAGGTGCTTCTGCCGCTGTTTCTGGTTCAAAAGTGGCTTGACCTGGGGAATGCGGCACCTGTAGCCCATTTCCTGCACACGCCTGTGCACGGTGGCTCTGGATGTTTCTACTCCAGACTCAGTCCACTGCTTCCGCAGGTCCCCCAAGGTCTGGAATCGGCCCTTCTCCACAATCTTCCTCAGGGTCCGGTCACCTCTTCTCGTTGTGCAGCGTTTTCTGCCACACTTTTTCCTTCCCACAGACTTCCCACTGAGGTGCCTTGATACAGCACTCTGGGAACAGCCTATTCGTTCAGAAATTTCTTTCTGTGTCTTACCCTCTTGCTTGAGGGTGTCAATAGTGGCCTTCTGGACAGCAGTCAGGTCGGCAGTCTTACCCATGATTGGGGTTTTGAATGATGAACCAGGCTGGGAGTTTTAAAGGCCTCAGGAATCTTTTGCAGGTGTTTAGAGTTAACTCGTTGATTCGGATGATTAGGTTCATAGCTCGTTTAGAGACCCTTTTAATGATATGCTAATTTTGTGAGATAGGAATTTTGGGTTTTCATGAGCTGTATGCCAAAATCATCCGTATTAAGACAATAAAAGACCTGAAATATTTCAGTTAGTGTGCAATGAATCTAAAATATATGAATGTTAAATTTTCATCATTACATTATGGAAAATAATGAACTTTATCACAATATGCTAATATTTTGAGAAGGACCTGTATGTAATATGCAGCCGACAAAAAAAAAAAAAAGTGAAATAACTCATTTTTGATCAATATAAAGAGACTGTTTGGTTTATATATTTTTGAGGATTTTGGTACCACAGTCCAATCTTTTTAAACAACCTGCTACTTTAATTTTGTTATCAGATTAAACGTTTCATTGTAAATCATGAAATGACGTAGATCAGCCACATTCTTTGGAAAGCTGAGTTTAGTTCCACCAGCCACATAACAGATTCAAGATATAATAAAAAAAAAAATCAATTAGAACTTGTCTGACAACATGAAGTAGGCTAAAAGATGTCAAAAAGCAACACATCATGCCCCGATGGAAAGAAATTCAAATGGGGAAAACATGGAACAGTGGAGAAGGCAGTCCAGCATAAAACTAACAGCAGTTCAGAAAAAGGGCAGAATCCTGACTAAAGGTGGTGGTAGTGTGATAGTCTGGGGCTGCTTTGCTTCTTCAGCACCTTGACAACTTGATGTAATTGAAGGAACCATGAATTCTGCTCTCTGCCAGAAAAGGTCCGGCTATCAGTTTGTCACTTGAGGCATGATAATGATCAATTATCCATCGCCTCCACCTGTGTATGGTTTGAAAACTGCTTTTTGTTTTTACTCAGGTTACCTTTCATCTGATATTTAAATGTTTTTAATGATCTGAAACATTTAGGTGCAACAACAAATCAGAAGGAGAAGAAATCTGTGAGGGGGTAAATACTTTCTGACAGCACTGTACTTCTCAAACACTATGCCTTTTAGTTCCCCGACTTCCAGTGGGGCAAAATTAGCTTTAAACAGTACACCTCCTGCATGATTGGTGCAAAGAGAATGCTACTCAGAGGGGAACCCTTAGCATCGCCTCAGTCCTGTACATTATAACACTATTATTATTCCAGTTGCACCTGTGTTCATGCTTCGGCCCCTTGTGTGCGATTTGCAATTCCAATAAACAGAGTGTGAGGGTTAGCCGCTAGCCGCACACAACAAATTACGATTCCAGTGGCCTTTTCTGCAGACCTGTACATGGGAGGGTTAGCTTTTGGTGTTAGCATTAGCGATTCTGACGGCATATAACATGCAGGGGGGTGGCTGTTAATGCTGGAGCGCGAGCCGCCGCGTGTTGTGATTCCTGAGGAGTAGTCGGGGCCTGGGAGCCATGCAGCATGTGGCGGATCGTCCCAGGTGGTGGGCTGTCAGGACCAGGATCAAAGAGCAGAGGAGCGGACCTCACACACACACACACACACACCAAGTATACACCAGGGTGTGCCAGTTCCACCTGTTTAACAGTCAGCACACTCGCCCGCAGGAAAAAAAACTGCAGTAAGCGAAAGAGTGATACGTTTATCTTAGTCTGTCTGCACAAACGTGTCACATTTACACACACACACACACACACACACACACACACACACACACACACACACACACACACACACACACACACACACACACACACACACACACACACACACACACACACACACACTTTAAAAGTGCTAAATATGTGCTGTATAAATGCTTCTTCGGTCAGTTTTTGTGAGTCTTTTCTTGCAGCACAAACATTTACTTGGAGGCAGAAGGGCTCAGAGCACAGAGATCCGCTCTGCTTGAGTTGTTGAAGAGGGACTCTCAAAAAATACACACCAGAGACGTGCACACACAAACTCCAGGAGCGGGTAAGAAATCTATTAGAGGCTGGTGTGTGTGTGTGTGTGTCAGAGAGAGAGAGAGAGAGACAATAACAACAGGGAGAACAGCTGAGAGGACACGAGGAAGAAGGGCAGAGGGTGTGCAACAGAGAAGAAGAAGAAGAAGAGAAGGATGGAGGAAGAAGAGGTTGTGAACAGAATAAAGAGCAGAGGAGGGAAATGCCGGTTCATAAATGCTTCATGGTTGCCTTTGACTGAGTAAAGATTCATGCCCCCCCCCCAACTTATTTTCTGTCAACACATCTAGCCTCTGAAACAACAGGTTGACTCCCTCTGCTCTGCTCCAAACAGCAGAGCAGCAGAGAAGGGGATGCTGGTGGGTCAAATATACCTCATATGCCAGTTTATTTAAAATCATTCCCAACTACAGCGTCACCAGAAACTATTCACACCTCTTCACTTTTTCCACATTTTAACATGTTGCAGATTTATTCTAAATCTGACCTAGGTGGCTTTTTATGTAAAAAAATCAAAAAGATCTGATGCCAAAGATCTGATGCCATCCAGATATCCTGCAACTTTTAGATGGATCCCTGCTCCAACACATCTGAGTGAAATAAACAGCTTGTTATCAGGCCTCTGCAGGGGCGAATGACTGAATGCTGATGAGGGAATTCAGCCATTTGATTCAGGTGCGTTGGAGAAAGGATGCATCTAATGGTTGCAGGATACAAGCCCTTGAGGGCTGGACTCAGACACCCGTGATTTATGTTAGCGCATGTTAGCATAATTGGTACAGAAGTATTCTCAACCATTGCTATGACACTAACTTGAGTTCAGGTGCATCCTGTTTCCACTGATCAAACTTCAGATGTTTCTGCAACTTGATTTCAGTCTACATTAAGTTGCGCAGGTGACAGCATATTAGAACAGAAACCAAGTTATGAAGTCAAAGAAATTGTCTGGAGATATCAGAGGCAAGATTGGGTCAAAGCACAAATTTTACGAAGGATATGAAAACATTTCTGCAACACTAAACATACAAAAAACTACTGCTGTCTCAATTATTCCGAAATTGATTTAGTTTGGAACCACTGGGCCCACCTAAGATCCGTCCTCCTGACCACAGTAATCAACAAGAACTTAATGGTCATTTACGTGGAGTTCCAGTGTTCCCTTGTGGAGAAAGAACCTTCCAGTAGGTTAACCATTGGTAATGCACTTCACAAATCAGACTTTTATGATAGAGGGGCCAGATGCAAACCACTCCAACCTACAAAAACATGACAACCTGTTTGAATTTGATGCTTTTGGTAATAAAACACTGCACGTCATTTTAAAAAGCGTATTTGCCCTGCCATCATCAGGTCCTGTGTGCAGATCTTGGAGAAAACAATTACTCAAATATACTGTATTTAAGAATAAGTCCGTAGTTTAACAAAAAATGGAAAAAGTGTCAAAACTTTTTGCTGGCACTGTAGATGATTCTCTCACCATTCATAGTCACAAGTAAAAGCTCAAACCATATTTGCTTCAAGCGGCCTTGAACATCCGCTGCTGTGGTGCTGTGATGTGGAGAGCCGAGGATGCCTGGGATGAGCTGTCACATGGGCCCAGAAGATCACCAGGACTGAGGTCCTTGGTCTGGACATGGGAGGAAGGCCGGCCACAAAAGCAAGAACATCTATCGACTGCGAGCATCTCATGCTTCAAATTGTTGTTAAAATTTCCAAACATTTTTCATTTAAACATTTTTTTATGCAGTATTCATTTAAAAGGACCCCTGATCGTGAAAATAACAGCAGCTTCTGCCCTTTAATTTGACTTTCTCTGTACAATTAAGTCATTATGGTATTTTTTGTAATTGTTAATTTAAAAGACGGGAGCTCAGCATCTCCTGCCACACAGTAGGTGGTAGGGTCATCTCAGCTGGAGCAGCAGCTAATCTCCTTTAAAGACTTCAATTAGTCTAAGTCCCATTTGGACTACTGGTACAGTTGCAGTTGGTTCTGTCTTTATTTGTTGGTGCAATCCTGCATGGCCAATGTAAGAACAATGGTGAATGGTCTATATTTGTATAGGGCTTCATCAAGTCCACAGAGACCCCAAAGCGCTTCACACTACATTCAGTCATCAACCCATTTACACACTGACAGTGGTGAGCTCCATTCTAGCCACAGCTGCCCTGGTCTTTGAAAATGTAAGTACACCCCTGCTGTTTCCACAGGATTTAAAGGGTAAAGTAGCAGCCAGTGTTTACAGTTATTGATGCACTGATCATCATAGGTCTGATCACCTCCATAAAAGCAGGAGATCTTGGTGGTTTGGTGCTCAGGAGCATGACACCAAGGCAGAAAGACATCTTAAAAAAGGCAAATATTTCTACTCATCAAACTGGGAAAGCTAATAAAGACATTTGGAAAGTATTTAAGATCCATTATCGTACTAAAGAGAAGGATTTTCCTCAAGTGGAAACATTTAAGACAGCAGCTTATCTTCCGTCCCAACAATATCTTCCCAACGTCAAAGCATGAAAACCTTAGAGAAAACCCAACAGCTTGCTGGACCTAGGCGCCTTGCACTGAGTGAACCATGAAATAATCTGTAAACCAAAGTATTGCAGAGTCAAATATGAGGACATATGTTCTAAGGCTCAAAGGTTTGGCCCAAAATGGGTCATCAGCAGGACAATGATCCCAAGAAGAGAGAAGAGAAGAGAGCAAATCTATAACAGAAATTGCAATTGGATAGTCAAAGTCCAGATCTCAACCTGACTGAAATGATGTGGTGGGACCTTCAAGATGTTCTGCAGAGAAGAATACCTGCAAACATAAATGAAATGAAGTGGCATTGGATAGTAGAGTCATAATTCCTCTACAATGAAGATAAAAACTGATGAAGTTTGAGTGAAAACTATTACTGAGATTTACTGCTGCTATAGGTGGTTCTACATGGTACATGTGAAGCAGGGGTGTCCTACTGTCCTCTAAAGCTACCATCCTGCAACTTTTGGATGCTTCCCTTCTCCAAAACACCCAAATCAAATTAATGGCTCATTACCAGACCTGGTAATGACTGGATTTTGGCATCCCTGGTGTGAAAACATGTAGAAGCTGCAACATGAAGGGAATTATTTGTCTTTTTTTATGATAAAGTATTTTAAATCAATTTACAAATCACAAAATAGTTTCTGAGGTCCCCTCTGCAGGTGCAGGAGAAGGGACACATGGAGGTTAACGCAAACCAGCACCACTCCTTAATCTCAGGAGGCAAATCAGAAAGTATTGTGCCCACATGATGTGTAACTGACAATTATTTTTCTTTTGCCAACCCCAGATGACCAAATGAAATGCAAAACTGGTATTGGTACTCCAATGAGAAGCTGCAGTTTTGCATTGAGATAGAGACGCAGACTTTCACATTGCAATGCCCCTTCTAAGCAGTGATGGCAGTTTCATGGTCAGTTAATCTTGTTCCAGGATTATCATCTGTAGAGCAAATCAAAGAAAAGTAGCCAATACCAAAAGTGACAGAGGCAGAATTGAGTCAAACCGTGTCATACCGAGGTGGAAAAAAGCAGATGTCAGAAGCTTTTTGCTCTGGGGAAACCAAATTCCAAAAAAAGTAAGGTCGGAGTGTGTTCAGCATCAGATTCTGACAAGAAGACGGCAAAGTCTGAGAGGACAATTGGGTGCTTTCCTGGTGGGGCCACATCACAGCCTGACTGACGTTCCAAACAGAAACTGTAGGAACAAGTTCTTTTTTCTGAGTGTCAGCTTCTTTTTTGGTTCTGGTTCAGAACAGGAAAAGAGCTTTGACTGTTGAAACAAGAAACAAACTGTACCCAGTTGGTGCCACCCATGTGACCATCAAGCGTGAATGTCCCAACAGCGGTTAAAAGAAACGCATCAGTCAGTCTGAAGTGAAGCTATTCTTGAAGAACCAAGAAAGGTCAGTTGATCAGGAGGCCTGAAAGTTTCACCAAGGAAAATGAGGAGCCAAAATGTCAGACTCAGCTGATGACCAACTCCAAGGTGATCACAGAAGATCTACAGTTACCTGCTAGTCCTGTAACAAGTAGAAGAAGCCTATGTGAAGCCAAGCCATTGGGAAGAAGCTTCCACAAACTCTGGAACCCACAGAAAGTTGGTATGACGACCTCCAAATACTGAGTTTAAGCCACACTGCAGTGTAAAGCATGGTGGTTCAGGCAGCATGGTATGGAGATGTTCCTCAAACTATGGTGTTGGACCTATTTATCACATAGCAGAGGTTGCGAATGAGTTTGAATAGATCAAAATACTTAAAAAGGTAATGTTTCATCATGCTGAAGAAGGAATGGGTGTTTTAATGAGACAACAACCAAAATACACACCAGTACGAAGCACCATCTTGGTTCCAATCCAACAACAATAACATTATGAAATGGCAAGCCCCATCTTTGGATCTAAATTCTGTGAAAAAGATGTGGGGAACAAAGTCCAATGGTCCTGGCAGGAAAAGCTGGTAAAACAGTCCATTGCGTCCACACTGTGTCCACCTACCACCCAATCCTGCTCATGAACCAGGCCTTTTTTGTGCTGTTAAAGTTATTTTATTTAATAAAAACAATCACAAATTCCACAGAATAGTTTCTTCATAGATGTCGTCTTTTCCGATTCTGAATGTTCTTGGTGAGTTTTGTGGTTGAATCTTTGTAGTAGTTGTGAGGTCTTTTCTGAGGAGGTTCCTCCATGTGCAATAAAGTTTTCAGTTTTTCTTCTATAGATCTCCTTTCTAAAATTCCCGTGTCAAACCTTCAAGGGTTTTAAGCCCTTTCATGTTTTTATTTTTACTTTACTGCAGTTGAAAGCATTTAAAAGAAGCAGGAAACAGACAATATATCGTGCTAGAATTGTGCATCCCTAAACCCATTGACTAATGTGTGAAACATGTATTCCAAGCAAACAAACTAGAACATAAAGAGGTTATGGTCAGGTATACAGAACGTGTACATGATGTTGTGCAAAAGGTAAATCACTTAACACTGAATGTGGCATAATTTCAGGCTGAAAAATGAAAAATGTTTTAAATAAACGTTATAAAGTACGACCTGCACGCACTGGAAAAAGCCCTCTGTTAAATGCTTTTGTTTCCTTTGTGCAGAAAATAAGCTGAACCCCTGCTGAAAATGATGTGGCTGAAATAATGAAAAATCTGTACAAAGCTAGCAATTTAAACAGGCAGTTTATGTGACGATTGCTGCTTAGTTAAAAATCAGAAACAAGCTGCAATGATGAGTTCAGAAAAAATATATTTACAGCAGCTTCAGTATCTGCACTGAATATTGAAATAAGCCATTTCTATGAAGAAAGAAAATACTAATTGGTTGGAACTCTACTCATTTTATCTCTGTAACTGCAGAATGTTATTCTAATTAATTATCACATTCATGCTAATACAACACAAAACGTAATATTTACTGTGATATTTACAGATGCCCCAACTAATATTTGGTTAAATGTCCTTTAGCAAGTTGCAGCTTGACCAAGTGCTTTTGTAGCCATCTCCAAGCTTCTGGCATATTTGATCAATCTTCTTGGCAGAATTGGGAGGGTTCATTGAAATTAGTTTCTTTCTGGGAATAGACCTGGCTTTTAAGCAGGATCCATCAACATTCAGAACAGTGAAGGTCCGGCTATGTCAGAAGCTTAATGATCCCGCCACCACAGCCGGCACGGTGCTCTAAGGTTTGAAAGCCTCACCTTTACTTTTTTAAGCATATTCATTGTCAACAGCTCAATCCTCATCTGACCATCTGCCTTTCTCCAGAAGACCTCTGATTTGTCCATGTTGGCTGCTGATCATTTCTGTCCAGGATTAAAGGGTTGACTCTCCAGCAGTGGAGTAAAACTCAAGGCCTGGGAAACTGCCCCAGTGCAGCTTTTGAAGATTTTGTTGCAGGTGAAGAGACAACAGTTTTCTGCAGAAGAACAAGCCTGTGCATTTACTAAACCTAGACAGGAGCTTGGTAATTCTTTCTTATAAAGAAATATAAAAACAATCCTATAATGTTTTTCCATTACTTAGGGTTGGTTCTAATTCAAACAGATAAATAATCTCTGTTACTGATGCAGACTTTCATGGAAGATGTGGTGCAAGTCAAACATTTCCCTCCTTAAAACAAGGCAGGAAGTTCTGCAATTATTCAGGCTGCATTTATCTAAAGAAAAATTTAGAATCCAGTTAGTCTTAGAAAATCTTTTCCTCTCCAACTGATTTATTAGAGTAATATTTGGAGGTCCCAGGGAATAAAATTATCTTGTATCCATAGTGTGAAAGATTTACATAATTTCCTATTTCAAAAAGTGTAAAAATCTTCTTCCCCGTCTTATTACAGCTGCAGGTTAGAATCTGCTGTCTGGGGCTGAATCAGCACATGGTGAAAATGCCCCGCAGACCGGAAGGATGGGGGGTTAGGGTTATTAAACATGGGGGGAAAATGACAGGTGGTGGGGGGTTTATCAGACAGCCTCACCCCTAGCCCTTCCACCCGAGGCAAGGTGCTTAGAGTGACTCACCTCTCCTTCCTCCATCACTCCAGCTCCGTTTCACTTCTGACCCCTGCGGTTCCACTCAGCCACTGACCCACATTAACTACAGCAATTACTGCTCACACCAGCCTCTGGGTGGCATGGGATGCATCCTCCAATCATTTGGAGTCATTTCCCTTTCCGCTCCGTGTTCGGCTTCGGAGCTGCCCCTGAATGTGTATATGTGTAATTTATGAGCTTCTGAGCGACAGTGCGGATGGGCGGCAAATGACAGGGAACGCAGTCTGAATTTGACAGCGCAATAAAGAAGAGATTTACCGATGGAGACACAGAGAGAGGATGAGTGGATGACTTCAAACAATGCTGCCTCTCTGACGGGTATTTGGCTGACGTTCTAATCCTGTTAACGCAGGATAGGTCCAACTCGCAGCACTTCACAAATCTATACAATCTACTGGTTACTTTGGCAAAAAAGCACCGATGTCTCCCCTCTTTAACTCCCCCTCTCCCTTCAGAAACAACAAAAATATTCTTTCTGAGAATCAAAGCCAACGTCTGGATGACCCAAAGTGCTTGAAAAAGCTCGGCTCTGCAACTTTGCTCATAACCAAGCAGCTCTCTCTCTGTCACTGAGGCATGCAAAGGCATAAACAGGAAAAAAATCCACAGATGAGCTGAAAATCCACACACAGAATAAAGCTCCCATTAAAATCCACCTGCAGCTGCTCTCTAATTGGGCCTGGGTAGCCGACTCACAAAGCCAACGTCTAGTTAAGGAAATATAATTGGCCGCTCTGCTTTAAGAAAGAATGAAATAAATCAGTCCCCCGTCTCAGGTCGGCCCCGTCTCAACTGAATCCATTAGAGCAGATAATTGTTTTGGACGGAGGAGCGCGCTCGCTCGGCGTTGCCATAGCTTAGTGGGGGTGGGGGGAGGCAGTTGGCTGGCAGAGCTGATGTCTGCCGAGTCTCTGGACGCAGTGTCGGAGCAGCCGAGGCTGAGCAGTGATCAGAAATCAGAGGCTGTAATCTGCCTGCACACGTTTATCTAAGAATCACGTCTGCAATATTCACTGGATTTGTGATTTTATGCTCTCCTAGCCATCAAAATGACATTTCAAGTTAAACTTAGCACCCTGGTGTTCTTTTAGACATCATTACATTTACTGTACTTGACTGAAGTCATTGTTTTTTTATGATGGTTAAGGTTTACTTATTATATAGGCTTTACTATGCAACATTTTGTTCTTTTCTGTCAAATGCTTCCAGCTTTAGCTGGGATTATTTCATCCATTTGCTGTGTTTCTGCACGTCGATGCAGGCAGATGCAGGTTTGCACAACTCAAACAATGATTTAGAACAACAATGATATAAAAAATAGGCAGCAAACAAAAACCTGAAGGAATATTCTGATCCTAAATGCTGTGAGAAAGCAAAGTTAAGGATGTCAACTTGTAATGAGCTCAAAGAAATTGAACAGTAATCCTGCCATAATCTTGAACATTTTGAACCTTTAACAGAAGCAGCAGGTGGGCATCAGAAGCTCAGCTCTCTAACCAGGGGTGGCACAAGGCTACATACTTGTTCCATTTATTTTTTCATTGTACCTGCTGCTGTTTTACACTATTTATTATCTTTCTGTCCTACGGCTTTTAATTGTTTTATTCTCTTTTTTTATTAACTCTTGGTGTTCTTGTGTGTTTGCGTACCTTTTATTCTTTTGTTGGGTTTTATTGCACAGCTTTTTATTCTGCCTTGCTGTGATTTATATTTATATTTTTATGATCCTTTGGTTAAACCTTACACCCCCTTTATTGCTCTTTCAAATTGTCACAAAACTACTTGTATTGCACCTGTAATTATTTTTCTAACCTGTCAACAGCCTCGTAAGGTGAACAATAAATGTTATTTAACGCACTTGATGACACAACTGAAGCTGTCTTTCTTCTTTGGTTAAAAGTCTCAGGTCAGAAGAGCCAGAGAGAGTCTTGTTTGAGAGATGGTCCTCGCTGCTATTCTGGCTTTTGTGTTCAGCTTTTGGTCCTTCAACTGTAAGACATTCTGACATCTCTGCCTTGGTGTGGAGATTTTTTTGGTCTCATGGTCAAACATGAAACTGATCTGAAACAAAAATCCCTCTCTTTATGTCAGCCACAGATCTCTGTGCTCTACACAGGGCTTTTCTGCTCAAACACCACAGAAAAAAGAGAGAACTGAAGTTTGATACAGAAGTTAAGACAGGATTTAATTCACTCAACCTGGTTTCAAAAGAATTGATGTTTGGCAGTTTGGCTTAAAGAAAAGCTATGTTTCTTTTTTTTTTATCTGAACTGATCAATCAACTGTTTAGCTTTTAGTAAGAAAATCCCCGTAAAACTTGTCTCTTTTTTCCATTTTGATTAAATCATTCGTCATTAAATCATTTGTTACCACATTGTCTCTGCCAGCCTGTAACCTGCAGCCTGGATTGACAACATGACTCTTTCAGGGAGATTCTTAATCATTTTTAGATCATGATATTCCTTCCATAATCAATTTGCGTTCCATGTGGCTTATATTAAATTTTTCATACTTTTTATATTTTTGACTTAGTTCCAGGTTACGCTGTGCACAAAGAATTTTGTGCAGAAAAGAGCCACTTAATGAAGACATTAAACTTATTGTGTGTGTCTCAGCAGCTCGTGCAGGCTATGCTGCATCATTAAGATAAATGACATATCACATCCTCTGCCAAAACCCCAACACACACACGCACACACACACACACACACACACACACACACACACACACACACACACACACACTGCAACAAACCCGTCATGGAGCTTATGGTTGTGTTTTAGCAAGAGGACCATTTTCTGTTTACCCCTCTGGCTCTCCTTGTCTCATTCTCTCTTTATCTCTCCCTGCATCTCTATCTCTCTTTCAGCACAAAATAGCAAATTGCTCCATTTCTCACTCACTCCTCTTTCCTCCACTGCTCATCCAGTCATCTGGTTATTAACTCCAAACACATTAAACCAACACAAGCGCCACAATATTCCCTAGCCTCTCCTTGTCAGCATAAATACACACATACACAACCTGCATGCAAAGACCTGGGCCAACACGGATTTTACCAACAACAAAAGAGCTTCATGTTGGACCCAATTAACACTTTGGAACCAAACACCAAAATCTGGGGGATTATTCAAAGAAACCAAGCTTACTTCTAAATCACGTCTGGCAGTTTATTAATTTTTGGCTTCTAACTAACCTAAACAAGCTTAAAGAGATCACTTAAAGTTTGTGGAGTATGTACTTTTGGAAGCTAAAGATCTTGAAAATCCTATATTTTAGGAAAATGACAATTTTGTTTTTCAGGCTCTCAGACAACACCGTCATACAACCTCAGATGACAATATTAATAATGAGTCGAGGATTACATTGATCCACAGATAATCACTAGCTGGTCTGATGAGTAAAATTGCATTTTATCCTTTAATTATTCATTTATTTATTCTTCTTTGTATAATGTTATTTCAAATTTGATTTAAAGTTATACTTTGCAGCTCAGAGATATGAGCAGAAAAGATTTTTCTAATAGAGCTACTGACATGGAATTTACATCAGTGATCTCATGTGCAAATAAATGAAATCAATATAGTTTGTAAGGTTTGTGTGATAAAGGGAATGACATAGGTTATACCTATTGAACAAGTTTAATGACATGTATTCTTATCTTTTTTGTAACGTTTCTTGTTGTGGCATTTAATTTAATTTACCATTTAGATAACACTAATGTGTGGGTGTATGTGAGCGAGTTTTTCATCTTGTGGTGCACAGTTGTTGGAGTGGCGAGAACGGCAGAAAGCCTGCAACATTCAGCATGCAAGAGCACCAAAGGACAGGTGCTCTTGGCTCTGGAAGACTGCAGCAGACCCAAGCCTCCAGCAACTAAGCCTCATCCCAGGGCAGGGATATTTCCCTGCACAGAGGTAGGTCATCCGTGAAGTACGAGCAGCAGCCCCTAGGCCAAAGAGACACAGCTGCACCCAACTCCATACTCCCACTGCCCTCCCAGTCATAACCCAAATCCCCTAACAACCATTCCAGACCCTATTCTGCCCCACCTATGCCCCAGACCCTTAGCCACCACAGCCTCAGGTCCACCCAATAAGCCAGGCATGCTGGGGAGGCACCTCCCACCCAGCTCAAAGACAGTCACCCACTGGGAGCCAAAGCACGAGTCTTGTGCTGTAAATATGCATTAACACTATAGTGGTTAGTCAATTATTTATATTTTTCAGGAGAAAAAACTGTTTCTACTAATTTCAGGTCTTTCTTAGGCTTTCTGATAGTGGCTTGACCCATGGACAACTCTTGTGGTTATTCTTTGGACTCCAAAATCAGAAATTGAGAATGAAGCACCTGGTTTATTGTATCATTTATTCTGTCACCGCTTGATTTTGGCCAAAATGGTGCTCACTTGAACATTTAGAAGTATAGAATTACATATGTAACCAAAACAAAAATAAGGTTGAAAAGGTCTTGAGAAAGTTGTTGCTCAACCCATCATGAGATACTACTTGTGTGATATCTGCTTAATAAGAAACCTTTTTTTATAGGCCATCAATTATTGATGAAGTAGGAAGGAGAAAGTCATTTTCTCACTCTTTGCTTTCTTGCAGCTAATTTTATGTTTTGAATACTTTTGCCAGTGTCTTTCAACTTTATTACAAATAATGGTATTTAAAGATAGATTTGTCTTGATCTATTTGTATGTGCAGATTACTTTGGTTGTTACCGACATCTGGTATGAATTTCATGTCAATAGGCCCATTAAAAATACATTTCTGAGACAAACCTGTTGAATACTTTACCCACTGTAAGTGGACTAGAGAGTGATTTAACACTGATTTAACTGGTGCAAACCTCACATTTTTAACAATTTTAAGCACCTTTTCAGGGTGTTTTGCTCTCTAAAAAGGCATATTACTAGTAAAAAGGGCAATCAACCAATCATCGCTGAGTATTTTCTCAATGGAATTGAAGTCAGTCAAACTGAGATTCAAACAAACAAACCTACAAACCTAATCTGTTATGCTGTTGGAAAGATTAAAATAAGCTATATTTATAAAAAGGATATTTGTCAAGTTGGGCTGATGCTTTATTTGGTTCAGGTGATTCTTTCTGTCGTGAAAGATATTTACGTCTGCTTACTCAGGGCTCTGCATGTTTTAGAGATAAAATGTTTTGATTTATTTATCAAAAAAATGCTTCATTCTTTCCTTATTTCCATCTTTTAAGTTTGTCACTTTCAACATATAATAGGTAAGTTCATCATAACTTACTTTTAATAAAAAAAATCTTCTTAGGTGTTCTTAGAGAATCCAAAACAATTTCAGCTGTGCATGTATAACTGTGTTGTTATTTTTTTAATTTCCATAATTAAACTCCTCTACTATGTTCATGTTGGTAAAACAGATGATGTACAAACACAATAAAGTAATGATTATCAGTGTGAAAAAAAATAAATCAAGAGGAACAATTGTTTTTTTGCTGTATTAAAACTTGCCAAGTATTAAATGTTTTTTACATCTGCTTCATTGGAAAGTGCTCACAGTATTCTCCACTGCTGCAGACGGGTGCATGAAGACCTTGCATTGATAGATGGGGAAAATTTGCATATACACAGCTTCAGGTAGATAAAACGACAAGTGTACAGAGGTACATCTAAGTGATTTTTAAGGTTTGACATGGGTATTTTCCTGTATGAAGCCCTCACTGTGTTTACCTTTTACTGTGTGTAGTTTTTATGAAGTGAATCCGTGCCTGGAGAAAAACTTTAGGTTACAGTAATCATGTTTCATTGAAATGTAAGCCAGCATTGCTGAAACAATAACCCTTGCATTCAAATCAAATCTCTTGTATATTATGTTAGATTATATCAGATTAACGACTGTTCAGAGAATAAAATCAAAAAAGCGTCCCTGTCATTTTCAGACAGAGCACACAAGACTAATTTTTCTAAATTTACCATGGATTTATGTTGATTATCTGCATTTAGGCCGAAACATCCTCAGAGAGAGTTTATCTTGTACTTCCTATTGATGGTTATCATGATGTGTTCTTTTCATCTGTTTGCTGTTGAGGTTCCTTTTAGGAATTACAGCAAAGACGACTAATGAGGATCCAAACAAAACAGAAAAGGGAAAAAAAGAGAGCAGCAGTTTTTCTCTTTCTACAGCTGCAGCCGTGAAACTAATGAGCTTGTGTGGATCCAAACTACTACTTTACAATAAAAAGGTGTCTCTGGGTCACCATGAGGGGAACCAGGAGGACTCATTGGCCCCAAATGGCCGCAAGGTTTTTGGCTAAATTAAAGTAAACAGAGCGGAGCAGGAGAGGCAACGGTTTCCCTGACGGTGGTGAAATTTCAACAGTGAAGCCATACTGCTTACCTAACTAACAGAAAACAACAACTGCGGTCAAAGTCAGTGCATAACAACGCCAGCAAGAGCTCAATCTAGACATTTCCTCTTAATACCCTTCACCTCACAGCACAGAGAAAGAAGAGCAGATGAAAAGATTAGAGAATAACATTTTAAGCAGAAGAATGAAAGGCATGATAGGTGGCTGTTTCTTTCTTTCCCCCAACAATGAGTGATGGTCTTCACTCATCAGCCATAAAAACAACTCATTTCAAAGGTGCTGAAGATTGAGCAGGAGATTTGATTGAGCTAAAGGACATGAGGAGGGAACTGGCTCGTACAAAAAGATGGTGCAGCAGGAGAAGGAGGGAGGAGGAGTCATCTCAAGGCCAAGAACAAACATTCAGAGCGCATGACAAGTGCTGTGTTGGAGCGAGAACATGAGTGGATTTGATTCTTTCTTGAGTTCATATGACTCATGGTCAGAGGAAGCCAGAAATAACAGCTAAAAAAAAAAATATATATATAAATCAGTCATAATGAGGAGCGGTTGCAAAAAAATGGGGTGGATGCATCTTTAAGCTAGCAGAAAGCTAGAAACAGTTTCAACATTCTTCTCAGTCAGATGGCAAAAACAGCTCCTAAATCATGCAAAATCTTTTGTCGAGAATCCAGTTTGGAGTATTAAAATGATACCAAAGCTGCCTGAAAACAACCCAAGAGGAAAGAAACACGTAAACCAGAACCTTAAACGCACCTGGAACAAATGTAAAGCTTGCAGATTTTCAATCAGAGTCTTTTAACACCTTGTTGGTTCTGTTTGATTCATTTTTACCGAGTCCGATTCAGACAGAGGAAGAATGGATAAAATCTTTAAAATTCTTGACTCTTTTTCAGCCATCCTCCTGTAAGGAAACAACTTTCGGTTGGTGCCGTTCAAGGTAATCATGAGTGGAATTTCATGTGTGTTTAATATTTTTGCCTCATTTTTAACATCAATTTATTTTTGAGTTCACAACTTGTGTCTCAAAGATTGTTACTGCAAGTTATATCTGATAGGTTTTCTTTGTTGTTTTTTTCTTTTTACATTCAAAACGAACTTTTCACATATTTCCAAGATCAGAAACTTTATCTTAAAGAAACTCCTGAAAACGGTGAAGGGCTAAAAGTGTCACAATTTAATAAATCAATAAATGATTACTTAAATGCAATGTCAGTGATTGAAAATCGGAAATAACCCTTGCAAAATGAAATATTTACAAAATCTGTAAAACGTGTAACTTCAAGGCCAAAATTTATCACTAAAATCAAAAAATAATTTCATTCTCATTTTATAAATAAATAATTTAATGATAGCTAATCTGTATAGATAATTCATTCAAGTTGTATGGTGCATGTGCAACGTTATAAACTAGCAAAATGTACAAAATACAAAAATAATGAACTAAATACATCATAAATTGTTTTTATTATTTATAGTTTTTTATGCAGCTCATCATAAATCTGTTCTTTTAGCCTCACTAGTCAGATTCAGTGGGCGGAGTTTAAGTGGACCTGCTTTGCACGTTAACCAATCAGATTTTGGAGGCCATCTGCGGAGCCACAGCGACCGTCTGAATTAAATCCTGGTGCACTGCACCGGGAAACCACAGGAACCATGACAGAACTGTCTTTCATATGATGACTTCAGTTTTTTAAATTAATTTCACATTTAATTATTTATTTTAAGACCCGACACTAATAGAAGTACTTACACTATTAGACTTATACTTATAAGTCTAATAAGTATAAATACTTATACTAATAGAATACTTTATTTAGACATGTATAAATATTTATGTCATAAATCATTTATTTATTTGATTGTGGCACATTTGGTCCTCCATAAGGCACATCATTCATGAACATGTAAACAGCTAAAGAGTTTTTGAACAGTTATGTAAGAAATTCATCTCTGATTATTTTGCATGAAACTACAACCTTTATTTTTTATGTTTTTTCAACCGATCGGGTTGATAATGTTTGTAGAAATAAAGAAAGGAGTTATGTTGGCTGCTGAGTTTCATGCAAAGATAAATCTCCACATAGCCTGGAGATCAAGCTCGCTGTAAGATTTTTTTTTTTTTATCAAAAGTGAGAAAAAACAAAATGCAAAGATACAAAAGAAGCTAGGCAAGTTAGGAGTAAATATATTTGTTCAACACATAATATTTTGTTTTATAGAATTAAAACCTAAAATCTGAAGTTGATTCGCTCAGAAATGAAAACTGCTTGATTTAATTTCTGGTGTGTTTAGTGGCTTCATCCATCCTGATTCCTCCTCTTTCAGGAGACACTTTGAAACGTGAAATGAAGTTTAAAGTTGGATGGAGGCGTCACATCTCTCCTCCTGTCAGTCTCTCTCTCTTCTCTTTCCTCCCACCCTATGTCTCATTAGAAGTTTCATCAGCACCCACTCCCCTTGATACGTGTTAATATGGCAACGCCATTGTCTGCCCGTTTGTTGCTGCCATCGCTATTGTTTGCTCTCACACTTGACAAATTCATCAAAAGGAAAAAAAGAAAGGGAATGGGAGGGAAAATAGCAGCAAATCACTCGGTTTTCACACAATTGACTCTACAAGTCAGGCAGGACATGTCTTTCTCTTCAAATGGTCCCAAAAATATGAGCTGGCTTGTGTAATTTTGCACGTATATGATTTGTTGAGCTATAAACCATCCTGGAATTGGCTCCTAAACAGCAGCCACTGTACATCACTGGAAGTAAAAGTGAGAGTGTGCGATTTATGTGTTTGCAATTGAAATGTGATTTGCCTATACATGTGCATTAGTGTCCTGGTTCTGTCCTTTAAATGAAAAAACAGTTTTCTGTTCAGGCCAAGGAGAGGAAGGGATGTATAAACCAACCACTGCAAAAGAAGCTGAGGATGTGAACAAGAAAACGTGAAAAACAGATGACATACAGCATCTTCAAGTAAGAGCTGAAGAGCAGACGGATCACAGAAAACAGGAGTGTGATAAACTGTGTGTGTCAGTACCTTTGCTCTGTGGAGGGTTCTGGCTGCGGTCTCGGAGGATGTTGATCTGGTAAACGGCTCCGTACGGCTCAAACAGCTCCTTCAGCTCCTTCTCCGACCAAGAGCGTGGGATCTGACCCACAAACATCTTGATGGCGTCCGGGTCCGGCTGGTCCGAATGCTCCAACGCCCCGTTCATCTTCCCAGCCGTGCCGTTACTGTTAAACAGGCAGAAGAAACACCATTAGGAGACGTGAAGCCCCAGAATCCAACATCTGCTGGTCTTTTTGGATCTACCACCAATCCACCAATACAAACTGAGAAGCTTCCAAAAGTATTACCATGACAACTACAACAGTTTGCAGGGTCTGTGATGAAGGCACTAATTTCAAATCCAACAGAAAATGACACAAAATCCCCATTTGTCCACCAAAGCATCTGTCTCCAACTTTTATCTAAACTATATCAAAATAAGAAAAGATGCAAGTATTTGGCCCAACAAACACACATCAGATTAATTGGAGCATCTATATAATCTATTTATAGGAACTCCAATACATATTACCTACGAAAAGAGGTTATTTTGGTTTGATAAAAGCTCAGAATCTGTCCTATTCCTAGAGTCAGCCAACAACATCAGTGTTTGGAACCAAAACGAATAGAAATAGGGAGTAATATTAAATGTTCTGTATCTAAACAACTACATTTTAAGAGAGATTTTATCATTTTATAGTAACTGAAAAATCAGCAAATCTACCATGAGGAATAAACTGAGAAAATGGTGAGAAAAGAGATATTAGATCTGAAAAACTGTTCAGTAACTGCCCTGCAAACCAAGCAGTTATTGTTTAGCCAATCATCTATGAAACAACTGAACCAAACAAAGCTGCCCTGACATTGCAGAAAAGAGAAAACATTTGTTGCAGTACTAAAACAGAATAGAAGGGTATGACCCCTTATGGACTCCCTGTGGTCAGAAAGCACCTCTAACCTGCATGTTAGGACTTCCTTTAAGTGGTCTTCCACATCTTTAAGATGTTCTTAGACTAAAGGGGTGTTGGTGGTGAGACAGGATAAAAGACACAGACTGGAGAATGAAAAGCTTCCTTGATGATTGGCAAGCTTGGTGTCAGTTTCACTTCAGATAATGTTCAATCACTATCGGTCACTATCAGTGGCATCCAACATCATTTCAGCAGACGGATTCAAATAGGCCAGGTCATGCAGAAAAAATATATCAATTACCAGCTTGTTCCCTACAGTGATTTTAAATAATTACACTGAATTAGACCTGAGACAGCTGCAATGATGGGGAAAAAACGCTCAAACTCCCACAGGGTTAAAAGAAAAATCCTCTGAATTCATCAGAACACTCAGAACCTTCAACAAGACTGAAGAGATCATTTGTTCTCAGGAAACTTAAGAAATGCCAAATATCTCAAATCAGGACCACAAATTCAACAGATTCAGTCACAGTGAAAAAAGCCTCTAAAGCATCCTTCACACCATAACAGGGACACTGAAAGCCAGCGAGAGCCGCACTAATAAAACTCTCCTGGGTGCCTTAGCAGCTCCTCACTGCCGGGCACGGCAGCTTTCAATTCCAGTTTTACAGCCCAATATCCCTGAAGCTCGCAATTTTTATACACACTGACCTGACACATCAGCAAACTGACATTTCACTCCGATGCTAAATGTGGATTTCTGATACTAGAGGTGTAGCGATGGATACTCAGTGTCAGTAACTCTGATTTCATTCCTCCTCCCTACAATCCAGCAACAAAGGTGGGATATAAACTCTGTTTTGCTGTTTTCCATAAAAAGATAGGAACTGCAGCTAAAAATGCAGATGCATGAATGCACACTGACTGGCCACTTCATTAGGTACACCTGTTCTACTGCTTTTAAACACAAATACAGATTTAGCCAATCACATGGCAGCAGCTGGTGCATTCAGGCATGTAGACGTGGCGAAGATGACCTGCTGAAGTTCAAACTGAGCATCAGAATGGGGAAGAAAGAGGATTTAAGTGAGTTTGAATGTGGCATAGTTGCTGTTGCCAGGCAGGCTGGTCTGAGTATTTCAGAAACTGCTGATCTACTGGGATTTTCACACCATCTCTCATGTTAAAAGAAATTAGCCTGAAAAAGAAAAAAAAAGCAGCAGCTCTGTGGATGAAAAGTCCTTTTTGGCATCAGAGGAGAATGGAAAATCTGGTTCAAGATGATTGAAAGGCAACAATATCTGAAGTGCCCACAAGTTCCAACCCAGCACCATCTCTGAACATGCAGAACCGTGAAGCATATGGGCTACAGCAGCAGAGGACCATACCGGGTCAGATCAGAACAGGAACCTGAGGCTACAATTGACAGACTCACCATAACTGGACAATAACTGGTTGGAAAAATGTTGCCTAGTCTGATGGGATTCTGTTTCGGCTACAAAACTCACATGGTCTAGTCAGAATTTGAAGTAAACTATATGAATCATGGATCCACCCTGGCTTGAGTCAACGGTTCCAGCCGTAGCTGTATAATGGTATAGGGACTATTACCTTAGCTGAGTTTAGGCCCCTGAAAACCCTTTGAGCATTGCCTAAACACCACAGCCTACCTAAGTATTGTTGCGGACAATCTCCATCCCTTAATGACCATGGTGGACCATCTTCTGACGGCTGTTTTCAACAGAAAATGCTCCACGTCTCAGAGCTCAGATCATGTCAAACTGGTTTCTTAACAGTGAATTCATGCTACCAGTGGCGCCTCCACTAGGGTGGCCAGTGTTATTTCAGGGAGGGCCACGTCCCCCCTGGCGCACCCCTGATGGTGCCACTGAACTGTACTACAATGGTTTCCACAGACACCAGATCTTGATCCAACAGCACACAGATTGATTTCGCATCATGGATGAGTAGCTGGCAAATCTGCAGCAACTGTGTGATGCTGTTGTGACGAATGTCTCCAAACCTTGATTAAGGTTTTGGAAATGGGGGTCCAGCCAAGTGCACCTTTATACTTTCGTGTTGGACAGGGTGCCCGGTGTCCAAATCAGGGGGTCACAAATACCTCACAAGTACTGTGTACTACCAGGAGTCCAATCTGGTACAAGGAAGATGTGCAGCTGATGGCCTCAGTGCTGCTAGTTGAATGTGTGAGCATGTTTGTGTTTGGGAAAAAATGCTGGATAAGCTGTGTGCTAAATGCAAATTAAATGAGAGGGGGAGTTGTAAGCCTCAGGGCTCTCTAACAGGACACAGATGCTTCCATGCACCATCACTGCAGTTGTATTTCTACATCTGGAATGCATACAAAATAGAGGTGAAGTGCATTCAACCTTCTCCCCTACACAGCAACAACACTCTTTACAAAACACACTTGTCGTACCCATGTATCTGCAATGCTAACTTGAACAGGTCCCCTTTTTTCAGATGTGCAAACACAAAGAAAGACTCAGCACCGATGCCTGACAGACTGCAGAAGGCAACAGAGCAAACACCAAGCAAAGACACTCAAACGGATGCAAACGAACACACACACACACACACACACACACACACACAGCCATCAAAGTCTGTGGTCTGTTTAAAATGGCAAAGAACCAATTTGATGAAACCACGTCAATAGCCATGTTGCTTTATTGCTCTACTTTCCCTTTTGTTTTTCTGGGCATTAGAGACGAATTGCATTATCTTAAGAGGGAAAAACAAAGCCAAATCCCAGGCTTGGTCTGCTGACAGCACTAATGCCACATTATAAAGCTCAGTGAGACAGCAAGAGTAAAAGACAGAGTGAAGGAAGAAAGCAGGAAAGGGTGAAGAAAGATAGACACAATAGAAGAAAGACACAACTAGACCTTTGAATGCGGACCATCCATCTTTTGCAGAAAGAGCCGAGGCGCTCGGCAGAAACGCCCCATTCCTTAAACGACTTAAAGGACATGTCAAATAAAAATGCCAAAAGCAGGGAGGTGAGTCAACGAGCCAAACCCGTGCTAACAGTCCTCAGGGCAATAACCGCTCCCCACTAAGCTGTCCAATAAATCGTGTAGGCCCAGGGGCCGAGGGAGCCCCGAGGGTTGTGACTGACAGGGGGAGGAAAGGAGAGAAAGGAGGAAGGAAGGGAAGGAAAACGATGGTCGCACTCTATGGCTGCCTCTGGATCACAGGCTGATGTTCGAGCTCCTTAAGGACGAAGGTGACTGGACTTTAAGAGCCCTGGCGGTCGCTGAGTTCAGACTGCAGAACATCATGCCTTCAGCCTCTGACACACACACACACACACACACACACACACACACACACACACACACACACACACACAGCTGATGTTTCAACACAATAAGTGGAGACAATTCCTCATTGTTGGCTGTTTGCGTGAGGCTTGCGGGGACCGAGCAAGTCCGAGGGGTAGACGATACAATAGTCAGTGTCAGAGCAGCGCCTTCCTCGTCTAGGACACTGGACAACATTCACTCTGCCTGCTAACACAATAAATAGCTTCACGCTGGAAGGCGTACGAATGCTTACAGAGCTATCTTGTCTAGATTGCATGCCTCATCTTTTCCTGAGGTGGTTGGAGTAGGCGACTCTTCCTAACTATGAAGGAATGAGCGCCCCTGTGGCCAAGACTGACAAGGTGTTATTGGAGGCACACCAAGCTTTAGTGTGCGACTACATGTTTGCGGAAATGTGTGAAGCTCAGCAGGAGAGTGTCCTGGGGCGTGGATTAAGTCGTTGAGTGGATCCACTGCTACCACGTCTCCTCCATCACCCTCCCTTTTTCCCTCTTCTTCCCCTACTTTTCTATCTCTCCCTCTCAATTTGAGCCAATTGTCTGCCTTAATGTCTTAAGTATTGCTTCCATCACTCCATTCTCCCTGCAGCATCGGGGCCACGGCTGAGGGCTGATCTACACTCAGAGTGTGCTCGCTCACACTGTAAGAAAAGTGTCTGGATGGGTCTTTGAAGCAGCTGCTGAGGGCTGTTATTCCCATATCTGAAGCATCAAACAGCAGGCTTGTTCAACCGAGCTGAAGCTTCACTCTATTGACCATAAAACCTTTTGTTCCAAGCTCCTCAAAACACTAACTCTGCAACAACCCTAAGCATTTCATAAAGAAGAACACCTTTAGTTCCAGTAGTATTTCATGACTTTGGTGGGACCGGATTATCATAAGAAACAAAGATTTGGTTCGTCAAAGTTTGAAATAATGTCTGAAATCATTCTGATTTAAAACAACATGTAAAAACAACTCAGGCCTAAGTGGACCAATAGGTGCATTTAAATGAATATGAACATTTAAATGAATTTGAACCTCATTGGAAAGTACATCAGGTGAAAAAATTCTAAATAATTTAACTCAGATTTAAAGTAGTTGTTAAAAGTCAGTGCCATGATTTAGCACTGCAAACTAAAAGGTGCTTCATGGGTAATGTAGGGGTAACTCAGAGCACCGACTTTTAACAGTGGTCATTCATATATATATATATATATATATATATATATATATATATATATATATATATATATATATATATATATATATATATATATATATGTGTTGATTATGTCTTACAGTTAATAAAAACCTAAAATTGAAGTTCTCTGAAAAATAGAATATTGTGTAAGGCAAGAAAAACTTTATAAATTAATAAATTAAATACTGAAATTTGGGCCTCCTGCAAATTATGTCCATGTACTGTACAACACACTAACAATACTTGCATATGCTGTATATGTCCTCATTGTGGGTACTTTCACTCAGTATTCTCAAGAAAGCAGTTATCCATCTGTGTACCTTTACTATGTATTTCACGAGATAATCTGCCAAATAATCTTAGTGAAAAATTGTTGAATGTCCATTCTGGCTCAATGTCGAAGTCAAAGGTTGCTGAAATGGAAATATTTGGACAGATTTGAGTCATTTCAGTTGTTAATATTTTATGCTGATACTCAGAAAAGTAGATATCTGGCTTCTACAAAACCCCAGCTGCTGTATGAATAGTGAGAGGAATAAGCTTCAAACGTTTAAAGAGAGAAATCGCTACGAAAATAGAAATCCCTTAAATTACACATGCTAATTTTCCTGCACACATCCAACTTTGTTCTTTTTCCATTTTTACCAAGGAAGTCTACTGTAAAAAGCTGCTTTTTGACACCGAACCTGCACCAAATAGATCAAATTAATATAAACACCTTGATCTGGGAGATACTAGCTAGATGATAACCTGGTGTGTTTTCTATTCGGTGATAAGAGTTGGTTACTTTCAGAGCAGCACAGCCAAAGAATAATATATGTGCGAATATAAATTAATGCATTTGGCAGTATTTTCTATGTCATGTCTCATTTTGCTGAAGGTAATCTATTTTTAGTTAATGGTTATTAATTAAAACAGGTGAAAAACTGCACAGTTCATTCCACGTTGAGCAAATTTCACTTCAGTGAACTTCAGTTCCTACTTACTTGATCTATAATAAGTACTGCCACTGCTAATTATTTATCACCATGCTAAAAACTTAAAGTTGACATATTTACAGTTGAGAAAAAGAGGAAAATGTCTAAAAGAAATTGAAATCTTGCTTGCTAATCACATAAATAAACTGTCCTGCAATGACCTTACTAAAGAAATAAACATTGGTGTTGTATAGTAGTAAACCTGGAGCTGTAAATAAACCCAGAAACAACCAAGTACACGAAGAAAGTGTGGCTGCAACAAGCTCCACAGACTGCATTTACCAGCTGTGATTCCCTCTGCTGGCCTTGTTCACAGCTGGAGTCTGAAAGGCAGCAGGACAGAAATGTGCAACATCCGCCAGCCGGAAAGAGACGGAGGCAGGTAAAAGTGTGCAGATGAGCTGGGGTGAGGAGTAAGCACAGCTCAGAGCTCAGCATGTGTCCCCCCCTCAGAAAGCAGGCACATGTGCATTTACACGGATCCCACATGTGTTCACGCATGAGCTGCAGTTCAGGCTGGCTGTGTTGATCCCCCCCACTGCTTCTTCCTTCTGTTTCTGCTCGAAAACACACATCCTCTCTGACTTCCTTAACCCTGTAAATGCAGCACGCTCAAACACATGACACAAAACAACCCTCCCCTTCTCTCCCTCCCTTATGCACTGACACACACAGCACGGTCGGTTTGTGGCAGGGCCGAGCTACCACACGACTCCTCTCATTGGCAGGATGTTGGTGGGGTGTGTAACAGGCCCATAGGGAATCTAATCTTGTTGACAAGCAGAGTGAGAACCATCAGTTCCCCCTCTGAGGAAGCACAGCAACCAAGGTCAGCTGCAGACACCTCAATACACCTCTGTTCACTGATATGCCATCACACAGAGAGAAAGACCCTCTGATTCCCAAGTTATTTCAACACAATAGGGTCTGAGACAGAAAAACACAAAAACCGTGAAGCTCTTAATGTTCATCTGATTCTTATAGATCCATACTTTAAAAAAAAAAATGTTGTTAGCCTCTTTGCTGAGAAATAACAGAACTGATGGAGTTTCAGCTTTACACACATATACCTGCCAACATGGAGGAACATGACTTAGGAAGTTCCTCTACATCCTGAGTGATGGCATATCCAATGCTGGGAAAAAGTATTTACTCACTTGCAGTTTATCAAATGATGATCTCATTTATTAATGAACAAAGTGGTCCAAACCGAACATGTTTGCTGAACTATTCAAATAATAAACCCTACAAAGCCAAATGTTTTGGGACCTTGAAACGCATTGAGGCACTGAAGTGGGACAAGAACGCCTGACTCACAGACTCCATTATATTACATTCCTAAGATGTTGAGATCAGGTTGAGATCAGGAATCAGGGTTGTCCAGACCAATCAAGTTCCTCCACATCAAATTCACTCATCATGTATTCTTGGACCTTGCTTCATGCTCCTGTGTGCAGTCATGGTGGAATATGAAGAGGCCATTCCCAAACTGTTCCCACATCCTACAGCATTACAAGTTCCTTTCCACATGCACTAAGGGGCCAAGCCTGAATCATGATGAACAGCCCCACAACACAATCCTCCCTCCACCAAACTTTACACCATGAAGCCTGGTAAATGCTGTTTTTATGGCAACTGCCAAACCCAGACTCAGCCTTTGGATTAGACAAAGAACTATGATTCATCACTTCAGAGAACATGTCTCTACTGCTTTAGAGTCCAGCGGCTGTGTCCTTTATGCCACTGCAACTGATGTTTAGTGCATGATGCAGTGCTTGGATGCAGCCGCAAGGCCATAGAAACCCATTCCATGAAGGTGTCTACAAAGACTTTTTGAGGTAAACTGAACCCTGCATGATGTGTGGACACCTCTCCAGAAAGTTGGTGATCTCTGCAGACTCTGCATCCACAGTGTGCATTGTTCATATTTGCTCCCATATTGGTATAATACCTCTAACAGTGAAATATAAGGTTGAGAGGAGCATCTATGATGGGACTTTTTGCACAGGTGACATCTTACCATGGTACCAAGCTGGATTTCTCTGAGCTAATGAGAGCGACCAATTTTTAAAGAAATGTTTGTATTAGGACTCTGCAAGGCTAGGGGTCGGATTTTATACCCCTGTGGCCATGGAGGTGACTAGAACACCTGAATTTAACGACTTGAAGAAGTGACAAAATTCTGAAGCAATATGTGAAGCAAGATTGTAATATGATTTACTTTTTATGGTGGAAAAATGCTTTTAGATATGATTTCAGTCCACATTTTCGAATAAATCTAAAAACTGCAACTCAAGGTAATGTGAAGATTATCTACTCAAAACCTGAGAGGTTTTGGGGTTTTTCATTTGCTTGATGTATGTCAAAAAATCTGAAAATTAGACTTTAGCATTAACATGCTATAGCTACATTAGCATGCTAGGATGACTCAAGCTACAGTGGAGTAAGCTTTATTTGGACGGATGTAGCGCACTGTGCACTACATCCTATTAAATAATATTTCATTTGCATGAAGAAATTATACCTAATTTTTTTCATTCTTTTATGAGTCAAACACATGAAAGATTGAATTTTAAAGTTCAGTTTCTAGAAATTAGCAAAACTAGCTTGCAGCTACAGATTTGGTCATTGTTTCAGGATGATAGGGTTAGGGTTAGGTCGATAATTGTTTGTTGTAAAGTCTAACAAGAAACTAAGGGAATAAAACAGATTATTGTTTTTCGCTTTGCACATTTTTGAATGAATAGAAAATTTTGAAACACAGAATCTAGGGAACATCACAAGGTATACTTTACGCTCCAATATGTCCATCCAAAATGTATGGTAGCATCAGACAAGCGATGAAAAAAGCTTGTCTGATCAACATGGTACAGACCAACTCCAACTGAATGCATGAATCAGCTGTGAACAGTGTTAATTCTCTCCTGAAACACTATTTTCCAGGTCTGAAACTTTTCAGGTGCTGTAAAAAAAGAAACTGCAAACAAGATTAGCAACTTCACCGGAGTTCACACAACAAAAGCAGTGCGTTTTCAACTCCCAGAAGCCCGGTGTGTAACTTATTTTGTCACCAACAGTGCAAGGCAAATTAGTGAGTCAAACTAAACGAATGTCACTACGTAGTGACTGAATTATGTGGAACACCTTTCGTCAATCTGTAACAGACTTACAGCAGGAGTAAAGTGGCTCCCAGGGGGCCCCGTACAAGCCAAACTAGGGAGTTTGTATTGCCTGTGAATCACTTGAACCTCACAATAAACAGTTTTCCGCCCACATTAGGTACAGATCAGGCAGACTGTATGCAGCACATTTCATATATTCATTATCAATATTTTTGTGCTGCAGGGTGGCAGCTTTGATGGAGCCCGTATCTGCGAATAACTGTGACCGTCTGAAAGGCTCAGCTCTATGTAGGACCGCGTGATTGCCTCAAAAGGTCTACATGTGTGTGCGTGTCTGCATTTGTGGTTGCTATGGAGACGTGGCAGTACACGAGTCGCAGGGAAACGATCAGATAAATGTCACAGTTGCTTAATGAAGCTGCACCGGTGCCCCGGCGCTCAGCTAGCTCTGCGCTAACGAGCTCCTGCACGCTGTCGCCCGCTAATGAGAGGAGACACTCGCGCATAGCAAGTGAAACACATCTTATTTGGCTCGTTTCTCATGTCTTATATTTCCAGTTTGCATTGAAAAAAACCTATGGATTATACTGTTGTCTACAGATTAAGCTGCCTATAGGAAACTTGTTGGAGATCCAGTCATTTTAGCTTTCATTTTTGGATTGTTTCTGCTCTTACTCCTGTGTAAGAAAGACATTATGCAAAGTTAAATCTAATTTCTCTTCTTAAAGCTTTTAAATGTGTCAAAAGATATTCAACTAAATAAAACCTGAATTAAAATTTTTTTGGCATACTTCCTTCATAAAGCAGATCACATAATTTGTAGCTTTGTCCATCTTTAATTTATTGCTAGCCAATATTAGGTTTTGGTTTGGTTGTGCTGGTCACTCTAGACCTCACAGAACCCCCTGCAGATCCAACAAGTGTTCACTGGAGTTGGGATCAGGAAAATACCAAATACTGAAGGCCGTCTCTGATGAGGACAGAGTTCGGCCCATGTTTGACCCTAGAGTGGAGATCTGGGATTGCCTCTCGTTCCTAAATCTAATCTTGATATCTCTCTGCATGTTGCCTATCATGAAGACCAGCCATGTGCGTCCGTTGAGGGAGACCCCACACCATCACACTGCCTTTACCACGTGCTTTTTGGCACTGGCACAGAGGATTTGGCAGGTTTGTCATGAGAACAATCGACATGTAGAACCCTGCTCCTAAACCAACAAAAACATTTTCCTAACCAATTTGGTACCATTTAAAGGGAAATAAACAGCCTCTCCATCAGTCCAATATTTACCACCAAGAACTGTTACAACATAGAAACAATTGACAAATTCCCTTAGTTTTTGTATTAAATTTAAATAATTTAAACAGAGTCTAAATGAATAACACAGTCAAATACTGGACCCAAGCATAACTTTACAATTGCAATACTGCACAAACTGATATTACAATAAAGACTGTGACGTGACTCTGTCATATAATAGTTCAAAAACAATTACTTCCTGTCATACGTTAAAATAAGAGTCTTAAACATATACAGGGGTTGGACAATGAAACTGAAACATGGCTAAATTGGACCAGCCTGGTAGCCAGTCTTCATTGATTGCACATTGCACCAGTAAGAGCAGAGTGTGAAGGTTCAATTAGCAGGGTAAGAGCACAGTTTTGCTCAAAATATTGAAATGCACACAACATTATCGGTGACATACCAGAGTTCAAAAGAGGACAAATTGTTGGTGCACGTCTTGCTGGCGCATCTGTGACCAAGACAGCAAGTCTTTGTGATGTATCAAGAGCCACGGTATCCAGGGTAATGTCAGCATACCACCAAGAAGGACGAACCACATCCAACAGGATTAACTGTGGACGCAAGAGGAAGCTGTCTAAAAGGGATGTTCGGGTGCTAACCTGGATTGTATCCAAAAAACATAAAACCACTGCTGCCCAAATCATGGCAGAATTAAATGTGCACCTCAACTCTCCTGTTTCCACCAGAACTGTCCGTCAGGAGCTCCACAGGGTCAATATACACGGCCGGGCTGCTATAGCCAAACCTTTGGTCACTCATGCCAATGCCAAACGTTGGTTTCAATGGTGCAAGGAGCGCAAATCTTGGGCTGTGGACAAAGTGAAACATGTATTGTTCTCTGATGAGTCCACCTTTACTGTTTTCCCCATCATCCAGGAGAGTTACGGTGTGGAGAAGCCCCAAAGAAGCGTACCACCCAGACTGTTGCATGCCCAGAGTGAAGCATGGGGGTGGATCAGTGATGGTTTGGGCTGCCATATCATGGCATTCCCTTGGCCCAATACTTGTGCTAGATGGGCGCGTCACTGTCAAGGACTACCGAACCATTCTTGAGGATCATGTGCATCCAATGGTTCAAAGAAGTCATCTCAGTGTTAGAGATGAGAATCAAAAAGGAAACACTTAATAGCGGCATTAAAATCAGTTTTTGTACAACTCGTCTTCATCTCTCTATTGAAGATACAGGTTTTTTCAGACACTGTTGCTGGTGAATGGGACAATTCCACATCGTCTTTCCCTGTCCAGACCTCGTCTGTGTGTGGAGGTCATTCACATCACAAACCTGAGCCATGTATTAATCATTTCCCCACCTCTTAACATTCACACGTACACACCACAGCTTTTCATGTACATCCCAAGAGCCTTGAGGAACAACAATGTGAACATTCTCACATGTGGGGGAGGTAATCTACTTCTGCCAGAGCTGAGGTAGGAAGGGAGTGAAAGTGTCCTACTGTGGTCATGAATAGCTAAAGTACTGAGTAAAGACATTTAACACTTAAACCAACAGTTTTCTACGTTTTTTGTTCTGCATTTTGAGCCTATTTTCCAACAGTACAAAAAGACATACAAAGATGTAATGCTTCTTTGTGACTGACTGGGCAGGTAAAGCAGCCTGTACATGTTTAACTTAAAGCATGGTTTGATAAATCTTCTGCAACTAATTAACCAATAAAGGTATTAAACATTGCCTTAAGTGTGCTATTTCCAGCTTTTATAAAATGACACTAAGGAATAATTAAGATGCACCTTATATGATCTCTTTCCTGCAGAGACCTCTGCTGAAAGCGTACAGGTGGTTCCTAGATGTTCTACAAATAGAATATGAGGCAGATCTGAGGTGTTGCTACAGGTTACGGCTGAACACTTTCCTAACACTGCTACTTTCTCCTACTGCTCCTCATTTATGTATTATTTGTTATTATTTCTGCATTTAATGTTGAGTTCACTGTTTTTCTGACTCCTGGTTCAATGATTTTGCAGTTAGCTGCATAATTGGTGCCTTTAACTCTGTGAACTCTTCGTTTTTTCTATTAGAGAAAAAACTCCCCTCTCATTGCATCAGCTGTGTCTCTTTGTGAGCAAAAACATCGACTACGTGTTTCTAGTTTTTCTTTCTTATTGAAAGTACTTCTTGCTCTGCACCTGGTTGAAGTCATTGCATTAGCTGTTAGAGCCTCTAACTCAGGAGTAAATATGGTTCAGTCTTTGTGTTTAGCCTTGTCTTTATACTGGACAGAGTTTTTTGTGTTGTACAGTGGCTCAAGATGACTATTGAGGTAAATAAACTGAACTGAAATCAAATCAAATGTCTACATTAATTATGCCTATGATTGGACTTATTTTATACATTAAAAAAAGAAATGTTTTAAATCCAAACTTCCATATTACGTTTTCAATTTGAACAAGACTTGAACCAACCTAGGCTTTAGAGAAAGAAGCTGGAGAAAAGCAAATATTGATTCTGAAATAGTTAAAAAATAAATACGTCTGCGCTTCTTACAGCATGTTCTTCCTATAGCCATTAGTAATACAGATTTGCAAGTTTGATCTATTCATTAAAATTCAGCAAGCATCAACATGCAGAAAGCTGGAACACTACCATTAGATGTTTACAGCTGCAAGTTTAAGAGGTCAGAATCATTAAGAACAAAATTCTGCAAAACAGGTCACTGAGTTTTTAAAAAGGCGGATTTTATCCAATAATTTCCTCACAAAATAAGCCAATATTCTCACATTGAAACTATTCATAGCCAGTGGCGTTAAAGTCTGGTATTTTTCATTTTTGCTGGTCATGAATATATTCATACAAATCAAAATCCTTGAAATCGCAAAACACTTTATGACCTGTATGATCTCAGTCCATGACAGTTGACTTAACATTGAAGTTAAAGTTATCTCAGTGAATACGTTTATTTGTAGACCAACTGTGATTTTGTACAAACTGATGGAAACCTTCCTGTTGGTTCCAGATTTGGTTGGTTCCAGTAACTGTGCAGCTCAGATGAACCTCGTTGTTCTGAAGAAATAAACCAGGAGGAAAGCCCTGAACTCTTGATGAACCTGCGTGTAACCCAGCAGCCTCATTTCTGCAGCTGAAAACCAGCAGATAAAAAGCATTTTTATTAACTGGCATGCTCAACAGGAGCATCAGATCTCAGATCGGCCAGCACAGAGTCGTTTATTGGCAAAAAGGCACTTTTAACTCGACAACCTCAGGTCTCATGTGCCTCCTGGTTTGTAATAATAATCTGGAACCTATATGTTAATAAAACAGGACCAAATTTAAAGGACCCTGAATATTGTTGGCGGCTTCATTTGGAAAACATGCTTCCTTCTTCCTCTTTTTCTACAACATTGCCGCTCCCAGAATTATCTTATTTAAATTATGCTTTCTAGCTCACATCAGCATGACTAGGAGTTTTTATGTGTGTGTGTGTGTGTGTGTGTGTGTGATGGAGGAAAGGAAGGGGAAAAGGAATTAAAGCATCTTAAAGCCTCAGCAGTAGATTGGTCAAATCCAGGCAGCAGCAGCAGCAAATTTCCCCCTAATCTCCTGCACACTTCCTCTCCTCTTCACCTTCTCACTCTCTCCTCTTATCTTCTCAAAGTGGGAACAAAAAAGTGTGGGGTAAGGGTACCTTGGGGCGTTGGGTATCGGGTAGGTGGGAGCTTCTTTGGATGACAGCTCTGCAGAATATTTTGTTGTTTCTTTTTGTTGTTGTTGTGCCAACTCTCTTATCTCCGGCTGGGAAATAAAAGCTTTAGCTTCACGTCTCTCCCCCTTCATCACCTTCGGCTCCTCTAACTCAATCTCTGGTGTTTGAGATCTTAATTAGAAACAGCTTGTTTTTGCGGCGTGAGTCTGTGTATGCGCCTGCGCGGCCGTGCGATGAAATGGCACCGGCTCTGATTGTTTGGCATCGCTCTCCTGTGGCTGCTCTCTGCCAAAAGTCATCATCTGACTCGCCGACAGGGATGATGGCCCATTTGACTAATGCTGCTCCATGAAAGAGCACAACAATGGTGCTCCAACAACAAGAAGAAGGACCGTTTATGGTGGAAAGAAATAATAAAGATTCATAAATGGTTAAAATTAAATGTAACAGATCATAAGGCTCCTTGATAATATTTATGCAACAATATTCTTATCAGTCTCATATCTATAAATTATTATTATTATTATATGGCTAAATTATTTTTTCTAAATCACTGAATTCTCAATTCTCAATAATAAATTTCTATAACACGGCAATTGGGACAGGATCACATATGTTCAAAGGTGCAGAAAGGTCACCTTTGCTTGGACTCTAGTTGTATTTTGCAGTAAATTGTTTAGTTTTTGTGCCTTTACTACATGTGACAATAAATCCCCTCAGTGTGCTGATGCACACCAGTCATAACATCTCTAAAGGGGACAACAGAGCAGAAAACCACAGGGTGTGGAGGTAAAAAAATGGTGTGAGAAGGTCAGCCACAAAGTGAACACCACTGATTTAACAATAGGGTGCATTTATTGAACTGGCTTCAGCCCAATTCTGCCACATTGTGAGCAAACTGCTGTGCAGTTTGCAGAACTAAGGTTACAAAAGCCTCCATTAGCATCTGGCGAACCTGCTATTTTCATGTAGCGCGCCGTTAAAAACAGGAAAAAAAGGTAGCTGAAATTGAATGCGCACCTGTTCACCAAAGGCGTTCAGTGTGTCATTGTGGGAAAGACCGACAGAAAACGCTTGCGATACTTTTCAACCATTATTACTGCTGCATACAAAAACACACACACCATGCAACCTTAGAGAGGAAGGACTTGTGATGCTGGTGGTGGGTTTGGAGAGAAAACTGGCAGCAAAAGCAAGTGGAGTCGAACACAGTGGAGACAGACAGGGAGAAAAAACTGATTTATTTCCAAGTATTGGAGGGCAATGTTTGTGTTTGTTTTCGGAATGACGGGGAGGGAAAAAAGTATTTCGCAGCAGAGAAGTTACTCTTTCTCTGAGAAAGCACATCTGTAAGCTCTTGTTTCCACTGTAATTTGACTCGTAGATCATTTCATGGTGGTTCCAACTGGTTCCAACTGAGTGCGTTTCTGTTTTTGACCTCAGGCTCCCTTTAAAAATAAAATACAACCGTGGCGTTTTGTCCACATCTACAACACATTCCTCAAACACACACGTGCAGCTTCTCGAGTAAGTTCATGTACTGCTCTCCTTGACTGGTTCTCTTATTTCATGTTTTCTGTCTTTTCAAAGCAGTTAAAAAAAACACACACATTGACCCCATTAGCTTGGATTTAGGGTTAGTATGTCCAAGAGGTGACAGATGTATGATTTTGCTGTTTGGCTGATATATATGTATGAGTAGAGTGAGTCACAACCAGGTCTTAAAGTCTATTCTCAAGTCTAAACCCATTCAGGAACAATTTTGTTACAGAACATGTTAAGGCAGACTTCAAATTCTGTGAAAACTTTGCGCTTCAGTCAAATTAAAATTTAGTGCCAGTATTAAACCCAGTCCTCTTCACCATAGTCATATTTTATCTGTTGCCCAGTCAATGTACCCCAGTTTATCCATATTGTCCCTTCACAGCAACATGCCTATGGGGGCCCCATAAGGACTTCGCATAGGTTAGATCGGTGCAAAGGCAAAAAAATGTCCTGCATCAAGCTTATAAAGGAACTTAGATGAGAAAAAAATATATCAACCAACAGACCATCCTATCCAGAGTTCTTTATTTAAGCATATTTTCCCAAGTGGGCCCCATATGCAAATGCTGGCTAAGCCACCTACACAGAGCACACCTATAACGATTTGTTCAAGTGAGCAGGTTTATAACATAACAATTCATTGTGAATACAATTATAAGGATTATTAATCATTAATGTCAAGTCAGCTGATTTATATTTGGCCTTTCACAACAAAAAGTCAGTTTAAGAGCAGCTTGCAAGACAAACAATCCAATACAATTTTGTTCAATTCAAGCTATTTTGGTCCAATACAGTCAAAGTCTGAGTCAAAGCCAATTACAAACGGTTCAGATCCATCCAATCACACAGGAGATCAAAAAAGTACAGAAACCAGCAGAATGTATCCAAACTTCACTTACAGTAAATCTAATCTGTTCTGAGCAAGCATGGAAGGTCAGAGAGGTTGAGGTTTTTTTTTCTGTTAGTTGGTAAAGTCCCTGGGTTGACCTCTTTGGATTATCTGCCTCTTTTGCTGTTAATATCCTGTCCTGCCTTTTTTTACTTGTCTGATTAGCTGACTGAATATAGGGGAGGAAATCAGTTCTAAGACCTAGTAAAATACAGCAGTTCACATTCTGGGCTGAGAGATTGCTGAGAGATTTCCACAGAGAGCAGCGGGACATGTCCTATATATGGAGCTTCTACATGGAGCCTCCTAATGCCCACAGGTAAAATTATGCAAGAGAGATGCTGTTAGCGAAGAGGCCGGGTGAGATGAAGGTGGGGAAGAAGTGGGGGATAGAATTAAGGGGTATTATTGAGGGTGGGGCGCTCATTTTCATTAGGTTTTATGGGTTGGAAAAACATTGTCATGCATTCCAATTAGTGCTGGAACAGATGGTTCAGTGTGGCTGTATGTTTCATCACATGCAGATGCTCATGTGTGTTCGACGTAAGGAGCAGGAGCCCGACAGAAACGACCGAGGCAACATCACCAGGCCAGTCAACAAGAGGGAAGAGTTCAGGCTGACAGACGTTCCTCCGCTTCCTTTTCCCATATCCTTTCCTGCTTCCTTTCCTCTCTGCCCTCCATCCCCGGTCAGCCCCTCCAGGGCAAAATAAAACCTTGATCAGTCTGTTCAACAGTCTCTCGGAGGAGGGAGCCATATGCTGACATATGCTGACCGGGGGGGAAGAAGAGAGCGGGTTCGTCTAATTATTCACATGCATGAGTCTGTGTGTTTGCGTGTGCACGAAGAGCTCAGTCTTTCTGTGAGGTCCCCGATGCAAACACTGTCAATTCAACACAAAGGTTTGACTGATACAGGTTTCCAAGTGCCAAATGTGAGAGTTTTTCCACTGCATCTAGCTTCCATTTTTCCGTTCAGTATCTTTGAATCTGTTTTCTGTTTTTTAATTTTTTATTTCAAGTTAGAAAAGTATCTGTGTGAGAGCAGAGAAAGCCTCTGCAAAAGCACCAACTTACCGAGCAGATGCTTAGAAAATGTCCTGATAAAACCATTCCCCCATAATAAGGATTCAGATCAAGACAACAAGTGACCTTCGATGTAAACGTGTTGAGATGTGAGCATAGGGAGCTATTCAGTTAATTCAGCGGAAACCTTCTCAGTGAAGACAATATTTAAGCAATTAAAATATTTGAGATTGAGATATGAGATTAATTACAAAATGTTCATTGAGGGGAACATCTGCATTTCAGAACGGCTCTCGGTAACTTTAAACAAACATGATATACAAAAAACTAATAATTTTATATCCAAAGGCGATAAAACAGGCTAGTTTTAAAATTTTCACAACAGAATGATACAAATGTTATGTGACATTTTTCTTGGGGTATATTTAATATTTTCTTAGCACCATATTCTATATGGATGTAAATTACTCTTTAGTATTGGTTCTACTCAAGAAGCTGTATGTTATTTTTATCTGTCTTTTAGGACAACACAATATATTGCAAATATATTGTCATCGCAGAATCAGTGTGTGCAATATCCATATCGCAGCAGACCATTTGGAGTGCAATTATTGTTGGCTAATATATTCCAAGTTATATGAGTGTGCAGTTTTGATGCTGATGTAATGTTTAGCTAGTTGAACAGTTATGAGCTTCTAAAATTTACAGATTTGACTTTGATGCTGTGGTGCTAGACAAATCTCGTACGAGCAAGCACTGCTGACTGACAGCATGAAGCCATAAGTGGGAGAGGGACAGTGCCACTCCACTCTTTCACATTCTCATTTTTTTAATCGAGGATTGAAGCAAGTCAACACCTTTGGTCCAGAGTTTGTATCGATACTAAACGCTGAAGGAACTTGTTCCAAGCTTCTTTTACTGTTATTTGTTTAATCTGTTTCTGCAGGTTGAATATTTGGTTTAAACATGTTGAATCTGTTGAAAATGTAAAAACCTGAGGAAGAACAAAGGTAAGAAGATGTGTGAAACATACCCAGATGAACACTTTGGACTGGATTACGGCTGTTGGTGTGATGGCCCACCTCCAAACTGGTTCTGGAGCTCTAGACTAGATGCAGTAAACTGTCTACTGTTGGCACATGCTTGATCCAGATGAGGTATTGCTGCAAAGTCAATGACTCAGTGACTTCCTTACAGAATGTTACTTCGTTTTATGTTAGCTAGAATCAAACTGGAATGAATCATTTGTTGTGAACTGGTTCTCTATATATGAACTGATATGAATGCATATGTTCAGCATTATTAAAGGAACCTTAAAATATGCTAATTTCTACCTCAGTGTTCTAAACATTTACTCTTTTTTTAATCAAGTCATCAGTCTGAATCTCTTTGGCTATAATCTAAACCAGATCATTGACTTTACATCTTTATATAACCAAAGAGCTAGATCTGATTGGATTTTTTTTCAGGGACACCATCTGTATATTTTGTTGAGTTCAAGCTTTCAGTGCTTTGAGGCATGTTGTTGCTGTTGAAGCTGCAGGTTTAGAAACAAATATTTCAGAAGCTGAGAAATAATACCAGAACCATTGACATGGCTATCAGCAGAGGGTAAGTGAGAAAATGTTTTATTGTGCGTAAATTGAGCAAATATGCCCTTTAACACCCTCCCAGTGGACGCAGTCTGACACTTCAAAGACTTCTTCGTACATGTTCTCATCTCTTCTCGGCAGCCATCCTCAGAGCTCAGCTTTACAATCGGCAGGAATGGAGGGGGATACAGGAGCGCCTCCCCGCTTCGGAAACTTTTTCATGAGCAAAACGTGGCTGTGTCGTTAGCCACGGCTCAATGGCTTTGAATGGGGAGGCGCTAACAGGCTAGCGCTGTAGTCCCGGAGCCCATTGATCTGTGCTGCTCACTAATAGCAGACAGTGGAAACTCCCTGGCTCTCCAGGGCCATTAGAATGCATGAGAGGGAACCATGCTAAATGGGACAATACACAGAGGTGTGTACAAGGGTAAATACATTCCAGTTCATACGCTGACACAGATAGAGCTGGTAAGCTCCGCTAACATTCCTTTGGCTGACCTTGGGATTGCATTATCGTGGGTGTTCGTTATACGTGTGTGTGGTAATATACAGATTAAGTGCAGTGTTCCAGTGTGTCTGATGCTGCCTTATTTAGGGCCGCGCTGTTACATTTCCAGGCCATTATTTCAGACCTGCAGGGACAAGCTGTGGATTTCAGTGTGACAGAACACACACAGATAAAAACAGAGGTGTATTTTGGTGCATGGGCAGACCTATGTTTTGTGTCTCATCTCCTGAACAGTAAGAGGAAAAAAATTGAGAGGCCTTTCTGCTCTCCATCCCTCTAAATGTTTAATGAACCATTCCTCTCTGTCTCCCTCCCTGCCATTGCTGCCGCTTCAGCTCTCTCCCATCTTCTACTTTTGCTCACTTCATCCCTGTTTGTCTACATCTCTCTTTCTGCAGGCCAACACACACCATACAGTTGCACTGGTCTAGGATGAGATCTGAATGCTGTCTAGGACCAAGAAAGCTCATCCTGCGCCAGCTTGAATCCAGATTTTTCAGGTGCATGATTTGTGACCACATAGCTTTTCTCTTGATGCCTAAGGTTCTGATAGGACAGTGTAATGTGGAAAATATCTTGCAGACTCAGTGTATGTGAACAACATGCAGATTTAATTTTAGATACTTATAATGTAACAGCCACATTTTTGACATAACATTTTTAAAGCACTACGTGAGAACGCCATCTGGTATTGTTTAGAACACAGGATTTGACTTTACAAGATAAAAGCTGATGTTTCACCTTGATCTACAGTTCAGTTCATTATCTTTAACTCTAAGTTTATTGCCTCTGTCTTTGATACATAAATAAGCTGCTTTCATATGTTAAACAGGCCATGCAAAGCATTTTTAATTTGCTAATATACCAATATGGAGGTCAAATTGCAACCTGGACTTTGCTCTGAAATGAAAAGATGTCAGCATCTGAGCTACAGCATGAAGTATTCAATCAGGTTTTAAAGATGCAGGAAAGATTTGAAATGAGGTAGCTAATCCCTTTTTTCTCTTATTTTGTTCGTGCGATTCATGGAGGGAATCTGAAGGAGAATGACTTGTTCAGGAAGCTCAACATTTCATCTTTGCTTCTTTGCAGATGATGTGATTCTTCTACTTGTGTGTTTAGACCATGACCTTCAGTGTGCACTGACATAGTTGAGTCCATGGTTCTCAACCAGAAAAAAGTGGATGCGCATTCCTGTTTAGAGCTCCTTCCTCAAATGGTTAAGGTTAAGTATCTTGGTAAGCTGTTGATGAATGACAGTAGGATGGAACAGGAGATGGTTGAAAAAATAAAGGATTTCTTTGAGGGCATTACTCTGGTCTGCCGCCGTGAAGAGGAGGCAGAGCTTAAGGGAAAAGCTTACAGACATTTAGCATTCAAACCTCATGGGTGAAAGAACAAGATCTCAAACACAAGCAACTAAAATGAACTAAAATTAAAACGCGTCCCATCTTAATCTTAATTCTTCATCTACAGTACAGTTTGACTCAGACCACAGATGCTTTGGATATACTGACCACAACAGACTGGGAGCACTTCACAAGAGCTGCAGCTTTGGATCCAACAATCCAGTCATCTCGCCATCACTAGTTAGTCCTTGTAAAATTTACTCAAATGCTGTCCAAGTGCCAGGAAAAAGAAATAAACATTAATTCATTCATTCATCTACTATACCGCTTATTCCATAGTGGGTCACAGTGGAGCTGGTGCCTATCTCCTTGAATAAAACTCATTCACTAACATTCAAAAAAGCATTTTAACCAAAATCTCTATTTTTCTCTTATTTCTCAGATTTTGTTTTGGTTAGCTCCTCAAAAGAACGTTAAGATGCGGAAAACCAGCCACGGCTGGGAATATTTACACAAAACACCCAAGACAAACGGCTGTGCACGGTCGTGCTTGCAAGTGTGTTATTTCCACGCTTGTGTGAGCGCAAATGTGGGTGTGAAGCAAGCAAGCGCACTTCTGACTCCCAGCCGCAGGACTTCAAATTATCCCCAGGCTCCTCCAAAGCACACTTCAGAATTTCTGTCTGCTTTCCAAACTCATTACTTCAGTAGGGCAAATCAAACAGGGCGCATTAAACGGAGCTCAGACGTAAAGAGAGCCGAGTGCATGGCAAAGACGACCGCGTCTGTGTGTTAATTAGCAGGATCCTGCTCTAATTAATCGCCTATGAATAGCCATGCTGGGTGATGAGTCAAGGTTAGACACCTCTGTGGCCATATTGATGCTGGAGCAAACTTCTTTCATGGTCTATCAGAATACCCAAACCTATTGTAAACACAAAGTTGGCCGTCTGGTGTACTGCTGAGCCAAAGCAATGAGTGTGTGTTAAAGAGATACAGTAAGTTTCCAACAAGGATGATGTCAGAGCAATTAGAGAGCCCATGAATCATCACTGGGGAGGTAATGACCTCTGAGCCCCACCGAAGAGTCAATTATTCCATCATCACAAAACCTGGCAGTATTAAACATCAATTATTAGTCATTCCACAAGTGATATTATGATTTTGCCATGCTCCGTGGCAACATTAATTTGTTATAATCCTGGTATTACTTTTGTGTTGCCCCTTTCTAATCTGGAAATTGAATTCTTACCCACACAGAAGGCATTCGGCAGAGACTTTAAAGTCTCAGACTGTAAAAAGACTGTTTTAATAACTAATTTTGGCAATTAAACGCCTTAAACCCAACCAAACAATTGATTAAAACAGCAAAAAATACAAAATATGTAATTGAAACATATGATAACATAGTTGGCTCTGAAATTGTTGTAAAATTTGTTACTAATTTTAGCAGTTTTATTCAAATTCAGATTTCAGATTGAGTTACATGTTTTTAATCGCTGATCAAATGACCTTATCACAAAAATAAACATGCTAAATCCAATAAAACCATAGAAGACAGCAAAAAGCATTAAATAATATGTAATTAACATATATTCAACAAATAAATGTAATTTAAAAATCAATTGAAGTAGGATTTCTAGAAAAAGACTTCAGCGAAAAACGTGAAAAAGTCATCTCATGAAAGGAAAAGGAGATAAAGTCTAAAAGACCTTCAGAACGTATGAAGAGCTGCTGATCAAGACCATTTTTCATGATCAGAGGACATTTTTGTTCCTTAGCAGGAAAATGTAAAGAAATGACAGCTGACTCAGGACTTTTTACAATACTTGTGAATATATCAGCTTAGATTTGTCTTACTAATAATTGTATAGTTTTGTAAGAACTTGTGTCAACCTGCTAGCTGGCTCGTTCTTACTAGATTCAATCTTAAACACCTTAAACAGTGAAGCAACCAGATATAAAAACTGTTCTACTGAAAAAGTCTGAGTTTAAAATCAGGGATCTTGATATTCTGAAAGTGTTTACAGCATAAAAATGTTGTTTCCTCTACCGTCAAACAGTCTCATTTTTATCACAAGCTGTGTGAAACCAACCTGATGACAGAAGAGAAAAGCTTTTCCGAGGTTTGTTCAAGTTTAAAAAAGGTGATTTTTTCTTTCAAAAGCCTGCATTTCAACATGTTCTTAAGGAAAATTTGCAGCCAATGAGGGTGTTTGAAGCTGCAAGTTACATGCTGTAATGTAAGAGCACTACACGTCCTATTTTCCCCGCTTCCTTTTACAAGCCCGGGAATTTGAGCGCTGACACGTGCATGGCCTTTTTCTTCCGAGTGAACAAAGAGAGCATTCCCTCGCCAACAGATCAATACGCCGGATCCATTCTGGTTTGTTAAGAGTAATAGACATGGATTTGAGGAGTCGAGAGGGAGGCTAACAGGCGCTGATTTAGCCAGACTGCACCGGACCCATTTACTTCTCAGCTTCAGCTAATAGGGTTTCTGCAGCCTCCAAAGCGCTTTGTAACGCCGTCACAGCGCTGGATATGGCAGAAGAAAAATTACCCCCATTATGTAATCTCTATAATGATTCCTACTGAGAAAGCAGAAGCTACAATGGCGGTACAGTAAATTATACTAAACACCATTACTCTTGACGGCTCCTTCTGAGTTTGTGCGCGCATATCCGCGCTGGTTTGAGGCTCTGCGTGCATGTGTGTTGAGGAGGAGAATGATTGAGTGTGTGTGCAAGAGTGCGTGAGTGCCATTCTCACAGTGAAATTAAACTGGGGCTCAGGTGAGAAACAGACCGATGCCTCAGCAACGAGCGGGGAGGAGGAAGCAGCAGCACCGAGTCGAACACCCCGAGGACTTTGCACACCGTGTGGCGTACGTCTGTAGAAAAAGGAGGCCGACGGAAAAAGGAGAACAGAGGGAGCTGACAGAGAGGCTGAGGGATGAGGAGATTGATGGCATGTAATGATGAAACGGATGGAGGAGGAGACAAGGGAGACGTGCACATCAGAGGCCATTACTCATCTGCGACACACACACAAAAGGATTGAAAACACCACCCAAGGGTGCCAGAGGAGCCGTCTACCACCCACCTCTCCATTTCTCTCACTTCATCTCTTTTCTTCTCCGTCGCCCTCATGTTCATCCCATCCTCCATCTGTGCCTCTGTCTCCTGTTTTTCTCTTATACTTCCACCTGATTCTCTGGAGCTTCTGATCATTCATGTCACAAACTGTGAAACTTGTTTTTACCTTTTACATTTTTGGTTATGAAGCAAAGGAAAAGCTCTTGGATGCTGGAGATGTTTATAACTGTGAAGCCACGATGAATCAATTGGAGAAACTGGACAAGCCCACGTCATCACCCCTCCAACACTATGCTTGACAGTTTGTGCTGAGATGCTTTTTTGAAAACAGCTCTACTTTGGACTGTAGTAAGGACATAAAGCTTACTGTGTAATGAGGCAGAACTTAGTAAAAGGCCGCTCAGATGATTTCCAGCAGTGTTTATAGCACATTCGGTTTCAACTTTTCCTTCAAAAGAGATGCAAAAAACATAATGGTGAACCTGTTAGATCCTAATATTATTGGCCATGACGTCTATCACAAAACTGCAACTAAATATGTTGCATATACTGTATGCAATGAAGAAAATTAAAAGAAAGTCTTCAGCTTCAAAGAAAATGTTCAAACATCCATCTTATTTATGCTTAGAGTGAATATTCCCTCTGCTGATCCTCATCCTTCCTTTCCTAACTGCAACCCCTGACTGATGGGGACCCATTCTGTTCTTCTTGCTTTGAGTTCATTCCAGTTTGTTGGGTTGTGTCTCCTGACACCAGGTCCTATATTTCAATGTTCTGATTGCTGAGCTACTTTCTTATTCAAGTCCTTGATTTATGGCAGTGTTCTGGAGTAGGCCCACACACAGACTGGATCAGGATGCATCACTGATGGCACCACAGGACTAATTTTAGCAGAGAGGAATTAACTTTGCACCAGTCTTGGAGAACCTGTGCATCTTCTTCATGCTGAAAGTCAGTCTGTCCTTGATGATTTTCTTGGACAGAAGTGGTTTCTTTGCTTTTTTTCATGTGTTTGTGTTTTAGCATAGCACAAAAAGGGAATTATATAACATGCATATGATTACTCTGAAGATGCAGATTTTGCAAGGTACAACATCTGCCTCCTCTGCTGTAATTTTGGTCCTTGAAGTCCAACGGGCACCTCTGATTGAAGCACAATGTTTAGTTGGCCTGTCAGACAACGTGGCAGACTGACAGCATGGGAAACAGCTGACTGAAAACGTATTTAAAAACCACAGACGTAAGTAAGTGAAAATGCCAAACAGGTAAGAATTTTTTCTAAGCCTTTATTTTCTATATCTGACTGTGGAGATTTTAATTAACGAGACAGCGCATGCATTATGCTCTGAGCACGTTGAATAAATATTGAAGTCCAATCTTTAGGTACAAACAGCTGCGACAATTATTGAAAAGGTAAATTGATCTTTCGTTTAGAGGATCATGCCAAGGCTCCATATGCTTAAACATGGATAAAGCCTTCAAGTTGACCCCTTGATTCAACACACATGTGAGACAGAAAACTCCGTCTACATCTGGTTTGTATGTGTGAGCAGACTTTTTTCGCCTCCTCTCACAGCGCACCAGCTCCCATAATGAGCACCCAGGGGACTTGTTGCACCGATCTCTTCACCAAGGTCTAAACAGACTTCTGCGATACCTCTGATGCTCCCCGGAGGCCAGATACAGACTAAACACCCATTTCCATAACAGAATGCTCACAAGCGGCATGATGGGCTTTGTCCCATGGGTTTTTGTTACAAATGAAGGGCAAGAGGGCGCTGCAACACAGGATTAATGCATGTGGTGAATGACATTTCCATGTCAAGGATCTTTAATTAGACAAACATCAGGCCATAACACCCAGAGTGATCAAATGATTCTCCAGGGAGGCTTTTATTTTATAACAGCCAGCAGCCAATTTACAGAGTTATTGCAGATTCTGTTGCAACACAATATCACTGCACAACTCAATCTGAAAAGTTCCTGCATAAAACACGTGCTAAATGTCTTATTTAATTCCTTTTTTAGTCAGAAGTAAAATCCAGGTCTATGCTATCAATTCAATTACAAGTCAATTCAAGCTGAACCAACTCAGGTGAAATTCAATAAATGACACATTTCACCAAAAGCACTTTTTGGTCAAAGGTAACAGATCTCTGCTTTGAATAGAAAAAAAAAATGTATTAACAAAGAAAACAAGCAGAAGTTGGTACAAGGCATGGGTTGGTTTTAGGCATCTTAATACATCAAAGTTTTAAAAACTGCGAAAACTTTCCTTTCATATTGTTCCTACTGTTTAAAATCCTTCAACAGCAACCAGAGCGTTTTAAACAAACCAGAATCAGGAGCAGAGGTAGTGGAGCTTTCTCAGAGGTGGATCTCCAGGTCCATTAGAGCTGCACAGACAATTTTAAAAACCCGCCTTTATATATTGGATTTTTGTTCTAGTGGACCAGAATGTTTTGTGCAAACTTTTTTGGTATTTTAGTTGATATTAGCTAATGAAGGTAGTCTTGAATTTAATACTTTTGTTGCAAATATGGTACAGAAATAGCTTTGTCTTGACTTTTCTACAACTGTATGAAGCATTGACAGCCGAAGGGCTGACCCTTCCCCACCTGTTGCTGCGCACTGCCAGCAGGCTGGCTGAAAAACAGCTCTTACACTTTAAGCCATTAAGCAGGCAACTAATAAATGAAATAAAATCAGCCAGCTTAATTAGCATATTAACTACTTGAAAACTAGGCATAAAAATTTTACTAAAAATAAATATTATAAACATTCTACCTCTAATCAGTTTATTGGTTTTGCTAACTCATGAATAATTGTTGCTTTTCTGTTAGAAGCAAAGCAATTAGATCTTGTTACACATATTTGAATTTCTGTTTAAATACCATTTAAATGTGGTAATTTTGGACAATCTGATATTGGCCCATGCCTAGTTATCACAGCACTAGCTTAGTGTTAAATTCAAATGCAAGTCACTACCAAAGATGAAACTAGAAATGGACCTAACTGCTGCAGACAGCTTTCCTATAAAACAAGTTGTACTCATGTGAAAACTGAACTGCTGTGATCCAGGTATGTCTCTGTTAGGTTGGACTGGAACAACAACCACAAGTGTCTTCTTCCAGCTGCTATAGGCTGTTTAAAATGAGCCTGCTCTCACTAAGCTGCATTCACTAAACATCTGTTTAACACCCTGCACACACACACATACACACACGCCTCTTAATACAATGAGCCGATATGCCGAGTGTGTGCCTCTCTACCCGTGGAGGCTTCAAATGCATCATGCCTAATCAGAGGGAGTCGGCTAGTGCTGCATGCCAATCCTTTCCAGATGAAGACGCTAAGCTAAGAGTGAGCTGACAGCCGTGTGGTAGGATGGCAAAAAGAGGCTAATGCTAACTGCGGTGTCACTGCACCCCTGCAAACATGCTCACCACAAAGCTCCGTGCAGCTGGGTGCACGTCTTGAAGAGGAAATCATGAGCGAGAGTGTGCAGAAAGACTGGCCAGCTGAAATGTGATTTGGCTGTCAGCATCTATGTGTATGTGTTCATAAAGGATTTTAATGATAAAACTAAAAAGCTCCCTGAGCCTGGTAAACGTGGGCTCCAAGGCGACCTCTTGGGGTAGTTAGGAAAGTTAGGATGGCTGAGTTGTTGTGATTGGTTGTTGTTTACCGGCTGAGGTGAACAGGAGCCACGACCTCCTCATTAAAACTAAAACCCTCTGTTACTCCAGTATTTCTCTCATTAGTACGTGTTTCGAGCATTTGTTGGCGGCGAGCTTGTTGTTGGACACAGAGGATTAAATAGTGAGTGGTTTTGGTTCAGACTGGGTAAACACTCTTGAGCAGGTAATAACAACCATCAGCAACTATCAGAACATCTGTGTGTCTGCTTCAAGATTTCAAGAGCCACAGCTTCCCAGTGGAGATGCACACAGAAGAACCACAAAGGGGCTATAATGTCCACCAGTGAGTGAAGCACTTACACAGAGCTGCCTGCCAATCTCAGGCAGCCACATTTGCTACAATGCCCACTGCTGTACCCACTCACCGTCAATCACATCGCACCACCACCTGACAAGACGAGAAATGTCTCGCAGCACCCAGCCAGCACCTCTAATTACAGACACTGCTGCCAGCAAGGTTATATCCCTCTGCTGACCAAAACCACAACTCAAACCCCCCGACTCACCTCACGTTTGCTTCCTCTGACACGTTATATCCCATTAACAAGGTGGCCGTGCTAATATTTAGGACCTTAATTTGTGTCGCTCCTGAAGCAGCTTTGATCCAAACAGAGTTTGACAACTATAATGACTAAACAAAACCGAGGACAAACAAACCTAAAGACCAGCTGCTAAATCATGGTGAGAGGGTTGGGGAGACAGTTTTTGAAGTAGATGGGAAAAACAACCAGAGGAAGCTTATGCTGGGCGAGGTGAGGCAGGGGCTTAATTAGGGCTGAGATTGATTTAGGTCGTCTGTTCCAGATTTAGGGATTCAAGATGGAAAGAAAACTGAGGAGGATGACACTTTCGGGTTATAAATTTACAGGGTATGCATTATCAGATTTTAGTGTCAGAAAACTAACAAATGGATAAAACATGTGAAACAATAAATCACAATTGGTCTTTTAATTTATTTAAAGCAAATACATAATTTTAAAACAATGTTTTTGTCCTGCCCACTAAAACAAGAAGAAACTACCATGCAGTAAATGAAAGATGAATCTGTAACAGCAAGTAAAGGTAGGGAGGATGGACTTCTCTTTGTTGGAAAATCATTGTGTGACCTTATTATGAAACAAATGGAATCTTGGATTTAAGGGAAGGGGCAACCCAAAGCTGAGCTTTTACAGCACAAATTGTCCAAGCTCACTGCTTCTGCAGGTATTGTTTGTGAGCATAAATGTAGTCAGCTAAGAAAAGGATTTCTTTAACTGATAATTAGCTATACCAGTATTTTTTTTTTTGCCCAAGTGTCTGAGCAAAATGAAGTAGAGAACATTTGACTGCAGATGCCATTTTAGTATGATAATTGCCCTTTTATCATGTGTCGGATGCTACACATGATCAGCTAACCCTAACCCTACCTGAGTCTAACATAAGGAGAAGAGCTCTTGCGTGACATGCGTCAGCCCGTGCCTTGCCTTTGACTCCCTAAACCAAACTTTTTCGGTCATTGGACTGAATTAGGGGGATGTCATCTTGACACTAAACTCACCCTAACCTTGCCTGAGCCATCGGACAACCAGAGCTCATTCTAAACTACAAGTTGACCCAAAGCCAGCTTTTATTCTCTCCACAACAGGAACCAAAGCTCTCACATTGTTTGTACCTCTGCTTTCCTCCCTCCCTGTTGGTTGGAGTAAGGGGGAGTCAGGTTTTGCCTAAACCGGCTCAGTTATGTTTGAAGTGCAAACACACCCTCCATTTCTGCTACCTGTGCGACCCCTTTTACTTTTCAATGATTATAGCCGATCTGACAGAGAGAGATATCCCCAATCCTTGTGATTTTTTGTGTAACAATGGCCACCAGTGGATCCTAGTCTGAAAACATCTATCAGTTAATTCTTCTACCCAGTACCCCTACCCATAGCCCATTTTAAAGTTACCCACCTTTCACACAATGCAAGAGGAAACAACACTCTCCAATTATTCTTACCTCTGCCTTCCTCCCTCCCTGTTGGATGGAGTAAGGGGGAGTCAGGTTTAGCCTAAACTGGCTCAGTTATGGTTGAAGTGCAAACACACCCTCCATTTCTGCTACCTGTGCGACCCCTTTTCTTTTCCAATGGTTATAATCAGTCTGACAGAGAGAAGTACCCTCAATCCTTGTGGTTTTTGGTACAACAATAGCCACCAGTGGGCTCTAGATGGACAAACTTTATCAGTTTATTTTACTTAGTACCCCTACACATAGCCCATTCTAAAATGGCCAAACTAACACTCAGGGTATGCTGTTTGGGGAGGTTAGAATAAACTACTAACACCTAACCCACTAAAACTTTCCTAAACCTAAGTCCACCCACCTCATTCCATTCCCAGGAGATTTATCAGGCTCTAACCCTAAGCCCTAAACCTAACCCTAACCATTTTACTTAGTACCCCCACACATAACCCATTCTAAAATGGCTAAAATCTAACACTCAGCAGTTTATTCTAACCTCCCCAACAACCCTGCGCCACTTCATATCCTAACAGCTAACCCACTAACACTTTTCTAACCCTAAGTCCACCCACCTTATGCCATTCCCATAGGATTGTTTTATTGTGTACCTTCTACCTGGGTCTAACATAAGGAGATGAGCTCTTGCATGACATGTGTCAGGCGTGCCTTGCCATTGACTAAACCAAAGTTTTTCGGTCATTCGACTGAATTAGGGGGATGAAATCGTGACACTAAACTCACCCAACCCTTCTTATGGTCAAATGGCTTGTTTTGAGAACACTAACTGCACATTGACTTTTAGAGTCTCACTTGTGTGAATCCTGGTGTCCTTGTAATGACTGATAGCTGCATTACTTTAGTGGGGTATTACTGATTATGTGAAGAAAAATGAGACTTGCTCAGTCACTGCATGGATTGTTGATACATTAGTAACAATGCTGGTTAGAAGTAGAGCAGGAATTACAACTTCCACCTAAGTGCCACCAGAATCATTTGGAACAGTTTCTGTCCCCTTTGTGGTTAAATATTACTTTTTAATCCCAGGACAGTGTCTAGTTTGGTAAGTCTCCAAGCTACCGTCACTGACAGCATTACATCTGACTTCCTCCTCCTAACTGGATAAACTAGCATATGTAGAAAATCTTTACTGTATAAACTCAAAATCAAGTTCAAGACTTTACGTTTGGTTTACAGTAACTTTATTTTTTTTTACATATTCTTGAATGTTTGCACATTAGAAAAGAATAAAATGATCATTAGCTAGAAAGCTGGACACAATTTGAAAGGAAAAATGGGTCTTCGAGAGGTAGATACAGCTCTGGTGTGGGCAGGGCGGTGGTGCAGGGTTAAAATGCGCAACCCATATCCAGAGGCTTCAATCCTGTCGCAGGTTCGACTCCCTGCCTGGGTGACCTTTGCAGCATGTCTTTCCCCTCTCTCCACCCCTTCCCTGTCAGCTTACTGTCGAAAAATGGGAAAAATAAAAACCACTAGTGCCGCTAAAACATAAAGCTCTGCTTTTACAGCCAGCTCATCTTAAGAGTTAAATATGTAATTTTAAGCCTTGCTAGATTTGTCTCGCTGCTAAAACACACCTTTTGGCATTTATTTTCAATATTCTTTGTAGGATTTCTGGGTTTTTGAAATTTACAAAGTTCTAAAAGATTTTTTCTTAGGTGGCATTTGCAGGTGACAATGCTGCACGACAGCTTAAAGGACACAATTAGTGTTAGCTTAGTGGTTACACAGAAATCAATGTGGCCATCACTGGAAGCTCTGTCAAGAACTTATCTGTGAAGATATTGAATTGTTCTTATGTGACCTCAGTGAGACATTATTCTTTTATAAAATGGGAAACAGAAGTGGCAATCCTCCCCTTTTCCCCCTGAAAGACATGCACCTTATCCTCCCACCATCACTCCATCTACCATCTTCTAAAACCAGGTTATTCTTGAGAATAAGGCAGCTGTCAGCTAGCACTGGCTCCTGCCTTTAAATGACAGAGGTAACCCTCTCATATGAGCAGCCACCGCTAAAAGCATGTTATTTTCTCCAGCTAATGTCAAGTGCGGACAGATGAGAACAGGCAGGGGAGTTAATAACACCACATTCCCTCCTCACATGGATCCACGGGGTGCTGCCGGTTGCATGAACTCAAACTTTTCTGCTTGAACCCAACTGTTGTTAATACCAACTAATGACATGCTTTGCAGCTTTGTCTGTGACTAACAAACTAAAAAGCTCTGAGTAATGATTAGTTGGATGGGATGGGAGTGTACAGCGGCTGTAGACATCTATTCTTGTTGCATTTTGCATAACACTTATAAGTAGCTTCTCTGAGAACCTCTTCTCCTTTTGTGCTATTAACCTGGAGTTGTGCATCTGAACCTCCCACGCCTATTTGTCAAAGAATAGCCAGACCCTAGTGACATTCCCCACAGATCTTTACATTAGCAGGCTGGTCAAAACCCAGGGGAAATGTCCAATTTAGACACATTTTACTGCAATCTGAGCTGATTTCTTAGAGAAATTATGGTTTTAATGGAGTCAGACAATAGCACATAATACACACGACTCTGAAGGTTCCTATACTTGCAACTAATAGGCATGTAGCAACATATATTACAGCCCATACCTCCCCAGAACTTTCCGGTTACTTTCCTGGACCCTACCTGTTACTTTTGGAGAGTAATCTGTAAATTCCAGGAAGGTAACCAATATGTTTCAACAAAGTAACCTCTAGGTTTTCAGAAAACACACAATCTTCTCGAAATATTGCCAGTAAGTTCCCAGTATGTAACTTAAAAGTTCCTGGAAAGTAACCATTTAAGTTCTAGCAAGGCAAGCCTTAGTTCTGTGAAAGCAACCTGTGTGTTTTTGGAAAGTAACCCTTTAAGCTCTTGGAAATGACCTTAGCTCCAAAAACAGATATGGTATATAGTTCCAGAAAGTACAACTACATATAACAATGTTGTGACTATGAATCGGAATATATTATTTAATATTTATTTTATTATTAATACTTTAATATTTTATCAAATAATATTTGGGTCTGTTAAGGGTTGTCCTGTGAATACCAGCCCAGTAAGGCGATGGTATTAGGACAAAATCTAAAAGGGTGAGCCAAGCTCTGACATTATTGAACAGCAAAACTCTGCACATACATGGAATGAATTCACACACTTTCTTAAAATACAAGAATTTATTAACAAAAATAAGTAAACTCAAAGTCAAACATATTTCAATCAACAAACTCTTTACTTTGCTAAAACAATCCAACTAAACTACCAATCAGAATTAAAGAATAATGAAGACTAATGGACTATGTACAATATAAACAAGTTGATTAAAGATGATTAGAAATCATGACCAAAAAGAGTGATGCAACATTACCATGCAATGTTTATGTTTGAGAACCAAGGATTATCTTGAAGAATCTGGAAGTGAAGTTAAGTTAGTCTTGGAACTAACTTAGGAAATAATCAGCAAACATTTAGACAACCATTCACAATGCAAGATCAGATAAAATATTATTTTAATAAAATAATGTTTTAAATAATGATCTGCTGAATAAAACCAACCTTCTGGATGACTAATTCTCAACGGTGTCTGATTAGCTGCCTTTATTTATTAACATAATATTTAAAGGAATATTATTAAGGAAATGGTAAAATATTTAAGGAAATATTTTGGAAAAGAGCAAAATCTTTCTGGAGAAATGGGGCTTAATGGTGTTTACTTAGTTATCAAGTTTAGTAAAATAATGTTTAGGGAACTATTATTTACTAGATTGAAAACTAATAACCTTTCTGGGTATATATTCCTTAGCAGGCAAGCAGGTGTTCTAAGCTGTTAGCAGTTAAAGCTAACAAAAGAAGCTGATAGCTTAGCACCAGAAACACACACCTTTAAAATACCGTTAATAAAAGGGTTAAAATGCATAAGCACAGACGGCGCGTTATGATCAATCTTCTGTGTTTAAAATCCCCCTTCAAGTAAAGTTTGTCGTAACTTTAAAAACACACCAACACAGAACACAAAGTGAGCACGTCTGCTGCAGATATTCTGCTAGCACCAAGATAGCTGAGTTCAACACAAACAAAACCAAACTTCATAAAATGAAAAACGTTTAGATTATTTCATTCAAAATACCTCTATTACTCTGCACAAACCTAACCTCGTATGAATCGTGCTGAGGAGAAGTTGTCCGGCAACGACGAAGTTTGAAGAAAGCTCTGTGAACAAAAGGTTAGCTTCCAGCTAACCTCCGGAGTTACCACAGTGATGTGGTCTCTGTTGTCCTCCTTCCAGACCGGGAAACCGCTTCACTAGGCATCGTAGAGACAGCGTCTCTGCAGGGAATTCTCTTCAAACAGTTTGCTTTCTGTAGATCTCAGAGAGAAAAGTCAAGCAACGCTTGTACTTTAATCACCCCTTTCATGAATGAATACCGGATACACATATAGTATTTCATTCGTACTTAACTTTGTGCATATGATCGCGTGATCTTATGACACCTTGGATCCAGTTTGAAGAGTTTATGTCTGTTACCAGCAAAGAGACATTAGCACGTTGTGTCTCTCTGTCCAGGCCCCAGGGTGACCCGCGTAGAAGAGATCGGTTCCTTGGAAACGTGGCGGTTTTATACGTCCAGTGGCATCATGGGAAGTTCCCCTTTCCTTGGCTGTGCCGGAAATAGGTTAAATGCAATTTATTTTGAAAGTTCCAGAAAAGTTTGTACTGGCCTTTCACATTGTAACCAAGGCTGTGGTGCCAACAGCAACTACATTATTTTAAACACTCTAACAAGAATATTATTTTGGCTAAGCATCCAAGCTAACCCGGAGCACCATGCTAACCAACATGATGCCGTCCATGATGGCACCAGAATGATTTTATGCATTGCTTGATCTGACCGATGAAAGTCTTTATTACTGCAATATTTGGCGGCTGCTCCAAAGCACTAAGAACAAAGTCACACTGTTAGCATCAACGGAGGAGGTCATGAGATTTAAAACGTATGTAATAAAACTTATTGTCAAAGCAAATTGATCCATTTACCATGGTCATTTTTTACCTCAATCATTATCTTTATAACTGATTTTCTTTAGAAATAAAGATGTATTTTTAAGGTTAATCAGGAAACAGTTGTTTTCTGCATCTGTATGAATGTACTATTGCACATATTAGTATAAAGGTTTTCCTGCACGGAGCATGAATACAAGTTAACCCTTCAGGAAATGAGTAAAGGTTATATTTTGAGCATAAATATTATAACAGGATGTTAATTTTTTACACAACATTTTAAACTTTCTCATGTTAATTTCATCACAGTCTGCAGTTTTTAATTAAAAATATTAATTCTAGTGATTAAAATCAATAATCAATATGACTGACACCCTAAATGTTTCAAACCAGTCAGGGAAAAAAAGTTTTCTATTTTTGTGAAATGGTGCTAAAAAGAAATTTCAAAGGACAAATCAACCAATCAGGAGAGAGTATGTGGGACGTGAGAGTTTTAAAGAGACAGGAGCTTAAATAGACAGAAGACTAGCATTATGAATATCCTGCCTACAAGGGAGAACATCTCCTTATTCTTTGTTCTTTGTAAAAGGACAATGAACTGTTGCAGCTGGGAGAAACTAAAACTGTCCAGCAGTCTATAGAGACGGGTATGAGTGTGCCGAGTAAATGAAATTATCTGTGGAGATGGAGAAGATAATCATCATTTATCAACACTGCAACAGTTTACTGTGATTCGACTCGTCATAAACCCAGAGTAAATGTTGATCCTCTTTGATTGCGGATTTTCTTCTCTTCTAACAGTTTGCTTTTGCTTTTAAAAAAATAAAAGCAATAAATTCTTTTCTTTCCTGCAGGGATCCAGCGATGAGTAATTTGTGATGATACATATCTAATGAAGGCCACAACCTGTACACTGATGTGAGAAACAAATGCAGCTTCCCAGAGCAAATGGCTGGGATGCGCCTGAGAAAGGCCAGGTCCATTTCATCCATAACCAACAGAGCCATCAGCAGGAGGAACAGCATCTCTGTATTCAGCTCATGCCCCCACTCTTCTCCACTGCAGAGGCTAGAGGTCCACACACACTGTGGCTCCACTCAATACCTTGGTGCTTGGATGCCAGGCCCCCCATTCACCCTGCTCACACACACTGCTAACCCCCCACACTAATCACCTTGTCTTAACCCCTCCCAAAACGGCAAAGTGTTTTTTATTCTGATGGTTAGCAGGCTAACTTTATTTGTATCCACTTTACTGACAATTCATCAATTTTTAACAAGGGGGGAAGCTGCAGAAGAACTAAACATTCGCTCATGAACTGTGATTCTTCTCCTTTCCTCAAAACTGCTGGATGATAGCTGCTAGCTTGAACAGTCGGCATGTAAACAAGGCCAAAGGTTGAAAAACGCAAAATGAAACTCATTTTACATATTGCCCGAGCGCACCTTAGCGCATTATTTACACCAAGCCATTCCAGTGATTTAAATTTAATATTGGCAGCTGCAGCTTATTGCCTCCCAAAGTTGCAAATCCCAGCGTCAAGATTTAAATTAATACGATATATGTGGTGACACTTTTCAGAGGCCATTCCTCTGATATTAAATTAGTGACTGAATACCTGGGCTCAAAGGCTTTTTTGCTTCAGGTATTCTGTCTAAATCAGTTTTATTTGAATGAAAGAAGTCAAGCTGAGAGGGAAGAAATCTCCTAATATTGAGATAAAATCCCTGCAGCTGCTGTCAGAGAATCGGGGAGATCTCTAAACAGAATTATCTTTACTGTCTATTGTGTGCTATTGTTGCTTTGTGCAATAACTAGTTCCAATAAATACAAAATATTACAAATAAACTAAATAAAAATAAAATAAACTACTCATTTACAATGAGCCTGAATTTTAATTTGAGTTTTATTTCAGTGTCTACACGTTTCCTATCTTAATATTATTAAATGCAATTATTGCACACTGTTTAAAGGTACAATTGCACTACTTACTGCATCCTGTGCACAGAAGAAATTTATTAGATTATGGTTGTTTTATTTTTGGAGCAGTATTTGGGTTTGCGGTGCTCTGACAGTATATGGCGATAGTATATTTCTATTGGTAGACCACAAAATATGATAACATTTCTGTTTCTGAGCCCTGTTGAGATCCATGACATCATGACTTTGCCATTGTTGATAGAAAAACAATAAGAAGTCCTGATTAAAGTTTGCAACAAGCTATGGAGGGGACACAGCAAGCATGTGGGAGAAAGTGCTCTGCTCAGATGAACAAAAGTATTTTTACTTTTTGGCATATATGTAAAATGCTGTGTAGCCAAACATTATTCTGCAGGCCCTAATTACCAAACAATTCCTATGGTGAAACATGGTGGTGGCAGCATAATGCTGTGATAAATGCTTTTTCTGGTGTGGTAGTTTTAGTTTTCAAAGTTTAACAATAACTGCATTTAAATCATTATGCTTTGATCTGGATCAGGGGTGGTCACTGAATTCAAGTAGCATAGAAGACTAAAAGGAGAACTGGAATTAAATAAGTTCTTTGTTAATTTACATTTGTAGCTTTAATTCATCCTAAACTTCAGACTACAACTATTTCTCAGGCTAAAGAAGCACATTTAAAGTGGACTATCTGAACTAGTTATTTCTTTGCCCTCTCAGCGCTTAACATCCCTCCTTTTGCATCCACTCATCCTCACCTTCACTGTTATGTACTCTCCTGTTTCTCTCTGGCTTACTCCCCTCTCCATCTCACTAAGACCATTAGGCTTAGCGAGGCCAGCTAGCCAGGGTTAAATACACATAACCTTACGGTGCTCCAAAGGGGGGAAAAAAGGATCCAAGAAACACACACTCTGCCTTTTGCTCAGACACACACAGAGCAGCCACAAAGAGGTCCTTGCTACAGCTTTAAGAGCTGTGATTGCTGTAATAGCCCTGCAGAGGAGAGGAAAAGACAACAGAGAGGAGCAAATGCATTGAGAGGAGAACGAGTTGATGGATGGGTCTGCCTCTCAGGTCACTTAGGGGGCTCCTCCTCTTGTGTCAGAATCTCTGGGTCACTATTATGGTGCACACTCGCACAAAAACAGCAGCATGTTGCAGAGAACATGGGCAGGTTGCACTACAATGAGAAACATTGATTTTACAATATGGACTAATGAAGCGAGCAGAACACACACACAGAGTACACAAACTATCACTGTTCAATTGTTCCTTTTCAAAACACACACTGTAATTGGTGATGTGGAGATAAGTGTGTAAATTACTGAAGCACTAACCAATCAACGCCACACTGCACAGAGTGGTGACAAACAAACATGTCTGCACACACAAATATGATAAAATTCCCACACACCCCATCATCAGGCCTGTCTGAGGAAGCTGATGTGTGTCCCCCTGAGGCGGCATCCTCCTCCTCTGCTCCCCCGTCTCCTTGGTGACAGCTGTCATCCTGTCAGGCCTATGGCCGCTATGGCAGATATGGCAGCCTATTCTGCTCCCTGACATCCCCCCAATACACTCCCCAATCTAACAGGCCCAGCGTATGCAGTCCTGCATCCTCCTCAGAACCCCTCTGCAGCTTAACTTCACCATCCCACCAAACTCTGGGTGCTAACCAGCTGAAGTTCTTCCTCTGCAATTTCTTCCGAAGATATACAAACCATATCTGACAGAGACAAAAATGACATTTAGTGAAATTCAATTGTTTGATGCCACACTCAGAAAAAAGGATAGAAAATCAATATCACTTCCATTTCTGCAAGAGATTCTGGATGTGATTGTCTAGCTCAGCGGCTGGGTTGGGTACCAATCCATCTCAAAGTAACAAATAAGTTTACAGGATTACAGACATGAAAGACTTATATGTTATGTTACATCACAGCCAAGAACAATTCAGGGAAACTTGTTTTAGTCCTTTTACACCAGAGATTGGTCACAATGAGAAAGTTCTGAAGTCCAAAAGCTGATCAGTTACAGAACCCCAACCCGAATACACAGAAAAACATTTTTATCTAGGTAATTTAACAACATTCCACATCTGGATGAGAAAAATGATGTTAAAACTAAAATGTTCTCCCAGTCCAAAAGTATCCATCCATGTGCCAATCATCTATCCCTGTGTTTGTTTTTCCATCCATCCATCCATCCATCCATCCATCCATCCATCCATCCATCCATCTCCTTGGAGCCTGTTTTTTCCAGGTTACACTAGAGAATATACATATATTCCAGTAAATACCATAAAGTGCCACAAAAGTGAACTTTTGTATACATTTTTTAAAAATGAATTAAAAAGTAAAGAACCCTGGGAAACTGAGTCTGAAATAAAGTAAACATATAAAACATGTTTTATCTGGTTTAAACAAGTTTAAATTCCACATCCCTCTCTGCTGTGCTTTAGCTCTGCCTCTGAAGCACCGCCTTTTTCTGCAAAAAAACCCATAATAAAACTCAGTGAAAAGCCTTTCAAGGTCAAATTTTGTTTGTTGCTATTATGATATTATAAAATCTTAAAATAGGTTTGCTATGCAGAAAGATCCAGCTCATCCCATTTTGATCTCTTCACCTGCCGAGATAAACTTCTGTCTCTTTAGCAGCTAACTGAGCTACTAGGCTCACAAGTAAAGTGAAATTAAAACTCAAACTGTAAAAGAAAACCAAAACAATAGAATCTGTATAACAATAATGAGATGAAAGTTGATTAAAAAATGTAAGATCTAATAAACATCTCATTCCAACTCAAAGCAGATGCTGCGTCAGGTGCAGGAAGAGAGTTTGTCTCCTCCACGGACAATATTGTTCATCTCATTTCCCCGCAGCTCAATATTTTTATATTGGAGCCAGCTTTTATGAACAACTTTTCAAACAGTGGCTGACATTTGTGAGCAGTTCCAGCAGCTTGGCTTATGAGCAGCAGCTGGTGAAATCGAACGCTGAATGTTGTTTACAAATGTACTTACAAACCATCAGAAGGTTCTCAGTCTGATGGCTTCACGGAGCGTCGGTCTGTCAGGACAACTGAAGGTAAACTCCGTCGAATTAGTAAATGCGGCAAAGATTATCAAGCTGTATATGTGACATAAAAGACCAATGGAGTAGGTTTGGAACCCAGAAACATCAAACTGGTCCCTTAATCTATTCATGACATTTCCTACACTTCAGAGAGAGTAACAACTTGCCCCCATGGCCTCAGGCAACCAGTATCAGGATATACAGAGGTTTTCAAAAGTTACCATTTCAAAACCTTCTGCTACACCATTCCTGCACTTTAAATACAACAACTTGCTGTGGACTGTCAGTTAGCAGGCTGAAAGAAAGCTATTGTACTTTTTGTTTGTTTGGAAATATTTGTAGTGAGTCAAGGTGTGGATAGATGAGCTAGTAGTGATACATCTGTCAAGCAGCTGACTGCAGGCTGTACTACAGCAGATAGCCTGACTAATTAACCAGCTAAAATCAGCTTGCTTGACTAATTTTATTCCGCAAAGAGCAGAATGGTGAAAAGATATCATGTTCTTTGAAAGAAGCACTGGAACACTAATACAAGATTAAGTTATTGTTTATTAAACACTAGATTAAGTCAATATATTAAAATAAAAACTGTAAATGGTATAGATAACATTAGAACACAAAATAATAGGAATATATTTGGCTTTGCTTTTTTACATAAGAGCAGTTAGAAGATGTTAAATATTTTTTCATGTAAAAAGAATCAACGTTTTCCTTAAAGTTATCATTATGAGGATTTCATACCGGCCTGCGACCCAAATGGCCTAAATGTATTACAGCCTGAGCACTGAGCAAAAGGCCCAGTCAGCCCTCATTTCTTTTCTTTTCCTGAAGTAAAAGATGTAGAAATAGAAAGATATTTGTGCAAAAATCTGACACTCTATGACTGATTGGTTGTTTCCTCAGGTACAGATAATACTCCCAACCGATCTGGAAGCCTTAAGAAGAGGGAATAAAAGCCGATTGTTTTAAATGTAGTCTTCTAAAGGTACTATTCAAGAAACCAGAGTTTCCCATAATCTTTAAAAGTGGTCTTTATTAACATTTCTCCATATTCAATATCCATATTTAAGGTGTTTTAGAGTTTTTCTATCCTGCTTTGTTACTCATTTTCAGTCCCTTATCAGAACATTTTCCTTCAGGTTGTATCAACACATCCTGACTGAGAACTGAAGATGAGTGTTTTTTGGCAGTAGAGACCTTTAACGACAGTTACTAGACAGGAAATGGGCAGTGAGAGAAGGGGGAAGACATGCAGGAAAGGTCTCAAGACACCCGCTCGACCTCTACACCACACAATGCAAATAACTAAAATTAAGTATCTTAGGTTTGTCTTTATCAGGAGCACATCAAAAAGACTTTCTGGTTCCCATTTCTTTAGTTAAGTCTAGTTTGATGGAGAAAAGAGTTTTAGCTCCAACCAAGTGATTCCCAAGAAACTCGAAGCTGAAAAGTTGGCCTGTAGTTTATGATCAACTGAAGGAGGAGTAATCTCTCCTTCTGAGACGTATCTTCATACATTGTTTGGTCTGAACGTATTTCATCCATTTTGTCCTTATTTAACCTTACCTGACAGTATAATACCTGTCAGTAAGGTAATGATTTGGGCCATTTTAAATGTAATTAAACCAATAAAGTAATTAGTTGACAATATTTTCAGCAGGTTTGAGCCAATAGTAAAATAACATATTGTCAGTAATGATACGCCTTAACAAATGTCCTAAAAAATTGATCTTACTTCCCTCCAAAAACATTTTCTGCTGCCTTAAAACTCCAAGCATCCCCAGATGCATTACTGGCATAGAGTGCATGAATGCATGGTACCTCTACAATTAGCAAGCAGTTCTCTGTAATATTGATAATGTGCAGCTCTAATATATTTGACTAAATTTATTGGAATTAAAAGACTGGTTTGCATCTTTGCATTTTACTCTTTTATAAAGGACACATACTTTGAACTGAATTCATTAATTTACAAATTATCTGGTGCACAAACTTTTAAAGTAGAGTATTATTTATCTGCTTTTATATGTAAATTCGTTATTTCATGTCTGAAGGAATATGTATTTAATTTGGAGGTTAGATCACTTAATTCAGAAAGAACTCTTAAAGTGGTCGTGTGTCATACATGCTTTACACAGTTACTTCATCCTTGAAGGATTTTTGTTAATACTACACCAATAAAGTCATAACATTAAACTGTTGGCAAAATGTTATGCTGTTATTGGGTTTCTTACATTTGAAATGGCCAAAATCCTTAAGTGATTGTCCCTTGATACATTTTTAGGTACAAGAACTAAAAATCTGTGAAAAGGCAGTCAAACCCAAGGAAAACCTTTTAAGAGCTTCAGAAAGCTTGGAGAAGTGCAATGTCTTAATTTCACAGCTCATATTTGTTCTTGTTGGATTTGGCAGATTGGAAACTACACTGAATTTGTAGGTTTTTATTTGTGATGATGGCCAAACAGCTTGAGTTAATGTTTTAGGCCAGTAAATTTAGATGTTCAGTACAAGAATCACGTTGCTGTTTAAGATAAAGCACTGGCTCCAACCCTAAACCAGAACTGATTATTTTAATCAGAAAAGGCTTTTTTAGGATATCAGCAAACGTGTCGCTCAACTTGACAGAAAATAAAGAAAGCCTTGCATGAGTCTGCTTTAACAAGTCATGTTTTACTTTGAAGCTGCATGACCTTTTGGGTTTCACTTCAGATCTCTACTGCCTTCATATTGGAACCCAGACAAGTGAATCCTTCTGAGATTTCCTCAGATATCAGTGTCAGGCACATGAAGTTAAAATATCGTCTATTGGCAGGTTCGATCCAAAATTATCTGCACTGCACATTTTGGTACAACGCTGGTCTGCAACTCTACACCAGCCTGACACAAACCCGCTGCTCTGACACATTCCAGTCATGTACGCAACCTCGGCAGCATGCCAGACACATCACTCCCACTGCCCACAGTACACTGACCCAAGGCTGGATTGCTGCATTTAAAATCGGACATTAGAGTGAACTATCCCGTTTTAGATCCACTTTGGTCTGCTGTAGCCAGCCGCTTGGATAAACAGTATGTCTACTAAACTTTAATGATGTCCATTTCTTTTCTCTGTTTTGCAATAAATCTACACAAAATACGACCATCAGCTGTTTTTCCTGCACCCAAATCGTTGTATAAAAAAGGTACTGTATGTAACTTCATGCAGAAAAATACACATCCAATAAACAAACTGATGCCAGCAGAGGTAAACACACTCATACACAACTCGCAACTGCCTTGCAAATGGCAACTGGTTGCAAAATGTAATTGGGTGAACTTTACAGGAGCAACTGCAGCTTCTGAAATACCCATAGGAGTCATCACAACAGCAGCACAAACACACACACACACACACAAAGCGAGCCAGGAAACCTCCCTGGGAGCCAGTGCAGTACTTTAAGTAGCGATAACTACTGGCTGTTGGGGTGCAGAGGGATTGGAAAGGAAGAGAAGAATACGGAGGAGGAATCACAGCTTTAATCTCCATCAGTCTGCATTTTATTCTTCTGGGGGTCAGGCAGCTCAGCTTGGAGAAACTAAAATGTGAACGTCGATAACTTAACAGCTAAAGCAGTACTTTATCCCCCAAATATCCATCTTTGAAGTAGCATGTAATCACTTCCTGTTTGGCTGTGTGTTTTTCAAGAGGCTCTCCATCTTTTTTTTTAGTTTGCAGGTAGTCCTCTGCATCTCTGGAGGAGGATCCTCAGTGGGAAACTTATCATGATGTCAAACTGGTCACAAAGTCACTAAAGATTTATGATATTAATGACATCAGATTTTAAGAACAAACAGAACACAACAAAAATGGTGAGAAATCACCTGTTGCTGCACACTGCTGGTCAGCTAGCTTAAAAAGGGTTCAGCACTTTTCACTGACTTACAAGAAAGACTAATTTGGATGTTTGGAAATAAACCTGGTTAGGAAAACTTCAACAGTTCAGGTGCACAAGCTAAACGAATGCGTTCCATCACATTTTGCGAGGTAATGATGTAAAACTACAGCTTGTTACCTTCGAGTGATATGTTGGTAAAGAAGTTGATTGCAGGCTGGCCGCCTGAGCAGAGCCTGGCTAACCAGCTAACAAACAGAATGCCAACAAGGCACAATGTTCTGTGCAACGATCCTGTTTACTTCACAACCGCTATTAAATTTACCTGGCTTCATTTCTCCATTTTGTGCTATGTGTCTAAACAAGTACATATAGAGTTGTGAAAAAGTATTTGCCCCCTGAGAAATTTCATCGGTTTTTGTGTTTTTATTAAACTTAAACTTTTCAGATCATCAAATATTTCAAATAAACAAAAAACCTGAACATAAAAAGCAGTTTTCAAATGATGAATTTATTAATTAAGGGAAAAAAGGTCAAAACCAACCTGACTATGTGGAAATTTAACTGACGCCCTCATTAAATTATAAACTCGTATCCAGGCCTGATTAGTGCCAGAACTGTATACTGAATAAATAGTTTAAACAGAACCAGTCTGACAGCATGAAGTAGGATAAAAGGTATCAAAAAGTAACTCATCAAGTCCTTCATTCAAGAACATATGAGAAATAAAGTCACGGACATCTTTCAGTCTAGAAAAGGTTCAGAAACAATTACTAAGGCTTTGGGACCCATCAGAACCACAGTGAGAACCATTATCCACACATGGAGCATGGAACACTGGAGAGGCCAACCTACCAGAATTACTCCAAGAGCTCATCAACGACTCATCCAGGAGGTCACAGAAGAACCCAGAACAACATCTAAAGATCTGTAGGCCTCACTGCCTCAGTTCAGGTCAAAGGTCACGATTCAACAATAAGAAAGAGATTTTGGGCAAAAATGTCCTCCATGAGAGATCCAAGGCCAGAATCACTGCTGACCCAAAATAAATATTCTGTGGACTGACTATGTCCCGTTACAACTGGTGTAAAACTAACAGAATTTCAGAAAAATACAATCATACCTACAGTCAAATATGGTGGTGGTAGTATGACGGTCTGGGGCTACTTTGCAGGTTCAGGACCTGGAAGACTTGCAATAATTGATGGAACCATTAATGCTCTCTAGCAGAACATCCTGAAGTAGAATGCCAGACCTTCTGCACCTGACCATAAATTCAAGCCCACTTTGGTTCTGTAGTACGGCAATTCAGCACAACAGGGAGGAAAACAAATCTGCAAAGCAGAGAGGGTCAATTTTCCTCCACAGTCATGTTAATGTCTAAATACCAGTTATAACAAACACTTTATGACAGCTGGAAAAAACAGTTATTAGGTTTAGGGGGTAATTACTTCCTCACAAAGAGACAGATTGGTTTGGATAGATTTTTTTACTTTAATAACTGACATCTGTTTGATGATGTGAAACATGTAAGTGTGACAAAAAAAGCAAAATCAGGACTGTAAATGTTGCAGACGAGTAAAGAATGGATAGATACATTTTTTCCAATAATATGTACATAATTCATCTTTTCCAAGAGAGCAAAGACCAGAGCTCAGACCAGAGAGCACAAACTGGGCATTTTTAACAACCAGCACATTCAAGGTTCTAAAGTGCTTCACACATTGATTTATTAGAGGCAACCCGACTGTTCCACCACAAAGCAGATTAATTTCTCCCTGCATGTTGAGTTTTTTTTTTTTTTTGCTTTTTGAAACCCTGGTGCAGTAACAAAATTTTCATTTCCAGAAAGAATTAAATGCCAGACTGAGTGGAATGGGAATCATGAGTTCTCAGTGGACAAGCACTCAAGCACTTGTGTTGGCGTGAGGGACGTGCTGGGACTGAAATGCGTCATTACCTAGAAACGCTGCAGCCTCATCGTGCCAACACTGGAGCTTAGAAGCACAGTGTGTGAACAATGTACTACTGCAATCAAAGTGAAGATCAGGCAAATTTAGACTAAAGAGCCTTTTGATTTATGCAGAAGACAGGGTTTGAGACTGTATGATGCCTTAAAGTGCATCATAAAAACATAAAGGTCTATGCAACAATTATTGTTTTTATTTTACACTGACCAAATACGTCCTGGAACTGATACCCTTTAGCTGTTCCTGTGTTGAACTCCTGCATCATCTTTGCATTAAAGCTCTAGAGGCAGAAGGAACATTAGTGACTTATTTGCAAAGCAATGATTGGTTTGGAAGTAAGCGGAACTTCCGGTTGGGCAGTAAAGAGGAATGCGTTTTTGCATTCACTCTGTTCTTTTTGAATGCAATTCAAGCAACTGCCTCTGTCTTCTTGTACAATCCAGCTTGGTCACACCTCTTTGCAAAAATGTGGCACTGTAAATATTGTTTTGCAGAAAAATGTTAGCACTAATTTACAGTTAAAATAAATGTATGGCATTTCTGTTAAAACAAAGAGTAGCATGGCTCACTTGTCTCTTCTGAAAGACTTTCCATGGACATATTTGACCCACAGGGATACAGTTGTGTTTTCCATGCTTGTAAGTGTTTAAGTGCAAGCATCTGTGTGTGTGTGTGTGTGCAGCTGTTTGTGTGGGAGTCTCAAGCTGGACCCCTGAGCACAGCGTCTGCATCGACCTGCAGTGGAAAACGGGCCTGTGTTCGGCCATGTAGGCCAGGAAGTCGATGGGGACATCAGAATGAGGGCAGCCGTCCAAAACGGCATCACAACGCACCCAGAGGCCACGCACTCCCACACAGACACAGTATACAGTACAGTGTACAGTATATTCAAAAAGTTGGCCAATTTTCAAATAGCCTTGGATTTATGGTTTATAACTCCCCCCCAGATAGTGATTCATGTGTAATCTGTCTGCAATGGCTGCTCGACAGACAGTTTCAAACCTTCCTGGAAGACCTTTCTGCTGTAACAGAACTTCAGTTTGAGTTATTATCTGCATGCATGTATACATTTTGCATAAATAAAAACAGCTCCACATTAATCAAATTTAGACATAATTTATTCACAGATAAATATCACAATACCAGAAAATGAAAAAGTAGGTAGGTTAGTTATTGTCTGAGCAGGATCTCAATATTTCTTGTACTGCACCTCCTTTTTGTTCCTTGGATTCCTGATGTGAAATATTTGAGTTCATCAAGGTTTAAGTTAAGTTCTTGTTTCTTTAGCGTTTATTTTGTACCATTCAATTCAATTCAGTTTATTTATATAACTCCAATTCACAACACATGTCGTCTCAAGACACTTCACAACGTCAGGTACATACCAATTAATCCTAACCATTGAACAGTGCAGTCAGATTCAGTTATTTATTCAAATTGGATAAAAAGTTTTTTTGTCTAAGGAAACACAGCAGATTGCATCCAGTCAGTGACTTGCAGCATTCACTCCTCCTGGATGAGCATGTAGAGACAGTGGACAGTCACTGGTGTTGACTTGCAGCAATCCCTCATACTGAGAAACCATCTGAGTTTCTGTCACAACTGGCCTTGATTTGTAAACATCACACCTCAGTCCTTTTAGTCATCATCTCCATGGTTTTTCTTTGCAACTGCCAAGCCCTTTGTTAGTTCATGTTACTGTTTCACCTTGGTCTTATTTGTCTGACAGATTCCAGTTTGTTCATGTAAATGATAAATCATCTTTAAACTCCAGGGTTAATTGTGGAGTACCACAGGGTTCAGTACTTGGGCCAATTCTCTTTACTATATATATATGCTTCCAATAGGTCAAATTATCAGGCAGCATAGGATACATTTTCACTGTTATGCTGATGATACTCAGCTTTACTTATCCATAAATCCTGATGAGCCCAACCAGTTAGATAAGACTACAAGCATGTCTTGAAGACATAAAAACTTGGATGACTTGAAATTTTCTGCTTCTAAATTCAGACAAGACAGAAGTTGTTGTCTTTGGACCGGAGTCTTTAAAAAAGAAACTGCTTAGTCAATCACTTAACCTGGATGGCATTAAATTGACCTCTGGTGATAAAGTAAAAAACCTTGGTGTTATTTTTGACTAGGACATGTCATTTAAATCCCATATTAAACAGGTTTCTAGGATTTCCTTCTTTCATCTCTGGAACATTGCCAAAATTAGAAATATCCTGTCCAGGAGTGATGCTGAAAAACTTGTCCATGCATTTGTTACTTCAAGGCTGGACTATTGTAATTCTTTACTATCAGGATGTCCACAAAATGCAGTTAAAAGCCTTCAGCTGATTCAAAATGCTGCAGCAAGAGTACTGATGAAAATTAAAAAGAGAGAACATATAAGGGTTGTACAATGAAACTGAAACACCTGGTTTTAGACCACAGTAATTTATTAGTATGATGTAGGGCCTCCTTTTGTGGCCAATACAGCATCAATTAGTCTTGGGAATGACATATACAAGTCCTGCACAGTGATCAGAGGGATTTTAAGCCATTCTTCTTGCAGGATAGTGGCCAGGTCACTACGTGATACTGGTGGAGGAAAACGTTTCCTGACTCGCTCCTCCAAAACACCCCAAAGTGGCTCAATAATATTTAGATCTGGTGACTGTGCAGGACATGGGAGATGTTCAAGTTCACTTTCATGTTCATCAAACCAATCTTTCACCAGTCTTGCTGTGTGTATTGGTGCATTGTCATCCTGATACACGGCACCACCTTCAGGATACAATGTTTGAACCATTGGATGCACATGGTCCTCAAGAATGGTTCGGTAGTCCTTGGCAGTGACGCGCCCATCTAGCACAAGTATTGGGCCAAGGGAATGCCATGATATGGCAGCCCAAACCATCACTGATCCACCCCCATGCTTCACTCTGGGCTTGCAACAGTCTGGGTGGTACGCTTCTTTGGGGCTTCTCCACACCGTAACTCTCCCGGATGTGGGGAAAACAGTAAAGGTGGACTCATCAGAGAACAATACATGTTTCACATTGTCCACAGCCCAAGATTTGCGCTCCATGCATCATTGAAACTGACGTTTGGCATTGGCATGAGTGACCAAAGGTTTGGCTATAGCAACCCGGCCGTGTATATTGACCCTGTGGAGCTCCTGATGGACAGTTCTGGTGGAAACAGGAGAGTTGAGGTGCACATTTAATTCTGCCGTGATTTGGGCAGCCGTGGTTTTATGTTTTTTGGATACAATCCGGGTTAGCACCTGAACATCCCTTTCAGACAGCTTCCTCTTGCGTCCACAGTTAATCCTGTTGGATGTGGTTCGTCCTTCTTGGTGGTATGCTGACATTACCATGGATACCGTGGCTCTTGATACATCACAAAGACGTTCTGTCTTGGTCACAGATGCGACAGCAATACGTGCACCAACAATTTGTCCTCATTTGAACTCTGGTATGTCACCCATAATGTTGTGTGCATTTCAATATTTGATCAAAACTGTGCTCTTACTCTGCTAATTGAACCTTCACACTCTGCTCTTACTGGTGCAATGTGCAATCAATGAAGACTGGCTACCAGGCTGGTCCAATTTAGCCATGAAACCTCCCACACTAAAATGACAGGTGTTTCAGTTTCATTGTCCAACCCCTGTAGATGACAATACAGATGGGTGAAAACTGCTGAAATATCTTCTCCATGTAAAGGAATGAAAATAATGTCTGTTTTTGCCAAATAAATCAAGTCTTAACTTTATTTACTAATAAAAAAGCTACTTTTATGTTTAAAATCTAAATTTTCCAAGCAAGAAAATCAGCCTTAAAAACATCAAAACCACCTGACTGGAGAGAACTACTTTAATACTTTTCTGCCAAATACAACCATCTTGAGCAAGTAGTCATCTATATTTAAACAGTTAAATAATTCACTCAAAGAGGCTCTGCTACATGGCATCACAGCCTTGGCACTGTAAAAGCTAAGGTGGGAAATCATGCATCGCTGGGCTATCCTGCCTGCCTTCCCTCTGAAGTACCCATCAGAAGACTGCTTTCAATTATACAAATTAGGCTTACATAAAAGAAGGGGGGGGGTTCTTGATCACACACACGCGCAAACATGCAGAGGAATCACATAACGAAACATCCCGAGTGGGAAATGTTCTGGGACAGTGTAAAACAGATCCGTGTTGAAGGAAATGAGCCAAACAGCAGAGACTGCCACGGGTCTTTCCAGCTTGTGTTAATATGTTTCCAGCGGTGCCTTCGGTTTTATTCCCATTAAGGCTGTTTGATCAGCGGCAGTTTGGAGGAATGAATCCATCCTCCCTCCCTCCTTTACCTCACATAAGGACTGAGAGGCCTTGAGGGCCGGTTATGAAAGAATACAGCGAGACACTGTTGGACGTACATGCATGCAAGGGAGAGCAGCTATGCTCACGGGCATGCTCAGCTCACACATCCCTGCACAATCAAGTATTACAACATCTATAAGGGTGAAGCTAAAGTGCACCAGATGTTTGTGTTGCATCTGTAGGAATGGCTTATTTTTTCAGCCGCATGTTCCAATAAAAATGGTTTAGACTCAAAGGATTCCTCAGGTTTTAGATTACAGAGCCTTAAACTAAGGAGGTGTTTGAGAGAGCAGAACCATAGTTTTCTCCCTTCTGTGAAAGAGAACTTTGCTATTTTAACAGTTATCATCATGTGACACACTGACCCAACATGTCCACCCATTCAGCAGGGAAATGGACGATAAAACCCAAACCTGAACCCTCTCTAACAGAAACCACCATCCCCAAGTAGAGATCAGCCATGCTTGTTCAGAATACAGAGGAGGACAGAAAAAGGTTCCTACATGCTCCACTGTGTCATTATGGCCGCCTGTTTACTCAAACCTTCATCTAAACATAGGGAATGTGCTACATTCTGCCTGAGGTAAATGCAAAGAAGGTGAGTAACTAATGTAAAAAACAAACAGCATTCCTGCATGATCTTCCTGCCACCAAACACCCACACCATTTCCCCAGGCAGCAGAGATGCTCTCATTACATACAATACAGAATCTCCTCTGCGCTCCTAAAACACTTTACTTTTCTGCATATCTCCCATCATCACCAATCACATAAATAAACTAAAGCCTATAGGCTCAATAAGACACCAGTTCAGCACTGCAGCAACCAGGCACAGCATGCAAAGCAGCCCAGAAGCCTCTGACTATAGTTTAAACAAATAAGAACAAGTTCAGAAACCAGAAGCTGCTGTTTATCTCCAGTACAAATGACTTAGTGATGCTGAGGTTTTCAATCATGCAATCAAGTTTGTTTTTTGCCATCTTTTGCTTTATTCTGCATATAATAAAATCTACCAAGGCATGCTGGCGTTTCCATGTTTCCATGTTTGGTTGTTTAGTAAGCAACATCTTCCAGGTATGTCATGGAAGGTTGCACACCAACCCTGCACTGGAAGTTTTGTTTGAACACAATATAGCAAATCATAGGTTCCAGGGGGCTATTAATTCTACACATGGCCTGCTGAAGGAAAAGGTAGATATATAACTCCAAAATGGTGCAACCTCTGACTATACTAAAAGCTTTCTTCTCCAAATATCAAGATGATGTTTGCATAGAGAAATATCTGTAATTATTACCCCAAAAGCATCAATAGTTGATGCATCATAACCATCTGTGCAGGATGTACTTAACTTTGTATTTTTTAGTTGCCACTTTAAAGATTTGCTATTTTGTTTTGAAATGAAAGAAAAAATGAATGGATTGTTACCAAAGACTTTACAGCCACAACAAATATTATTTGAAAATATAAACAGACAAATCAAAAACTGAAAATGAGACTAATCTGGGTCCCAATAACTGTTATGTATCCCCACAGCTTGGGTTTGAAGATGCTGCAGAGCTATTCTTAAAACCACTTTCTATTCCATTTACAAATCCACACCTTAGAGTTGAATTAAAATGGACAGCATGGACAGCTTTACACGCCTAACTCCAAAACATCCAGCCTGAAGCCTGCCAGGCTTTCCACAATCTTTGATATATTATAAACATATTTTACCATGAAATTGGCCAATTTGAAAGATATTGCATATCAGCACAAAGTATCAGCAGTCAGCAGCTTCAGTCTGAAATGCTGGGCACCAGTTTCTGCCTTTAAAAGTCCACACAGCCCTCAGGCAGTGAAAGGTAAATGGGCAGGGGGGGAGGCAGATGAGACCAACTGAGTTGCACCTGAGTGTAGGAGTGGAAGCACAGACTGAAGCATGGACATAATTCCATTTTAAATTTAAAAAAGGTGGAAATGTGGGCAGGGATGAAGGGCAGATAGATAAGGGTTTGAATAGATGATTGGTGGCAGGAGCATCAAGACGGGGTAGGTGTGCTTGCTCTCCAGAGGTGACGATTAGATCACTGTGATGGTTGCATAAACCCTCAGGACAAAGTAGATAAAAATCTAGATTATTGCAACATTCATTCTCACCTCTGCACAATCATCACTTCCTGCCTCCGTCTCCTCCCCTTTAACTATCCTCTGAGGCCACTTCCTCCACTCCCATCCATTCACCGTCGCTCCAACTCCGTTTCCACTGTCTCCCTCCTTCTCCTCATGCCTTGACTAACTACGTCTAACAGTCCCGGGGTGGAGTACTAGATCACGACTCTCAATAAACCCGTCAAAGCCCTCCTCAGCAGCTTCCCAACCCAATCTCCCGCTAGCTTTCTGAAACACAATAAGAGCGGCTTCTGAATGCTCCTCCCTACAATACTCCCATCGATCAGCTTGCTATGTGGAACACCAACATCTATCACTGCCGTGGAGCTGACTGCCGGTTCGGAGCCCACTGAAGACCCTGCTGCTCTATAAAGCTCTGCAAATGTTTTCATAGCGAAGACTCCCAGTCTTCCCAGAGAGTCTCTTCACCTCTGATGAGCTGGTTGCGCAATGGCTTCAGTAGTTAACCCACTCTAGCCTGAATATTTGTTTTAATTTACAATCTTTTGTTCAGAACATTTGCTGCTAAAAACTCTTATTTATCTTAATTCCCCAAAAAAAGCCAATTTTTGGGAACACACAGCGGCCAAACTTGTGATGAATGGCATGCCAACATGCATGATTGAGGTAGATCTGAGCGGATGATGTATGGGTTGGAGCTGGCACAGTGCAGGCCATAGGGATGATAATTGTAATCGGTTTTTAAACTAAACACAATCAGGCTTATCGAGCTTTCTAAATCTGGAAAAAAACATACAAAAATCGGTAGATGTTTAGCTGTCCATGCCAGAACATCCAAGCTCTGCGCTAGATAATCTTTTACAAATGCAGGAGTTTGGATACAAAACTTTATAAAAACCTTAAATTTTAACAAACTGATAGAGAATTTACTGCTTAAAATTTTGACAGTACAAAACATATCTGACTCCACAAGGCAGAAAGCGTCAGGTTGGGCTGAGCAGAGCTGCAGCTGTTTGTGCAGCCTGCCCTCCTCTTTACATTACAATTCACTCTCTGCTCAAATCAAGGTTAGACCTGTCAGCCCTGGAACTGTGAATAGATACGGGCGCTTTTCTTGTGTGCACGAGCTTGTTCATCAGCGGCCATATCAAACAGATGGAGGGGGAGATGAAAATGAAGAGAGTCAGAATGACAAGATAGATTTATGCGAAGTAGCACAGCCTGCACTCTGCTGTTAAGGCTGGGCAGCCCCCGAAGGTTTGGGCGGAAAACTTAGATTAATTCCTCATGCATGACTGGATGTTTGTTAGATTCAATTATAAGGTCAGGCCAGGGGTTCCCAGAGGGTTAATGGACTGTCCTAAGAGCTGCTTTCAAAAATTGTTCTCATCCCTGACAAAACAAAAGGGACTCGAGTATGTTTTGCTGCAGTTAGAAAGGCTATGAAAACCAAATCTAGACCTTCTCACTGAACAATACTTCTGAGACCCTCAGAAGCCAATCTTAATGACCAAGTTCATCAAAACCAAATGTAGCCCGAGGTTCACAATTTAAGGTAAAAGTTTGAATTACAAAAAACAGCAAACATCTAGAGCTAAAGCTCCAGTTAGGCCCTGAAATCAATTCTGGTTGTTGTGTTTGATCAACTAAATATGCTGAGATGCTTAAAAGATGTACAGAAAAGTCAAAGAACATATGATGGATTTAAAAATCAAGAATGTGTGGCTAGAGGAATATGATTTAAGCTGCAGGAGGACTTGTGCATGCTCCTAGCAGGTGGTGCTGACCTTTTCCTGACCTTTAAATGACATGTGATCAGACCCTTGAAGTTTCAGTGGCATCTAGTGTTACTGGGTCCAGCTCTCACATGATCTAACAGTTGCACTTATGCAAGCCTACCATCCTTGGAAATGTATGCAAACTGTGTCCAGTATGAAGAGGGTGGTTTAAAAGCCAGAAGTGATCAGTGGGGGTTTAATCAGAGGAATTAGAACAGCAAAATCTACCGCCTGTTTCAGAGATCAGAGCCTTACGGTGTAAGACAGACAAAAGGGAGTCAACGTTTTGTAAACGGACATGTCAAAACATACACGTCACATTCTTCTATTTAGGTGGATCAAGGGTTTAAACTGGTTGGACATTCAGTACAGAAAGGCCACAGTGTTCCTTTAGTTATTCTTTTTATGCATCCTTACCAAAACGGGAGGGAGGGAGGGATGGATGGATGGATGGATGGACGGTTGGATGGATGGATGGATGGACGGACGGACGGACGGACGGACGTTGGATGGACGGTTGGATGGTTGGATGGACGGACGGTTGGATGGATGGACGGACGGACGGTTGGATGGATGGACGGTTGGATGGATGGACGGACGGACGGACGGTTGGATGGATGAACGGTTGGATGGATGGAGTGACGTTGGATGGATGGAGGGTTGGATGGATGGATGGTCTGTCAGCTCTTTATGGCAACACAATGCTAGCCCACCTACAGGGGTTGGACAATGAAACTGAAACACCTGGTTTTATACCACAATAATTTATTAGTATGGTGTAGGGCCTCCTTTTGTGGCCAATACAGCGTCAATTCGTCTTGGGAATGACATATACAAGTCCTGCACAGTGGTCAGAGGGATTTTAAGCCATTCTTCTTGCAGGATAGTGTCCAGGTCACTACGTGATACTGGTGGAGGAAAACGTTTCCTGACTCGCTCCTCCAAAACACCCCAAAGTGGCTCAATAATATTTAGATCTGGTGACTGTGCAGGCCATGGGAGATGTTCAACTTCACTTTCATGTTCATCAAACCAATCTTTCACCAGTCTTGCTGTGTGTATTGGTGCATTGTCATCCTGATACATGGCACCGCCTTCAGGATACAATGTTTGAACCATTGGATGCACATGGTCCTCAAGAATGGTTCGGTAGTCCTTGGCAGTGACGCGCCCATCTAGCACAAGTATTGGGCCAAGGGAATGCCATGATATGGCAGCCCAAACCATCACTGATCCACCCCCATGCTTCACTCTGACCATGCAACAGTCTGGGTGGTACGCTTCTTTGGGGCTTCTCCACACCGTAACTCTCCTGGATGTGGGGAAAACAGTAAAGGTGGACTCATCAGAGAACAATACATGTTTCACATTGTCCACAGCCCAAGATTTGCGCTCCTTGCACCATTGAAACCGACGTTTGGCATTGGCATGAGTGACCAAAGGTTTGGCTATAGCAGCCCAGCCGTGTATATTGACCCTGTGGAGCTCCTGACGGACAGTTCTGGTAGAAACAGGAGAGTTGAGGTGCACATTTAATTCTGCCGTGATTTGGGCAGCCGTGGTTTTATCTTTTTTGGATACAATCCGGGTTAGCACCCGAACATCCCTTTCAGACAGCTTCCTCTTGCGTCCACAGTTAATCCTGTTGGATGTGGTTCGTCCTTCTTGGTGGTATGCTGACATTACCCTGGATACCGTGGCTCTTGATACATCACAAAGACTTGCTGTCGTGGTCACAGATGCGCCAGCAAGACGTGCACCAACAATTTGTCCTCTTTTGAACTCTGGTATGTCACCCATAATGTTGTGTGCATTTCAATATTTTGAGCAAAACTGTGCTCTTACCCTGCTAATTGAACCTTCATACTCTGCTCTTACTGGTGCAATGTGCAATCAATGAAGACTGGCTACCAGGCTGGTCCAATTTAGCCATGAAACCTCCCACACTAAAATGACAGGTGTTTCAGTTTCATTGTCCAACCCCTGCACTTCAGACCTGCAACACAGTATTAAACCATAATGTGTTTCTTGTGAAATTTGCAGAGAAACATTAGGACATAAATCTGATCTATAACCTTTTTCTTACATTCTTTGTAAGGGAATTTATAAGAAGATAGGATATAAATTCTGTGAAGAAACTATAGTTGCGAATTGGCTTTTTTTCACCAAGAAAACCTGGCAAATCACTTCTAAACATAAATCAAAAAGCAGCAGTTTTGGTTTCAGAAATTGTAAAGGACTCTTCTCTTTAGTGAACCCCAAGTGGCCACGAGCAAATGCTCTTATGATTTAAGATGGGTCGGATGGATCAACAAACAAGGGCCTCATTAGAGGCACTTTGTTCTCTTTTATAACCTAGAGTCGAAGAATAAGGCATTCAGGTCTGCATGTGACCTCACAGCTGAATGTGGAGAAACCTTCTCCCTAAAGATGGTCTCCTTTAAAAATAATAGCTGATGTATTTTTGCTACAGAGCATAACCGAGGAAAATGAAACTTATTCTAGCTGAAGCTAAAACATAAACAATAATATAAAAATAAAAAAACTGAGAGAAACACCTCAGTGCTGGTTATTAGTGAATAATATTGCAGGTAAGCCTCTCCCTCTGTATTCTGATGGCTCTTTTAGCTGAACAAGAGCCTCAGTCCAAAAATGCTGTTCCTAATCCGAAATTCCTCTCCTTCTCCACAATAATGAGCTCCTCTCCGACTCAAGAGTTGACAGAGGTAAAGCATTTAGCACGCTCGAATGAAGGAGGAGGGGGGGTTGGAGAAAGAGAGAGAGAGGGTAAGGCCAAAAGAGATGTGGAAGAAGGGGTTGAGAGAAATTCACAGAGACATGCATGAGGTAAGCTATCCCTCTGGCAAGGCAGAGAAATGCTGCTGCACAGTCCAAATGCAATGGCTGACTGTTGACAATGAGACAAAGAAAAGAAAGAAAACGACAGAGCAAAGACTGGATGCTGAAAAGAAGAACTTTCTATAAACCAAGATGGGGAGAATGATCATCTCTGGGTTTTCGAAGTCTCGCAAGATGTGGTTATTTTCCTGCCTGTCACAACAACCCGGGGGACATAACGTGAACAACGTGGGGCTGGCGCCGCTCCGCGTTGTCACATGTTGTGTATGCTGTGTGTTTATGTGGGTGGAAATGTGTGCATGCTGCACTGAAATAAATAAAAAATATTAGTAAATCAGCCTTCACTCGTTTCAAGGCCCCAGTGATCAAACAGCGCTCTCAGAATAGAGATGCATACCTCGACCTTATTCATGCACACAGCCTCACACAAAGCACACTTCTGCAGCATCATTGTGTGGCTTAAACAAGCAGACCAATCAGCTACAAGCCAACATGTATAATATAGAGCAACACAGGTAGATGTGTTAAGAAGCATTCCAGTGATGAATAAAAAACATATTTTTACATTGAAGGAGACCAGAACACAAAAGCCAAGTTTACAGGGAATATGGTTAACAAAGGGAACAGGAGTAATGAGTCCTTGTAGAGGCTTTATCTCTTCTAACGCCTTTGGTGAGGAGACAATCATGAACACATCAACAGTGAGCATCAGCTATAAACACTCAGTATAAACCTGCTGTATGCCCATACTCACATTGAGAACAATAAATCCACCAGCAGCACCACGTTTCCACTGAGCCTTGAATATTTCACATTCACAGTGAGTGTCAGTTCAGATGTGTCAAACGATGTGGTGCTTAAAGGTCAGAACAGGAAGTGGGAGATCAAAATTCCTTTGTGTTGGGCTGTGAGCCTGAGCTGGAGTCCAGCTCTGTCTCCTAGCTACCTTCCATTTTAACTGGGTGTCACTCCAGCAGAGCTTTATCTCAGACTTACTGAGACAGTAAGAGACTGTGGTTGTGCAGCGAGTTCAATCACTGCAGCTTTATTAGCAGGAAGGAGACTCTCCTCTAGGAAGTTAATTCTGCAGCTGATTTTTGACTCAAGGACTAAAATCTTAATTTCAACTACTTTAATTTCAAGTCTTGTAAGATGGTATAGGCTCTCTGTAACATCTGGAACTTTAGTTTTTTTAAATATTCCTCTCGAGCATTTTTTACTTTTATTTCTCAACTTTATAACTCATTTCCCTCCTGGGATTTGTTAGGGCTTGGCAGGAGTTACCCCAGTGGTAGAATGGGTCTTAATCAGGCATTTGCTTACAGCAGAACCTTTAGATGTAGCTCTGCCCCCTTTTTAAACCTACTCATCAACTTGGCTCTGTGACCGGCTCCCTCAGAGGTTCAGAGGGTGAGTTTATTTTTGGAAGTAGTGATCGATGACTTCCTGTTACCCTGGTATCTAAATCTGACCGGGCAGAAGCCCATTTCTTTTATTAAGTCTTCATAATGGGGAAAACAAGAGAACTTGCCATTCAGGTTAGGTAAATGTGTGATGATCTTCAGAAGGAAGACAAGAAAATAGCTTTTCTCAAAAAATTGATCATATGTAGAGTAAGAGCAATAATTAAAAAGCTTAAACCAAGTGGAACTGAGACAAACAAGGCTGGGCGAGGAGCTAGATTTACCTCCTACCCCCCACAGTGAGGAGGCTGGTAAGGGACAGAAAAACATCTCTAAAGCTCCGTGCGGGGGAATTGTAGCAGAGAAGTTACTAAGTCTCCATAGCAACCTCCCTACATATGGGAGGCATGGCCCGTCCTACCATCACAAATGTAAGCACAGAAGTTACATGGAAGTTAATGAGACTCTACTGGAATTTAACAGGAACTGTGAGTTTTGGTCCGATCAGACTAAGATCCAGCTTCTCAGCAACAAACACTGCAGGTGGCCTCATTGTGAGAGAAATAATATATTAAAAAGCACATATCACCCACTGTGACGCATGGTGGAGGATCTATGATGTTGTTTCTTCTTAAGGGGCGCTGCATCACAAACATCCCAAAACCAGGACATTTTACAGATAAATCTCTGCTACAAGACTAAAAATGTGTTGTCTATGGGTCTTAGCAGCATAATGACCAAAAACTATTTAGCAAAAATATGTAAAAATGGATTTTATTTCTCAGTGAATAAATAAATTTAAAGGTTGAAGTTTCTTACATTTTACAGTTAGAGATCATGCTGCTGCAGTCAAAGATGGATTTATTTACAGGTTTTTATGTAGAACAGAAGCTGCAGCAAAATAATAGATTATAATTAATAATAAAATATACATTTAGAGTTTTTACAGAGAAGTTGAAATCGGCTAAAACTGGTTGAAAAAGAAAATAAAATAAAATCATGAGCAGCGAAAAAAAACTGCCTTTCTACTGTTAATATACCTGCAGGTGCTCAGTTTGCAGAGACATTACGTGTCTGCAGACATGGCGCACCAAAAACACAGGCGTGACCACGTTGACCTCTTTATGTCTCCATATGGATGCTTCCTCCTGTACAACCACACCCCTGCTCTGCCACAGGTAGATCAACTGATGGCGCTCAGACACGCGGTCGTGATACATCACCAACTCCACACAGCGGTGTCAGCCTTAGACAACTGCTCCTGAGCCCCAGCAGAGAAAAGACATTTATCATTATGACAGCATACACACACACACTGAGCAGGATAAAACAATGTTGCAGCTGGCGATGTGTGAAGACAACTCCATTGCATCATATATCACACATACTGTACATGTTTTCCAGCTAAATAACATTATAAGCAAAAACATCCGAAAAATTAAGGTATTTTTTGATATTCTTCTATCATGCAGAGCAAAATGAGATGGGGAATAAAAGCCCAACAGCACCACGACTGATTCTCCTTCTTCTCTCTCTCTTCCTTTTAATCTCTACATCAGGATAGGTCACAACTCAAATTCAGCCAGATGTCTGTCCAGGGAGTTGTACGATGTCAAACTATCAATGCTCTCCCTTCTTTCACGCCTTTACTCTTCGAACGTCTCCTCTTCGAGCCTGACTTATTTTCACTCTGCTGATCTCTCGGCACTCCATTCTCCCTCCTAAGATTAGTCCACCGTGTCGGTTTGATCATCTGTTTACGAAATGATTTACCAGAGGCTGTTATCTACCTTCTGCAAAATGTTTAAAATGCACTTTTTGTGTGGTTACATGTTTATTTGATTATTGATCAATTTTGGGTTGAAAAACTGTCAAACCCGTAGTTTCTGCTTGTATTACCGCACGAAGTAACCATTTTCTACTGATTTATACCAGTTTTATTTGTCTGATTTCATATTTTGTGCATTTAGGATCACTTTCTCACGACATTATATCTTTTCCTTTTTGAAAGTAAGATTGTAGAATATTAGAGAAGCACCAATAAATCAGCCAGAGATGAGAATAAACCAATTCTCTATTGATTGTCTGTGATTGGTATCTGGTGGATCAAATGTAAAAAACAAAACAAAACTGATTTTCTTTTCCTTTCACTAAATGCATCAAAACTAAGAACTTCCACCATTTTTAGTCAGTGATGACACCAACCAACAGCATGTCTTGAATTGAGTTAACATCAGAATCCGTGAGTCGGAACAGAAAGAAAACTGGATATCGGTATCAGCCGGGTAAAACTTGATAGGTACATCTTTGGTTGTTTTAACCTTTTCTTACCTTTAAATGGTTTCATCTGTGCATGTGATTGTAAAGCTGTTTTCTGGGACCGAAACTGTTAAATATAACAGTTTTAATCCATAAAGGTTCTGATGGGAAACAGTTTCACTAAAATACTGCAGCGAATGCCTAACTTTGTATTTCCTGTGATCATCCACATGCATCTTCCTCTAGAGTGACATTCAGATCAAGGTCTGCATAACAATGGTCACATTTAAATTGAATGAATTCAAATGAGCATTAGCAGTAGTGACAGTTTCTCTTGTCGGTCCATTTAAAGCCCAGCAGACCCTCTCTAACTCCCAGCCACCCACCCCCTGCACACATTTACAAAGATATTTCTCATGAGAACCCTATGTTGTCTGTCACAGGAGCCTTTCAGCTGTTGGCTTCATGATTTGTGTCCTTTCTTGCTTGGAAGGGGGTCAGGAAGGGGATTTTTAGGGGTAAGTGGGTGGAACAGTCATAAAGACACTACGAGGTAAGTGATACATTTGGCTCATCTGTGGAAATCCCGGCTTGTTTTCACACTGGGTGAAGGTTTACAGTCATTTTTTGTTTTGGTGACAAGTATAGCAACCATAACCCGCTGTAAATTGAACGGACATTTTATTTCTTCTGAAGGTTGAACCCCCAGCAGGCCGGACGTGTGATGGGCCCTGAGGAACCTTACAGTTTAGTAACAGGAGAGTTGACCGCAGTCAAAGGAGGTGAAGGGGTCACATATTTCCCAGGCAGACCCTAGCCTCGGCTTCGCACTTGGAAGAAGAGTGGAAAGTCCAGGGCAGAGGTCCTGCTCCATTTTCCTCCAAGCTCTCACTCCAGCCCATATCTGTGATCCCAATACTGACTGGGATCATTCAACTCGGTATAGCACTGTGCAAAAGTCTCAAGTCATCCCTAATTTCTTTTCATCTTCCTCCAAAAAATCCAAACATTCTTTTAACACATACACGTGGTCCCTTTCTGAAGCTTTTCAGATGTTTTACTGCAACTATTTTCATCCATCCATTCACTTTTCCGTTTTTCTAAGATCTGCTTATGGAAGGAACCCAAACACCTCCTTCCAACAGCATCACTCTGGAGGCCCAGTAGTTCAGGTGGGATCCACATCAGGAGCTCTGCGGTGGATCATGCTAGATAATATTCATCACCTGGTGTCTGTCATATACAGGATGAGTCACGTTTTCAGAAGAGTTGCTTCTTTAGAACAGAAGGTCATATAAGGACTAGAGGCTGACATTTTTCGGGAGTACCACGGGTCACGGGATTCCCACAGGAAACCCGCGGGACGGGAGACAGCATCAGTAAAGATCAAGTGATTGGGACGGTACAGGATAAAACATGAACTGGAACAGACGGGAGCGGGAGCTAACCAATAGGAGGGGAAATAAACTAGGATCAATTGTCCTTGGAAATGTAAAACTGAGACTTTGTTATAAACTTTAAGAAAAAAAAACTTGGATCTACGTTGTGTAGTTTTTTTCCAAGAAGCCTAAACTATAATGTGAGTCAAACGAACTACACGACCCACAAGCCAACAGTGCTTCTGCTCGGTGTTTTCCACCTGCGTTCAGGATGGAGGGAGCAAACGCAGGTGGAGAACTGGACGTGGTAAAATTTGATTTGTAACGTAAAGTCAGAAATAAGGACTTATCTATTAAACTCATAGAGCTGACAGGAAAGTCGCAAATATTACCGAACTTCAGGAGAGTTGAATGTAGCGGTTTTAACACGCAGTCTGCTGCTTGTAAAACGTGTTTAGTTGTAATCAAGTTCACCAGTGATTAAAGGACACTTATAAAACAGATTCTGGATTAAATCAACCCTGCATCTCTTCATTCATCAAACCAAAAGTACCAACATGTGTCAAGTCTCATCTGACCAACAAAACTGCTGCTCTAAAGATTTAAGAGGTAAGGTACGGAAGCCCGTGAGGGGACATGGGGAAATGTACTTCTTTTGCGTCTCCACGCAATACTTTTGCGTTCGGCATTTTGGAGCAGCAGCACAGATGACAAACTGCTCATAAAACAAACAGCACTGATATGTGATTGATTTGGTTTATTTGTCATATGCAGGTCAACGCGCAGTAAACAATGCGATTAAATGCTTAGGATAAGAAGAACCGTTCAAATCACGATAAAAACAAAAACACTAATGGTGTACAAAACAAAAGTACACATCATGCAGCAGTAATAAGGAAATAAAGTGTCACAGATGTGGTTTTGTGCAGTTTTATTGTCCAGAGTTCAGTAGTTTGTTTGACAGCTTGTGGATAAAAACTGTCTTTTAGTCTGATTGAAGATAATTTTATTTAATGCTGATTTCAAAATAAAACTCAATAAATCTCAAAACGGGTGTAGTGTTTGTTTCATTTTTGCAGTTATCTGGTTTGGAAACTATCCCTAAAAGTATTGCGAAATAACGCAAAGACTATTGCGTGAGAACACAAAAGAGAAAACAATTCCCCCATGTCCCATCGTGGACTCCGTAGAAAGGCTTCATCAAGGGAAGATATTAAATAAATATGTTGTGAAATAGAAAAAAATTGAATGTACCATTAAATGTACAATTTATTTAATACATCATTAAATATTAAGTGTACCACTAATTACGTCATGTCGTCTGTAAAATTATACTTAATTATTCTGTGGCATATTTAATTGCATTGTAGTCCATTTTATGATATAATGGTACATTTATTGTTTCTAATGATGTATTAAATAAATAAATGGTACCTTTAATTTAATGGCACATTTAATGTTACATTTCTTTCATGTTACATTTACTTCACTTATGGGACATTCACATTTATTTATTTAATGATGATTTTATTGTATTAAATTTGTCCAGTTTGACCCTCCATTCTTGATGCCTGTATAGGAGGTTATGTCAGAATTTGAATCAGGTGTTCTGGAGCAGACAAACATCTAAAACAAGCAGGGAAGGGGTCCCTGAGGACCAGGGCTGTGAACCATTGAGGTACAGTTTCTAAATTATGAAGGTAATGCCTTTTTGCACTTTTGTTCAACAAGTATAGTTCTCTTACTAGGTGCATTTTTCTTTCGTTTCAGCAACTTGAAACATTAAAGTGATGTCATTGTTCAAAGGAAACAATCACTTAATAAATGAGTAAAATACAACTATGTACATTTTGTTTATTCAACTAAGATAGGCATGGTCTGTTTCCTTGTTTAATATTTTATTATTTCTTCATTATTATTCTTTTTACTTTAACTGGCCTTTACTACAGCTAAAAACAGGGACCTAACTGGTCCTTCAAAGAAAGAAATTGCCAAAAGACTAAATGAAGAAAACAAAAATGGCAGTGGCACAGAAGTGGGAGTCGTTCTGAATGGGAGCGGGATGGGAGTCAATTTACCAGGAGAGGGACAGGACAGGATTTTTTTCGTTATGCTGGCCTGGGATTGGGATGGGACAAGACATTTTTCTGTGGGAGCGGGATGGGACAGGAGAGAAAATCCACTCCCGTGTCCCCCTCTAATAAGGACTGCTATGCAACCTAGCTTTGAACACAACATTTTACAGAATAAAAAAGGTGTATTAATGAATAAGCCAGTGTGTGCTCCCCATAAGTCCTTCCAGTGGGTTCTAGGTCCACCCTGGGTTCTGCTCCAGTGGGGACTGCCTGGGAAACCTTCAAAAGGAGCCATCCAGGAAGCATCCTGATAGCTTTGAATGTAGAGGAGCTATCTAAAACAGAACTTCATGAAGAACAAATTTTTGATTGGTTTAAAGACAATCTTTATCTATTTCTTTACTTGAATTTATAAGACACGAAAAAGAATTTTAGCTCCAGCAAAGAGATATTAGGTGAAAACCAATCAGCTGAAGGGTCAGGCATGTGTTGGATCTGTCATCAAGGTGCATCAGACACATTTCAGTAACAATCTGCTGTTTTTGGGCCTTCTTTTGGCCCAAACCTCTCCACTTTTTAGGCACTCATTGGAGTATATGCAGTCTGTTGTGGAAAAGCTGTAGATTTTTTAAAAACCTGCTGAAATGTTGATCAAACCAAGAATATGTGGTCTCCTGTGCCCTGCGGGTCTTGTTTTGAAGTCAGACGTTGTCATTACTGAAGAGGAAGCTGCAACAGGAAGTAGAAGAGCTGGGAGGAGACACGCTTCATGCAGGAGAAAGGAAAGCAGCTGGCATGAATGACAACACTAAAACAATATAGTTAAACACAATAATGCAAAGAACTATGTCAAAAGATTACCGAGAGCACCTCTCACAAGCTGGAAAGCCTCCATCGAGTAGCGTGTTCACATAAATACAAAGTGTCATCTCCATAAGTGCTATCTGGTTCAACCTGTCCGCCTCCTCGGCGGCTGGGTAAGAGGGCACGGATAGGCCTGTCTAATTCCAGCAACACGCATTATTTAGAAATCCTTCACTTTCCCGGCAGACACAGCGAGCAGCCGCTGATGCAAAACACATCAACAAGAGGAAAAGAGAAGGGCGGCAGCGAGAGCACCCCCGCCGGGCCCACGGCGTGAGGCGCGGTGACACTGATTAATGAGAAACCCGTCTCGTCACAAGAGCATCTGGGTAATAGACTACACAGCAAGTCAATGGAGGAAGACTCTCAGGAGTAAAGTACACACCCTGGCCTTTCATCCTGGAATAATACTGGAATAGATGCAGTTTTGATTTAGGAAACAAATGGAAGCCCTGATGGGAATTTTTATCTTCCATTCACTAATTACAGCACGACACTAATACACAGCAGGAGATGATGTCATGTATCATGAGCAGTCAAATACATGAAGGTACTCATCTAAAACTGATCACATCCTTATCAAATATTTTCTAAACTTTAAACAGAATAAAAATAAAGAGATTTGGTTGCTTTTTAGGTTTTTGTTCAAATAACATCCCAAAATATGTCAGGTTTCGTTCCTGAACTAACATTACTATACCATGTAGTAAACTGTACTTTATTACTATTAAATATGCACTGATCAGGCATTTTCTTACCAATATGGATTCTTTTGTTTATTATTCTGCAGGTTTTTTGATTGCGGTTGTAGCTTTGAATCGAACAGAAAATAAAGGGATTACGTTATTATCCCCATTTCTGCTTCAAAGCACATGCCCCTAACCTTTATCTGATTTTTACTAAACTAATGTGCATCAAAGTACATGGAGCTGGTTGATGCATTTAAATACAGAAATTGGTGAATTTCATGAACAGGAAGGAAAAAACTCAGCAGATTTCTGAGTATTGTTTTTAACGATTATTTTTAACGAGCCAATCAAGGGGAAATTGGCTAACTTCAACAATCTATGGCTGACTGGCTGTTCTCTAATATCTAACAATAGCCCTTCCTACAGGACAGCGCTACAACAAATCCTATACAGGATCCTAAATCCGATAAACTTTGAGAGAAATAGATGCACTAATCAGGATTTTCCTGGTGATACTGATTTCTGACCTGCCAATGCTGATTTTGAACCTATATGTAATTGTTCTTCAATTTAAGGACAGTAACACATATATACAGATATATTCTGCAGGATTTTGATAAATGTCACAGTTTTAAATCCACCAGAAAGTAGATACATTTACATTTGTCTGCTGTTTTAACCTAGAAGCATGCATCAAAGTATATGCAGGAAAAGGAAATAAAGAAATCCGATTTTTAGAAAATTGACCAATCCCAACATCATACTGTTGATCCAGGCAATAAATAATGCAACAAATGTTATATAAATATCTGTAGGTATGCATAAAATAAAATAGTATTACTCTGTACAGGATGACTCAACAATATTCTCATAATTACACCCATTTATGTCGAGCGGAATAGACACATCACAGCTGCATTAATCCTGATGTATTTCATATCTTATCTATGATCAGTGAGTTTTAATGAGTCTTTATTCTTCCCACCCGAAGTTATTGGAAGAATAAGTGAAATTAAAAAGAAGAACTACAGCACAGCAAAGGGTTTTCTGCTGGGAAATAAAGGAGCATGATCCATCAACAAATAGGAGCCATGAGCAGAGGGGACAGAAGTGGGACATGCGCTGCATGTGGAGGGAACACATGACCGTGATGTCGGGATGAAAAGCTCCCTTTGTCCCTACATGCTGCAGAAACGCGGGAGTTTAACACAATTACAGCAAAATGCAATTAAAGGACACGGGATAGCGGCGCATTCCTGCGTGCTTTTCTGCAAACGCTTTCCTCAAAACCATGGTCCAAAGTGAGGAGAAAAACATGCCATCAGGGCGTCAACGCGCTCATGTGACAGAGACCACCACTTCTGCACTTATTCAATTTGGTTTGCTTCAAGCTGCAGGCAGACAGGAAGGGAAAGCGGGCTTTCTGCGCTCCCTCAGCCGGCTGCAGAGTCCCGAACGCATCGCTCCAAACCCGGGGAGATGATGATGATGATGGTGATGGTGGTGATGGGCGGCATCTCCACGGATGCTCTGCATGTTCCAACAGTTTCAACGAGGCGCAGCAGATAATACAGCTGGATAAAATTCCTCATAATGGCGTTCATTCATCACCATCCGGTCTGTAGCTGATAATGTTCTGCGGGCGCTCCTCACATTTACCGACGGATATTAAGAAGAAGAAACCAGAACTGAAAGCGGAAGACAGAGATCCGGAGTACTTCGTTCTGACCCCGATTCCACATTTCCACACCGGACAACTGCTTTTTAGGACAGCAATAAAAACCCAACATGAGGAGAAAAAGGAGGTAAATAACTTACATTCTGTCCCCAGGGACCAGCAGGCGGCTCTCCACCATCATATCGGGCAGAAAATCCAGATTGTAAGCTGAAGTCATGCTGCCTGCCCTGTGTCTGTGCCTGTGTGCGCGCCTCCGGCAGTGCCGTGTGTGTGAGAGCGCCTCCCCGATAAATAAAGGAGCGTCGCTCTGCCCAAACTGCGCCTGGCCGCGGAGACGGAGAGGGACAGGTGCAAGAGCCGAAGCCTCCCTAAAGGCGGTGTAGCCAGCCGCTCACTCTCTGTTCGCATCCAGCAATTGTCACATTCTCCTTCCGCTCCCCCTCAATTCGCCCTTTCCCCCCCCACTCTCTCTCTTTGTATCTCTTCGCTCCTGCTGGGTTTTGTTCCGCCCGTCCTGGATGATAAAACCGCTCTGCAACAGCGCAGCTAACGGAGCGCTGGAGAAGCAGGTTCCGAGTCAGGGAGGCGTGGCGCTGCAGCCGATCTTTAACTATAATGTCTCCTTAAATAGATCCTAATAAGTGCAAGTCTAACATTCAGAGTGGGAACTCATAAACTCTTTAACTTTTCCGCATTTTATTACTTAAAATATAATTATTTTCAAATTAAAAATCTAAAAAGTGAGGCGTGGGTTTTTATTTAGCCCACTTTGTTGCAGTGGTCCCCAACCCCGCTCCTCAGAGCCAACTGTCCAACATGTGTTAGATGTCTCCTGATTCAAGTGATTACATTACCACCTCCTCAGCATGCCATCAATTGCCGCAGAAACCGGTTAATGACCCATTCATTTAAGTTGGGTGTGCAGCAGCAGGGAAACCTCTAAAACCTGCAGCACAGTGGGTTCAGGATAGTTCTCTACCAACATCTACTAAGTGACGTTTTTTTTTTAACAATCTTCTCTAATTAGCTCAAACTCAGTCAGATTGGATGGAGAGCAGCTGGGAAAAGCAACCCCACAGCATGATACAGCCATCACCATGTTTCCCCACGAGGATGATGTGCAGTTAGTGTTCCTATTGCCAAAAGGTTTAGCTTTGCTCTGATCATTTTGGTTTTTTAAATAGTAACCACAACATTTCACAATTAATGGGATTTTGTGATAGAACTAGGCAAAGTAGTGCATAATTATCAAGTATTAGGAAATTGATGGTTTGTAATATGTATATTTTTAAATAATTACTGGCTTCAGAGGTTCTTTAGAGAATAACTGGCACCATGAAGACCAAGGAACACAGCAGACAGGTCAGGGAGGAAGATGTGGAGAGGCATAAAGCAGGATTAGGTTCAATTTATGAAGGGAAACTATCACTGCCCGTCATCGAGAACACAGCTCAGTGGATTCATTGAAACTCCAACTACTTGTTCTCCATGTCCAGTCAATAAGCTATCAACAGATCAATTGTTAGTTTAATAGATTCTTGCTTCAAATACCAGCTAATTATACATGCTGCAATGAAACTTATGCCATGCTGCACAATCACAATTCAGAGCGAGCAAACAGTTTAAGCAGTAGATCACACGCTTCGCTGTGGTGCCTTAGTAAAAGCATGGCCAGTAAGGTGATTTACACTCAAATGAGTCGACCAAATTCGAAGAGGTGCAATTACACACAGGGATAGCTTTGTAATAATCATCCTGCACATAATTTGCTGACTCTATTTTACACTGTGTTAATTGTGTGGGTCCAGAATGCCTCCCTGTGGAACCGGAGCGAGCCTGAACGCACCCCAGTGCTGCAACACTACCAGGTTGCCCCACTTCCTTCATTTTCTGCAAGAAAAAGAAAAGGAGGCACTTCAGTAAAATAATAAACCTCTCTCATACTGAGAAAGGCAGCTCTCTGGGGGAAGAATATGAGTATCTGGGTCAATGTGGGGAAAATGTGCTCAGTCTGCACACGTAGAGCAGCGTAAGAAGAAGTGTTGTGTGGTGTGGGTGGGACTTGGCCTGCAGCTCTGCTGAGTGGGGGGGGTGGGTGGGTGGATCTGGGTGCATGTTAACTTGTAGGAACCAGAGTCGGAGTAAATATGGGAAAGGCTGATCCGCCTCAGGGCTAACACTGTCCCATGGGTGGGAACAACTCTGCACTCGACCCTTTCTCAGAACGAGGGTTGAACAGGACATTATATAACCAACTGCTGCATTGTAATCACATGCTTTCATGTTCAGGCTCAAATCGACGGGTGTAACACTTGTTCCAGGCGACAAAAGCATCACTGGAGGTAATAATAATGGAATAGGTACTCTCATGTCTTCATAGTTTTTGCCCTTGAGGTCTTTTTGTAGTGCCCCGAGCCATTTACATTTAAAACAGTCATTTAGCTGTCAAGAAACGCTGGATAGTCCAAAAATCTTTCTGTCAACACATCTCAGTTAAAGAAACAGGTCTCCTATGAAAAGTGATGACAGTGTGCTTGTTCCTGGTGAAAATAACCTGAAATCTACAGAAACTATCATAAACATTATAGGAAGCAGGTAAAGCAGTAGGTTAACTGTCCCTTTAAAACTAATTCAGCCATGTCATGACTGACATCTCTGCACAAACGTCTGATATGAAGAATTGTTTATCTCCACCCACAGATTCCCATCATCTTGCATTCGTTGTAACTGAAGAAGACAGAACTCTTCTTCCAGAAGCAGATGATGTTATTCTAGTTCAAGTATAAGTTTATATAAGATCAAGATAACTTTGATATTTACCTGGTAAGTTTTATAAAACTCACCAGGTAAATATCAAAGTTATCTTTATAAAACTTACCGATGACAAATTTAAATTTTTCTCCAAATCAGACGCTGAAGACATACAATTCCATTATTTTATTGCAGTATCATTAAGTACCCAGTAGCCTAACACAGGAAATACTTAAAAGTGAACAATGGTGAAAAATCCCGCACATAAAGAAAGGTGCCGCTTGTACATTTAAACAAAAGTGATCAACGTTTAAGCTTTTTGAGGCTGCATCTATAGCATACTTTAGTCATCAACTATTCCCTTAATTAACAGACAAAGCACTGTCAAACCACATAGCCTATGTGCTTTAATGAAGGCATTCCCTAGCTTTGAAGACTTTACCAACTAGCTTTTACATGCAATTAATGCACATTATCCGTCAACAATCAGTTAAAATAAATACTAATGTATGACGTTATCTTGAGTTAGTTTAATTCTGGATTTAATGCATAGTTTTAATCCTTTCTTAAATCAGTTGCTCTCACATCTAAAAGTGGCTTTTAAGTGGGTCTAAACAAAGCAGTGAAGCAACGAATCCTGTCACGTCAAGTATGTATATTGTTTCACTTATAGAATATACCTTTATTGGGATGAGCTGTTTTTCTAAGCGCAATGATCAGTTGACCACCTTGGGATGAAAGTTCAATGCTTTATATATAGTCTATGAGTGCCCTCTTGTGGTCAAATAAATATTACCTGAATTTATCAGATAATAGGTCCAACTCCCCTGCCATGTCAGCCCCTGCAAGCATTCGGCATGTGGAGGTGAGTGAATCTCCGTCAGTGAAGACAGAACATATGCATTATACTAGCAATTTGGGCGGCACTATTTTAAATTTTGTAGAAATGGCACTTTGTGTGGCATATTTTTCATCTCCAAGTTCGAGGGAGGCTCATGCAACAGAATTGTTAGAAGTTTAAATGGCCCCAAATTGTTTACGATGTTTTAGTTATTCTGGTGGAATCATGTTCATCACACAACAACTGGATCTTTCTGTGTGAGGTTTGCATGATCTCCCAGTGCACATGTTGGTTTCTGCTGGGTACTCTGGTATTTCTGCACAGTTCAAAGGCATGGATGTTAGTTTAAATGTCCTCTTTAAATTATCCTACGGTGTTAATATGGGTGCATGGCTCTATGTCTCGGTAATGGTATTGTGATGGACAGGTCAGCTTTCTGAGGTGTACTTCCCTTCCTAAGGAGTGATGTCACCTCCCTCTACCTCTGTTGGGATGGATGACCATCAACAGAACCCCTTCTTTCATTCAAGCACAAACTATTCGTTTAGCTCTACTCCACTACAGGCTGCGGTGATTATAACCAAGGATTACAGGGGGAAAGCTGAACCTCAGCGCTCCTCTGTGTTTGCCAAGGCTTCAGGAACACCTGGATAACTGCGTGCAGAGATTCTGCTGCAGCGTCTGTGCTACAGGTTCTGACGGTGAATTGACTGGAAAGTGCAATCTCATATGCGCCTGGTAAACAATCAAGCAATCAAATCTCCTCATTTGCTTCCCATTCTAAACAAATCCCTTCCTCCTGTTCGCCAAACAAAAACCTTCCATCCATTAATAAAACATGATGATGCTGGTTTTTCAGCACACGCTTCTGAAAAATGCTGCTTCTGGAGAAAAAAAAACTGATGGTGTTTTTAACATGCAACCTGCACAGCTAGAGGTAAGTCTTGTTTGTTCACTTGTTTCACATGTTTCTGGTCCTTGGAGAAATTAGCCTTACATAGTGCTGAAATAACCAGAGAACAAAGGAGGGAATAAAACGAAACAAGGTAAGGCAGCTTTTCCTGCTGACGCCGTAAAAGGATCCTTGAGCCCGAGTTTTACTCAGGGCCACTGGTCAGATCCAGTCAACATGTCTGAAAAAGCTCCATCCTTCATTGTTCTCTGTTGCTGTTCTCTTCTCCTGCCTTAACCCTTTGCCTTGGCTATCACTCCATCTCCCCACCCTGAGGCCTTGTGTTCTCCCAGATCTTGCTCATGGCAAGGTCTGCCTCCACCATCGCTCCTTTCTCACCTCTGCTCTCTGTCTAGTTATTTCTATCTTTTCTCCCCCTACATCTTTCTATCACCTCGGGCTGAGGTGGGGGCTCAGCTGCCCGAACAATACAAATCGATCACTTACAAAGGGGGAGGAGGACGAGGAGTAGGAGGAGAAGGAGACAGGGATAGGTGAGGTAAAAGAAGGAAACAATGAACCTGGACCAGAAATAGTGGCTCTCACAAAGCAAATAACAAAAAATAAAAACAATATTAAGTTAGAACAATCATCTGTGAGTCCTGTACGCATCTCAGGAAAGAAGACTTTGAGGAGATGATGGTGCTGGGGCTTTTCACACGTGAATATTTAATGAGCAGCTCATGAATAATTCAGAACAGCAAGCAGCTGCGTTTGAGCCTAAGTGGACATATGAGGAGCCTGATCCAGTCAGACTCGACTGCTGCTGCTCATGCTCATTGATGCCAGCATACAGCCAACACTTCCTAAATGGAAGGACACTCCAGGCGGCCCCAGTCTCGCCTGCTCTCTCCTCTACTTTCCCAGACGTTAAAACGCACAACTCTGCAGCCAGAAAGCCAAATAAAACAAGGCCGAGCGGATGGATACTCCCTGACATCTCTTTCTAACATTCTGCATCACTCCACTCGCTCCTCAATCCTCACATCTCACTCCCATATTTTCTCCAGCTGCCTCCTCTCCTCAGCTTTCATGCTCTCATCCGTCTCCTGGATCACTCGATACGTCTCTCCCTCGGTTTGTTATTGGCCGCTGCTCGGCTCTGGTCAGGACATCGCGTTCCAGTTAACACGGATCCCTGCTCCACTTGTGGGGCTGCAGATTCCGCTCTAAATGCTCGATGACCTGTTTTGCACGAAATCTGACAACATGCTGACTCAGATGCAATAATAATATAATAATTATATCATCATATAATATAATAAAACGTAAAGAGCTTTGAAGCTTCCTGACTCTGGTAGATTTCTCTCTTTCTAAAAATAAAAGGAAAACATAGGTTTACGACTGCTTGACTGGTTAGGGGTGGCTTATTAGGGAACCTGCAAATTTATTGAGGCCATTGCCTCCACCGTCTCCCACCTCTTGGTGGCTTATCAAGACAAACACAGGACTGAAGTGAGTGTTACCTAGTTATTTAAGTACCATGCATTCAGGCTCTCTATGTCTGTAGCATATTCTGTGACGCTTCTTTAATGTAGCATAAAAAGTTTTAGAAGGTAAGGAGGTCATACGGTTATTAGGAAACTGCAACTAAGATGTTTTACTGCCCAAATAGCAGACGTTGACCAGAAAATTAAAATACTGAATAAAATTTTTCCAGTAGCTGGACAGACTACTCATCATCTGAGTTCTCTGACTGCTATAAACCCAAAACAGGAAGGCATTACTGCTTACCCACAATTATACAATTATTTGTTAATTTATGGCAAGTCATATTATTATCGTAACATTCACCATTATTATTGCTTGTATTCCTAATAATATGCAACCTTAATTTGACTGATGTGCTTCTTCTGATTGGCAGAGTCGTGACAGAGCCCTCACAGGAATTTGATAGAGGATTTTAGGAGGGAGTAAAGATTAGGGTGTTGGCACGGAGGCCTTCCTACCTGAAAGGCTTGGAACTCATCAACAATCATACAAAGATACCAGAGAAACATCCAAAAAGTCACTCAGCAATTAGAAGAAGGATTTGATGGCTCTAATACCTATTAATACTTTTTTATTAATTATTGAGAAGAGTATAAATAAGTTTTAGCATGACATGACATGCGTTGTCTTATTATCTGTTTGGAGACGCCGGTCTCGTTTCAAATTACAAACCAACTTAGTTGTTTAGTTCAATAAAAACAACTTTAAATGTAAATCTGCAAGGTGTATGAATAATTTAGTTCTTAACTGTAGATTCAGGGTGCCTGGATCACATTTTGTAAGTCAGACATCAGATTGAATAGAAATAAGAGTTCATTTATGTAATGTGGGAATGTCGTTGTTCCAATACGGTCGACTGGGACTCGGTCACACATACAGGTCTACACACTGACGTCATGCATGGCAGGACAGAGCAATCAAGTCCAGCCCTGTCAAACAAACACCTTCTGACCTGTTCGCTGACCCTCACACACTAACGCCTGCACTGGTGGTCCCAACATGACAAATGTGTTGGCCACATTCTCCAACGCTTGGTGTCCTCTGCCCCTGATGAGGCCTCCTGGCTATACTCTGCTGCTGTCTGCTGGTTCTAACAGTCCACATAGGACCGGACAGGACAGCACTCAGGGGCAATGATGTAGAAACATGCTTGACAAAAATTCTGGTCCCCTGGGAGGAACTATTAATATTTCTACCAGCACTGAGCATTTTCAAGGCCTCTTGGGTGTAGTTCAGCTTCTATTCTTTGGTTCTCTGTGTTGTCATGATCTATTTATTGTTGTTGTCTGGTTGGGGTTGGCCTGGTTTTCCAGCTCCCAGTTAAAGGTCTGGTGAGCTTGGTTATATTGTCAATGACTGCACACATTCAGCATCGCAGCATATTAAAAACAGTTATCAGCTGTCAAGGCTTAAAGCTACAGTCAGTTGCGCTCTCTTATGCCTTAACCACACACTTATTTTGGCCATAAACAAGCTTCTGGCATCATTCTGGCTGACATTGGACCACCCTCTTGGCACAATTTGTAGAGTCAGATAAAACGTGATGGTTTCCTGGTATAAAGCGAGTTTGAAGCCTGGTAAATTTTAAACAGGTTTAAGGTCGGGGTTTTTGGAAGGCTGGATGAAGTTTCTGGTGGAACACTTAGCCTCCCCAGTATCAACCATTTAGCTCTTGGTTTCAGGTAAAGTTAAAGAATATGAATGTAGTCCTCAGTTTGCTCAGAGCACCAGTACCTCTCACAGCCAATCAGACCCTCGTCATTCTAATTAGAGAAAATGGTGGCGGGTTCACTTTTAGTTTAGGAAAGTAAAAAAAAACAATCCTGGAGGATGCAATCCTTAAAAGTCCAGGGTTTTATTTAAAGCAGGTGAAAAAAATAGATGTGTTTAGTGTAAGTCTGCACCTACAAAAGCTTTGTGACATTCAACATCCGGCTGAATTACACCGTAAAGCCACAAAGCTGCTCCAAGTTTTACACTCTGCACTGATTTGTCCTCTCAATGCAAATAATAGAGTATGGAGGGATATTCTCCAGCCACTCAAAGCAGTGTCCGCTCCACCTGCGATGCATCGGAGCGTGCTCCAACTGTAATTGGCCATCGCATCAGTGACAGAGAAAGCTCGTCCATTCATCACATCTCCCTCCTCTCCTCTTCACTCGTTTCTCACTCTCTCTCAGCCCCGTCCCTGCCAACTTGGACCAGTCCCCCCCCACCCGTCCTCCTCTGCTCCTTTTCCTCATTAAAGTGGGACCCAGGCAGTAGCGGTCACTGCCTCTCATTTATTTTCATTTGAAACTGGTGCAGCTCCACTGATCCTGTGGGGCTGCAGGAGAGAGAGGAGGATGGTGTCATTCTGATAACAACCAACACACACACACACACACACGGATGTGCAACACACACGATATTGCACATCTGCTGCGCATGGAGGGGATACACGCAATCCGAAACACAAAGGCGTGTCTATGTGCATCTGCCTGTGAGTAGATGCACTTTCACACCCATTTCAATTCATTTCACGCACATATTCACACATTTCATGTACCTGCGAGCTGCCGCTCTTGTTCCCCACCACTCGTCTTTCAAATGTGCACCCAACGCCTTTCAGACCCCCCTCCAACGCTACCGCCACCCTACTTCTTTCTTGATTGTGTAATTTTTGAGACGGTGATGATAGCAGGGTGCGAATCAGGGGCCAGTTAACCTGCACCCATTGTCACCTGTATGATTGCCTGTATTGATCTGGGTGTCTGGTGCACGTCTGTGCACGCAGAAGCCTCTGCAGGGGCTTCAGCGCACGTCCTTGCTTCCTGTGCAAGTGTGCCTGTGCATTGTATTAGAAGCCACGACGGGAGCGGCACTGCCTGACACCCGCTTGATTGAAAAGGTGCTCGGCAGATTAAATTGCTGTGGCGAGGACGGCGTGCACACTCCCGTCACTGAGGCTTCAGCTGCTGGTTTGGGAGACACAGGAGGCCCAGAAGTAAGATGGGGGTGGAGAGAGGAGGAGCGCAAAGCCCCCTAGCCCTGACCCATCGGGTGAAATGGGACTGAGAGGCAGTGACTCCAAACTAACGGCTCCATCTCTAACAGGAGACTAATGTTCAACACATCATTAGACATGCACACTGTGCGAGGCTGAGCGGGAGGGGACGCATGCTCAAAGCTCACACCCGCAGAAGATTAATTGGGGCTGAGGACATGAGGATAACATTGATTTCCAAAGTAAAACTGATACGTCTCTCTGCTGAACATTCAAACACTTCACTGTCTTAAAATTAATCAGGGGACAGTGTCCTGCAACTTCTGTATGTGTCCCTTGCCCTAAACACCTGAATCAGGAATTCGGACGTTAGCAGGACTCTGTAGAAAATGCACGCTGAGGGAATATTTCAGCCATTTGTTTCTGGTGCGTTTCTGGACAGTGGCCATCGAGGACGAGAGCCCCCTGAGGGACTGCAAATATGAATAAAATAAAATGCTTTAAATTCTATGTTTTTACAATCATTTACTGTAAGTTTTTTTGACTTCTTTGTTCATATTGCAGACATACATTTGTTGGTTTTATCTCACAGAGACCCAAACAGTGTGGTATTGCAGCATTGCTATTACACAGGCTTAACATGCGTGTTTCTACATTATTCTAAAAATCACGTTTTGCTTCTCAGGTAAGAAGCCTGTAATAAAATTGAAAGAAAATGGTTTCTGTGTTTGAACGGATAAGCACAACCAGACAGATGATTATCTACTTTGTTCTTCCTTAGACAACAGTTTTCCATCTTTGTGAGTCTTTTTTTGCATCTATTTAAAATTTTATTCTTACCAAAATACACTATTTCAAATCTTGAGATTTGGCGCATCAATGTTTTCCTGAATGGTTTAAAGTGGCAAACTGGCTTTGGAATCTAAAACACTATGCAGCAGTATTGTATTTATCCTGATGTTCTGCATCGTATCACACAGTAATGCATCACCTCCTGCTTGAGTTTATTTTGTCATATATTGTATTACATCATATTGCACTCATATCAAGGTATCATAATACATTGGATTGTATAACAGTAGGCAGTAGATGGAACAGCCCACGACTACAGTGTTGTTTTAAAGCTGAACACATACAGGATGTTTAAGCTACAACTTTATAAATGTGATACCAAAACCTTCCAGCTATCACTAAAATCTGTAATTTAAGCAAAGTTAAGCTTTCTTATTCAGCTACACAGAGAAAGATAGAAGGACCAAACTGAAAGTTTCTCAGCATTTTTTAACCCTTAACTGAATTACTCACCTGAAACAGCTTTAAGCTGCATGTAAACACCACTGGTGCTGGAGAAAAACTAGCTGAGGTCCAAATCCTGCTGCCTGTAGTAGTGTTCAACCAGCCTAACATGCTGCAGAGCAGCAGGCATGTCTGCAGGGTTCCCTCTGAGGAGAGGAGACAAGCCAACGGCCGAACTTTTAAGGTGCATTCAGGGACGACTCGTACACTGGATGGTCAATCTCACAGAACAACTCTAAAGTAATGTAAACATTTTCTGTTTTTCAAATATCAGGTCAGTCTTATTCAAAAATTCCTAAATAAGAACTTCGACCATTTTCAGGTGGTTTTATTATTGTTGAATTTATCCAGTTGTGGGCTACACCTGATTATTAATGAATTAAAAACAACCAAACCAAATCTGTCAGTTCTTTAGCAGCCACTCTGTTTTGTGTTATTGCAGCAATGTCAGATTTGATGTCCAACTCTTTCATCTAAAAACGTTTAATTTGACTCCACAGGAATAGAAGAACCTGAAAGATGAACTTCACAAACAGCTACGAGATGTCTCTGACGCTCTTCTGGGAACGATATGATCACCCTCAGCCTCACGGTACTTGAGGGCAGCCTCAAAACAATTTATATGTTCGCTGCTCCTCCTCTGGACACTCCGTCCTCTAAATGTATTTGTCCTTTTATGTCGCCACTATCTCAGCTTGCCACACATCTACTGTACACTTGTGCACACAGGCTAAACCTGAGGAAATTTCCCCTCCCTGGCCTCTCGCTCTGAGGAACTACTTGATGCAGAAAGTCACATTTTTCATCTGGAAATTGCAAATGAAGGGCATGCCTCAAAAGCAGTTTCATTTGTCACCCAATGAAGCATTCACCGATTCAGTCAGTAAATTATGGTGCAATAAATTACTACCTGCAAACATCAATGAAATATGTTGACTCGTTGGAAAACAAGTCAACCTCAGCATGACTGTTTTTCATGATCAGGTACGCAGCAGTGGCTCCTTTCTAATCTTTTATGCAACAGAAGGGGGAGTTTGCACAAAGTGGGATTGCTGGAGTTACATCATTTAAATTTATCCGTAAAGGGAACTTTAAAAATAAAAAAATGCAACATTGGGAGAAGGTGGAATGCATTTGTGATGGAGAGGAAAGAGAGGAAGCGACCAGTTTGGGATCTATTTTGCTTTGGCATTATTATTTTCAAAGCAGGGAGGCTGCTTTTTCTCCCATTCCTGTCACCGTCATCGCTCCTCATCACCCCCCTGCCACAGCTCCTTCTCCCAGTTTTCCTCATTTTCACGCAAAAGTTTGACACGCAGAAAAAAAAGAGCATATATTTATCCCCGACCTCCCGCTCAGCCTTCATCTCACCCATTTGTGCTTAATATGTGCAAGAAATTGCACAGACTTGAATAAATAAGTAAAATAAATAACAAAGGCTCTGCTAGATGGCTCGGAAAATGTCACATCCTGCTTCGGTTGAGTGGTTGCCTTTGGTCTTAATACCAAAGCCCTCCCATCAATCTAGATTCCATCTCTCTTTCTATTAAACAGAAGTGCAAGCTCACAAATCAGGTTCACAAAGATTTCCATTGCCTTGGGGAGGACTTCTCTCACAGTGTCGTTTACAGAAAGTTATATATAAGGACGATTTTATAAGCAGAAGCTGAAGAATGAGCACACTGACACAGAAATATGCTGCAGCCCCTGAAACATCAAGGAAAAAAGTATGAATTCATCCATATGCATGCATGTGTGGGTGGAATAATACAAAAATGTAAATAAGCTGAAAGGCAAACACAGCAACTGTTTGATGAGAGCCGTATATAAACAAAAAGAAGTGAAATGTGAATGAAGTCAAAGGTGAATGACTCTGAATCTGCCAGATATTCAATTAAAAGCAGCTTAGAGTGCCAGACTCTTTCTGTTTCCCAATAATTCAGCTTCAACTGCGTGTCCCGGACACAATGCTGCTAACACGGCAAGAGGTGGGCTCACTGAAATTAAACAAGAAGAAACTGAACTGGATGTTATGCTCGTCTGGCTGCAAGAAGGCAGTCAGACTCTAAGGTACAGGTTCTACAGTAAAACTAGTTCAAATCCACTAAAACTAATTTAAAAAGCTGTATGAGGAATGAGGTAAGCATGCAACAATGTCCTAGTTGAGCTGGGGGTGCAATGCCACATGAAGACAACATCTGGGTCAGGAAGAGAGCTCCTGATGTGTGTCTGTGTTTGCACCTGAGCAGCAGCTCTTCTCTCATGGATTCTGCACTGGTTGCTGCAGGAAGGGGTCAGCATGCTGCATCAGCACACACTCTCTCCACAAAACCCAACTCAGATAAATACTCAAACATTCTGACTGCACTTTATCAGGCTCCATGCTCTTTGTCTCTCTATTTTCTCTGCTAGTCGTTAGCAACAACCTGCTTTTCTTTTCTGTGCTTCTCTGTCTCCTGCCTTGTACCTCGCAGTCTGTGCTGCTGTTTCCTTTTCTCTCACGCAGAAACAAGCGCCCCCCCTTTACTTCTCCTCCCTCTCCATCCCCCTCCGCTCGCGCTGTTAGAGCAGCAGAGCAGGAGACCCTGCTGGCTTGCCTAGCTGAAGTAATCCCCTGTGACAGCTCAGCTCATGTTGGTATGTTGTGGGCCTATTTGAGTCTAATACTGCAGCCCTGGAACACCCGAGCCGCCGGTTCGGCTCTGGACCGCCTGCATGGCCGCTGGGCATGGCCCGTTCCAGCCGTGCCAACAATGCCTACTATTTACATTTATTGCACATCATGTCCATTTGTTTGGCTCAGCTCAACCAGTTCCAGACTTTACACATGCAGCCAGAGCCAGATGAGAAAACAAACCAACCTTAACTCACTGTTGCAGCTTTTATGAGCTAAATGATTCCCGCATGTAATGCTAACGTTCTACTCAATGCACGAACAAAGGCCAAAATCAAGATTAATTGAGCAGACAAGGTAATAAGACACCACTCAAGGTGCAGTGCAGATTATTTTCACTCAGTGGCTTTAATCATACTACAACTCTAACAAAATATATGACAGTTATGTTTAAAATCTGGTAGAATCAGTTAAAAACCTATGTGCTTCATAGTTTACAGTCAGTTTAAGCTGCTGCACAATAAAAATATCACAATTAATGAGCAATTGTAAAACCTGGTGTGTATATTCTCAACAGAAAACAAAACGACAAAAATTATTCTTCGCAGGGATTCTTGGCCACATGAAAATAGCTCACTTAAGCTCCCCAGTAAATAACAGCTATAATAAACGCTAAACCTCCCCTCTCTGTATAAAGTAAAAAAAAAAAGAAAATGTGTGAAACAATTAAAGTTTACATTTTTATTTCATTTCCAAAGATTTCCAGGGATGTAGGGCAGAAAACTAGGAAGAAGCTGCTGCTTCTCTCATGGGAGAAGTTTCCTGGAAAAACAGGGATACTGTAAAATATATTCAGAAACTCTCCTTGTGGCTCCCTGAAACATGGACGTAAAATAGGACATTCCTGAAGAAATGTTGACTGCTAGTTCTTGCCTTCTGCCCAACTCCATGATTGTTACATATTGTCTGGTTTAGGCCCAGCATACATCAGCTCTGGTGTTTGAAGCACATTAGGATTCTTAGACATTTCTAATAACTCAATAATAAAATAAAAGTCAGGCTTTTCTAAGAATAATTTTGAAATCCCCTTTCACCACTGAAGAGATAATTTATTCGTCTCTGGTCCAAATGTTAATCTGTGTCTCTGTAAAATTCTGACGACACAGAGAAGCCTCAAAATCAGACGGATTTCTATTGAATTTGTTCGACCTCCTGCTCATCCTTTTTGTGTTTTTGGGAGTAGTTTTAGGTGAATTGCGTTGCCATTGTTACCCAAACCCCACGTAAAGGTTTAGCACAAATTCACTACAGAGCCGTACAGACTATATAATATAGAATAAATGGGATGGAGCCGAATTGAATTTAGACTAACTTAGACCAGAAGTTTACTCCAATTTGAAATAAACTGAATTAAAGCTAAACTAAAATAGATTCTTGTACTATATTTATCTGAATAAGTATGGTGCATTCTTCTGTTTAGGCTGTGATGGTTTAACAGAAGAATAAATGATAATAAAGTTAAGATATAAAGGATTGTAACAAATATAGAAACCAACAAAATGTACAAAAATATGATAAAAGTTGAAAAATGAAAAACAAATAATTCAAACTAAAATAATAATAAACTAAAAAGGAAAAATAGGGAGATAAACAAAAGTTATTTTAAATAATTCAAGCTTCAGGTAACGGCGTGTTATTTAATAACATCATCACTTCCATTCTGCAGGTGTCCCAGTACACCTGGACCTAAGTGTAAAACTTTGTCCTGGACTAGTCCAATCTCCAGAGGAACCGCCCGGCCCGAGTCAGCCCAAACGGGCATGCCTCAGCGAGCAGCTCTCCCAGAGGAGGAGCTGCCAGATCAGACTCCACATACCTGGCACATCACAGCCTTTCCTCCCCATAGGAGGCTGGGGCTGAAGACACGGGCAGGGAGCTGCTGATTAAAAATTCATCTCTGTTTATTATGATTTATGCATGTTTCACTGAGCCAGGGACGAAAAAGAGAGGAGTGGAGAACAGCTTCATTAGTGCATATTGTGTATATGCGCGCACGCGTGTGTGTGTGTGTGTGTGTGTGTAGCAGGTGGGGAATAGTTAAAATTATGGATCGTACGTGAGCTTCATTAGAGTGTTTGGCATACGGGGCAAAATCATCTGTCTTCACCAAACACCTGCATTTCCCTGAAAAACAACAATTGAAATCCCAAATTATGTGAAGTGCTCGGGCCATCAGCATTAAAATGCACAAGACCCTCTTGCTAAGTTCTACCTTAATTACCCATTTCCGCCTATGTTGTTTGTAATTCAAATCAAATCTGCCTCTTGTTGCACTTTGTCTCAGCCCAGAATAATGGCGGTGTTGCAGTCGCAACAACCGACGGCTAAAAGTGGTGCAAGAGGGCATGAAACCAGCCACGGAGATACGCAGCAACAACAGCACACATTTTGCTCCAGATCAAACAGCGGCTGTAGCCACTGATCATATACTGCTGGCTGTTACCTACAGTGACAGCTGAATGCAAAGAACATCACACATAACATGACAGGAGCGCAGAATGGAGAGCTGAGTGATGCATTGAAATTACAACGTGGAAACGCTCAGGGCTGATTTGTTATTTGCATTGCTGAGAGCTCAATTCAGCACCAGGTCTGTTTTCCATCTCCATAAAGGACACATTTACAGCACAACACAATCTAATTCACCTGAATTACTGTTTTTATTCTGTGTGCCATAAGAAGTGACACATCCTGATTGCTTTGCTTCAGCACTCTTTGGACTCACAAGTCAGGTCATCCAGTAAACATCAGAACCAATACCCAGTTCCCTTACATCTTCAACCTAAAACACGTACAAGCTTCTTCTGCAATCACCTCTTGAGACGCTGGAATACCTGGAAGGAACTTCTACCCTCAGCTGAGGAACCGGGATAAAGATCCCTTGGTTAGATGAAGAGACATTGTTGCTCGACTTCAACTGAAGTCCTTCAAAGTCGGAAATAATCCACTTTGAAACAGTTGGAAGCTTTTCCAACAATAAGAGGATTCTCACTGGTAGAACTGTGCTTGGATTGGCCAGTTTTCCAGCTCTGATACACCAAGAATATCCAATGCATGGAACAAGTGTTGCTTGAATTCTTGACATTTTGTCTCATTTCAGCCACATTTTTCTTTGTATTTATTTATTCTTTTGGCTTGCATAGCTTGTATTTATATTATGGCACCTTTACTCTCACACTTCTAATTTAAGCCCAGAGCAACCAATTGCCTTGAGAAGTTACTAATGAGTAAATGGAAAGTACCTGTTTATGAAATAATCTCAGTATGATTCCAACAGAACTGTTTGGTAGCATCATGGCGTGAAAATCCTTCTCCTGTCATTTTAGGGGCCTTCCAAAGATGCCTCCTTAACCAACTAAAGATGGTAGGAGACAGAAGAACAATAATAACTCCATCACTCTTGGACAGCATCTCCCACCTCAGACATGACAATGTAACAGAACCAGAAAGCTCCTTCAGAGACAGGCTGCTGCATCCTTATGGATCAAAGAAGCCTTATCAGAGTTCCTTCCTCCCAGCAGCTGTTAGACTGAACAGCCATCACTGCTCCCATCAAACCCAATAGGTTATTAACATTCCGGTTATTTGTTTCCACAGTTTTCCATATTCCTGTAAATTGTTTGTTTTTGCAAACATATACAAAATCACAGTTTGTACAGTTTTATATTACCTTATTAAACACATGTTTTTCATAACTGTATAGTATTTTACCATGTATATTTGACCTTAGTGTACATTATCTATTTTATTTTTAGTTTTGTTGTTATTCTTTTTATGTGCCACGCTGCTACTGATACACTTGGGTTTACCCATTAAGAGACAATATAGGATCCTTCGGTTATTCTTAATCAGGATCATTAAGCCGGCCAGACCTGATGGGAAGAAGAACTGAGCTAAACCATGTGATCTCCATCTTTGGTTCTCTAGAGCCAATGTCCTGCAACTTTTGGATGCATCCCTGTTCCAAATGAACATGTTCCTTACCAGGTCTGTGCATAGCTTGCTGAGATGCACAGAAGGAGGTCATTCTGCCATATGCTGCAGGTTTGTTAGAACAGGCATGAATCTAAAATGTTGAAGGTCAGTGGCTCTCCAAGACTAGAGTTGAGGGTTCATGAGCAAAATTCAGGACAATCCTGGAAGAAAACCTGCTTAAGGGTCAAAAAGACCTAAGACAGGGGTGAAGGTTCAACCTTTAGCAGGTTAATGACCCTAAACAAACAGCCAGAGCTACAATAGGATTGTTTAAGTCAAAACAAATCCATGTGTTAGAATGGCCTAGTCAAAGTACATACATACATCCAACAGATGTATGCTGTAAAGATGTTGTAAAGATGTACGTACGATCCCATGTCACTGAGCTTGAGCTGTTAGCTATTTGGCCAGAACAGCCAGTAGATGTTCATACCTGGTAGACACTGCAGAATTGCAGAGAAAGGTGGTTCTTCAAGCACCCCTGAAATCTACTGACTCAGGGTGGCTGAATACTAACGCACATCACACATTTTAGAGATTATTTGTAAAAAAACAAAAACCAAACATGCATCACCTTCTTTCCATTTCACAATTTTGCACTACTTAGTGTTGGCTTGTCAAGTAAATGTCATTGAGATTACTTTGGGGAGATTCTTCTTCATAAGAGACTTAGTTTAGGCCTATTAAAACGTGTTTTTAATATTTGTTATAAAATAGAAAATAAATAGACTACACATTTATCGGTCTTGTAAAATGCACTGTAAAGGTGTAAATGGGCTGAATTTATATAGTGCCTTTCCAGTCATACAGACCGCTCAAAGCGCTTTACACTAGAGCCACATTCACCCAATTGCACTCACTAATGCTCACACATTCATACACCAATACGCAGAACGGTAGGCAACTTGAGGTTGCCTTGCCCAGGGGCACATCAACATATGGGAGGAGAAAGCTGGAATCAAACCCACAACCTTCTGATTGCAAGACGACTACTAGATAAGGATACTAAATAAAAAATATAAAACTAAGATGCACAAGCAACCAAAACATTTCCAATAGAGTCTTAAAGGTTTAAGTTAGGGGGACTGGATTAAAGTTTTGATAACAGCACTTAATCTGAGAGGTTACAAAATAAAAAAAAGCCGTATATCAAGTATTATGGTTCCGTTAAAGTTTTGTATTTTGCTACTTCAGGCTTTTTCATTTTACTGTCGTCCGTTCTGTGATTTCTTATTGCTTCTGGCTTCTACGCCGTATTAACTAATTGTGGTCCATCAGTATATACACTCACAGGCTATTCAGTTGGTTGCTTAACTTTTAACATGTAGATTTTGCTACCTCTGCATCTCTTCTGGTCTACATAAATTGTTTTTTCTACTTAATCCATCTGTGTCTGGCGACCCGGTATTTTTGTCCTGCCCACCTCAAATGTCACAACCAAGGGGATCCAGGCCAGGTGTTGGCATGTGAATGCAGGAAACTGATTTTAGAAATAAAGGTGTAAATTCAATTTGGTACTGTAGGGCTGATTCAGAGGAACAGAGGTGGGGTCAGTGTTGGGACCAATTATTTTCTATTCTATCTAAATCCAGCTGTAGTTCACTTCTCTGCAGATGATACAGTTCTTTATGCAGTGCCATCATCTTTAGTAATAGTATACTCTCTCTAATCTGCTTTTTTAAACGTATTTGGGCAAGTTAAAATTGGTATTTAATGAGGAAATAAGTAGTGAGTAATGAGTTTTCATATGCTTCTGCTTGTTAACCTTACAGGTTCTGTATTAATGATTAAAGCTGCACTAAATATTCATGTTTTTCTGCACATCTCAGGTACAGTTGGTGGTTCCAGAGCTGAGGACTACAGAAGGTGAATGCTGCTACCCTTTGTTAACAAGTTCTGAAGTTTGGAAAAGTGAGTAAGCAGGGCTCGGATAGTCTGAGGGTTCTACATGGGTTCTACCTGATGGTAACTCTGTGATGGACTAAGATTTGTAACCATTTAGTGCCTTACAGAACAAGAAGAATATGAATTCTATCATTTTATAACCATAGAGCAAGTGTGTTGATTTAAAGACTTCTGAGATTTTTCTGGTGTTGGTCAGGATCAACAAAGATTAAAATGATCTCACCTCCTGAAAATAATAGCATGAAGTAGGTTTCTGTGGCCCATAATGACGGGAAATGTTTTATAAGTTTTTAAGATGGTAATCAGCTTATTTAGGAACAGACTATGTGGTTGTTAAAATTTAGGTCAAAGTCAATGATGATTAATTACTTATCTCAAGCCTTGCATTTTTGTGATCAAAAACAATGACTGTTAATGACTATATTTTTTGCATTTGTTTGGAGAAAATTCAGACCCATCTACTCACTGATATTATGAACACAGTCACTCAGTGAATGTCATGTGGTGACACAGATTAAAGTTGTGTCATGAGCATATATGTGGTAGGATATAGTGCATTGGTCTAGTATAATCTTTATTAGGGAGAGGACACATATGTTAAACAAATGAGGCCTGAGAATGGAGCCTTGAGGAACCCCATATGGGATTTTTCACTCAGACTTATAAATCTGAGTGCATTGAATATACAGTTGATGGGATATACACAAATAGCTTTCTTTTTTGTCTTTAGTATTTTGCTTTGTTATAGTGGTTAATGTTTTTATTTTTGGCTTTTTCTTTTTAATGCTATGTATGAAATATCATCTTGAACGGAACCAAAAAACATTCCTGATTTTTTTAAAACCAAAATAAATTCACTTTACTGAGATAGAAAATACTAAAACTTGGTGTGATTTAAAGCTATGTCTTTACACTTTTAGCCCGTGTCTCCAGCCTGCATCCTCCCTGAAGATGAGCATCTCATTTTTGTCATACACAGGAGAAGCAGACGCGCTCTCAGAGCTGACGCTGTAGTAAGTTGAGGCTGTGTTTTAAAGGTGTTTACAATTTAATGACCTATTTGTATTTGTTGTTCCCGCCAAGCGGCTGCTCCGCTCTCCCATCCTTCTCCTGCACTTTGTGTCTCCTGGTACCTAACACGCTCCGACAGCAAAAGGTCAATGCCCATTGGCTACATGGGGGGCACTGAGTGATGCGAAAAGGGGTGGGGGGTTGTCACGGCAACGTACGGAGGAGAAGGGACGCAGGATACATTTGGTGCCAAAAAAGAGCCAGAACCTGGGTGGGATCAAAAGGCTCCAAAGCCCCGCTCGATGGGTGGAGGTAAACTGTACTGGAGGACCAGAATAAACTGGGTTTTAACTGGCTGACGGTTTACTAGCCTGGCAAATGGGAAGGGTGTTGACTTGGCCAGTCATGCAAGTCAGGCAGACAGTGGGGCCTGAACACAGCGAGTTGCGAGCAGCCCTGTTATGTCTGTGAGTCTCCATTCTGCTGAGCTTGGCTTCACATTAATAAAAGAGGGATTACCAAAGTCTGCAGGCTCCTCTTAGGCCCTCCACCAGCCAAGAGCATCCCTCCCCACCTCCTTCCTAACATCCCTCACTCCCTATTTTACTCTCCTCTGCATGCTGCTCACGTTCATCCCATTCAGAAAAAAAAAAAAAACACTCATCTGCCTATTCTCCTGTCTCTTCCCATTTCATTTCTGTCCCTTTAAGTAGAAGCAGAAGGGAAATGCACAAAAACAGATAAATTATTTAGATTTTTCCCAAAAGAAAAGAGAAAAAAATCTTGACTGTGCAGTTAGAAAGAAAAGGGGAAGAGGGAAATGAGGAGGAGTGAGAAATAAAAATTACATTAGATACAAGATTCCACAATCATCCCGATGATATGAAGAATTAATCTTATCTTCCACAGGCACACATGGCCAGGAAGGAGGGAGGGCCTTCAAAGACTCGGAGATGACAACGGGACAAATTCGCCTTTCCATTACAGCACTATTCATCCATTGTGACGGCAGACACCTTGCGATAAGCAGCCGTATTGTTGCCATTGACAATGTCATTATGGGACAGTAAACAAGGGATGCAGTGAAGGGTCGGGATGAACTGGGTGGGGCCAGAAGGTCACCGAGCCAATCTGGAATGAAAGGATGCTAGACCCCCGGGAGTGATAAGACACCTCTTCTTCTGCTTCTGCTTCATCCGTGTCTTTTCCTAAAGCCAAGGACGGATGTATGCTTAGAACAAAGCTCCGGCGTTTCAGCATAATCAACTCCTCTGTACTCACAATCTTCCCTGGAGGTCGTCCACAGAAAGAGGCTTAGATAGAGGAATGGCTTCGGGATCACGGGCTATTAAGATGGGAAAATAGGTTGACATTCACCAAGCCTCTCACCCTGTTTTATTCTAAAAAAAATATGTGCATCTATAAAGGGAGCAGAAACTGTGGCCACACAGGTGGGCAGGCAGATTGAGACAGTTTATCCGCTTCTTTTAGGGGTTTGAAAGGATGTAGACTTTCACTTGAAGAACAAAAAGACCCATTTAAGTCTATACACAAAGAGAGCAACTTGTTCCTTCAATACCTTCATTAGTTCATAGAAGTTTTACAACACATATAGCTCATATTATCAGACGATACACCATGTGTTGTTCCCAAGAACAGGATGAAATAAGATTATAGCAATATTACAGAAAAAACCGAAGAATCCCCAGCTTTGTTTTTTGCACAGATGGAGTCAAATCACAAACTGTGTTTTAAATAATGTGTAATTAGTTTAAAACATTCCAGTCGAAGTTTGATTAGTCTATATAAAAAGGTCTTTATGTTTGTCTCAAGCAAAGGTGGATGGGATGCCAGAAAGCATTGAAAAAGCCTGTGCATTAATCTGAAACTATATTTAACGTAGAATCAACCAGTTTAAGTTTGATTAGTTTAGGCAAAGACGCCACCACAAATTCCTGAAATAATTTGTGGGCGGAGCTCAAATGGAGACCTACAAACATGACCCAGTTCTGTCAGGAGGAATGGGCCAAGCTTCCAGCAACCTATTGTGAGAAGCTGGTGGAAGTCAACCCAACGAGTCTGACCCAAGTCAGACAGTATTTAGTAAATTAAATTAAATTAAATTATTAAATTAAGGAAATGTGTGGAAAGTTTAATTACTCTATTCTCAAATTTGCAAAAAGAAATAATTCTGCCAAACCGACAAACACACAGGAAATATCATTCTGATTGAATGTCCCAGAATGAGAAAAGACGTATGTGTCCTTTTAATCAGTGTATGATGGACTTGTTGGTGGGCCGAGCAGAACGTAACATTTTGAAGTGCCAGTCGGGTCACACTTTGTTACTAAGTGTCTTCAGAGTCTCGCTAGAATCGCGCAGTGCTAACTACAATGGATGTTTCGTTATGTTCACTTGCTGTGCTTCTATTGTTCAGTAGAAGTGAAAAATGTGAGAAAACAGCGAGCAGCTGTGTCCATCTGTGTAAAATGCCCTGCAGAACTGTGCAGATGTTTTAGACTGTCATCATCTTTATAATTCTTGTCCGTCAGCCAGATATACTTTTTATCTTCAGAAATCATCTTGATTAATAGTTCTTGTCTTAAGAAATAGGAACCACTTGTGACTTCATATCAGTGCTATTTAAAATGGATTCTTTGCTCAGCTGTTGGTTATGTGTCGACAAGCAAGAAAGTGTGAGAAAAGCCAACAACTAATTTTACTGACAGCCTTTTACAAACCAAATGTGCCACAAGCACAGCTGAGAGGGACACGAATAGACCATAAGACAACTTGTAAGGAAAAATAAATTTGAGTCTGTTAGTAAATTAATCTCACTTTTGGTGGAAACCATGTTTGTCTTCATGGGTTAAACTCATGAGAACCTCTAGTTACCATTTGCTCTTTGTTGTAGATGTTCAGCCTTTCTGAATTTTTGCTGGGAAGCAGTCATCTCATAACTGATTTCATCATTTTAGGAGTTTCTGTTCCAAAAAAGATGATGCATAAATCGTGTCTCCAGAAATATTTTGATACGTTTATACACATTTCTTGCACGCAAATTACTTCTACACTAAAAACGTATAAATGTCAGTCAGTCAGTCATTTTCTACCGCTTATTCCATAGTGGGTTGCGGGGGAGCTGGTGCCTATCTCCAGCAGTCTATGGGCGAGAGGCAGGGTACACCCTGGACAGGTCGCCAGTCCATCGCAGGGCAACACACAAACAACCATGCACACACTCATTCATACACCTAAGGGCAACTTTAGAGAGACCAATTAACCGAACAGGCATGTCTTTGGACTGTGGGAGGAAGCCGGAGTACCCGGTGAGAACCCACGCATGCACGGGGAGAACATGCAAACTCCATGCAGAAAGACCCCAGGCCGGGAATCGAACCCAGGACCTTCTTGCTGCAAGGCAACAGTGCTACCAACTGCGCCACCGTGCAGCCCACGAATAAATGTTTTATGCTAAATATTCATAAATATGTCATAAATACAACAGCAAATCTTCTAAAAAATTATTTCCATTTCCTTCACTGGTTGACAGACCTAAAAAACAACGATCAGGAGCACAAGATAAAAATTTTTGCTTTGAATCAAACAAAGTGGATTAAATCAACATGAGTTGACAAAATGTTTGCACTCTCAAGCTTCCAGCCCGACTCCCTCCCTGTGGGCTGGGTGGGTTTGGAGGTGACAGGACTGTTCCTGTTGCATTTGCAGACATTAGCACTAGGAGATTAATTTGTCCCCTTCCATTAGGTGGGAAAGCAGCCGCAATGGCTGCTCAATTATCGCCTAACAAAAAGAAAAATACTCACATGCACAGGAACCATCAAAATAACAAGCATGTGTGTTTGAGTGTTGCATCAAATGAATGCATTTCTGTGCATTCATCTGATGCACACAGAGGCTGGTGGAGCAGCAGAGGGGAGGTGTCACTGTTTTCTGCAGCTAATTAACAGCAAACTCGGTTTTCTAAGTCTGATATTCACCTCTGCACAGAAGATGACAGGAAATGGGAAAGAGAGGTGGAAAGAGGGATAAAGAAGGAGAATGAGATAACAGTTGTTGTTGGGTTTTGACTTCCTGCTGCTCCTCGTCTTTTTAGACGATTTTGCCTTCATTAGTTAGAATGAACATCAGCTAAGCTCAATGAAATGTTTGGATGAAAATACAAGAAATCCATTCAAATCTGCCTGTTTTCTGGTTGTAGAAAGGATGCAGAATGGGCCAAACAACCCGTTACAAAATTATACCATGATTTCCATCTTTCCCAACATCTCAGAGAAGAAAAATCTGTTTTATGACCAGGAAGACACCAGTGTGGCCATACCAGCAACCGATGGACTCAGACACACATCACAACATCACAGTAGAGATGAATGCATGAAATTCGGCGACAGAAAGAAAGTCTGAGAGCAAATCTGTGTGTTTTTTTGTGCTGCCGTGCTCCGCTGATGTGATGATGTTGCCGTGTGGTGAGACTTGCTAATTGGCTCACCTGTTTCTGCGCCATCTGGAGCCTCTCAAAAAAATTAGAAAAAAATCTTCCACACAATGTTCCCCCAACATCTCTCACACACAGGAAAAAATGCAGGCATGAGAACGTACCTACACGCAGGACAAGGTGCTGAAATGTGCAAACAAGCTAAGGCGAGTGAAAAACATTTATGTATATGTTTTACATACAGCTGGAAGTTTCAGCTTCAGTCTACCTGAGAGAGTCGAAGCTGGATGGAAAAACAAAATACACCCAAACATCATTCCAGAGAACCCCACAGCACTCGAAAGAGCCTTGCAGCATCCAAGCGAACCATGCAGCATCCCAGTCAAGTCTACAGTATCCTGGAGAACCCGGCGGGATCTCAGAAAGCCCCTCTAGCTGGTACTGCTCCATGTCTTCCCCCCTCTCTTTTGTACTGATCCATAGTGCTTCGTCTTGCTGCCTGCAGCCTCCTCTGGCTCTTCTTTCACTCTGAGTCTGACAACAGCAGCAGGTCCTCCATTGTTGTTTGTGACTCAAACTGTGGGACTGCCTTGCTGTTGACGATCCTGCTCACAATGAGAATATACTCAATTGTAATGGAAAATGAACCAAACAGTTAAAACCACGAACCGCGCTGAGTAGGTACTGTAGGAAAATAGGTATTAAGTCCATGAGTGGACCATGATCGCCTCTGTATACCAAAGTATTGTAGATCCTACAGAGCCCTGTAGGACAACCCTGCAGCATCCCAAAGAGACCACAGTATACCTGAGAACCTCCCAGCAGCTGAATCTGCTTTGATACAAACTGTGAGCCTGGAATAAAAAAGTATAAATCAATATTCAGATATGCCATACCAGCTGCAAACAAAAGGACCTCCTTTAGCTGCCCAGACACCTCTGATCAATCAGCGCACAGAAAGGGCCAGTCTGACTGGATCTGGGAGGTGCTGTTTACTTCAGGGAATTTAACATCTAACTAAAGGCAAGGATACCAGTCTTCCTAAGAAAATACTAAGGTTAACGGGATAATGCAGAACTAAATGGGTGATTTTCTCACTTGTTATTATCGTAATGACTAAATGACGTGCAAAAAATTAAAAGAAAAATAAGATCTGATAAAACTGATAAAACCAGTAACCAATAATAATAATAAGGAAATTCAAAGTGTAAAACTTCATAATTTTAATAAATAAATGCTCAAATTATAAGATAATTATTTGAATTAAAAACCAAATTTTCAAAAATATTATAGTATTGAACTTGTTGATATGTTGTTAATAGTATATGCTGATTTACAAATAAACCTAACTAAAATAATAAAATATAAGAAAAGAAATAAAAGTTTTTTGCATAAAAAGAGGAAGCAAGGTTTAATTAATTAAAAGCTGCAAATATATAGAAAACAATATTTTTCAAACCTACATAAAAAAATAAGTGCAAAACTTACGTGTTCATTACAATATTTAACAACTTAAAATTATGAAATATTGAAATACTAAAACTGGTGAAAAGAGACGAAAGTAAAAAATCTGTGGTACACAATGAACAATGTAATGTTTTCATTATTTGATATACTAAATTATATCATTTAAAAATAAAATGGTACAATAAAAACAATTCTTACATAAAAAGACAACATTTCATATAGTTGTAATTTAACTAAAAGGGGAAAATATTCATAATATATATATTGCATTATAAAAATGTAATTATTTAATAATCTATATGGGATGCATATAGATACATAGTATGTAAAATATATAGATGGTCCTGAAATACTGAAGTATGTCAATGTGGATAAAAATAAATGAAATATGTTAATCATGGAAGTACTCAGTAAAGATTTAACAGTTATGAATGAATTTATTCTCAAGAACCTAAGTGAGAAGAACTCCATCAAATAAAATAAAGAGAAATCAAAGAGAAGAAAAGCAATAATCTCTAATTGGCAGGATCCTTTTATCATTTTTATTGTTGCTCTTATGGAAAACACCAAGTGTGTCTGTGTGTCTAATTCTCTCAGCTCCCAATGTGTTCCAGGTCAGTGGTCCGGATCGCAGAAGGAAGCCCCCCCGGGCCACAGTGTGTTTCACCTGCCACAGAGTGTGCAAGCGAGTGTGAGTTATCCACAAATTGAACCCTTGTGTCACTCACACTCAAAACAGATTGTGAGAAAGCAGAGGAAGAACCGCCTGTCATTAGCAACATTTCATAATTCATGTGTTTGGATGAAAAATGGATGAATGGTGAACATGACACCAGCAGAGCCTCCTTCTATCTGAAACCCAATGAGAATTTCAATCACCCCTGTCCTGCAGCACCAAAGTCCCATGTTGGTCTTCTCTCTGCGGACCCGTATAGAATATTCATGCTCCTTTCACTTTTCCACGATTTGTCACAACTACAAGCTTCAATTGTTTGGCCGACATTTTCTAGGGTAGACCGACATAAAATGATGTTTAATTGTGAATCTGAAAAGTGTGGCATTATACTTAGCCCCCCTGAGACAGAACTCTGTAGAACCACATTTGATTGTAGGTCCAGCTGCAGGTCTTTTGGGGTTTGTCTCTACCGGCTGTCTTACTAAAGATTCACCGTTGGATTTAGGTCTGGGCTTTGACTAGGCCATTCTAACACAATAATATGCTTTGATTTAACCCATTCCCATTGCAGCTCTGGCTGTATGTTCATGTCCTCTTTTCTGACCCAGCTGAAGAAAAGCATCCCCTCAGCATGATGCTGCCACCACCATGGGTTATTATGGGGATGATGTGTTCGGGCTGATGTGCAGTGTTACATTGTGACAAAAAGTGAAATAATTCAATGTGTTTATACACCGCAAGGCACTGTATTAGGAGAGTTCACCCATATCTTGCAATTATAGGTCATTCTTTTTGATTTACTTTTAAATGACAAAGTTTATACATTCGACTGCAGACATTTTTTACAGTCCATTAAACGCTAGTGGAAACAAATGTTCTCATCCACTTTGCAACATGCATGGAGTTTTTACCTAATACTGAGAATCGGCACCAAAGCATCGTTTCTTCTTCGAGGGATGAATTTAAGCTTTAAGGAGACTTTAACACTGACAACTGTCTCTGTAGCTGAGAGAAAACCCTTCGGTGTGAGTCTTCTGACTGCAAAGAGCCACTTCCTGTCTCATAAATATTCAGATGTGGGAATAACGAGGCGGGGCCCTGGAGTAACGCATCAGGCAGTCGGCATAGCAAGGGACCGCCGTTGTCATGTGGCAACCGGGGAGGCAATAACGGACTCAGCGTACCGGGACGCCACATTGTGTGAATCCCTGTAATTACAGTATCTGCTGTATGCTGAGTGGGTCTGACTGTAAACAGGAAGTGCATCTCTCACACACACCTGCAGACAGGAACTGGAGGCCTTTGGAGAGCCGTTGTGTCGTGCATGATGCTATTCATCCTCTAATCAACACTTGTTTGCTGCAGTGTGTGTGTGTGGTGTCCTCCTCGACTCAGGAGGTCATGTCAGAGCCAATGGAGGGTTTGCGGCTTATAATGACCGATGCTGAAAGGCATCTGAGGAGCCACGCTGGCTAATTATCAGCTGTGTGCCTTCAAAGAACATTATCAGGACAAAGACCTGCAATTAGACACTCTCACCCACACAATCCCCTCGCAGCCTTGATCACTCCTGTTTCCGCCATCAACTCTTCTTCCTACCAAACTGTCGTCTTCTCCACTCCACCCCTCTTTCATTTGCTCCCTACGAGTCCCACGACCCTCTTTTTCTCCATCTCTACTCCATTTTTTCATTTCCTGTTTCTCTTTTATTTATCCCCAACCTCCCAATTCCTGCCTTACTCCCTTTTTCAGTTGCACACCCCCCTTTTTCCTCCACGCTCCTCTTCTTCCTCCTGGCCCAAAGCAGACACTTAAATAACAAGCCGGGTGTCAGTCAAACCGCCAGAGAGCTTTATTAGAGGAGGAGAGCACACAGGATCAAATTATACGCCCAGTTCTCCTTTGTGTGAACGTGTGTGAGAGAGAGTTTGCAGGGGATTGGGCAATGGTGGTGAAGCTAGAGAGGAAGCAAATGCACGATCCAGAATGACGCAGCTGTGTGTCGGATTAGAGCTTTGTCTGTTTGTTTGTGTGTCTGAGAGTCGCAGCCTCGCCCATTTTCTCCAATCAGGCAGAAAAACAAAAGCTTGCTATTTGGCTAAATTATTCCCAGCCACTCTGAGTCTCCTTCTATTCTTCCATGTTCCTGTTTTAGCAGAATGCTGGTGGATCCAAGACTTGGTGCTTATGTTCTGTATTACAAGCAAATGCCAACAGATCCAGGTGTAAAATGATGCTAACATGAAGCCTGATACCAACAACATTACCTAGATAATTGCAAATACCAATATTGTTACATTTTAACATTTAATTGACATTTACAAAGGAAACACGTCAAACGATATGAACTATATAATATGCATTCCAAAATGCAAAAAAACATTGATTGATAATCAATTCTTTGCTATTTGACTGTAATAAAAAAAAAAATAATAATAATTTGGTAAGTTTCACTTCCTCTACCCATTAAATAATTATGTAAATAAATAAAAGCACAGCCATCGTTGACTTCTGAATAAAACTGCCATGTGCCATCTGTTGTACACAGATTCTCCACAAGGGGGCAGAAAACAAGTATAGGATTTGAAACAGCTTTGTGATGTTTTATAAAACAAACCTTTAAAACTTAACATCAAACTGATCCTAGAGTTTAAAGTTCTTAAAGTGCATGGAGTAACATTGCCCTTCCCCCACCTGTAGCTGATCACTGCCAGCCAGCTGGCTGAAATAGGGCTATCACACCTTTCCCTCACTCACAAGCAGCACAAAGTTGGTTGTTTGGAAACCTTCCTGGACCTGAAAATTAATGTCTGTTAATCAGCTGACTGCAGGCTCTATCCGAGCAGAGAGCCTGACTAATTTACCAGCTAGTATCAGCTTGTTAGACTGCTATTCCAAACACATCAGAGCAGAAAAAGGGCTAATATTGTGCTTAATAAGCACTCAATATGAATGTCAGAAACAAAAAATAAATCTAATGGATAACATATCAATAATAATCAGTGTTAAAAATGACATTAACTGCATCCAGTATGGCTGCACGGTGGCACAGTTGGTAGCACTGTTGCCTTGCAGCAAGAAGATCCTGGGTTCGATTCCTGTCCGAGGGTCTTTCTGCATGGAGTTTGGATGTTCTCCCCGTGCATGTGTGAGTTCTCACCGGGTACTCCGGCTTCCTCCCACAGTCCAAAGACATGCCTGTTAGGTTAATTGGTAACTCTAAATTGCCCTTAGGTATATGAAGTGAGTGTGTATGAGTGTGTGCATGGTTGTTTGTGTGTTGCCCAGCGATGGACCGGCGACCTGTCCAGGGTGTACCCCGCCTCTTGCCCATAGACTGCTGGAGTTAGGCACCAGCTCCCCCGCGACCCACTATGGAATAAGCGGTAGAAAATGACTGACTGACTGACTGCATCCAGTATCCACATTATTACACCAACACCAACAAAACTATATACAGCACAGACCAAAAGTTTGGACACACCTTCTCATTCAAAACGTTTTCTTTACTTTCATGACTATGAATATTGTAGATTCACACTGAAGGCATCAAAACTATGAATTAACACATGTGGAATTACATACTGAACAAAAAAATGTGAAACAACTGAAAATATGTCTTATATTCTAGGTTCTTCAAAGTAGCCACCTTTTGCTTTAATTACTGCTCCACACACTCTTGGTATTCTGTTGATGAGCTTCAAGAGGTAGTCACCTGAAATGGTTTTCACTTCACAGGTATGCCCTGTCAGGTTTAATAAGTGGGATTTCAAGCCTTATAAATGGGGTTGGGACCATCAGTTGTGTTGTGTAGGAGGTGGATACAGTACACAGCTGATAGTCCTACTGAATAAACTGTTAGAATTTGTATTATGGCAAGAAAAAAGCAGCTAAGTAAAGAAAAACGAGTGGCCATCATTACTTAAGAAATGAAGGTCAGTCAGTCCGAACAATTGGGAAAAATTTGAAAGTGTCCCCAAGTGTAGTTGCAAAAACCATCAAGCGCTACAAAGAAACTGGCTCACATGAGGACCGCCCCAGGAAAGGAAGACCAAGAGTCACTTCTGCTGTGGACAATAAGTTCATCCGAGTCACCAGCCTCAGAAATCGCAGGTTAACACCAGCTCAGATTAGAGAACAGGTCAATGCCACACAGAGTTCTAGCAGCAGACACATCTCTAGAACAACTGTTAAGAGGAGACTGTGTGAATCAGGCCTTCATGGTAAAATAGCTGCTAGGAAACCACTGCTGAGGACAAGCAACAAGCAGAAGAGACTTGTTTGGGCTAAAGAACACAAGGAATGGACATTAGACCAGTGGAAATCTGTGCTTTGGTCTGATGTGTCCAAGTTTGAGATCTTTGGTTCCAACCACCGTGTCTTTGTGCGGCGCAGAAGAGGTGAACGAATGGACTCTACATGCCTGGTTCCCACCGTGAAGCATGGAGGAGGAGGTGTGATGGTGTGGGGGTGCTTTGTTGGTGACACTGTTGGGGATTTATTCAAAATTGAAGGCATACTGAACCAGCATGGCTACCACAGCATCTTGCAGTGGCATGCTATTCCATCCGGTTTGCGTTTAGTTGGACCATCATTTATTTTTCAACAGGACAATGACCCCAAACACACCTCCAGGTTGTGTAAGGGCTATTTGACCAAGAAGGAGATTGATGGGGTTCTGCGCCAGATGACCTGGCCTCCACAGTCACCGGACCTGAACCCAATCGAGATGGTTTGGGGTGAGCTGGACCGCAGAGTGAAGGCAAAAGGGCCAACAAGTGCTAAGCATCTCTGGGAACTCCTTCAAGACTGTTGGAAAACCATTTCAGGTGACTACCTCTTGAAGCTCATCAACAGAATACCAAGAGTGTGCAGAGCAGTAATCAAAGCAAAAGGTGGCTACTTTGAAGAACCTAGAATATAAGACATACAGGGGTTGGACAATGAAACTGAAACACCTGTCATTTTAGTGTGGGAGGTTTCATGGCTAAATTGGACCAGCCTGGTAGCCAGTCTTCATTGATTGCACATTGCACCAGTAAGAGCAGAGTGTGAAGGTTCAATTAACAGGGTAAGAGCAAAGTTTTACTCAAAATATTGAAATGCACACAACATTATGGGTGACCTACCAGAGTTCAAAAGAGGACAAATTGTTGGTGCACGTCTTGCTGGCGCATCTGTGACCAAGACAGCAAGTCTTTGTGATGTATCAAGAGCCACGGTATCCAGGGTAATGTCAGCATACCACCAAGAAGGACGAACCACATCCAACAGGATTAACTGTGGACGCAAGAGGAAGCTGTCTGAAAGGGAGGTTCGGGTGCTAACCTGGATTGTATCCAAAAAACATAAAACCACGGCTGCCCAAATCACGGCAGAATTAAATGCGCACCTCAACTCTCCTGTTTCCACCAGAACTGTCCGTCGGGAGCTCCACAGGGTCAATATACACGGCCGGGTTGCTATAGCCAAACCTTTGGTCAATCATGCCAATGCCAAACGTCGGTTTTAATGGTGCAAGGAGCGCAAATCTTGGGCTGTGGACAATGTGAAACATGTATTGTTCTCTGATGAGTCCACTTTTACTGTTTTCCCCACATCCGGGAGAGTTACGGTGTGGAGAAGCCCCAAAGAAGCGTACCACCCAGACTGTTGCATGCCCAGAGTGAAGCATGGGGGTGGATCAGTGATGGTTTGGGCTGCCATATCATGGCTTTCCCTTGGCCCAATACTTGTGCTAGATGGGCGCGTCACTGCCAAGGACTACCGAACCATTCTTGAGGACCATGTGCATCCAATGGTTCAAACATTGTATCCTGAAGGTGGTGCCGTGTATCAGGATGACAATGCACCAATACACACAGCAAGACTGGTGAAAGATTGGTTTGATGAACATGAAAGTGAAGTTGAACATCTCCCATGGCCTGCACAGTCACCAGATCTAAATATTATTGAGCCACTTTGGGGTGTTTTGGAGGAGCGAGTCAGGAAACGTTTTCCTCCACCAGTATCACGTAGTGACCTGGCCACTATCCTGCAAGAAGAATGGCTTAAAATCCCTCTGACCACTGTGCAGGACTTGTATATGTCATTCCCAAGATGAATTGACGCTGTATTGGCCGCAAAAGGAGGCCCTACACCATACTAATAAATTATTGTGGTCTAAAACCAGGTGTTTCAGTTTCATTGTCCAACCCCTGTATTTTCAGTTGTTTCACACTTTTTTGTTCAGTATATAATTCCACATGTGTTAATTCATAGTTTTGATGCCTTCAGTGTGAAGCTACAATATTCATAGTCATGAAAATAAAGAAAACTCTTTGAATGAGGTGTGTCCAAACTTTTGGTCTGTACTGTATGTAGTAAAAGCATCACCATAAAAATTATTATCCATATTATGACATGCAATGAAGTAATTATAAATATTCATAAGTACACACACACACACACACACATATATATATATATATATATATATTTTGTTATTATAAGAGATGATAGAAAGTAGAGCAACAGCTCTGTTTGAAATGTGAGTTTGTCCCAGTTAAAAACTATTAGTCTTCTAATATTTTCCTTTTGACACAAAAAAACTAAATTAACTGGTGATTGTTTCATGTGTTTCATATTAGTAATCCAATGAGTATGCTAATTCCAGATTTTTGGGATTTCTCAAAAACATCTGATGTAAAGGTCATTAAGGGTTATCAAGTATCATTTCAATGATGTGATTTCATTACAAATATTTACAAAAATATTTTAGATATTTACTAAAAAACAGTGTTTGTTGTCTACAAAAAAGACTAAAATGCAGATTATGAGAACAAGTAAAATGTTCCCTTAAAAAAAACCCACAGAATAAATGCATGTTGGATGTCTTACTATATATAAAAGGTATAATGTTATATAATTTACTATAGAAAAGAATAATGGTTGAGAGATTTGAAACTGATGGTGGAAAGCTCCTCAGAATACCAGGAATGTTCCTTTTTGACAAGCAGGAGATACATTGTGGATATCTACAGAACAAATATGGTCTTAGCAGGAACTATTTAGAGAGTTAATGCTATCTAACAAACAATAAAGTTCAATTTACCAGAATGCTTTCTACGTTTTGTGGGTTAAAATTTACATTTCAGTACAAATCATATTTTAGATATCTTAATTAAACTATGAAATGTAAGAGAGTCATGTTGACTTCAATAAATGCTTCCAAGGATGTCTAAAATCTGCAACTCAAGATGCAGATAAAAGTTGTTTTATTCACTGATAAATAAATAAAAAATCAAATGTGGTAAAGTGTTTTTAATAACTTTTAAAAACAGTTATAAAATAAATATTTTATTATGAAGGATGCTTAATAATGAACCCCAGGAGCAAAGGTCGTTCTAAATTCAAGGATCAGCATCCTGACTAAAACCCCAGACAATACAAATTTCCACAGATTAAGTGAAGCCTGGTCTTAAAACAGCAAAAAGAAATGAAATCCATGAGATTTTGATGGTTGAAATTAGGACTCTGGAAGTAGTCTGGTGATGAAAATGGTTTGAAAACCAGTACATAAACTCCTGTCTGCATTTTGCCTTGTCGTGAAACATGAATACGTCCCTGCAAGAAAAGCTTATACAATAAAAGTGACCACCACTGAATTTCTACCACATTCAAATTCACCAAAATGCATTTCTAAAATGCTTGAAGCAAAACTTTTTTAAGTTTCTTTCATCCCATTAAAAACACATATTCTTTACATTACTGGGAACTATTTTCCAAACAATCCACAAATCTTTAAATGGATTGTTTCCTTTCTGGTTCATTTCACTGCTGTATAGAAATCAGTTCCGATTTAAAATGTCATAAAGGAAATCCACCACAAAAACATTCCTTCTTCTGTTTGCCACCATGTTGTACTAAAAACAGCTTTAAAAGAAACCAAACTCAGATTTTTCTCTTAACTTGTAGTTCCTGTTGTTAGTAGGTTTTGCAGGACATCCACTGATGTTTATTTATTGTTGCTTTCGGATAAACATGCATGATTTGTGCCTTTTTGTTAAACCTAACCCGGATCAACCAATGAAATGCTTTCCGTCGTTTCGCTCCAGCTCGTCTTATTGATGGCTCTCAGGGATGGGTACTCATCTTTTTCCTGTTAACAACGTCTCAGATGAGAAATAGGTGGTGCTATTTTTAAACTGGCTCTTATTTAAACCTTCCCCCCACTCTCGGGATCTGTCGCTGAAGGCTTTGGTTTAACGACCCTCAGTGGCCATAGATCTGAAGTGCGTCACATCTCCCCTTTCCAATTTCCCCTCCGTTTGCTTCTCTCACTTTAATTCCACATTTCCCTGCCCATGGGTTCATCTCATCTTCCTTCTGTCCTTCTACAGACCCCAACAAACCCCCACTCCACCCCTGAACCCCCAAAACAACACCAGCGTTGATGTCCTCCTGAAGCCTGGAGGCTACATGCTTTGCTGCCAACGAGACCAAAGGGAAGAGAAGGAGACAGGAAGGAGGGAAATGAAGCAGAAGAGTAAAATTTCACTACCTTTGTATTGGTCCAGAGAGGTCGCTGGCGTCCTGCCTGCAAGGTAAGAAGACAAAGAAAAAGATCAGAGAAAAATATCTTTAAGAAAAGCAGAAATTGGGGACGGTAAATGTTCATTCAACTCTGAGATACACAGAGATCTAAGCATTTAAATAAATCCTGACAGAGATTTTTGTGTGATGATAACTATTTATACTAGGGAGGGTCCGATATAATATTTTTCTGCCGATACCAATGTACGATAATTGTATTGCTGCTGTGGCCGATATCCGATATTTGCCGATATTAAAATGAATGGAAATTTTTAATATTTATACTAATAATAATTAATGCAAATTTGTCTTTAAATTGTACAATCACATTGCACTGGCCTTAAAATGTTTAGGCAAAGATGTAGCAGGAACATTTACAAAGCCCGTGTAACAACAAACAGCCATAAAAAAAATAGAAGCTCAGCTTATCTGACTGTAAACCTATTTGATGTAACTGTCAACATCCACCTTCAGTTTTAGGTATGAACTTAAGTGTGCTCACGAATGCGTGCAGCAACAACCTTGTATAGTTCAGGTAGTCCAGTGTCGGAAAAAAAATGGCGATTCGGTATGCTGTAACAGGGCTCAGTGTGTTCCATGAGCCGACGAAACCCTGTGTTCTCTACTATAGAGAAAGGCTGGTCGTCCAGCGCAATCATTCGGTTATCCTCTTTGTTATAGATATGGCTTTCGCTGAATCTTTGCTAAATTTCTTTGTTTTCTCCAGTGCTTGTGCAATAGTTCCCTGTTTATCGGTAGCTCCGGGCTTGCTTACATTAGCTTGTTGCTGGTATTCATTGTACACCGATGGGTGTTTATTTTTCAAATGTATTCTTAAATTTGTGGTATTGAAAGACCTCGCGTGCATAACTTCACCTATGCACGAATTGCATATTGCTATTCGGCTGTCTTCTTGGGATACCGTAAAATACTTCCAGACTGCTGACATGTTGGCTTTAGCGTTGACCTGCCATTGAACTTAATTGGAGCGTCTCAAGCTGCGTTCAGGGACTGTTTGGAATCCCGCAGTCACACAAACCAAACAATATGACATCAGGGAACATTTTTACTCATTGGACCGATACCGATATAAAAAGAAATTAGATATATCGGCCGATAATATCTGCCGTGCAGATTTATCCTCCATCCCTAATTTATACAACATATGTGTTATTTAGACATTATTTGCCCTCAGATTCTCCAACTATGATGTCTAAACAGACCGGTTTCTGGAATGGAGGTAAGCTGAGATTTTTAAAAGCTACGGCTTCAAAACAGCTAAACATTTTACACCTTTCCTGCAGTTTAAAGCTTTTCTAATGAGTCACTGGAGTTTTCTCTGGATGCTCTGCTGGTCAGCTGGTTTAAAGATGTATCCATCATTCTTCCTCATTTGGAGAAAAAATACAAACTCGGCTGCTTTGGAATATTTCCACCCATCACTGAAGGTTACCAAGGTTCATAAACATTTAGGTGTGAAATGTCTTAGTTTTGCAGATTCAGTTTTCAGTAATTTTTTTTAATCATTTTAAAATACAAACATTCATCATGAATTTATGAAGGACATGATCAGTATATTTGGGCATAAAAACAACAACAGACTATTTACAAGAAATTAAAAAACTGCAAATATCAGCAGCTATGTAAACACTTATTGATCTTGCTGACTGATGGTTATAAAAGTATAACAGCTGCTGGGAGGAAGGATCTGCGATAACACTCTTTTGTGTACCTAGGATGGAGCTGTCTGTCACTGAAAGATCTCTACAGTTCTGCAAAAGCTTCATGCATGTGGTTGGAGACATTGTCCAATAGTGATGTTTCTGCTAAAGTTCTTCCGTCTCCCACCACCTGCACTGGATCGAGGGGGCATTGTAGGACACAGTTAGCCTTCCTAAAGAGCTTATCTAACTGCTTCCTCTCAGCTGTAGATAAGCTGCTGCTCCAATAAATAACACATTAGAAGATGGCTGATGCCCCCACAGTCAAAAATGATTTGCAGGAGCAACCCTTGGACTCCAAAATCCAAAAAGTGCTGCAAAGGCCCATCAATCCCTTATTTATTTAAATCAGGTTTGCAGCAGCAAAACCTGAGGGACTCTGAGTCTTGTGGGTCCAGAACCACTAGAACACATAAAAACAAGTCTAGAAAACCAATATTTCTAAATGCTCTCATTTTCTTTCAATAACTTTCCCAGACCTAGAGGATAATGAAATCAGATTTTAGAATGCATGGAACCCTGGGTAATGCAGTTTGTGAAATGGCTGACTGGGGGCACCAGCAGATAGCCTGACTAACCAGCTACTAGCTCGTACTAAACGTTGCTCTAAAAACAGCTGAACAACAAAAAAGGGAAAATATTCTGAACAATAAGCACTTTAACTTATATAAATAACATTTATCAGGTGTTCATTCTACATTTTTGCCTCAGTATGTGTTTCAAAATGACAATGAATGTTGATAATATTCGAACTGATAAAATGTGTTGTTGCAGCAGTAAGAATTATTGCTGCTTTTGAAATGAAAGCAACTCCACCATGTTGTCCATTTTACTTTAAACTTTTGTATAAATACAGTAATATATTTATTCAGTATTAAAATGAGGAGAGATCCTCATACGGTCTTATTAATTTAGGCCTAATAATGCTCTGTCAAAGAGTTTTACATGCAGGTCTGTGTTGGAGCCGGTGATAAAGAACATAATATCTTCACTGAGATATGGATCATAAATTAGATCTTTAACAGGTTTTCTGAAGTTCATTTTGTTAAACTAAACTGTGAGTATTTCCAAAATATTAAAGTTCATAATAAAATAAAATGTTGTGCTTCTGCAGCTGAAGGCCATACCTGCCGTCTCCTTCCAAAGTACGGTGAAACAGTTGAGTTTCAGTTTAACATTTAACTACTTTTACATCAGAAAGAAAACAGATGGATGCAGATGAAGGTAAAAATCACATAAGATATCGGTAAACAAAACACAAACATGACAATTTAAATGGTAAATTGTCATGTTTGTCCTTGGGAACAGTTGAGAAATTTGTTCCTTTTGGGTTTTCTCCCTCCTTCCCTTTTTGTTTCAGCCCTACTTCCAATTCTCTGTTCCTCTTCCACTGCATGTAAATAAATTGGTCCCCAGGCCCCACTACTACACAACGTGTGTGAGAGCAAGCATTACGCCCAGTACACACACACCTCCCAAGTGCAGAGCTGCGCCAAATTAGCCAGAGTTTACGTCACAGAGGTAAATAAAGTAAAAAATGAATTTGTGCAGCGAATGCTGAGGATGGGTGATGGTGTGGAGGATGTCGGGGGTGAACAGGGTTTTGGGGTGGGGGGGTGGGGGCAAGTGCAAGTGAGAATTATGATGATGAAATGCGGCGAAAAAACTTGCAGCTCCTCCTCAACACGATGGCCAATCACTGCTACCGCTGCTCTTTGCATTTCAAAGACGCACTCTTGTCTGTTTCATCTCCCCCCAAAAAAAACAGCAGAAACGATTGTCCTCTTATCCAGCAACACACACACACACACACACACACACACACACACACACTGCAGCAATCTCCGCTTCAGTCCATTTTCCTCCATCATGAATTATGAAAAAGGGTAAATGGAACATCAAACACACTCTGCTTGCACTTAGAGGTTTACACCCCAACACACACACCTACAAATAAGAACCGACTAACCCGCGTTTTCACATCTGCATGCAACAACGTTCACAGTCGCCTATTATATCTGGATGGTAAAGCAGAAAAAGTGAAGTCAGATTTAAAAGAATTAATGAAACTTAATTACAGTAACTTCAAGTGGTGCATGGAGACAAAGATGCTGTGCAAAACAAGCAAAGGTTTCACCTAAAAATTTAAATCTAAAAAGAAGAGCTTGTGAACTTTAACACACAGTATGCTCAGTCATGGCAGAAAGAAAGTACACCCTTTAGCTAACAGAAGATTAAACAAAGTTTCAATAATGAAACTACCAAACAGTTCATTTATTTCAGTGATTTAGTTCAGAAAGTAAACAGTTATATAGATTCATGGCTTACAGAGTTATATATGTCAATTGTTTCTGTACGTTTTGGTCATAAAGGCTAAGAGCTAATAGAAAGTTCACATTTTGGTATTAAAACCCATTTTCTGGTCTGGTCTGATAAATATTTAAAGTTCCTTTAAAGTAAAATTTAATTTTGAGTTTCTTCATTAGCCATGACCCACAATTATCAAAATCATCATAAAGACATTGTTAAGTTTATTACTGTGTGTAATAATTCTACATGAGTTTAAATATTTTAACTGAAATATTATAATAAGTGATTATAATAAGGAACCTGAGTTGTAAATAGGTACCTTCCACCTTGAAACTGAATGAAATATTACAGCGTCATTATTTCAAACAGCCAAGCCTAACGAAATCTCAACAAGCATCATCATCAAAATCTCAATTTGTGCAAAAAGCAATATTTCTTAGACTATTATATTTCGAAGGCCATTCTGCATGGTGATACTGTATATTCGGTCAGGATGTTAACTACTTTCCATGGCAACACAAGACAGGTTTTAGTGACTGAGATGCTAATTCAATAAAGTTCTGGGAAAATCGTAATAAGGGGAAAGAATTGAGGGAACGTTAGATTAAACAACTGGAATCATCATTGAAACATCTCACAATAATATCATAACTGCATGTTTTTCTCATATTACGCTTGGATGTTTTCACATCAAAATCAAGACACATAGGTTTCATCAGACAGCAAAACACCCGAGGGTTGCATCTCAGACTCTACAGGCCTGAGAGGACAGATAAAGGTTAAAGTTCATGACAGGACAGTTAAAAAAACACTAAACACTATAAGGCAGCAGGACTTCGGTTAGCAAAGCTGCATTTTAATGAAGGACAAGACTTCTGGGACAATGTCCGTTGGACAAATGAGGTCAAAGTAGAGATGTTTAGTCATTATGTGCAGCAGCTGTGAAAATGTGAAACTACAGGATGCTGTAAGAGGTTCTATAGGATGAGGTTCTAAGTGGTGCTGTAGGAGCTTTTACAGGCACTTGGAGGAGGTTCTACTGGCTGATGAGGTTTTACAGGGTGCTGAAGGTGGTTCTACAGGGTGCTTATGGAGGTTCTACAGCAGGGATAGGCAAACTGCGGCCAGTAAAGCTTTTTAATCTGGCCTCCGAATTAGAATAAATTATGATAAACCTTGTTCATGTTTTATTTTCCCTGCAATTCTGGCGTTTCTCGATAGATGGCAGACTCTGATACACTGACCTTTGTTGAGGTGTGCTGTCTTATGCTGCATAAAAGTGGTGGCTAAGATCCGTCTTACCGAGTTTTTTTTCCCAGTGGAAAAGTGATCTTTCCGATCATTCCAACACCCTATTAACGCATTATTATCTTACTCAGCGATTTCCCTCTTTGACAGCTTAACCCTTCTATAGCTAAAGATGAGAGGTGCTAAAAAAAGAAAAGTGGACAGAGAATGTCGTGCGTTTACTAAGGAATGGACAACTAAATATTTTTTTACCGAACACCGATCAACTGCTGTATGCCTGATATGCAAAGAGACTGTGGCGGTTTTTAAAGAGTATAACATCAGCCGTCACTTTACTACAAAACATGCCAACTATGCTGGCAAGCAGTCAGAGAAAGAGCGGGAAGCTACTGCTCAGAGGTTGGTAGCTAATTTACGGGCTCAACATAACATTTTTCATTGTCAAAGTGCCAACCAAGAGTCAAGTACCAAGGCAAGTTTTATGCTATCATTCAAATTAGCAAAGGCCAGCAAGCCTCTGTCTGAAGGCGAGTTTTTAAAGGAATGTATGGTGGAGACAGCAGGTGTCTTGTGTCCAGAGGCCAAAGGCAAGTTTGAAAAAAATCAGTCTGTCACGCAAGACAGTGACTCGCCGTGTGAACTGATAGACGAAGGTCTAATTACCAACATAAATAAAAAGGCAGAGTCGTTCACGTTTTATTCATTAGCGCTGGATGAAAGCAACGATGTTAAAGACACTGCTCATCTCCTCATTTTATCCGAGGAATTAACGATACTTTTGAAATAACGAAGGAGTTTTTGACAATGGAGTCTCTGAAAGGACAAACACAGGGTGAGGACTTGTATGACCGGGTGTCTGCTGTCATTGAAAATATGAAGCTGCCTTGGTGTAAACTTATCAACGTCACCACAGATGGATCTCCAAATTTAACGGGGAAAAATGTTGGCCTGCTGAGGAGAATCAAGGATACAGTGAAAGAAGAAAATCCTGACCACGATGTTATTTTTCTTCACTGCATCATACACCAGTAAATCTTTACAGCTTAATCATGTTGTGAATCCTGTTGTAAAGCTGGTCAACTTTATATGTGCAAGGGGACTTCAGCACCGTCAGTTCATCACGTTCCTGGAGGACCTACATTATCACTCCCGTGTGAAAGTGAAGTTGAACATCTCCCATGGCCTGCACAGTCACCAGATCTAAATTATTGAGCCACTTTGGGTGTTTTGGAGGAGCGAGTCAGGAAACGTTTTCCTCCACCAGGGAGCAGTGGGCTGCCATTGTGCGGCGCCCAGGGAGCATTCTGGGGCTAAGGGGTCTTGCTCAGGGACCCAGAGCGGCAATCTGTGGGATACGAACCTGGGCCCTTGTGTCCCCTCCGGAACGCAAACCTCCTGTTCTAACCACTAGGCCACCATTCCCACATAACCAATTGGTCTCAATGCTCTAAGGCAACAATGGATCAGAATTTTGCTAAACAAAGTAGGTGCAAACACAACTGCTTATTTCTGAACCGAATATTCTGGTTTGTTTTTTAAAGTAAAACTGTGCTGTGTATTTGGTACCCAGCGCTCATTAGCAGGGTTTGTTTTTGTGCCGCTTTTCCCAGGGTTGACCTGTCAGTCAAAAAGTGCTGCCTCTGCTGCTTCTCTGGGAATTTTGGAGAAAGTCAAGGGCTTCAGGGATTAAACTATTGGGAAGCGATGATAATTATGACTCTTGTTTGTCGAGACAAGAAGGAATAAGTCAGGTTGTGCCATTATAAGACAAAATATTTTACACAAGAAGCAAGAAGGGTTGGTGTATGGGTCAAGAAATTCTCAGATCTTAGCAGGCTACTATTTAACATCCATTGAAGTAAAAGATAGGAAATTTCTTCGATAAACATTATTTATTAAGGTCCCTGTGGTTGCAAAATGTTCTAATGTTGCCAAGATCACAGCAACATGCCCCTCCCTCTCATTTGTTGTCCAGGTTTTCTACCTTTTTAAGTCTTGTTTAGTGTGGACTGCTTTGGATCAAAGTCGTAGTAATCAATCAGAAAATCAATGTGAGAAAGTTAGACTTCTAAAATTTGGATCTTAAACATGCAGGAGCTAAAACAGAGATTCAGGAAATAGAAGACCACACATGCAGCTGCAGTGAGCATAATGGGAGCCCTTTAAATGGAAACAGTGAAGTGTTGCACCTTTGTTAATATGGAAATGTCACATTACTGTTTAAAAGCCTTTTTAAATTTCACAATCACTGCAGGAGCTTTCTGCCAGCACAGGTGACCCTTTCAACCCTCTTCAGTGTTTCACCCTTTTAAGGTTTTCTATTACACCGACTGACTCAGACCAGTATCTGCAGCGCTACTTAAAAACATAAATGTGCCTCTTCAGAGGGCTGGGGGCAAATTAGTTAAAAACAAGAAGCTTTCCTGTCTGATTTTTGGAAGTAATGAAGGGATTCTTGATAGTCTCCTGAAGTCAGGTGGACTAGATGTGGGTCAGCATTGATCACTGGGAAGGAAGCAGATGGGAAAACAGCATTCAGGTGGAAACAAGCCAGACTTATGCTTAGTGACAGACAGCTTTTTGGACACACACAGACGCTCCTGTGGGCCTTTCACGCTACCGCGGGCCTGGTGGAGACAAAGAACGGAGCTGAAACGCGACGTGTTCTCGGGGCAGCGGCACAGACGTCGGCACAGAGACGGAGCAGGTGGCAGGACCCAGCGAGGACCACAGGCGCATTTGAGACATTGTGATCAACAAAAGATCTGACATGAGGACACACACAGACACTATATTAGTGCCGCGGGAAGAAGGACACAACCAGCCAGCTGTCACGGCACAACGGAACAACGCTGAGCACTCCCGTATCGGAGTGTTTCAAGAGATTTCTGGCTTTGTCTCTCACTTATTTATAAGCACACATGCAAAGACATGCAGACACATGTGCTTCTATGAAAGCATAAAGCATGAGTTGCCATGTTTAACTTTCATGGGAGTTAAACATGTTATTGATTGCACATCTGAGTCAACTTGCAAGGTAAAATCAGGTCACAGATAGAAAACAGAACTCTATCTGGGACATACAGGTCCTTCTCAAAATATTAGCATATTGTGATAAAGTTCATTATTTTCCATAATGTAATGATGAAAATTTAACATTCATATATTTTAGATTCATTGCACACTAACTGAAATATTTCAGGTCTTTTATTGTCTTAATACGGATGATTTTGGCATACAGCTCATGAAAACCCAAAATTCCTATCTCACAAAATTAGCATATCATTAAAAGTGTCTCTAAACGAGCTATGAACCTAATCATCTGAATCAACGAGTTAACTCTAAACACCTGCAAAAGATTCCTGAGGCCTTTAAAACTCCCAGCCTGGTTCATCACTCAAAACCCCAATCATGGGTAAGACTGCCGACCTGACTGCTGTCCAGAAGGCCACTATTGACACCCTCAAGCAAGAGGGTAAGACACAGAAAGACATTTCTGAACGAATAGGCTGTTCCCAGAGTGCTGTATCAAGGCACCTCAGTGGGAAGTCTGTGGGAAGGAAAAAGTGTGTCAGAAAACGCTGCACAACGAGAAGAGGTGACCGGACCCTGAGGAAGATTCTTTCTTTATTAAAATGTTTTCTACATTCAAAACAAGTTGTAAGTTTAATGATCTCACATTGGGAAAGCCTTTCAGTCAACATACAGTGGGTTATTACATCACTGGTTTTGTTTGATGACCCACTCAACAATAGCGCGTAAAGTCCTTAAATATCTTCTGCTAAATTTACACATGAAACTTCAGACAGTTTTTTTCATGACTTCATTTTTATACCAAAAACAACAGAAAATGTGGAGGTAAGAAAGCCATGCATTAAAGGGTTAAAAGAGAGCAGCAGGAAGGATTATTTCAGAGGTTGGAAAAAGGTAAAATCACCTTTTTAATCCAGTTATCAGTTTCAGTCAAAACATTAATGCATCCAAAATGAAACAAAGGTTAGTACCAATAAATAATTATTTATTATATATTGATCTTTTAGAGACAAATGAAGACATGATGGCAGACATATTTTTTAATTATAGTAAGAAATGTTAGCTAAGAAGTCTGTGTGTGGACAACAGGAAGGATACAGGGTCTCTCTAATGACTGAGCTTAATTCATATTTGTTATCTAAATAAGTCATTAATATTTGTTACATATGCTAAGGACTGTAGTTATTGATGGTTATCATAAAAAGGGAAAAACTGGTGGTGATGTAGCAGTAGAGCTACATCTCTGGTAGAGTGCAATATAAAGATACCCCAGGATGTACAGATGCACATTATTGTTTCATTAATATTTTGCAGTCATTACAGTTTTTAATGAGATAGTTAGATTTATGACTCATTTATATCATTTAAAAGCTGTCTAATCATTTTATTTGTTAAAATCTTACTAACAAATAGGAAGTTAATAAAAACAAAACAAATTCAATATTGGTGACAAATTTCTGATATATTTTCATTTAAAACCTATAAATCTTTATCAACCATTTCTAGTCAGTTAGACAGCAACCACATAATTGCTACAATAGCAGATAGTTTGACATAATTTAAATGCTTTATCTGTTGAACTAATAACACTGGCTGCATGCTGTACAGCAAACCCTCATTACAGTTAAGTTTTCAGTTAAAGGTCAGCGCTCACAGTTTATTCTGTAGAGAAAAGAAACATTCAGTTCAGAGATACCTGTCATATGTGTGCAATGGAGGCTCCAGAGACAGGAAGAAGAGGGACCAATGGTTCTGGAGAACAGCATGTCCGAAGCCATGTCCCAAAGTAAACTAAAACTTTGATGTGAAAAACTGCAAAGAGTAAACTAGGAGATACATCTGATGAAGTGGACCCACCAGAAGGGAATTAAATGTTCTGAGGCGGTAATGACTGGATGCAAAACAGCTGTGCTTATTGGTCAAGTAGAACCAGGTGTGCAGGAAGGAGAGAGAAGAGGGCCAGCAGAAACAAACCAGAGAGCAGAACTAAAATGACCTGAACAAAATCCAAACAGTGAAATAATTCTGAGAGGTTCCCTGCCTCCTTCTCTTCCTGTTTATTTGCTCTGATTTCCTCCTGGTCTCAGCAGCCCATCTGCGACCATCTAACACTTCTTGTTTTCAGCGCTTCTGTCCTCCTCACATCTCACACATGAAGAAACACACTTCACAAACTGTACCCATAATCCCCGACCAATCAGCGCACCCATCACACTTTACGCACTGATAAATGCGTTCCCAAACTCGACAATCACACCTTCCTCACCTTGATCTCATCCTCGTCGCAGATGTGTGAGGACAACCATTTAGATGTATGTGTGTGATTCTGGTAAATTCTGTGACAGCTCTGTTAGATGATGTCAGATCCAGATTGCTGGCCCACCTTCAGATGGTTCTGAACTCTGCTGGAGCGCAGAGGAGGGGAACGTGTGGACGTCGAGGCTTGAGCGACGCCAACAAGCTGCCGTTCTGGTAACCATCCTGTGACAGAAGCAGCATCAACGCCGTATGCTGGTTTTATTGGAGAACAGACGCAACTTGAAGTGACTCAACTGAGAGACTCACACTTCCATCTGTTCATGTGCGAGACAAAGATCACCAAGATTCACGTCAAACACTAAGCTCCAAATCCTTTCTACGAAAACAGAAGCACAAAAAATATTGTTCACTCCTCCAGATGCATGATGTTTCATCTACAATCATACAAAATTAGGACAACCTACGAAGCCTGCAAGCTTTTGGATGTATTAATATTTACAATTTGTTTTAAAAATACTAAGTAGTATAAATAAAAACTGAAAAAACAACCTTTCACATTTTTTTAAAATAAAATGCAATATATAAAATCTAAAATCACACACAAGTCCACATGATGAGAACATCATTACTAATCATTATGAAAAAGGGTTGGCCTGCGTAAACCTTTGGTGCTCCTGCACCCCATTATGAGATCCAAAGAGCTGTCTGAGGGCTTCAGCTTTTGAGAAAAATCTGAAATCAGCTTTTCCACCAGGGAAAACAATCTATAATAGTCTACTATTAAAACAACAGCTGGAAGCAGACTGCAAGACTACAACATCAGGCTGAAGATGAAGGTCAGCCTGATGTTGCTAAGACAAAAACAAGGACTTCTGGAATAATTTGAGTCTAAATCTGAATTATTTGGACATCAGAAAAGAGGACATGTTTGGGTTAAACCACATACAGCTTTCAAGGAAAACAATGTTGAATGCCTCCAAATGTGAAGCATGGAGGTGGAAGGGTCATGGTTTGCTGCAGCAGCACCTGGTCAGCTTGTGTCAGAGGGCGCTTGAAGAAAATGTGAGACCTTCTGTAAATGAATTTAAAGCTGAAGCAGAACTGGACCCTGCAACATGACAATGACCCAAAACATACCAGTAAAACGTCCAGGGACTGGATGATAATTAGGAAATAGAAAGTCCTGGGTTAGTCAAAGCCCAGACCTTGATCTGGCCAGACCGTGATGTTGTGGTGTAACTTGAAATGGACTGAACATGCGAGAAAAACCTCAAATATCTCACAGCTGAACATGAGAAGTGGGACAAACTTTCCTCAGATCGATGTCAAAGATGTTGTATGGGAACAAGAAGAACATCACTGAAGTTATTTCAGTCAAAGAGGGTAAGAGCGGATAGGGTGTCCTAACTTTTACATCATTACGAATACACATTTATGTTGATATGTGTAGTTTAATGTTATAAACAAGGTTAATGTTTGTTGTTTACTAGGAAGTGAATCACTTCGTTCTCCAGTGAGAAATAAAAATCAGATAAGACTCAAATCACCCCATTGAACATTTTCAATGGGGTGTGCTTATTTTCCCCATATATATATATATTTCAAGTAAATCATAGATTTGGTTAAATCCACTGCCTCTGAAGGATAAAAGATTTATGCTAATACATGGTGTGAATCCATACTTTTGCAAATAATGCAAACTGAGTTGCAACAAAGGCTTTTTGAGTCTCCATGGCCTGTTTTATTACAATATTTAGGACTGTCTGCAGCAGAAGTGGGACTTGATGTGAATTGAAGCGGACCACAGGCTCCAATAAAACCAAAAGGGAACAACAAATATCCATTAGGAACAACCGGGCATCTTTTAAAATGTTTGAGTGCCAGTAGTTGCAGATATTTTAACAGCTACTTAAACTGTTCGTATGTCAGAGCAACAGAAACATTTTCAAAGTGCAAAGCACAACCTCAGGACACTAGTGGATGTAAAACTAAAGCTGCAAAGTGTTAAAATGTGTGCAAAAGCAAAGCCCAAAGTGAACATTTTTAGCTGGTAGGACTGTCTGTTTAAAGAAAGCTGAATGAGTTTGAACTACAGGGTTATAAGAATTTTAAATGTAACTAAAAAAGATGGTCCTTTAGTCATTGTTGCATAACTGGTACCCAAATATTTTAATACAAATGCTAGAAAAAGCTGGATGCTTAAACAGCACCCTCACACTTTATCTGATATCATAAAACTGCAAAACATTTGATTTCTAACAACAAATGGATAAATAAAGTTGAACTTTCATGCATCATTTTGATGTGTATAAAAGTCTAGGAAAGAGCTCAGATAAATCAAAGATTTCCATTAAAAAAGAAGAGTCATGATGAGAGTAACGTTTCTAGAACATGCATGCCAGCTTCTGATCTATGAATAACTGACGAACACCATTCAGGTTATCTCAATGATGCACATCATGTTCACTAAGGTAAAAAGTGGAGATAAAACTCTGGTTGACCATAAAAACATAACTCTTCACTCCCTATAGAACTGTTGCACTGCAGAGTGGTTCCCTGTATTTGTAGTCACACCTACATAAAGACTTGCAGAGACTTTTGCCATCGACTATCGTTACACAAATATTGCTAAAACACAAGAAGATGCATAAAAACAAATGTGGTGAAAAGCGTTTTTAAGTTGTATAATCGTAAAACCCACTACGTTTGCTTCTTTTTATGGGATTTGGGATTATTTGGCAACATAAGATTTGTTGCAAGCTGATGCAGCTCTGCTTTAAAATCCTTTTTGGCTAAGCTTTTATTTAGAGTGGTTTAGGTTTTCCTGATCAGCCACCATTGTGACACTGCTACAAGTGTATGCTACCGGAGGATTTAATGATAACTCTGTTTCTCCTTCTACTCTCTATTTATGCACAATTATTGCGGCCATTACCATTTTTTCTCTGTTTTTGTTTTTAGTAAAAGTACCCTTGGCTCAGTACTTCTGCGTTTAGCTGCATCAGTTTCCAGAAGAAAGTCATTCATGAAGCTATTGCTGCCATAAATTATGTGTACTGTCTGTCTTTTTTCCATAGAAAGTACCCCTGGCACAAAGCTTTTGTGCTTAGTTGTGCTTCATTCCTGCAGAAAGCAATTGACAGAATTATTAATGCTATGAACTTTAGATTTTTCTTTTCATAGAAAGTTTGCCTGGTCAGGTGTTTCAATGGTAATCTGTCTCTTTCCTGGATGCAATAATTGACTAAACTACTAATACTATTAACTCTGTGTATTCTCTCTTTTTTCACATTGAAAGTACACATGGCCCAGTGTTTCTGTAATTAGCTGCATTGGCTAAATGAAAACCTCTGATGGAGCAATTGCTCCCTCTAACTATTGTCCCTTTTCTACTGGCTCTATTTGGGCAGCGTGGCTCCGCTCCACTCGACCTCGCCATACTCCACACGGAACCTGTTGTGTTTCCATGGACCCACTAAGAAGAGGAAGTCACATGTTTCACTGTTAGATGTCCTCCTTTTAAACTCTCACTCACACAGGCGTCAGGCAGTGTCTAAACCATAGAACAAGGTCATGTTGATTCCTACTCTGAACAGTGAAAATGCTTTTGTTTTTAGCAGTGTCTTTTCAGGGTTAAGTTACTGACAAAGGTATTTAATAAAAACAAAATAGAGCTACTTTTAGGACCACACAGGTTATGAGAAGCAAAAAGAACAAACCTAAAACTGTCTTTAGAGCTAGTTTTCGTGTTTTTATAGGTTAGGGATAGATGCAGGTCAGTTGTGATGTGGTATTTACAGTGATAGTCCAACATCCTGAGCCTCCATGAAACAATTTCTGCATGTTAATTTCTTTCAAGTCAAGTGCACTAATGTTTCTGTGGTCTGTGCTTGTTAAAACCAGTGCAGCTGTGGCATGTGAAGATTTTGAGCCATTATTTTGGGATTAGCGTGATCATTTTTGTGATTTCACTTTCGAAGCCAGTAAGCATTACAAATGTACCTGTTAGAATTGAATAACACAAACATTGTATTCACGGTTGTTGATTTTGTTGTGGAAACTATACAAGCTAACAAACATTTTTACAGTGGAACCAATCAGAGTGTAAAATGGAACTACTCCGGAGTGGGATGTGGAAATTGCAGCGAAAGGGCCATTACATTGTAATACGACGCAGTAAAACTGTGCATGTGCTTCTGCTCAGCTCTGAAACAAGGGCCTCAATGGACCAGTTTTCTGTGAGTGTGTTAGCAGGGATGCATGCAGTCATGCATGCATATGTGACATATTGAGGGCATTTAAATGCAGCGAGAGAAACGACCTGAGTTTTAAAGGGTGAACAAAGGGAGAAGTGGCAGCAGAGTGTTAGGCCTCATTTACTTTGTGATATTCAAAGGGCACACAGGTTGCAAACACACACGTGTGCATATTTTCTGTATGCGTGTTTGCGTGTAAATGTTTTGTACAGCAACAGTGGGCTTTACAACAACCTAAAGTAAGTAAAGCAGAGATTCCTGGGTTATCCATCATGCTTCTGAGAGAGGGCTAAAGACAGTCCCTCATTCCCCTTCTTCTTTTTCCCCATTTAATAACACCACAAGAGATCAGCTCCATTAGCCCAGACCTCCTCACACATGCAAATGAAGCCAGCGTTATGGAGGCATGCGTCATGCACTGCTGATGCAACCCCTCATCGACCCATCACAGCTACCGGCAGAGCAAACCCTGCATGCGTGTGCTCCAAAGAGAGCAGAGAGACGGCGGGGTTCATGTGTGTTACAGCGGTGGTTAAATTGAGATGCATTAGAGTTCGGATGGGAGCAAGGGATTTGGAGATGGCATGCAGGGAGTCGAGAGTGAGGCTGGATGATAAGAACATGGATGGAGGACATCCAGACACCCCTCCCCCCAGTGACACATTCCAACTCATTCCCAGAGCCCTCCTGTCAGTCCCAAGAATATAAGTGATATATCGGCCCTCCAGCAGGTTTTGGACCTGCTCTGGGGTCTCCATTCAGTGGGATGCACTTGGAAAACCTCCAAAAACGGGCATCTAGCAGACATCCTAATCTGATGCCCTTACCAAATCAACTGACCCCTCTGAAAGAGGAGTAGCAGCTCTACTCCCAGTTCTACCTTACATCTGAGGTTGAATCCTAGTCTCCTCATGGACGAAGCTCATTTCAGCTCATCGTGTCTCGGATCTTTTTCTTTGGGTCATGATCCTGACAACTGTTGAGGGTCGAAATGTAGAAGAGTTGATAAATCGAAAGCTTTGCTTCTGCTGCAGCCTCTTCTTCAACCACAACAGCCAAGTTTTCATAACCATCTATAGAACATGTTATTTCAACAAACTTTTTAAAGTTTGGTTTTGTAATGAAAAATATTTCCATCACAGTTTAATACCAACTCACGCATAAATGAAAATGTCAGCACCATATTTCTTCTATTATGACCAGAGATGTTCTTTTTACAACAGAGAGGTAGTTTCTGTGGTTTAAATCCTGTAGGCACGACAGTTTCTTGAGAATTACCTCCTCCGATGGAATGATTATACCATAGATGTATGCAATGAAACCATTACTGACAATTTGCTTCTGTGCAACCGTTGAGGAAGGTCCTTTTTGTACACTGTAGCTTTCACAGCCCTGAAAAACTGTCACACAAATTATTGTAATTATCCATCTAAATGTCTTTTCTGTTCATTTAATGACTTCATTCATTACAGTTAAAGCCGAATTGCAGTTTAAAGCCACAAGCAATGAAAAGAAGCACTTTTCCTTACAATGAAGACTTGATAATGCTCTTTAGACTTAGACTTTAGATTTAAGATCCATGCACCTGAAAAACTAAATGGGGTACCTAACAAATGGATGGATGTAGCTGCGTTTTCAGGATGTGTGATTATAGATTTCATTAAATGGTTTCTGTCAACTACTCAAAAAAAAAAAAAAATCCTTGAAGTTGTTGGATTCATCTTTTGTGTTTGGGTGTAAAACACAATTAAGTCCACAGCCACCTTCTGCTGTTTGCCTTTGCAATTAAGCCCAACACACTGATGTCAGTAGAAGTTCATTAAAATGCTGTTGTTGTATATTGGCGGTAATCGGCTTGATTAGTCAAAGTGTTGATTGTGCTAATTCTGCTTTCAGCTTTAAAAATACAATTCCACTCAATACGTTAAATAAACAACAGAACATAAATAAACAGATCCAGACGTGCTTGGATTAATAAACATGACTATAAATTAAACACTGAAATGATTGAATTAAGCAAATAGAAAGACATAAATAAGGTTTTCAGTGCATGAACACTTTTCTTAAAATGAAGGAATGCTTTATGTTTTTCCTGAGAATATATATTTATCTACCAAAGCAAAATCCATTTATTTCTTTTCTGGATTTTCTGTTTTAATGCCATGAAGACTAGATGCACCATTAAGCTGGACTGGTACTGCATTGGTTCTACTTTTTAGTCCATGGCAACGTTGCTTTTTGATTTGCAGTTAACGTAAAAAGAAAATGTACCTTGCTTAAATTCTAGGGATATTAGATATGAGGGCATAAAAAAGATACATTGTTGTTATACCAGTTTCTATGAACATTTAAATGTCACGTCAAGTGTCCAAAAAACCCTCATGATCCAGAAGCTGGAACCTCCTTCAGTAAAAGGAAAGTCAGGTTAGTTTCTCAGCAGAGTAGCTGTTTAGCCTGGCTGTGAGATGTTCATTGAGTTCCTCAGAGAGACCGCCTGGGGGAAGAAACTGCCTCTGTAGCGCCACCTGAAGGTAAAAACCTACACAGATTGTGACAAGGATGTGTGGGGTCTGCAGAGATGTTAGCTGCCCTGATCCTCGCTGCAGACCTGTTTGTTTGTTATAGTCTGGACCTGTCCTGTTTGGCGGATGATCCAAACCACACTGAGATGGATGAAGACAGGACAGACTGAAAGAGGAGTGTAGAAAATGACCTTCAGCTCCTGTGGAAGGTTACACTTGTTGAGTTGCCTCAGGAAGTTCAGTCTCTGCTGGGCCTTCTTCCGAACAGTGTCTATGTGTGAGGACCATCTCAGACTTCGAGAAATGGTGGTTCCTAGGGACCAGAAGTTGTCCACAGCAGACACAGTGTTGTTAAAGATGGTGAGGGGAGACAGTGTGGGGGGAGTTCTCCAGAGGTCCTGAGTGAGTTAAGCTCCACCTCCGGTCTGGTTTCAGACTTGCCGTTGTCCAGGATCAGACCAATGACCCTGGTGCCATCTGCAATGCCGGTGCAATCCTTCCCAACAACCATACTGGTTTAGTGTTTTCCTAATTATCCTGTCCTGTCATGACCTTTAACCTGCTAACTGAGGCCCATTGAGTCCACGACAGAGGTTTTGGGTTTTGCAGTTTCTCTGTGCATTTCACAGGGAGAACCTGGTGGAAGATCAACTCCTGGAAAGATTGGCAGCAGTCTGAGATGTTTTCCATCTGGAAATAATCTTCCTCTTTGTAGAATGATGGACTTCAGATTGGAAGTCCATCATTAGTTTGGAAATGACCTTATAACCCTTCTTAGGTTGATGGGAGGCAAAAGTTGCTTGTCTATGCTGATTGCTGATGTCTTCTCATCCTGGCATAGTGTTAACACACTCTTGCATCGTCTAGATCAGGATTCTGCAACCTGTGGCTCTGAAACAGCTCTTTAGACCTTCCACAATGGATGTTAATAACTTTGGCTAAAAATAATAAACCCACTAATGTTTTTAGATTCATATATAATAACAGATGCAGGTTTTAGCAGCTTTTCAATAAAAGTACCAGATCTATTTTTCTTGTCATTCGCTTGGAAATATCAACATCCCATAGAAATAAATAAATCCATCAACTTTTTCCAAAAGTTTTATGTGTTTCTTTATTAAAAAAACCTAAAGACAGAAATTAAATTGTGGTTCTTCAAAAATGACAACACATTTCCTAAAGTAGATATTTATAAAAAATTATAAGTTGTGTTTTTTTCAAAAGGTCAGGTAACATTTGTGGATCTAAGTTTTATTTAGCTGGACTGAAAGCAAAAATGGCTGTTTGGATTGTAAAGGTTGACCCCCTGAATGAGACCCTTAGAGCACAACAATGTCCCAGTTTTATGCAAGGGGCCACATTGATAATGAGCAGTTATTCAGATGCATTTGATCAGGGGCTACTTGGCTTCCCAAGGAAGCAGTGAGGGTGAAGGTTTCCTTTTGGATTTAGCTTTGACAATCTGTTTGATTTTGGTCATTTGAGGTTAGATTATTTTAGAACCTGATCAGGATCGGAGCATTGTAATGTGCTGAAAACTGACAGGGGTGTAGATTCTTTTTAAGATGAATTTAAATGTTGAACAGCGAATCAGAAACAAACATCACTGCAATATAAGCAGAAATGATATATTGTTGAATTTAATGGATTTGATTTACATATAATTCCTCAATAAAGTTTCTAATCATGTTGAGATGGTTGTACTTTACGGCTGAAATGATTAAAGGTATATGTGGACGTGTCAGTGGAGAGTTGCAGAGGTGGAGGAATAATCAGTTTAGAATAAGCAAAAGGAAACATGAATAACAACTTAGTTGAAATACTCTCCTCGGACTGTGCCCGCTTTGAAAAGGAAGAAATAGAAGAAACTCGCCACCTCTTTAGTCCTGACGGATGTGCAACATAACTGAAATGAAATTAGGCTTCGTCATTATTTGACATAACCGAGTCACTTATACTACATTGTAAAGCCTATATTAGCAAAGCTAAATGCTAACAACTTGCCTATGTCCACTTGAGAAATGAAATCAGGTTGGTCTTTATATGATCTCTTGTTGCTGCTCTTGCTGAAAACTACAGATTGTGTAAATAAATGTCCTATTCTTGAACGATTGGTCCTGGTGACAAGATCAGTGACAAGGTGTCTCATAAAAGGCCATCATATCAGATCCTCTGCTGCCCATATGAATGTGGGCCAATAGAGAAAGCCCAGGGATAAATCAATATCACCAACGTCTGTTCATCAGATTTCAGAAGTGGCTTAGACGTTGAAATGTCAAACTCTAATCTCTTTAATAGTCGGATATTACATTTTAATCCCAGTCTGATTCCTTCACTCTCTTCGTTAAGGCCACCTGCAGATGCCCGTCAAGGACTGGGAGCAGGAAGAAGGTAAATACACAGAGATCGGTATCAAAACAGAGCTGCTAATTAAGTGAAAGGGAGAAGGAGGAAGAGGAGCAGAAGAGGGTGAGAAAGGGCTGGTTTATGGAGCGTTGTGGCACAGTGAATTTACAGTGTGAGGGTGATTGACTGTGAGAGACACGGCAGCAGTAAAGTGATGTCGATGAGGAGTGAGGACAAATTGATATGATCACAACATGTCACATTAAAGACAGGCCTGCCATCCATCAAGATGATAAAAGGCCTCCTTCATTCTAACACTAACCCTGCTGCCATTGATCTCAATGCTTCACTTCGCCAGCCACTAACCATTTATGATAACTATCATTATGCAGTTATGAGGACGATGACGATCTATCATAGCTGTGCAGGCCACAATGAAAAGATAACCCTTGCTAATTTGTTGCACTGACGAGCTCAAATCATGGAGGGAAATTAGGTAGAAAAGAGAACAATTTCACTCAATTTCTCTCAATTATGTAAGAAAAAAATACAGCAATGAAAACAGAAAGTGGATGAAGATGATTGCTTTAAATAGAGAAACTTCGTTTCCCTGTGATAATCAGTTTTATTTGTTTTACGGAGGTCTTCAGCGAGAGCGAGCAGAGGAAAAGTTACATTGATTATAACAGCAAACATACTTTTAAATCACCCCTGAGCAAATCACTAAATCAATATCAATTAGGTTGTGAATGAGCCCAAATGGACAACTGGCTTTGTTTTAACAAATGAAGTCTGTGGAGAATCCAATCTGTCCTGGTCCCCCTACACCCGCCGCTTTCCTGTCAATCCCACTCCTCATTCCCAACCACGACACTATGGAAAAACACACAGACACATCAAAAAACCCTTTACAAGCTCAACGACAGAGATTTAAAATGGAAACTTGTTGGAATACAAATTGGCGAGTAACTTTCACTGATCTTTTGGGTAAATATTATTTATTGACTACTGAGCTGCACAAGCCATTTATGTTCATCTATATTGTCAGACTCTAGAGGTGAGAGTAGGCTGAAATGGAAAAAAAACAGGAGTAGCCACTGTAAAGGTTTTATAGGACTTAAACTTGGTTTTCATTGTGGACTACAAAAAAATACAATTGAAAATACCCCCAATTATAAATATCAGAAAGTAAAGTTTACTTCAACACAAAGCTGACCATATTTTAAAAATTATACCAAAAATTACACTCTGGATATTTATTAAAAACTCTAATAAGATACCCACACCACACCAGTAGGTGGCGATGAAATTCACTAATATTTAGAATACAAGAACATCCTTAAAATCTAAAGATTTTTTCAAAACATCTGTACTCTTTGACACTGTGTAACATTTCCATGCATGTTTTTAATTTAACAGCAGGAGAGTTAAAACAGGATCTGAATGTGCAAAGTCTACACGAATCAACCAAAAACACAAGAATTAAGATGTCGGTCTGCATGTGGATCAGAGGTGCAAACAGCAACAGAAAATGTCTATTTTTCAGAATACTAATTGTGGAAGTAGGATGTTATTTCACTAACTGGCACTACATAAATTAATTTAAAAAACTTTGGAAAACCTGTTAAAATCTGTTTGTCAGCAAGATCACCGTTTTGCTTGTTGACCACAGAGGCAAACATGAGAAAAACCTGAGGTCCCAAACAATCTGAATTAGTCTGAAGATGGTCTTAATTATAACAGAAACAATAAACTAGGTAAAGGTACCATAATGACAACTGGAAATGATTTACTGGCCAAAAGCTTTTTAACAAAAGCTATTTGTACAGGCAGATATGTTTTAAGCCTTCCCCTAGTGGCTACATGAGGAATTGCACTTGTATCTATCCATACAGATGGTCCAGTACTCTGAGGAAAGCACACATCACAGATTGTCTCATTAGTGTACTGAGACAGAAGAGATTACTGGACTCTGGTTTTGAATAGTTTAATGAGAGATATATGATGCTTTCTAAAACAATGTCTATAGGTCAGTCAGGTTGCAGGAAAACAAGAGAGCACGACTTTCAGCGGATACCAGACAAGCTTAGCGGAGTAAAGCTCTGATTTTTATCCAAACATTTTTTTAAACCCTGCTTTACAGCAATTGCTTTTCCACACATGATATCAAGTCACCTCAGCCTCTAGTATTAAAAAAATGAACAAATGGAAAAAAAACCTCTTCAAATCTTGTCCTATGTAATTATTAAAGAGAAACCAGTATCAGTGGGTCAACATCTAACATAACCCAGAGATCAGTCACAAAATGTATGTTTAACTCCATAAAGTCTTTTGAAAGAACAATTTTTTTCAGCATCAAAATATATAAATGATTGTTTTATCAATCTCATTTAAGAAAAAATCTAATCATTGTAGTCCAAGTCATGCATAATCCACATATCTTTCCTCCTTACTTTTAAATGGGAGAAAAGCACAACTGATGTGAACTAACAGTGAGTTAACTTTTTCCATACCTAAATGAATGGAGGTTTATACTTTGGCAGCCTATATAATGTTGCTACAATAATTTGGATTCGGCCATTATGAAATGAAAACACACAAACAGAAAGTGCACACACACCATCCGAGGCAGGCGGCACGCAGCGAGGCTCCTCAGAGTTGCCATATCATTTTAAACATCCATCAGCTCAGCAGAGATATCATATTAGCTCTTCATCTGCATACGGCGCAGACAGAATGACAAACGATAGAGAGAGAGAGAAGGAGCGCCCCCTCCTTGTCTCCTTCATTGCACCTCCTTCCACCTTTCCAAACCCCGCTTTCCTCCCTCTGTCTCCTTATCCCTCTCTTCTAACCGCCTAAATTGGATCACTGCTGCCAGCCGAGCGTGTGCAAGAGTGTGTGTGCACATTGTTGCAGTGTAATCACATCTTTTAAATGGAAAAAGGGGATGAATCTCAGGAGAAACGATGACCACTGTGCCCATATCTGACTCCTAAGCCCCCAGCTCCTTCCCAGTCCCCCCCAGTCCCCATTGGCAGTCTTTGTATTTCAGTATACTCCATCACATTTGCTTTTACCAAGCAATCTAAGAGCCCTGAAAACTTTTCTTCTCTTAGATCCCCCATCTAATTCTCCTCCACAACTTTCTGTCCAAACTTTTCTGCAGTTCTAACCTTTAAGTAACATTTTCTGGTTGGTAACTTGTTAATGTTTGTCAGATTGTCTTCCTTTTATGATGATTATTGTTATTGCAGAATAACCCCACTGAGCATTATAGGCACTTATTTGACTTTTTTAATGCTGGAAGCTAAAACAATACATTTATTGTTTTATGTGTATGCAGTGAACTGATGTATTATTCAATAAGCTGGTTTATGAAAGAATACGGTCTAAATTGTGAAAGCTCAATAAAACATTAACATCCCCCCCAAAAAGTACAACCTTTGAGCTTAACATTCGCAATATGCATGTAATGTGATTTTCAGCTAAAGTGGTGATCACTGTAAACTCCTGCAGAACAGTTCATCTTTAATGCTGAGGTCTTCCAAGCCTCTGGAGAAACCTCATTTAAAAGCAATAAAACGATCCCAAATTAAATAATCACAGCTTCTGCTTGTTCTATAAAGTACCCCATCCTCAGCCGGTTCAGCCGATACTTTATTGGATTCCTCTGGAAAAGAGTTGCATTCTGCCCAGAAAATAAGGGGTTCACAGGAATTACACAGCTCCACAAAAACAGAAGCCATTTCCTATTGTTTTAATAGCTATTTCTTACTTTTTAGCCATTAGTCATCTCTGTTATGCTTCATCCCTAAAATAAGCACACAGTAAATTCAAAGGCATCATTACAAGCTTTCCAATAAGTCACAACGGCCCAGATTGCTGCTTATGGTGGGCCGTTTTTCACCCAGAATGACACAAGGAGCTAATAATTGCTTTTTATCTGATGTTTAGCCAGGACTCGGTGAACAGCCGGGCCACTTAACTGAAGTCCAAGTTTGTACCAACTTTGTCAGAAAGACATTTAATCATTTGATCCTAATTGTAATAAATCGTTGTAATAAAGACTGACTAGTTTTAACTTTATTTGATGTATATTCACTCTAAGGTGTTTCCATCTGCTCTAAAATGTGTTGTTCCTATAATGGTACAAGCATATCAGTATTATTAGAGGTATTTCAGTACAGCATCATTCAGCTTTATTGCAGCCCCTTATAAAGATGTGCAAAAAGACTCAAAGTAAACTCATTAATTGCAGCGGCACAATTTGACACAAAATAAAAATAAACCTTAAAAATCCGACCTGTGGTACAACTATCAGCACTAACAATTCATATAGGGAATTTAGGAACTTTTAATTCATGTTTTCCAGGGGTCACTATGATGTGACACACAGAAAACCTGTCTTGAAAATGGGAAAGATAAGAGAACATGCATAACGTAAACGTGATGTTTGTTAATTTGTGAGACTTTTAACCAAAACTTTGACCCTTGAACTTTTCAGCAACAACCACTCCAGAGGGTCTGCTGCAGAGCAAAACATAAACATGTGGAAAAGTTCTTTATGCCCACTGCTTCATACAGTGGAGGGTCTGTGATGCTGTGGGCCAGTTTCTTTTCCAAATGCATGGAATCATGAAGTCTCTGAAACACCAACGCCATTTTTAAGTAAAACCTGGCAGACTGGCAGGATAATGATCTGAAACCTGTGGGCTGAGCTAAAGGAAGTGAGCATCAGAGAGGAACCAGGACTCTGGACCATTCAGAGTGATTGTGCAGAAACAAATGGTCAAAGACCAGTCTCTGTCTAATTGTCTAATTAGTAAAATAAGGGTTGGACAAGGCATTAGTAGCAATGGAACAAATAATTTGGAATAAATAAAAAAATTCTCACCAAATGTATATACTTAAAGGCAAATATTTGCTGTTTTTTCAGTGTTAAACTATTTTACTGCGCTAAAAAATAAATGTATTTTAAGATTTTTACACATATTCACCAAGGGAAACTGATGGATTTAAAGTGGCAGACTATACTTTATTAGGCACACCTTCCTTGTACAGGGTTGAGGGTCAGAGCTGCCTTAATTCTTCATGCCACAGATTGAACAAGGGAAAATAAATACAGGTCCTTCTCAAAATATTAGCATATTGTGATAAAGTTCATTATTTTCCATAATGTAATGATGAAAATTTAACATTCATATATTTTAGATTCATTGCACACTAACTGAAATATTTCAGGTCTTTTATTGTCTTAATACAGATGATTTTGGCATACAGCTCATGAAAACCCAAAATTCATATCTCTCAAAATTAGCATATCATTAAAATGGTCTCTAAACGAGCTATGAACCAAATCATCTGAATTAACGAGTTAACTCTAAACACCTGCAAAAGATTCCTGAGGCCTTTAAAACTCCCAGCCTGGTTCATCACTCAAAACCCCAATCATGGGTAAGACTGCCGACCTGACTGCTGTCCAGAAGGCCACTATTGACACCCTCAAGCAAGAGGGTAAGACACAGAAAGAAATTTCTGAACAAATAGGCTGTTCCCAGAGTGCTGTATCAAGGCACCTCAGTGGGAAGTCTGTGGGAAGGAAAAAGTGTGGCAGAAAACGCTGCACAACGAGAAGAGGTGACCGGACCCTGAGGAAGATTGTGGAGAAGGGCCGATTCCAGACCTTGGGGGACCTGCGGAAGCAGTGGACTGAGTCTGGAGTAGAAACATCCAGAGCCACCGTGCACAGGCGTGTGCAGGAAATGGGCTACAGGTGCCGCATTCCCCAGGTCAAGCCACTTTTGAACCAGAAACAGCGGCAGAAGCGCCTGACCTGGGCTACAGAGAAGCAGCACTGGACTGTTGATCAGTGGTCCAAAGTACTTTTTTCGGATGAAAGCAAATTCTGCATGTCATTCGGAAATCAAGGTGCCAGAGTCTGGAGGAAGACTGGGGAGAAGGAAATGCCAAAATGCCAGAAGTCCAGTGTCAAGTACCCACAGTCAGTGATGGTCTGGGGTGCCGTGTCAGCTGCTGGTGTTGGTCCACTGTGTTTTATCAAGGGCAGGGTCAATGCAGCTAGCTATCAGGAGATTTTGGAGCACTTCATGCTTCCATCTGCTGAAAAGCTTTATGGAGATGAAGATTTCCTTTTTCAGCACGACTTGGCACCTGCTCACAGTGCCAAAACCACTGGTAAATGGTTTACTGACCATGGTATCACTGTGCTCAATTGGCCTGCCAACTCTCCTGACCTGAACCCCATAGAGAATCTGTGGGATATTGTGAAGAGAACGTTGAGAGACTCAAGACCCAACACTCTGGATGAGCTAAAGGCCGCTATCGAAGCATCCTGGGCCTCCATAAGACCTCAGCAGTGCCACAGGCTGATTGCCTCCATGCCACGCCGCATTGAAGCAGTCATTTCTGCCAAAGGATTCCCGACCAAGTATTGAGTTCATAACTGTACATGATTATTTGAAGGTTGATGTTTTTTGTATTAAAAATACTTTTCTTTTATTGGTCGGATGAAATATGCTAATTTTGTGAGATAGGAATTTTGGGTTTTCATGAGCTGTATGCTAAAATCATCCGTATTAAGACAATAAAAGACCTGAAATATTTCAATTAGTGTGCAATGAATCTAAAATATATGAATGTTAAATTTTCATCATATATTATGGAAAATAATGAACTTTATCACAATATGCTAATATTTTGAGAAGGACGTGTATTCTTCAGAGATTTTCTTACTGACTTCCAGATTCATCAGCTGCACATCCATGATGATAACTCCCTTTCCACCAAATCCCAAAGGGCCTCTGTTGAACTGAGATCCAGTGACTGTGGAGACCACTGGAGTCTGGCGAACTCATGTTTATTGTTGGCATGATGCCTTAAACTGCTGGAACCACACGGTGCGGTCTGCTGCTGCTGTAGCTCATCTGCTTCAAGGTTCCATGTGCTGCATGTTCAAAGATAGTGTAGTGCAGAACTTGGATGGAACCAGCGGGTGTCTGAGATACTGTTGCCTTTCTATCTGGAACCAGTCTGGTCGTTCGTCTCTGACCTCTGACATCAACAAGGTTCCAGGCAACTGGATATTTTTTCTTTTTTAAACCAGTCTCAGTAAACCTTCAGCAGGTCGTCTTCTCCACGTCTAGATGCCTGAATGCATTGAGCTGCTGCCATGTGATTGGATGATTTGCTGTAGTTGAGCAGGTGTACTTATAATAAAGTGTTGTATTCTTGTGTACTCATTGTTGAGGAAACTTCACGAGGTTAGATTTTTATCAGCAGAATTTGATGGTGGAAAAGTCATCAAGAAGAACAGAGAAGCGTTCATACCATCACATTGTTTGCACCATCTATAGCTGTATTCTTTTTACTGAAACTCTCCATTTGACACTTGAAGGCTCCGCTGCCTGCTAATGAATTTAATGTGGAAACATGCACCCCATACACAGGAAAAGCAAGTAGGACTGGGCCTCAGTCCGTTTCATGTTCTGCTCATACTTATGAAAAACCCCAGCTTAATATCAAAAACATAAAAACAGTTCAGAGAGAAAAGGCAATATCACAAAGAACTGGAACAACTCACAGGAACACTGGTATACAGAACCGCGACAATGGCTGGGAAGGCTGCAACATAACGGAGAGAGTAGGATGGGGGGTTGAGAGTTTGAGAAAAAGAGAGGGATGAATGCAGTGGTATCCTCAGATCTGACGGCAAATCCCCCTCGGTGTTAGTTCTGCTCGAGCGCCTTGCACTGACACATGAATATTTCATACTGTTGATGTTTAAATCCCATCATTTGCGATGTGGTGCGTGAGCGTGCGTGGAGATCCATTGAAATGAGGAAGGAAAAGGGGATGGATGTGTGTGCGTGAGAGAGACAGAGTGTGTTGATCTATAATGCATAGTTTCAGTAAGTTCACTTGTGATATACTCTATTGCATCTGTATTTCAGTATTATGAAAGGAGTTGACGGTCTTGTGCACCTTGAGGCTCAGATTACCATGCGTTAGCTCATCCATATGCAACTCAGGCCGTGACATACAATAATAATAAGACAATGGAAGCATACTGTACATGCCTGTACATGTTAACACTGATGCAGGTGCATCTAGGCAAGTGTTTTAAAAACTGGTTCACCGCTCAAAGGAGCAGAAATCCCCCCGACCTTAGATGGGTTCTAGTGGCTCGGTTTTGATTCTAGGGCATTTTCCCTTCAGCGTTTGGGTCTAATCGTTATGTAAATCAAAGCTGTTCTGAGTCATTACGTTGTGCTATAATTAAACATTTCCATTATGATAGCTGTGATTTCAAGCACGATGACAATACCTCTGTCCTTTAGGGACAAGGAGTCTCTGAATGGTGTGATGAATTTAAAGGTGATGTGAATCATGTGCAGCAGCCTGCGCATTAAAGACCACAGGGAGATTTTACAACCCTACAACAATAACAAAGATTATCTGTTTGGTCCATTTAAGTGGGCCAGATGGATGCATCTTCTTCAGCTTGTTCTTCAAGATGAACAGTAGGTGGCACATATTCTCTAGTAAGACGATGGTGCAACAAGATGGTGCAATTAAAACTGCAGCTGTAAACGTTTAAATTACTGGGGCCTAATAATCAATATTAAGAATTTCTGCACCAGAACAGCGACCCCTGACCCCTGAATCTGCTAAATCCATGCAGCTAAACAACACAATTTAGTTAAACCTACTTCCATCCATCTATTCATCACAGGCTAAAAAGGATGTGTGGTCCCTGCAGTGAGGTCTTTGGCCAAGAGGATGCATCCTGATCAGATTCCCAAACCAACTAGATGGGAATGTTCCTTACCAGATCCATCAGGCAGGATCCTGTATTTAAGATCTTGCTCTTACAGTCATTATGTATATATCTGATGACGATGGGTCAGAATTAGGACATCAAGGGATCCGTGGATCATTCTTCAGCACCACAGACAGGAGCAACGTCCTTACTACTGCAGTGATGTAGCCCCAATCCATCCACCAATCTTCAGCTCCATTCCGCCATCTCTGGTAAATAAGATACCTAAATAACAAAAAGCTTGACAGAAACCCATCCCTCAATAGAGCTATAATGTTTTCTTAACACTGGTGTTCATTAACATCTGCACACTGGACTCCTGAAAACAGCCTGGAGATTTTTTAATCAGGATGCGTTTTCAATATCCACATGAAAGACGGTTTCTTGGACTTTGATAGTTAGGCAGCAGCTCAATTCTCAGTATCATCTTCGAATGACCCATGTTTCCAACTCCCCCACTTTGTCCTCTTCTCCCAATAATGGTGCAACATCAAAACCCAGGACTGACTTCCAAATGCACAATTTCCTGGCTAATAGAGTGTACTCAGAAATGACTAATCGAATCGGAGCTACCTGGAAAATTAATTTACTCTTATGTTCTTCCAAAACGGTAACAGGGTGGGCCGGCAACCTTGTGTTGTACCGCCAGAGGGGAAAGTAAACAATTAGAGACTCTGTGACTAATCAATTATATGATTAACGAGTGTGTCAGAGGTAAATCTGAACAAGACTGACACACACTTGTAAGCATGTACATATAAACAGCTCCACACAGAGTGGGGCGCCCTTATCTATATGCAGCATTCATGGTTGAAGTGAAATATTGCGCACCTCTTCCAAGTTCCTTTTTCTCCCCCCACAAGCTGCAAACATTCTCACCCTGCATGGTTAAGTGAAACAGCTGGCATATCCACTCACAGATAGAGACTGATAGCATGTGTGGGCTCTCACAGTGTTTGTGTGTGTGTGAGTGTGTTGCATGTAGAGGAGGGAGAGTTGGTGTGTGTGAGGAGGCTGTGTGGTAAGATAAGGCCAAGCTGGTTTGTGTTACAGTGACGGATAAAGAAAGAGATTGGTGGAGGAAGGATAGTGCAGCTCTGTGGAAGGATGGCCCTGTGGTGGTAACATACAGAACAGTGCAAAAGACTTGAGTCATCCTTTATCTCTCTGTATTTTACTTTCAAAGTGCTGGACTTCCTTGTGATGTTTTAAAGCTCAATGACCATTTTTTATTTTTAAGTCTTTCATTTCCGTATGAAAAGTGCTGTTGGTTGATTGATTGCTGGATTTCACACACATGTTGAGTCCAGAAGCTCCAAAGGAATGTTTATTGTTAAGCCACTATCTCTGACCAATGAGTCATCCAGGGATGAAAACACAGCTGAACCCAATGGATGAACCAGTGTTGTGAGGACATGAACCGATATGACCTTTCATCTTCAAAAATTGCATTCCTCCAAGTTCCTTCCAAGTGTCCTCTCCAGAACTGATAGGGCTAACCACAGTAAGCGATGGTTACATAACAGTTATATGTAGAGAAATACAATGTTGACATTTCTTTCTAAAGAAATATAATAATGTTCAATTCATCGGGACATCCCTCTCCCCTCACTGGGGAGAGGGATGTCCCTCCTAGACCTGTTCCCCATGGTCTTGGATAAGTGAAGACAAGGGATTGGTTGATGGAACTGAGCATTGAAAGCTTATTTGTCTCTACAATTCATCAAAACATTGATCTACCAAGCAGAAACAAGATGAAACACAAAAGTGCATTGGCACAAAATGGTTTGATGAATTGACCCGGAACAACTTTTTTCCAAACATCTTGTGACAAACACGTGATTATTTGGATTTCTTTCAGTCAAAATCAACAAGGAGATTCCCAAAGACCTCTTAGCTGAAAACCTGGCATTCAATGCTGGACCTTTGTATCCCGATTCCTAAAGATATGAATTTCCGAGACTGTTAATCTGCTACAGATTTGTTTTTCAGTTGCACTCTTCTGTTCAGTCCTCAACTCAGCTACTTTCATTTTTTAGTCACATAGTGCACAAAATGCCAGTGAAAAAGCAGCCAAAGTCCAAAAAATCCTTCAAAATCCTTCAGACACCTTTAAAACCTTTTCCACCTTTACATCTGCTTAACAGTAACACAAAAAATCCCAACTATAAATCTACACTGGCTATGTTGTATGGAAAACCCAGTGGACCAAAGTCCCATCGGAGGACTCGGTAATGAAAAACATAGAGGGAACATTAGGATAAGATGAAAGAGAATGTCTGTGTTGTTATAAATATGCATCAAATGTCCAAAGCAAAGGCTACAGGCTTAACTGGAAGCTGCCGAGGCATAGTGATAGATAGAAAGAGACACAGCAGACAAGTTGTGTTTGGCTTAGTGCATTTGTGTGTATGTGAGTGTGTGTAAGAGAGAGAGTCCCAGAGTGGTGTAATGACCCCCCAAGGGACCAGGACCCCGGGCATAGTCTCCCTTCTGACTCTTGCTTGTCAGCTGTGAGGAGGGAGGGAGGGAAAGTGATGGCGGTGAAAAAAAGATGGTGGCGACAGCTGCCAGCTCCTCAGGACTGTAATTGGCTGGCTGAGAGAATATAGAGAGATGACACACACACACACACACACACACACACACACGTCCATGCACCTTTTGCTAAACCCAATCCCCCAAACTGACAGTGAGATGGTCAAAAGCCACAAACCACCTGGTACAAGTCACCAAGCTTTCATACAGCCACAGGGGTCTCCTGGCAGACAGGAGGAGGGCCTTTAAGGTGGACGGAGAGGTGAGGAGGGTGACGCAGATTTATTCAGTGTGACACCACCACTCATATCCCCGTAAACAAGCCACCAGACCGTCCACACCCGGAACCTGGAGCCTGAGTGACAGCTCCAAATCACAGGCGACAGCTTGACTGGCAGGTCGGTACAGGCAAAGGGAGGTGGGGAAATATGAAAAATAATAAGCTGTAATATTATCCAGACAGGGGGGTGGGGTGGGGCGAAGGCTGATTTGAGGGAGATGAGAGTGGCAGGAATGACTGCAGTAAAATGCAGCTGTACACTGAAGCCATCAGGAGGTTTCTTCAGATTTTACTTTGTGCTCAGAAAAGATGAGAAGGGAGAGGAACAAAACTGTCTTTATTTCATTCAGCTGCATACTTTTACAATGTGCAACCACTATTTGTGTTAATTGAAATTCACAGAAACATAACTACTTCTGATCTTTGATGCTTTCAGGAAACTAGAGATAAGAAAAGTTTTTAAGAGCACCATGTTTGATGTCAAAGAATTTATTTGAGAACAATAAAAAAGCCGAATGAAAGATGAAATAAGGCACAGCACAGCTGAATATTAATTGAACTCAATAAACATGATTCAGTCATCAACTTACAGCTCCTCCCAATGCTCATAAGAAGCTCCTTGAAAACATTGACAGCATCATCCTCTCAGGTTACTGCTCTACTGGTGTCATATTATAAGAAACGGTGCTCCACAAAACACTGAACATAACCAAAACAACACTATTCCCATAGTGAAACAAAGTGGTGGCAGCATAATGCTGTGGATTTACTGCTCTACCTGTTGTAAAAGGAGGAAAAAGTGCAGCTGAATGTTAATTGAATACTTGAATAGTGATTATGACTCAAGTATCTAATCAGGTCTCCTAACATTGTTCTGAAGGTTGTCCTCACATATAGGTACCAGTATTTAAAGTTGATACCTTTAAAACCTTTAATGTGCCATAATGACTCAGAAAACAGAAAATATAAACAATTGAAAATATGAAGCTGCAAAACTGTAGATGGGACTGGTCATTGTAATGTCTGGCACAAAAACACCACCATCCCCACAGTGGAACATGGTGGTTGAAACCTTTTCATGAGAGCAGGTGAACATTATCACCTGCTCTCATGAAATGAGAAACAATGCTGCTTCATTTACATTGAACCCAGTAAATTTGACTGAAATATCCAATAAGGGATCCTAATAATGTTCTGAAAGATCTCCACATTTCTCGGTATCTGCATTTATTTTAACTCAATACATTTTCCAGTGTGTCATAAATTCTGCACAGTTCCACTCAAGGCAATGCTGACATAACCTGGTAGGTCATCTTTGAAGGTAGTTTATGTACAACTTGTGTTCATCGCCTGAATGACACACTACCCACAGTGAAACATGGTGGTGGCAGCATCATGATCTGTGTTTGCTGGACTAGTCTCATTATTTTGTAAAACGAGAAACAGCACTGCTGATTCATATTTAACACATAATTGTGTCTCAAATATCAAACTGGAGCTCCTCACAATGTTCTAGAGGAGCTCCCCACTTACCTGCATTTAGCAGTTATTTACCTGGAATCTTTTGAAGAAGTTGACATTTTTCCACCTTTTATGTGACATAAACGACAAAAACAAGAAAATAAAAATAAAAAAATGAAAAGTGCAATAATCCAGTTGCACATCTGAGCACAAACTGCAACTAATACTTTATTGGAAGAACCTTTGATTCAGTTTCAGAATTGGTCATCAGTCACAGAGAATCTGATTAAACTGAAATAAACCTCAGTGGTACGAGTTGGATGTACCTGATAGCTTAGGTATAAAGATGTGTACCGATACACCCTAGCATATATCCAACTTACTAAAAAAATGACCTAGTCAAAGTTCAGAACTAAATGTGATGGGTAATCTGTAGAGTCAGCTGAAGAGGGCTGTGGACAAGAGATGCATCCCAATCTGAGGGATTTGGAGAACTTTAGATTAGAACAAAATAAATATTACAAAATGCTGATAAAGTGAAAGAAGACTGACTAGTTAAACTAAAGCAGAAGATGCTTCAACCAAGTATTAGTGTTAGTTTTACAGTTGAGCTGTAGAGGATGTCACATTAAAGGAGGAAAAAGTGTTGAAATGTTTTACAACAGAAAAATTATTTTAACAGTCATCAGTCAGTCATTTTCTACCGCTTATTCCATAGTGGGTCGCGGGGGAGCTGGTGCCTATCTCCAGCAGTCTATGGGTGACAGGCGGGGTACACCCTGGACAGGTCGCTGGTCCATCGCAGGGTAACACACAAACAACCACGCCCACACTCATTCATACACCTAAGGGCAACTTTAGAGTGACCAATTAACTTAACAGGACTCTCACCGGTGAGAACCCACGCATGCACGGGGAGAACATGCAAACTCCATGCAGAAAGACCCCAGGCCGGGAATTGAACCCAGGACCTTCTTGCTGCAAGGCAACAGTGCTACCAGCTGTGCCACCGTGCAGCCCGTGGCTGACTGATGATGACTGACTGACTGAATTATTTTAACAGGTGTGTGCATCGCTCATAGCTACTGTATTTATGCATCTGTTTTCAATTTCAACAGACCATATCATGCTCACTATTTACTTTAGTTCTGCAACTTAAAGAGTCAAACGCAGCATATAACTGGAGAAAAAAACCATCTCTTGTGGAGGACAATGGATGGTGAAGGAAATTAGAGGTCAGAGAAGGAAAACGAAGAGGGTGGAAGTGGCGAAAGAGAGGTTGGAGACGTGAGGGAAGGAGAGGGAGCAGCGAGAAAAATTCAATATATTTTTAATCTAGCGGATGTAATCAGATTATGCGTCTGCCAGGAGCGACGTATTTCATAAGGAATAACCAGTTTCAGAGAGGGAAAGGGAAGTGAAGAGGCGAGGATGAGCGGCGGAGACGGGCACTTTGGCAGGCCGATCTACATCGACACTGACAGATTCTAATAAATGTGCTGGGAGGCGCCCAGAGAAACACAATGCCGTGTAATCATTTTATCATGACAAACCGGAATTCCAATGCTGTCCCATGTGAGCCGAGCTGGGGGGAAAATTGAATTAACCATGAATTGTTCATGCTCGGGGAGTGAGGAAGAGGAAGAGGCAGGACAGAGGGGAGACGTAACCACACAGTGGGACAGAACAGAGGAGGATTTAAGTTCTGGCTGACTTTCTGATCTAGGCTCAGAGGGTTTCTGAAAGCAGGTCCGGTTTCTGCAGCTGCTCGCTCACAGCATGGACTCAGAGATTTAATACTGCCTGGAGAAATCACCAGGTAAATAAGTCCTAACATCCTAAAGAATCACAGTGCCAGGATAATTAGGGACAATCACACATATCTGCTAACACATGTTTAACCACATCTGTGGTTCTGCTTCGACAAATCTTCTACAAGCTCCACTTAGTCCCCCAGTGACTAAACAATGAGGTTTTCTGGGAGACCACAGGGCCGGAGTTATCTTGGAGGTAACAGCAAATTATGGCCTTCAACTGCCACTAAAAACACTCGTTAGCAGCAGTTTGAAGGCATCATGTCACATTGTATCTGGGAGTTAAAGTTGCTATAAATAATTGAAAAGTAGGCTTAGTGACTGGTTGTATTTTCTAAGAAGGCTTCTCCTGAATCTCTTGCAGCCCCAGGGCTTGAAGCTTCAACCTGTTAGCCACCATCAAAACCTCCAAAAACCTTCCCCACCAAATGCAGACTCTCATTCAGAGCTTCAAGGCTGCCTGCTTTCTAACCATGTTTGTAATGCTCCCTCAAAGGCCAGTTCAGACTAGTAACATTAACATTTACAACTCCATTTGGTCTGAACCTTTTTAAAATTAACAGCAACCACAGTCTGATTTGACTGGAAACAAGTATGTGAACTGATCCCCGTTTCTCCTTCAGAAAGGCTGGAAAGTTATTGATCAAGTCCACCTTAAAAGATTAGAAGAAAGGTGGGCTGCTTGGAAGCCAATGTAAGAAAATGAGAGATAATTCAAAACTCTACAGTTCATAATTTTTTTCTCGGTGCGCTTCCTCTGATGTCATGATGATGCATCGCTCCAGACTCCTAGCTTTCTGCAGCAACTTCTTTTCAGGATGAGCTTTGATGTAAAACTGATTAAAGCATCAGGTTTTCCTTTTTGAGACATTAAAGAAGTTAGATTAATATTGGACAGGTTGGTCGGCATGAAGCAAGAAATGCTGTCAAGACTCAATGGTTTAGGTATGAATATCTTAATGCTAATAATTATTGGGAATTAATTCATTTTAACCTTCTCCCTTCAGTTGCTCCCTATAGGTGCAACTACACCCAATTTTCTGCCTCCTGCCCGCATCCGTCATTCTTTCTTCCATGTTTCCTTAACATGGCATCACTGAGGTCAGGTCATTTCCAGTGAAAGCGTCCTTGAGAATGAGCCTTTTCTTGCAGAACTTACACCTTCACCTATTATCTCTGGGTTTAGACAGAAGCAATGTTACAAATGCACACCTGACGTTGTCAGAACAGGAAATCCATGGAGGACGTCAGTGTTGTAGAGAGTTCAGTGGTTCTATTTTTTCTTCTATGTTTTTACAGGCACATCCTACAAAAAGCTCATGTTAACTTTTTAAAAACTGTGTGCTGCGACAAAACGTGTGTTTCAAAATCAATCAGTGTAAAAATGCAGCTATTAAATAAAAAGGAGGTGTATATCAAAGTCACAATAACGAATGCCAGTTTTCTGCCAGAAGCAGAAAGAGATGGCCAGGGTCAAAATAACATTCAGAGCTGGAAAAGTTTTTATTCACCAAGTTTGTTTCCTTTTACAGATCATTTTAGCTCTGTAAAATATTTATCAATTCATTAGGAAATCCTACATTTGGGGCTTTTGTCCTTATTCCAGTTTGGATCTAATTTAAATTCAAAAGTTCCTATCTGGAAGTTCAGCTGGTGCCAGCTCATTTTATCTCTCTGCGGAGGTATTTGTTCCTCTTGAGGTTAGAGTGGAGAATATCACAGAGACAGAGACGGTGCAGAATCTGAACCTGCTGCGGCCCGTGACTTTAGATTAGGAACCGTCAGCATTCTGGGGTCGCTACAGAGACAGCCCAGATGCTGCAGCGATGCAGCAACGTGTCGCTGTGGAAACTGAGGAGAGTCGAGCGCTGAGAAATAAAGAGCTTCATTCATCTCCCCGCTGAACACAACCCAGAAACACGAGAGCAGGAGCTGACAGAAGTGAGAGCAAGAGTTTTGCATGTAGAAAATCTGACTTTTTCCTCCTCTTTCTGCTGTCACTCAGTCGCCCTTTCATCAGTACGATCACAACTCTGACCCTGGCCAATGAGGATGAGGGAAAGATTTGCATAATTAGGCCCACTCGGCGTACAAGTCCCACTCCAGACCTTATGAGAGCATCTCTAGTGGGCGCGCTCAATTTCACATGTGGGAGACTGCATTCAGTTAGATAACAGGAGGGCTGAGAGGAGGGCATGGTTGCCACGTTTACTTATTATAAACAACTTAAGTCTTCTTTATGTAAAGCTGAACAGGTTGACCTTTCGTAATAAATCTCACCTTATGACAATCATTTTGTTAGAAAACGTTTCTTTCAACACCACAGGCGTTTCTCAATTAATTAGAGCCACGCCCAATAAATTCAGTTTCTCTGAAAGCTAGAATAGTACATCAGACCAAACAAAATGGCCTACGCAAAGTATGTCCATGCACTATACATTATCTGCACTCAGTACTTGGTCTGGGCTCCTTTTGCAATAATTTCTGCATTAATGCAGCGTGCCATAGATGACATCAGCAGCTGGTTGTTTTGAGGTGTAATGGATGCCCAGGCTGCTTTAGGACCTTCATCTCATCTGTATTGTTGGTTCTGGTGTCCCGATAGCCCATCGATTATCTGTGGGTCAGGTCAGGTCTGTTTGATGGCCTTGTGAATCTCCCCAAAACTGTTAAATAGGTTTTGATTCACATGTTCTCAAGCCTGAGGTTATTCTTGTTGCTGGTGAACTTTTTCTACCACACATTTTTCCTTCCACTCAACTTCCCATGAATATGATTGAATGTAGCACTGAGACCAGCCAGCTTCTATAGCAGTGACCCTGTGTGGCTTACACTCCTTATATGTGTGTTTTTTAATGAGCTGATGATTTTCCATTGTTCTGAGAAACTGGACTTTAGGCTTTCATTAGCTGTGAGCCATGATCATCACAATAAACAGTGAAATATTTTGATCTGTGTGTAGTTAATGTATATAGGTCGAGTTCCCATTTTTAATTATAGCAATGAAATAAATGACCTTTTCAATGTTGTTTCAGTGTTCTGATTTATTGAGATGTAAGTGAAGAAGTTTGTCCTTTCTACCTCTGTAGCTCCTCTCCTCAGAACGCCCTGGAGCAAATCAGATTAAATAAGAACACCAGAAAGAGAATGAATGAAAATGTTTCATAAAACCAACAGTGGGAAATTTTTAAAAGCACACATTAAGCACAGAAAACTGTGTTTGAAGAGGAAACCTTTCACTCCTGGTTTTTTCCACTCGATTAGTTATTGAAGAAAAAAAAGTTATTGAACTTTGCCTTTTTTTTATTTAGATGAATAAAAGAAACATAAAAGAAAGAATGCCAGATTTCACGCAAATTACATGAAAATTTCTTTCTTTATTTGCAAAGAATTTCCTTATTTTGACTTTGTTTCTCATCTGGCTGCTAGTTCGAGAAAGATTTCACATTTTAAACAAGGTCTCAGTGACTTCTACTAAAAGATCTGGACTTGTTTCTTTTATGTGTCGAGGTCTGGAAGGAGAATCCAACTGTTTTCCTCAAATAAAGAGAAAGTGGTGAAGATGACAAATAATCCTTGAATCACCAAGGCTGAAGGATTGCTGTGATCAGACGGGACAAAGATCGAGGTGTTTGGAGGATTGACGGTGAGACCTTCACAACCAAAGAACATTTTAACTGTGGTGGCAGCATCATGGTGTGGGGCTGCTTCACTGCCGGTGGTACTGTTGCATCGCACAAAGAGAATGAAATAAAGAAGAAGGAGAACTACCTCTAAATTCTTCAATTTCACCTCAAACCATCAGTGACACGGTCAAAGGCAGAACACAGTTGGGCCTTCCAACAGAACAATGACCCAAACACACATCCAAACTGGCACTGGATATATAAATGAGCCGAACGTTAAGCCTCTGGTTCAGCCTTCCCAAAGCTGGGGCCTGAATGAACCCATTCCTCCAAGAAGAGTGGTCAAATATTTATCCAGAAGCCAGATCATGGCTACAATCTTCATTGAATCAAATGAAATATTCTGAATTAAATGGTAGACATGAATAAAAAGAACCCCTCAAAAAGCTTAATATTTTACCAGTTGTTGCGTATTTACATCTGTTAAATATTTCCTAAAGTTGAACAAAAAGTTGCAGAAGTTCATTTCAGCTCAGTTCAAAAATGATTTATTAATCTGCTCCTCATAGCTTGGGTTTATTAGGCTGCATGCAACATTATTCTAACAGTTCAAACTTGCATTAAGCCTGTGTGTTAACCAGTCAGGAGCAAGCAAATACACAAGATGCAAAAAAGTTAGACAACAAACAATGCTCTTAAATATCCTCTGAAAGAAAGAAGGAAGTGAAGAGGAGCAAGTGTTCATTATGTCTGATCATATGTGGTTGTTAAATCACCCTAGAAAGAAAAATTGGATTCTCATGCAGATCTCTCATTGCATCTCTTTTTTGTCATTTTGAAGTCAGATGAACCACAACGAGAAGTGACATTTCTGAGGATGTTGGTGGGGACCCACAAAGCTCTCGGCTCTAATCGTCACTCTGTCACTAGTTTGACAAATGCACATCCCTCGGCATTTATCCCATAACACTGTTATTGATAAGAAGTGTGTCTGCCACAAGCGGAGCTTATTTTGCGCATATTTAGTAACATTTTGAGTTCTCCAGCCATTCATATAAATCCATTTCAGAACTCCTACACAGGTATTTGGAAAGAAAGAGCAGCTGTTTGGACTACAGCTAGAAAAATTAACGGACTGAAGAGACGGCCGAAGTAAAATGGACTGCAGGCTATAAAAGCCTCATTGCAATCATGACAGAATTAAATAAAAAAACTAGACTCTTGGATTGATTGCTGGTGGTTACCCAACATGGCCATGAATGCTCTGGTAAAGATTTATTTTACGTCCATGTCATGCTCTCAGTTTTCCCAGAAAACAGCCGGGTCTTGTTATAAAGTAATGGCCTTAATCATTGTTGAGCTGAATTCCTGAACCTGACCTCGCTGCTTCACCATCACTGTTTGGTTTTCTCCATGGAAACAACGAAGACGTCCCACAACACTCCAACTATATGACAACATGCTACGAAATCAGGAGAATTTAGTCCCTGTGATGTTCAAGGAGGAATTAAGGCGTTATGTAAGTCCAAAACAAGAGTCTGTTGACACATGAGGACCGCATTAGGACCATCACATCTTGTTTCATTTCAGCCTGGTACAGATGGTGCACTCTGACAGAAAAACAAAGCCTTAGTTAGCAGAGGCCAGAATGACAGAATGAACTGAGGAAAAAATGTGGAACAAAAGCCTGCTGAGAAATATTTCCAAACACGAGAATTTATTTTTTTCTTAAGCAAGGAAAAGTGAATGAGCTTTCTTTCAGCCAGCTGGCCAGCAGTGCACAGAAGCAGATGGGCGAGGAGTGCAGTTTCCTGTGCTCCAGGCAACTTTCTTCACTGGTAGATATCCAGAAAAAAATCCTGACGGGCAAATCTGTAGGAGCCTTCCTTCAGCCAGCTGACCTGACGTTTGCAGCAACAAGTAGGGTAGGAGCAACACTTCATCAACCTTTGCTCCCTTGCCGAACAGTCCTCTAGTCCTTCTTGCTCTTTCTCTGGCCTCTCATTAAAATAACTTTAAACTGAAGGAAACTTTTGATGGCATTTTTAAAACCTTGACACTGGTACCCAGCCCACACCCTTTCCAGAACCTGGAGAATTTCCAGTAAGGTCTTAACAACTGACAGAACTGCATAGAGAGCCTCATAGGAAATTTGGGAATGGCGACACATAAAGAGAATTTCAGTAGGTGCTTTTACAAGCAACATGAAAGAAGAGACCCTGCTCCACTCTAATGGAGTTCAAGACAAAGACACCAAGTGAGCTGCTGATAACCTGCGATGACCCAAACTCTTCATGGTCTTCCTGCTTGTTTCAAAAACATACATGATTAATCTCAGAGGATAAAAACACACCACAGGTTAATTAAGAAAAAGAAAAAGCCTGACTGGAGCATGTGACGGACCCTCACAGGCCTGGAAACATCTCTAGACTGATTTATAGCTGCTCCATAAGGAGGGATGGCGTGTTTAACTGTAAACTGTAGATTTATGAAGCTGCCAGGTCCGACTGGACGGAGGTGAACATTTGAGCCTTAACACCTGCCGTAGCATGCTTGGCCCTGTAGAGAGACAGCACACGCTGTACTTTCAGGTCTAATGTTTCTGATATTAAACAGAACAAAGAAGAACAGCCCTGTTTAACTTGAAAAAGTTTGAAACGTGATAATCATGACCCACTTTTGATGAAAGAGTGCTAAGATAACAGAAACCTTTAATTTATTTGTGACCGTATGGTGGTAGAGAACTTGGAGTTTGAGAGTGTTCTTAAGCTCCAAAACAACAAATTAACCGTTTCCGCACAGCGAATGAATTAATGAATGAGCAGTTCAGCATCATTTCTGAATCAGTTTGATAAAACTGTTGGAAAAGTTGTTAAAATCAATAACATTTTGAGTAAAATTGTTCAGTATTTAGAAAGCAAACCTGCAAATCTGAAGTGCTAATAAATATCAGCTGGTTTACTCCCAATTAATGGCTTATAGAAAGGTTTCTCATAACCAGGATGTTACACAAGAAGTTGTCATGATGGTTGAAATCAAAGAGCTCTTTCAAGACTCTAGCAAAAGCATACTGATGAATTTTAAAACCTCTGAATGTTCTGAATCATCTGGAAGTAGAAAGAACATCTTTACACTTACACAACATCTCCATAAAATCACCACAACCAGATGTTCCCCTCAAGATGTCTGACAGAAGAGTAAAAAGATAGATCAAACAAGTTGTCCAAGAACCATTCCAAGTTTTAGAAAGACATGACAGAACTGTTTTCCATAAAAACAATAGGGATCATACAACCACCAATGCCTCTATGTAAGCTCGCTGCACACCACTCCACTGCTGAAGAAAAAAACATGTGGAAGCTCATTTAAAGCTTGCTGCAGAACATATGGACAAGCCATTGGAATACTGGCAGTATATAGATTCAGACAAACACATCTTTGACATTAATGAACAACTTCTATGTGATTATAGATCTATGCTCATAAATGTGTTTTTATTCAAGGCCTTTAAAACACAATTGCAATACTTTAGCTCTAAATAGTTACTGTACCTGATAGCGCCTAACATGTTTAACTCTGCAAAGTGGAAACAATACTGGTAATGGACCATAGAAAAAAATATTGTCCAGTGCAAATAATCACAGGCTTTAATTTTTAGAGGTTTATACCATTTTTAGTTGTTAAACTAAATTTGGTTTCATGGCTGATCGATTGGTGCATCACAATAATAATATGAACTATTCCTTAAGAGCAAAGTTTAGAATCTCAATCATCTTTATTCACTTAGATTGTTGCACAAACAAGGACTTTGCTCACAGTGTACAGACATTAAATATATATAATTTTTAGAGTTGATAAAATAGAGGACAAAAAGAAAAGACTGTACATGCACTATGTGTATGTTTAAACTCTTTAGCTAAAATACATCAGCAGTCCTAAATAATGACCCTTTGCTGTTCAATCTATTAAATACACCCAAATGAAACTAATCATATAATTTTAGTCTGATAAAAACTAATCTGGAGGCTCCAGCTACCATAAGGAGATGAATCAATTACAAGATTGAACTAAATCCAAATCAAACAAACTACTGCATAGATGCACACTAACAAGATTTTTCATCAAGATAACATGATATAAAATTAGCAGAAGTAATTTCTCTTTTACAAAATGTTTTTTACAGTGCATCTTCCCAGAGAACTAAAGGTGTTCAACATAAGGCAATCAATTGGCGACCAGGAAAGCTTGATGATCGCTGCATGAAATCTGTTTATGAAATTATTCTTTTTCCAGCTTGACAACAAGATTGTTAAAACAAATAATGTCTGGTTTTTTCCTTTAATATCACTGCATTAAGCTCATAGTCTCCCTTACAAGCCTCTCCAACCCAAAGAGCTTTAATCTCTCAGTGTGCTTCTGGGCGACCCATCTAACACACATTTGCATTAATCTGCATATTTCCCATTAGGCTCCACTTGTTGCCTTTTCATGGAAAACTCAGATATGGTGACGATCGTCCTTAAAAGTAATCTGCCCCATTGTTTTGTCTGTTTTCACGACATAATTTTTCACGTGAATCCTGTTTTTCTAGCCATTCCAAAAGACGAGGAAAAAAGAGGAGATGAGGGAGCGATGCAGTGCAGGTTTCCCCCTCATGCATCAGAACCTGTGCTGACCAACTGACCCCCATCTTCACTCCGATCTTCAACAAGTCTTTGGAGCTGAGTGAGGTTCCCTCCTGCTTAAATGGAACGTGTCGAGGTTTGGAATGCAAAGTGTGACCAATGTCAATTTCCTTGTTTATGTACATAAACTTGGCAAATAAAGCTGATTCTGAGGTCTGATCCTGAAACAAAAGGAGCAGCTCCCAGTCAGATCAAGAGAACCAGCTATAGTAAACCATGAGGGACAGTGACAGCCTCGAGCTTGAGAGGACAAAAATAACAAGATGGAAGAAATTAATTCAGCGCACAGTGACCACGAGTGAAGCAGACTAATTAGATTAATATGTGATCAACTATTCAATTAGGCCCATTCAGCTCCAGAGCTCAGGAGGTATGGATACATGCAAATGAGATGAGTGAGGAACAAAACAAAGAATGACTGAGGCTGTTAACAATGCCTCCACATACAATGATTTGTCAAATATTTCCTTTTATCCTACACAATGACAACCGGTACTGGCTGTGTTAAATGAGACATTTCAAGTCAGTCAATGATATAAACTTACTCTGTGCCTGTTTTCTGTTAATCTTGATTTCAACTTGCTGTCAAATGTGACAGACCAACACAAAGTAGCACATAAGTGTGAAGTGCAAGGATAATTGTATACATATGTTTAGACATAAAGCAGGTCTGTGAAGACCTCAGGTCTGGACTTTGACTAGGCCATTCTAACACATGATAATGCTTTGATCTAAACCATGTCATTGTATCTCTGGCTGTATGTTTAGGTTGGTTGTCATGCTGGAAAAACGTTTAAATTTGACAGCTACAGATAACTTCCAACATGTAGACCCATTTCAAAGGCACTCATTGCCATTTTATCACAACCTGAAACAATTTCTGCACATAAACAAACCATTTAATACCCATGTACTGAAACCATGGCAAATCACTTTATTGTCTTTGGTATTTATTGTGCTATTAAAATATTTGGAGATAATCATAAAATGCTCAAAAATTAAGTATACGGTACAAAACATTCTCACACATCTATAAAGTTCCTGTTAAACACAGCAGTGGTGTGTCTTTTAGGAGTGGCGAAATTTCTCCATCTCTAGGATAACACCCAAAACGCCACAGTAACTACACCAGACCTGTATGTGACACTAAAACACTGCCACGCAAACCAAGATGGGGACTCGAGCTGCACTGGTGCAGCACAAACAAGGTAAAGCTCAGAGACTCAGTTCTCATGAACAGCCTTTTTCTCATATATTCAAGTGTCAAACATAAATACATATTCATTTATCTAATAGGGGAAATATTACATCTCAGTCATTGAAGACATGTTGCTTGACTTGGCCTCACAGCTGAAACAGATATTTTTATATTAATTGTCTTTTGGACCGTTTTATTTTTTTTAAACTAACTTGTTAAACTTACCAAAATCATTCTATTTCCAATATGCCCCAATACTGAGGAAGATCATTTTAACTATCTGGTTTAATTGCTTTCAAAACTTTTAAGCTTCTCACAATAGTTTGGTGGAGTTTTGGCCCATTTCTCTTTCTCTTAACTGGTGTAACTGGGCCACTTTATGACTAATTTGGTGGTATGCTCAGGTTTCTTGTCCATTTGGAAGATCTGTCTGTGCCCAAACTTTTAAGTTCCTGGTTGATATTTTAAGACATTGCTTCAAGATTCGCAAGTTTCTCCCTTTTCCTCCAAATGTAATGATGGTCCTTACGGCCAAACACTTCACATTTAGTTTCACCAGACCACAGAATACAAAAATATGTATTCTGACTTTGTTAAAGTTGTTTCTTCCTGTCTGAGTGGCCTTCTAGTCCATATCAGTACAGGACTCGATTAGCTGTGCAACCTGTTCATCTCTGGGACACAGAATCTGGATCTCCTTCCTGGACCGTATGAGGGCTGGACATTTCCCGTGCTGTTTATACATGCATATAATTCTTTGAACTGATGAACATGGAACATTTAGGTATCTAGAACTTGGACCTAAGGATCAAGCAGACTAGTGGAGGTCCACAATTCTTTTCCTGACATCTTGGCATATTTCTGTTGATTTTCCCATGTCAAACAAGGAAGCAGCATGTTTGGTGTTGTGAATTAAGAAACTTACAAAGCAATCATTGACAGGAATTGTAATCTTAATTTATTTAAACCTCTGACACGAAGAACTCCTCTCCCATTATGGTGACCTTAAACAGGACAACTTAAGTGAATCAATGTCAAACAGTGAGGAGTTATGTCTTTTTATACAGTGTATGCAAACTTCTGTTTTTAACTGTATGATTCTCTCTGCATGGAAATGCACCAAAAACAGACAGAAAGATGAGGCCCAGGAGCGTAAAGCCTGCAGAGTAGGACCTATGCATCATTGTTATTGGTTATGCACAAAAACACAACGTGGCGTTGCAGCTGTTTGTCACTAAGAAACCCATTGCTAACAGGAGTTAGAAGACAAACACTTTAGCTGCAGTGTCAAGGTGTTATCTTAGTATTTTATTAGACATAGTTTTGACAGAAAGTGTATTACAGGATTACACAGTGAAAACAAGTTGGTTGAATGTTTTTAGCTTATAGTTTATTCTAAGCTTTTAATTATAACAAGTTTTTAATGAGGCTGAGTAAAGATAAGGCTGTTCAGGGCTGAATCTTACAGCAGTTGCAGTAAACAGTGAAAATATGTTCATTCTATAACTGTGAACTTCTCATTTTAAGCAAAAGAGAAACACAAAATGTGAATATTTTCTACTTGGGTTAGTTTGCAGAACAATTAGTCACATTTTCCAAATAGAGCAAAATTGCAGATGCTTTATTAGCTTGGTATAACAGGATGAGGAGTGTGCTTTCAACTAGAAAGCTCACTAAAGACTGTGCCAAAAAACATCAGCATTCACCTTTCCCTCGCTGCCTAATTTTCTGTGGGGCGCTAATCAAGTGCTTGTCTCTGCTCGTGAATTCAGAGGGAAACCTCGAGCATTTAAATGTGCATTTAATTGCGTCGATTCTGGAAGCGCTGTTAAGTAAGAGCTGAGAAATACATTTCTTAATGCGACTTAGTGATGCCCGGCAAATCAAAGACCATCAAGCGAATTAATGAGGGTGAGCGGTGAGCGCATTAAGAGGAGAGACGGAGCGTCTCCATAAACAAATACACATCTCTCAATGAGACAGCAGAGAGAGAGGCATGGTGTGCAAAATGGAATAAAGAGACTTGTCTGTCAATAGGCATGGTATGCCATCTATTCCAGCACAATGCACCCACTTTAAACAGTGTAAATACACACACAATGACACAAACACCTTTTCCTCTGCTGTGTTTTTAAAAGTCAGACAGATGCTTCTGCAGCAGCATTCCTTTGCTGATGAATAGAGCTGTGAAAGCTTCTAAAGAAGAGTTGAGTGGAGTGGAGCGGGCAGAAGATGTGGGGAGGGCGGCGAAGGGGGGGAAGGTAGACGAAAAGAAAACGATGAGAACTAAAAATATGAAACCTTCCTAGTTATTAAAAGCCGTCTTACGAGGGCAGTGCTCCTGTCGTTAAGTAGTCTTTCAATTATTAACTGGGCTGCTGCTTTCATCCGCTGGCATGCAGACACCAATACAAATTCACTGATGGTCTCCTCCTCCTTTCTGCATTCAAACAAACTCAGACAAACACATATCGGGTATTCAGCGGTAATTGTTGGGCTGGTAGGGAGCAGGTCAGAATGGTTATATAAAACTAAATGCTTTGAGATCATTTGGGAGCTTTGCAGCAAGAATCGACTGACAAAGAAAACAACCTGATCACCTTGCCAAAAATCACACCCAAAGACCCATTTTTCTTTGCTTTTTCTGATTGAAGCAGCCTCTGGGGGGAGCTGCAGGTGTACACTGGGGGCCAACAGCTCTGAGGCCAGACCCAATTCAGGGGCGTTTTTTTCCCCTCAACTGTCAAGTGCTTGTCAAGTCTCAGCAATAAAGCAGAGGAGATAAGGAGAGAGATTTGAGATAGTTGGGATTGAGCTATGGGCAATAAGAGATGAACGGGGAGCTTTTAGGATGTTATCCAGCCTCTCTGTTTGCAGCTCCAAATGTTCCTATAGGCCTCCAATGAGACAGGCTCATCGGACAGATTACCAGCACAAATACTGCTCAGGGGGAAAGCTGGCATGGAGAGAGATCCAAACACATCGCTGTCAATCTATAATCTGTGTGTGCAAAGAAGAAAGGGGCTGAAGACAACGCTAGAGAGAGATATCCATGCCTTATTTAGCCACCGAATGGATGGAAATCACCCAAGTAGAGGGATGTAAACTGTAAGATTAGAAACTAACTTCTAGATCCAACAGGCTACAAAATTGAATGTAGAAATGAATAAACCCACTGATTAGCAGATGCCTTTACTTGTTTAAGGCAGCTGTTCCCTCAATAAAAAACCATTACGTGCCCAGAAAGAATGGTCCTATTTTAAAGCGATACAGTAATCCCTAATATGTCAGTGGTTCAATATGCAAGGCCCTGGTATGTCTGGAATGGCACAGGAAGGTAGAGGTGGCGGTATCAGATGTTTCTTTTGCAACATGGTGCGGGATGACATTTGTACTGATTGGTTCCAACGTTGGACACCATCTTCACAGCTACACTCCACACATGCTCAGCAGTTGTGCTACCGTTCTCATGCAAACCCAGAACATAAAACCTATGAAACTCTGTCGAGAACTGGTGGGGCTACAAGGCATCTCCTGCCTGATTACCTCCACACTGTTTTGAATTACTGTAAATAGTAATATATAATATATAGTAAATGTGCATATCTTGCATATATGCAGCCTTACTTTAAAGGCTGTTAGTCTTGTTTTAGTAGGAATAAAAATAGGTTCTGACAGAATACACCAAAAGTCTTATAATGCAGAGGTTTTACCACCTTAAATTTGTTTTGCAGTGACTTCAGCATGTGCAGTCTGCAATTTTCGGTGTTGATGCCATTCAGGGGCCCGGGTCTCTCTGCCTTTTGAAAACCAGTCAAGTAGAGAATGTTGGACAGTGAGCAGTGCTTATCGACCATGACCCTGTGTGTCTCTACTCTGGAGATGCTGCACTTGGCACTGGGGCGTGCTGACGAACATCCCATGGGACTCCTGTCTAATTACAACTCAAAATGAGCCAAAGGAACGTGGAGATTGGGCTGGGTGCACAAAGGTGATGATGGAGGGAGGGGAACGGGGCTGGGAGATGGAGGGTTAAGGGTTGAGGATATGAGTAACACTCGAAATTAATGTGGCGGGGTCGTAGGGGACTCTGCTGATGACTTTAACTCCACCCTTGAGCAGCCATTAAGGGGCAAAAGGTTCTAATGATCTCAGGACACAGAGCAGACAGGGTCCACCAGATTGGAGGTCTGCTACTGGGCTAAGATGCTGCAGCATGTAACCTCATCATCAACCACTGAGCTGTACCAGCAAGTTAACTATGCATGACACTATTAGAGGAAGCCAAACATCCCTGGTGCTCAGTTCAGGGCATGATCCCATAACTAAGCAGCGAATTTCAAGTTACAATCCAAATTTCATCCTCGCCCCCTTATCACAAGGAAAACTGACACATCAAGAGATTTCAGTAAAGGTTTTAATAGACGTCGGTGCTCCAAGGGCTTTCATTTAAAATGTCATATTTGGATGACTCTACTCCGAGAGCTATTAAGCAGAAATGTGTTCGTCTATAAAAGAGCTCTGCTGTGTGCGATTGCTATTTAATAGCCGGCCATACGTTCATGCTTCAGTCTCGCTTTAATGTTGCAGTGCACCGGGGGACTGACAGCGAGTGAGGGGAGAGACCCCAAGGCCTGAAAACATCTCATCCAAATTACTGTTGTCTTCCAAAACGCTGCGTCTGGGGGAGGAGATGAGATGTCATTATGTTGGCGTGGTGGAACTTGTCAGCTGCAACTTCAGCATGTATGACCACAAGACACGGGTAGGGAAAACAGCACACACCAATTTTTACAATAAGATCTAATTTCACTACTCATTCAGTCCTGATTCAAGTCTTATTTGATCAAGACTTAGTGACGTAAAGCAGGGAAAATAAGACTAAAACACACCAAGGTTCTCTCGGATATTACTAATGGTGCTATTGATATGGAATAAGATGCCAGTAAAAACCCAACAATAGCAAACATACAAAGAAATCCATAAATCATATTTAACAAAGCAGAATGGAAAAAGCTATAAGTATTGGAAACATGAGAAAATGTGTTGCAAAATGTATAGGACAAGAAAGCAGCTGATATCTGTCAGTATGTAGAGAGCAACTCTTCTCTTCATCAGTGCCAGTAAATATCACCTGCTTTAGTCCTAACTGGTGGCCTTTAAAGGGTTCTCCTCATCAAGATATACCCCAAGAAGCACCGCATGATAGGTTAAAGCAAATAGCTCTCTTCACAACCCTGGTGTTGGATACACAATGATAACACTGATTACAGACGTATTTCAAAACTTCTGAATGTTCTGATGAGCACTGCTGGGGACATCTGGAAGTGGAAGTATCATTATTTGATCATAAACCAGCTATGAGAACCACTCCCAGAGAACCCCCTAAACACCTGAACTTAGCAAGTACAGTTTTCAAAATCATTCCAATTGAATGGCTTCAAATCACACTCACTGCACAAGACTCCACTGCTGAAGAGAAATAATGTGGAGGGTCATTTAAGGGTTGCTGCAGAACATTTAGACAAGCCAGTGAAATTAATGGAAACATTTATTAAATTGTACTGATGAAGAAATGAAGGTGGATTTTTCAGGAAGACAATGAACTAAAACACACGGTTACCTTTCAGTTTCAGTAAATGAAACAAAGCTGCTAAAATAGTCCAGCCAATTACTTGTCTGAATCTGCTGACAGTCAGTGAAAAGAACAGAAGATCAGAGTGCCTTAAAGAGGCTTCCAGAACCTTCTAGATATATAAAAAAATATAAAATATGTTCCCATAGAAGAATGGGTCAAAATCCAACCTTAGTATTACTTCTGACTAGTTCCTCCAGAGATAAGAAGCCTTGAAGCTGTCATTTAATGCATTTCTGGCACCATGTTAATACATTTTCCATGTGCCATTGCACTTTATTACACGTAACTTAATGCATGGGTGTATTTGAGCTGATTTCTTTGTATGTGAAGATTACTTGGAATTTAAATTGCATAAAATTTATATCACAGGTACCATTAGAAATCTATTCGATCACATAAATGTTGACATGTTTGATATTTATTGTGCCGTATCACTTCTTTTAGTTTGAATTCAGAGTTTTAGTCAGACATGATACCAAAATAAGTTCTCAAACAGTTCCCGAGAGTAGAAAAACACAAAGACATACTAACATGAAAGCAATTTCATTTCAAAGATGGAAAGTTGTAGTACAAGATATTAGTATCAGTCGCAATCCAAAAATAACCCGCTATCAGGTAAATCCTCTCAATGAAAAGGTGGCACAGACAAGTGCTCTTCTGCTTCCTGACACACAAAGAAAACACGACTGCAGCAGAGACGCAGGAGCATGTTTAATGTTTTTTACCGGCTGTCAGTGGGGGCTTTCAGTGCATACAGCGGCCCGTTAAAAGAGTCTGTAACCACAACAACAGTCACCGGTTTCCTACCAAAGAGAAAAACATGCCAACATGCTTTGTTTAAAACAGATGCTTTTTACTAAAAACCACGAAGCAACAAAGTGATCAAAATTAGAATACAAAATGTAAATAATTATAAGAAAGCTTGGAAGAAGAGCTAAGCATCTGGTTTTAGTAATCATACAATAAGGCAAAATTGGCTTAAGGTGAAGCTTGTTTTATTGAGTAAGAAAGATACATTTCTCTTTAACTGTTGCAGCATAATCTCACTGAAATGTTTTCAGAAATTCAATCTTTATTTTGAGCACATTTATATGTTGGTACTAAAGAAATAATTAGTTTGATCAAAAGCAATTGTTGCGCACAGTGACGATTCCTGTACAATTAAATGTTTTATCATCGGTGTAAGAATAACTTGGTGCTGGTAGTAGGCAGGAAATACTTATTCTTGGCTTTCATAACCCAACTTTTTCTACAGAATGAATGCATTCAAATTTAATGCTAGATTTAAAATAATAATAAAACATCTTTGTGTAATTGTGCTGCTGCAATGAAAATGGTTTATTTCATATGTAGTAGATGAGCTAAAACTTTAAACCAGCAGGCAGAAAACACATCTGGGATGAATTTGAGTATTTTGCTTAGCAGGGATAGATCACATGTCACAAAGGGAACCATAGTGAAACATACAGAGGTAACACTCATTAAAGGAAGTTCTGGATTGATGTGCTGATAGCAATAAACTATTTAAGTGCTTCATGGCCTTCTTTAAATGGGATTTCATGGTGTCCTGCAATTGATTGATCTAATTCACTTTAAAGATTCAGGCTTTGTTTTTTCTGGACCATGAAAAACATCTGCTCTCCAAGGAAAAACTTCTCTTTCACACCTTTTCTAGACTTCCTTCTCACATGCACGGGTCCAATACTGTTATGATGAAGAAGGGGAAGCACTGGCCTTTCCTTCCCTTATCCAGGTTTTAATACCCAACCAAGTAGCGCAGTGATTAGAAATGTTCATCATATGGCTGCTTGTTTGATGCAGAATCTACTATCAGAAATGTTCTACTTTAGTGCTAACCCTAACAATTTGAACCGCTAGCATCTTTCTAAATGTGGCCAAACAAAACTAAGGTCCAACAGAAAGGAGGTACAGGTTTTATTTCCTTTTTTGGCAAATAAGCCCTGATGATTGTGAATTTCTTGGAAACCCATCAGGAAATTGTGAAAGGCTAAAATGTACAGTATTGGAGTGCAAAGAGAGAAGTTGATCATATTATGTAAAAATGAAAGCAGGACCATGACTAAACACTTGAATCCTGCTGCGTTGTATGCTTCCAGGCACTGCTTTCTTTTCATTAGGACTTACTGAAATGATGTTCCAAGCACAGAAAGATGGCAGGGCCTTTTAGGGTTACATCATGCCTTTACATCTAGTTTCTGAAGAAATCTTGTTTTTGGGCTCTCATGACATGAGGAGTTAAAATCATTAGTGACAGATGACTTCAAGTATATGTAATGGATGTAAGCTAGCTTAATCTTAAGTGCGCAAAACTGTCATTATTTATTGCAAAAAGCTAAAGCAAAAATCGGAAATGTTGTTAAATAAGTACACTTCACTATTCTACATAAGACACAGTTAGCAACAATAAGTTGGAGTTTCTCTCACATTGTTGTGGATGAATTTTGACCCGTACTTCTTTACAACACTGCTTTGATGAAGCTTCCATTTGACTTCAAAGAGGCCCACATCTTCAGGCCTCCACCACCATGCTTCACAGTTGGAATCAGGAGTTTGTTCTGATATGTAGCTTGGTTTTATCTAAAAATGGTGCTCTGTGTTACTGGCCAAACATTTTTGCTTGGGTCTCATCTGTAAAAAGGAAATTGTCCCAAAAGTGTTTTGCCATACTGCAAAGACCTCATTTTAGCTGCTTTTTTCAGGTTCTCCTTCTTATGAGACATGATCTATGTCTCATAAGCATTGGTAATGGTTGGAATATCGACTAATGAGGACATTGGCATCATTATTTTTGGTTCACCTCTATCTTTACCACATACCAAAGAATTAGCAGGTGTTGGCTGTGATGACAGATAATGCCCTGATCCGACACTCCACATTCCCATCACTTATTATACTGGAACTCCTCCATTTGATGCAGAAACCGAACCTCAACCAAGGAGCCCTCCACCTCCTGCCAGCTGAGAACCATGGCCACAAAACTGGGGAACCTTCAAATTCAGCTGCAAACCTCTTTATTGCAAGTTGAAGGTCATGGCCTGTAGACCAAAATCCAAAACCACATTAACTACAAAAATAAAATATGAGACAACCTTGTCTCCACAACACCTTGACATCCTGTCCATGAACACCACAAACAGGAACGGGGTGGGGAAAAGGTGCAACCTGCACTGAGAACAAGGTCCACTTTGTGCCAAGAACATGGACAAAGCTCTTCCTTTACATATACAAGGACCAAAGAGTCCTTCAACTAACCCGGTGAACACAATCCTGCAGCATCCCAACAAAATCCATCAAGGGACTGATTCTAGGGAATCAGAAACTTCTTAAGATCCATAAAACACATGAGTACTAATCAACACAACTCCCAAGACTCACTCAGCAACTCTACGAGTCAGGATCTGGTCTGATGCTTCATAAATTAGACTAAAGCCACACAGGTCTTCCTGAACTATCAGCATTTTCTCTGTTGGACATTCTCATGCTTTGCTTTGGTAATAGTCGTGTTTCATCTTATTGGCTGTTTTTAATTGATTTTTTACACTGGTATAAGTGGTTTTAATTGTGTTGGGAGAATATTTACATTTGTATGTTATGTGATAAAAATATTTCTTTTACAAGTTAAAGATGATTGAAATCAGGAAACACAGAGATTTAAGTAATCATTAGCACAATGCTGTGCAAAGCTTCCCGTTGGTTCTAGTGGAAGCACTTGAACATGCAACACTAATCCAACAGTGGGCTTAAAAAATTAAGTATGAACAATATAGCTGAAGCTAATGAAGGTGAAGTGCTTTGACTAAATTAGATATTAGGGATTCTGGAAGAGAAAAACAAGCAAACCTGATGTGAATAAATTAATCAAAGAAGATGGGCCAGATTTATTCTGATTTAGAGCTGCTGCAGTTAACGTCGATGCCATTGGCTGCAATGATTTATTGACATCTACAAATTTATTCAGCATCTCTTTCATGAATTTTTATTTTTTGTTTTCTTAATTTTTTTTCCAAAAGTAGCAGCTGTTTTCCTTTTAATTGCAACGTGTGAACAGAGCCCCCTGGCTGCAGTCTGCAGAGATTCTTACATCAGTCATGTTCTTCCCCAGTCAATGGTCTTGGGTACAGTTTCAAAGCAAACATGGCGGATAAAGCATCTGATCACCATTAAACCAGCTGGGTCACAAAGTCATAAAAAGCTTAAGTGGTCTCAAGTATGGAAGAATTTCAACTAAATTTACGATAAGCTGGGTTTCAGATGATCTGCAAGTTCTCTTTGCATACTGCTGAAATCCAGCAGGATGCATGATGAGCATCTGAAGAGACGACACCAAGGGGTCAATAATGAGCCGACATTAAAAACAAAGCAACAGTATGTTTTCCAGGCAGCTGAATGCGCTCTATGGAGGTAGACTGGTTTCTGTAGGTTTCCTCCTAAATAAGTGGAAACATTTAGACCCACGTTTCATTAACTCTGCTTATGTTAATGTGCAGACTTTGAGCAGCCGACCACATCAATTTTACCTCATATTCTATTTAAATATATTTAATTTTGTAAATACTGTTAATACATAAATGAACCAGAGAAAATAAGAAGCAATACATGCAGTTAATAAACAGAAGTTGTAGTACATTTTATTGAAATCGTACGGTCTCCATTATTACTGGAGGTGCACTCATGACTGAACTGTTTATGTCAAGGTCATCATATTTAGCCTTCTGAAAACTCAGCCTTTTTATTCAATTATTTAGATTAATTGAAAACTTGTCAGATTAATGAAAAGAGAAGCTGTTGGTGGCAGTTCTGTTCTGATTAGTGCAAAGATCGATAATATAATAATAATAATAATAATAATAATCGATAATATTAATAATATTAAAGAGCTCCACCTAATGACAGCATATAGAAAACACATGTTAGCATTGATTAATAAATGACCAGTCAGCCTAAACTCATGATGCACTGATCAGACGTCATCTGATTCAAATCAACAATTTTGCACATTGACTTTGCCTGAAAGTCAAATTTGTGTTTGTACTCGCAAACGTGGCCATTAAAGCTGATTCTGACTCCATGATTGGGAAGTCCAATACTGAAAAAAACGTTTTTTAATGTTCCTTAAATGTATCAAAACTGAAAAGTCCTACTTGTTGCCTGTAAAACCATTGATGTTTGTTAGATGTAAATGTTGAATTATAACAAAGAAAAGTCAAGTTTGTATGCTTTGAAAAGGAAATCAGAATCTGTATCGGGCACTAAAAGTATGATCGTTGTATCTCTGGTATAAATAAAGACCCGGCCAGAAGCAAAACTTTCTTTTCTATCGATTTTACTCTAACTTGTTCTAAGTATTACTTATTAAACATTATGACTAAGACATAAATCAATTAGATTTTTTTTTATTATCTAAATAACAAACAGCATTTTTTTTATAATTTATGTGTTGCCCCCTGCTGGCTATGACCAAGAATACAGGTATCACTTGATTTGTAGCTTGACTGTTCAGACCCATAGTTTAGGTCTTAAAAGAGATTTTAATTAAAGACAGACATTTGGCAATGCATACAGAGCTGCACAGATGTGGGGATTAGGTCTAGTTAATTCAGATCTTTGCAGAGAAATGGAAGCAAGAACCTTAAAGTGATGTGGAAGGAGCTGTCTGAAGGACTTGGCAACATTTCAGGATGAAGTTGTAGTTTGCAGACAACTTTATAGCCCGAGTGAGAGAAGATATTGTGGTCGATCAAAAAGTGCACACTCTGCAGATATAAGACAGTAATTTAAAAATAAGCCCTTTAAAAACTCTCCGAATACAAAGAACCAATATTAAACCAGACCGTATTTACTGCTGATTGTGAAATGTTAAATTAAAGGTTTACAGTATGGCTAGTTCTGTAATGGTTGGTTAAAGGGGTTTCCTTTGCACAAACAACTTGGTCTGGTTATTACGTCACACAAATATCTTTGCTAGGAGGACTCCACCCTGCAGCGTTGCTCCATTTTCAACAGCATGTGCATCTATTTAAGTGCAATAAAAAAAGATACGAAATCCAGTCTCACTCATGTTCACATGAAGACATTTTTACCTGCAACCTCTCCCCTCCACTTAGTATTAATTTACAGTACATTCAGAATGAAAAAGTGTAGGTCATCAGGCTAATTCTGGCAGTCCACAAGCCTTCTTTTGATTAAAGCCACCTGCCCTCTGGAGTCAATCAGCTTTACTTCCTCCCTCTTTCTGCCCAGCTGCTTAAGACACAATCCTGTCTCCTTTGTTGTACATTTTCTCGCTGTGTTTTTAATTCCCTCCTTTGTTTCCTCTCTTTTGCAACACTCCCAGGTTGCAGTCTGCATGGCAACACTCACAGCGTGACACTTCCGTCACCCGGAGAGCGAAGAAGGAGGAAAGGAGCGCCAGAGCATGGACCTCTCTCCCCGCTCACAGGCCACCCATAATTTGTTAGCTCTCCTTCTCTTCCTCTCTAGATTATCCCTTTCTGCAGTGTGAAAGCAGATATTTTCTGCAATGAAGCTGCTGACGGTCGTTTATTTCACAGCAGAATTCAGCATCTTTCAAATGTGACCTTTTTCCACGGCGAACCTCCTTCAGAAAACGCTTTATTTAAGAGCACAAAACTGTTAAATTTCCCTTTAAGGAAACCTAACTGCATCGCACCTCTTCAGACTTCTCATGAAAAACATCAATTTTGGCACATTTTAAGAGCTTTTTACAACTTAACCAAATTTAAAACAGAAGAAACATCAATAAATAGAGAAGGTAGATAAAGACAGCAATGAAAATGATTTTGTGCACAGTTTGGTGCAGCACAGCTTCATTCTGACCTTGTGGCCTAACCCCTGCAAAAAAAGAGAAAAACTCACTACAATATCCCAGCCTTTTTCTTTTTTTGCTTTTTGCTTCACTTCCAGCATCCATCACTCTGACACACACAAAAAGATTATTCCCCTTTTTTCCCACTGATTTTCACCTGGCAGAATGCCAGGGTTTCGCTTTCCTCCCCTCCAACCTCACCCCGCACTCACAACTGGATTTGGTCGCAAAGAAAACTGATTTTTTTATTCAAACGAGATTCAGTTTTCCCACCTTTTTGTTAAATGTAGGTATAGATGATTGCAGTGAGAGGTAAAAATAAAAAAAACAAGATGAGGTGGGAGAAATACAACCAACAGAGTAGGAAGAAATCTGCACTTCTCTCCGTTACGCCAAACAACATAAAGAGGGCTGGTTTGTCGCTGGGGGAAACACACACACAGGTTCAGAGCTGTTTCATTCAGAGCTGCTTCATGCAGTACCTTTGAGAATCAGACTATAACAAAGTAAAGCACTAAAACACAGCCGGAGGGAGTGATTAGTGTGAAAGTGTGTGTGTTTGTGTGTACAACAGTGTGAGGTGGCTGGTGGGGGAGAGAGCGGCAGGCTCCAGGCGGTGCATTATTAAACAGATTTGTCACTTTGGACTGGCGGCATTAGGAGTGTGAGTGCACATCTTAGTCGATCCTGGAGTGGGAGATCCAGAGAAAAGGTAAAGCTGAGAAAAACACAGAACATGGAATGTTGTGGAAAAATTGTGATTAGAAAGAGAGGGAAGATGCAGTGGTGCATCTAGGGATGGCCAGCTGGGGGCGCCCGAGTAGGCAGAGGTGTCATACCTAAACCAAAAACCGAAAACTAATATTTCTGGAAGTTTTTCATCATGAGGGGGGAAAGCTAATGGGCCAAAGGATCCAAAAATGAATAAATACATAAATAAATGCATGTATGACTGACTGGTAAATTGTGGGCGGCCATTCCAGACACTTACAACCACCTCCAAGTTTACGACACCCCTGAAGACATGCAGAGAAAAAACCAGGTGGAGACTACTGCTAGTCTTTGTTTGGCACAATAAAATCAAAATGAAAACCAAAAGTAAATCCAAAACCAAAGGTAAAACTAAATCTAGTGTTTCAGCTCTGGAGTGGGAGGCAGGTGGGATTGGAGAAAAAGGAATATTTAAGAAAATGAAAAAAAAAACTAAACAAAAACAAATCATACATTGGGAAATTTTGAAATAGATAAAAAAATATGAATATAAGAATGGTAAACGTATATAGGATGCTGTTGCGCCACAGTTCAATGACGCTTCTGAATTTAAGCATTTAAATGTCCTCACAACATGAGTAAAACCATCTCCCTCTCTCTCTCACACACACACACACACACACACACACACACACACACTGCTTGTTGTGTAACAGCTGTGTTAGAAATCCTTGCAGCTGTTGTTGACTGAGAAAAATAAAAATAAATAACTAAAAAAGCAGCTTCTGCATCTGCAGTGACAGGCAACAACACTTGTTTTAGTCAAAAATAACATTAAAGAGACAAAAAATGTCCTCAATCTGTGTGTGTGAGTGTGTGTAAGTGAGTGTGTGTGTGTGTGGGGAACGTCTGTGATCTGGAAGTCTGCGGAGGGCAATCTCACTTTTGGAGAAATCAAACCAGACGAACGCTGGATCAGGCAGCTAACACAAACGACGGGACGAGAACAAAGTGTCCGAGAAGGCAAAAAACCCACAAATACGACATACGCGCTGAAAAGTCGGAAACCTACAAATGCAGTGTTGTAACTGACTAGGAATGAGTCAGCATGGCGATGGGAAAATTTCTGCAACATTACTCCCGATCATTTCTACCATTTACACGTCAAACACATCAGTGAAAATGAAGACAGGCTCTGGGATGCAAAGGATTCCTCCTATTTAGAAATCTTAAGAGGGATTTTGATTATTTAGAATAAATGCTAGTTTGCCTCTAAAAATGAATTCCTGCAAAGCAAATCTGAAGTTTAGTTTTCTCTCCCTAAAATCCAAACTCTTCCCTTCTCCTCCAAGACTTCCCAAGTATACTTTATTTCCCTCCATCCTCCTTCTGTCTCTAGCACACTCTCGTCTCAGCTGTATAATTATCTCTTTCTGATTCTAGAGAGTTCGAAGGAGCTCAGGACTCTCTTTCTTCTTTGGGGCGCCTTGTCCGCCTCTGCCACTCAGACGCTCAATGCTGGATTGTTCTTTTGCCGCTATAAAGGCTCAACTGACGGCTGAGGAGAGCGGCGAGTGACTCATGAACACGCCTTCCGTTCTGGACGTGATGTCTACAGGGCGAGCTCGGCGGCTGAGGAGTCTTCATGAGGCAAAAATTGGAAACATTTATGAAGCCGCACATGCTTTACAATTAAAACATGGAAGAGAACTCTGAAAACCCTGAAAATAGCTCATCACATGACTGACACGGCGTCATCATCCATCATGCGTCAAATTATGAATCAAGCAGCATCACTCAGGACACACACACACACACACACACATCCGTGTTTTACTATCTTTATGAGGACTTTTCGGTTACTTCCATTGACTTCCATTCAACAATAACTCAATTCATAACCTAGTCCTGAACCTAACCCCTGTCCCAAGAACGGAATTTGAAAAAGTGAGGACCAGAAAAATGTCCTCACTTTGTCAAAATGTCCTCACTTTGCGATAAAAATACGAAAAATGGTTCTCACTCAGCAACAAGTACAAGAACACACACACACACACACACACACACACAATCAGAGGGGATTTAAAGATTCAAATAGTACTCGTGCTAATTAGGCAGATGGCTTTGCACCTCTCCTTTTGGTCCGCTAGGATATGAAGCGACGCATGATGCAAGCAGACACACTCTTTAAGTGGATTAATTAAAACCAACATGGTGGGGTCAAAGGTCAAGCACCCCATTCCTTTACACTATTCTGTCTGAGTGGCCACGGGCTGCAGGACGGAGCAAGTGGAAGATGGATGGTTCAGACTCTAATTAGAGCCAAAAGTTCAGCTGATTTTCAAAATTTCTAATAAAAGAACAAACCAGGCCTCAAGTGTGTGTGTGTGTGTGATGGGTGCAATTAATATAGCATGCATGCTGCTTTTCATTAGGGATAACTGCACTGCATGGTGTGTCTGTGACATGAACGTTGAGAGGCACTGATGCACGGTGCTCTCCCAGGAGCAGGAGTTCATATTTACACTTCTGTTCCTGCAGCCTAAAGGAGGATGCAGGGTACAACAGAAGCAGACACGCCCTGCTGATGCTCCAACACATGCACGCGCCCGCATTCGTCACACTAACTCCATACAGCAATCAGAGCTGCGTTAATCACTTAATTATGCTTATTTGCATTTGTTGCAGAGTCTCTAAATTTCCTTTACAATTTCAGTTTCTCTCATAAATGTCTTGTAAAACTGATCAAACTGACAATTTACTGCAGGAAACAGGTTTATGTTTAAAAACAAGATTCGGCATTGTTCTTTCACTGAGACATAAAAAAAACATAAGAGCAGTGGAGGTGAGTCTCATTAAAGAGATGTCGCTCAGGTGTTTCTGAACACAAGTGACACTCCTGCAGTGAGCTGCTCTTTATTAAAACGCGCCGTCTTTGGAGAGGGAAGGCTGCTCCTGCTTCTAACCTGAGAGAGGAAAAAGAAGGTTTAATAATGAAGCAAGGAGGCAGAGTTGAGGTAAATACTCCTGCTTCCTTTCCCTCGTTCATGAGATCAAATTTGGATTCATACCTCCAGCTCCTCTCTGACCGTTCCACCTGTTGAGCAAACACAGCCGCACTGAGGCCAATATCTGATTATTAATTAGTGATTATCTGGGCTCGGGGAAGCCACCAGGAGACATGACCCTGTTAGGTAAATAGATTGAGGAGTTTATTTATGAGTGTGTTTGAGGTCAGCTGTCTGTCCAGTTTCTGAATCTGAATGGTCATCAGCGCCTGTTTGGGAATGACATCATTGACCCCCCTCCCCGAGATATGACGACCCCCCCTACTCATTTTCTATTTTGGATTTGAGGATAATGATGGCAGGATGGAGGGCGGGGGGAAGGGGGGAGAAAAATGATAAAAGAGAGGAGAGAAAGTATTAAAATAATAATTTGAGGGCCTTCAGGGGCTCTGTCTCCTCTTTCTAAAATAGAATTTACGAGTCCCTGCTGAGTGTGTCGAGGGAGAAATGACTTATTTATCAAACAGGCTGAAATATTCAGGGATGGGGGACTTTTTTCAATTCATAGGCTGAGATGCTTAATGACGGCGGGCGTATTCAGAGTGATCTGCAGGTCCGACAGTTTCAGTTTAACAGCTGTTTGACAGACATATTTCACCTGTGACCTCATGCATTTCACAGAGGATCAGGTCTGTTTCAGAGTGAATGTGTGTGTTGATCCAAGAACTAAACGCTTGTGTTGCTGGAGAACATGTTTTGCAGCTCTGGAGATACCATTGTATGTTCCCTAACAGCGCGCTGCGGCAGGCACACAGCCATGAGTAAATGTTTCATGATAAATTCCTGGAGGGGAAGATTTTTTTCTGGCGGCTCAGAAACATTTGGAGGGATGATATCAGCACGGGGGTGGGGGTGCGTTGGGGGGTAAGATTGGGGTGGGGGGCTGGACGGAGTGGGACGGGGAGGGAACGAGTGTTGTTCCTACTTTTAGGCTGAAATGGGAGAAGTTTGGGAATGATGAAAAAGCTGAGATGAGATGAGATAGAGCAGAGGACAGAAACGCAAACCGTGCGTAATTACGCATCGCAACCGCGACCTCGCCGTGTGCCCCGCGTCCCACCCTTCATCCGCGCTCCCCCCGCTGTCACCGCGCTCACAGAGAGAGGCGAGGCTGTGGTGTGGAGAGACTGGCCGGCCGCTTACCTTAACACGTTCCAGCTTTTCAGAGGGTCCAGGTCTGAAATTATAGAAACCATGGTCGACTGGCTGGGCAGCACCGGGAGAGGGAGGGGGCGCAGCAGAAAAAAGGTCGAAAGAAAAAGCGGCGCAAAGGCTGTAAACTCCGTCTGCGAATGACAGCGATCGCTCGGATGCAACCCGTCCTGGTTGTTGAGTGGGTGATGAGCGCTGTCACAGCTCTCTCTCTCCTTTCCCTCTCACTCTCTCCTTCTCTCCCTCTCTCTGTCTCTCCGCCCCCTCCTGATCCAAGCCTGCGCTCAGCAGACGCGTCTCAGAGCTTCCTCTGCTCCGTCCTTCAGAAGCTGGCAGCTGCTGCTGGAAACGCAGCCATGCACTGCAGCTTTAGCACTCCGTTGTTGCAAAATATAGCAAATGTAGCAACACGGTTTTCTGAGGTGGCCTGCCCTGCCCACGCAGGTTTCCTTTTTTAATGCGACTCTCTTTATTTCTGTTACATTATTTTCCTGCAAAGCACTTTGTGTTACCTGTATGTATGAACAGTGGCTTATAAACAGAGAAATTACAACAATGCTTATCCAAACATTATTTTATAATAAAATGTTCTCGCAAGAAACCAATAATGGGAAATATGTAGCCTATTAAAACAGTTTTCATTACAAAAAATTATATTGAAATGCATTTATTTAGTTTGGTGACCAAAGGAAAATTAGAAATGCGTATTGTTCTATTTTATTTTTATTTTCACCAACAACAGTGGCGGTCCTTGCATGTATGGTGCCCTAGGCGAGGGCCTCCTCTGCCCCCGTTTTTGTTTTCCGGATAAAGGTTTAACAATCTCAAACTATGTTTTAAAACACTGCAGAATAATTCAGTCCAAGCATAACACGTTTATATATGGGTAGTTTCCATACACTGAATTGAAATGGGCCCTAATGGAATCAAACAACAAAAATGTTAATTTATTTTGGCTTTAACAAATAAAACAAAGGTTTCATAATTCTAAACATCTGTTTTAGAGAATCTCTGTTCAGTGTAAAATTGTCCAGTTCGGCTGTCATCAGTAAGGATCTTAGACTTTGAACTAACGTGGACAAAATATGTAGTGAATATATATATATGTGTATATATATGTATATATATATATATATATATATATACACAGTACAGACCAAAAGTTTGGACACACCTTCTCATTCAAAGAGTTTTTCTTTATTTTCATGACTATGAATATTGTAGCTTCACGCTGAAGGCATCAAAACTATGAATTAACACATGTGGAATTATATACTGAACCAAAAAGTGTGAAACAACTGAAAATATGTCTTATATTCTAGGTTCTTCAAAGTAGCCACCTTTTGCTTTGATTACTGCTCCACACACTCTTGGCATTCTGTTGATGAGCTTCATGAGGTAGTCACCTGAAATGGTTTTCACTTCACAGGTGTGCCCTGTCAGGTTTAATAAGTGGGATTTCAAGCCTTATAAATGGGGTTGGGACCATCAGTTGTGTTGTGCAGGAGGTGGATACAGTACACAGCTGATAGTCCTACTGAATAGACTGTTAGAATTTGTATTATGGCAAGAAAAAAGCAGCTAAGTAAAGAAAAACGAGTGGCCATCATTACTTTAAGAAATGAAGGTCAGTCAATCCGAACAATTGGGAAAACTTTGAAAGTGTCCCCAAGTGCAGTCGCAAAAACCATCAAGTGCTACAAAGAAACTGGCTCACATGAGGACCGCCCCAGGAAAGGAAGACCAAGAGTCACCTCTGCTGCGGACGATAAGTTCATCCGAGTCACCAGCCTCAGAAATTGCAGGTTAACAGCAGCTCAGATTAGAGAACAGGTCAATGCCACACAGAGTTCTAGCAGCAGACACATCTCTAGAACAACTGTTAAGAGGAGATTGTGTGAATCATGCCTTCGTGGTAAAATAGCTGCTAGGAAACCACTGCTGAGGACAAGCAACAAGCAGAAGAGACTTGTTTGGGCTAAAGAACACAAGGAATGGACATTAGACCAGTGGAAATCTGTGCTTAGGTCTGATGAGTCCAAGTTTGAGATCTTTGGTTCCAATCACCGTGTCTTTGTGCGGCGCAAAAGAGGAGAACAGATGGACTCTACATGCCTGGTTCCCACCGTAAAGCATGGAGGAGGAGGTGTGATGGTGTGGGGGTGCTTTGCTGGTGACACTGTTGGGAATTTATTCAAAATTGAAGGCATACTGAACCAGCATGGCTACCAAAGCATCTTGCAGCGGCATGCTATTCCATCCGGTTTGCGTTTAGTTGGACCATCATTTATTTTTCAACAGGACAATGACCCCAAACACACCTCCAGGTTGTGTAAGGGCTATTTGACCAAGAAGGAGAGTGATGGGGTGCTGCACCAGATGACCTGGCCTCCACAGTCACCGGAACTGAACCCAATCGAGATGGTTTGGGGTGAGCTGGACCACAGAGTGAAGGCAAAAGGGCCAACAAGTGCTAAGCATCTCTGGGAACTCCTTCAAGACTGTTGGAAAACCATTTCAGGTGACTACCTCTTGAAGCTCATCAACAGAATGCCAAGAGTGTGTGGAGCAGTAATCAAAGTAAAAGGTGGCTACTTTGAAGAACCTAGAATATAAGACATATTTTCAGTTGTTTCACACTTTTTTGTTCAGTATATCATTCCACATGTGTTAATTCATAGTTTTGATGCCTTCAGTGTGAAGCTGCAATATTCATAGTCATGAAAATAAAGACAACTCGTTGAATGAGAAGGTTTGTCCAAACCTTTGGTCTGTACTGTGTATATAAATGGCTTAAAAAATTACTTCTCCCCCCCCCCCCGACTCTCAGGCAATGCCACCCTGGCAAATAAAAAAATCCTCCACTGAAAGAGGAAGTAAAAACAGATGCCTAATTCTTAGACCATCATATACTATGACGCCATGGCGCCATTTCTGTTGTTAAACTCAAAGGTGTGGTCCTTCCTGTATATAATATAAGCACATATCTACAATTTTTGATTAAGTTGGACCAGCAAAGTAGAAATGTTGTATTCCCTTGTGAGACCAATGTCAAAAACACCCACCCCTACCATATATGGGCAGTGACATCATAGGGTGAACTTAGGGCATAGGGTGTCAGAACATTAGAAAAGACATTTTTTCTTTCTTTATTTTTATTCAATTTGGTAATTCTGTGATTGTAATATTTAAAATTTTATCAGAAAATCCAACTAAAGTAATAATATTTTTTTTAGCCACAAAAATTAAAAATGGAGAGTATTTCAAAATGAGTATTTGTATATTTTAAATGAAAATCAAGTACTTATTTGCATTTTTCAGGGTTTTTTTAATTGACCAGTTTTATTATTAGACTGATTGATGAGAAAATCCACTCTCCAAACCATGCACCGGCCACTGATTGATGGGGTTCAATGATATAAGCCAGCTGAGAGCAAAGTGAGACAGGATTTTAGCAATATGTGTGGAAAAACTAAAGATCATCCTGTTTGTCTGTTTTCACAAATTCAAGATGAACCACAAAATGGGTTTAAAGAATCTGTAATTAGCCCGACATTGACTAATTTATATACTAGTTTTTAAGTTTTTCTACTTTGAAAGACCCAAAATAACCATTGAAAATGCTTATGTTTTGTATGTTCATAAATACAGTAAAGGTTTCATAAATTTCAGTGTAGAATTATCAAGTTCATGTCTGATCAGTCTAAGTATTTTGCATTCTGAGGAACAGATAAATGCAGTTTAGACTAAATAAAAACTATGAATCAACACTTTAGTGTTAAGAGGACGCTCTGAAGCAGATGCTAACTTCAGCATTGCCAGCTAGCATGAACTTATTGTGGTATTGTCACATTTCTGCAAAGCTGACATGATTTTAAAGTGCAGATTACAGAAATCTCCACTTTAAAGTTAGGATTCAAGGTAATTTAAGCCTTTAAAGTCTTTTAAAGACCACTTTGTCTTTAAAAATCAGTGTTTAAGTCATCTGTTATGACTGTAAATTATTTAACACAGCAGTTGTTGCGATGTAGGACTTTCTCTGAAAAGGGACAGGAATCAGGAATTACATCTTAACCTCTTAAGCACTAATGGGGCTTCTCCTTGCCAATCCAAATTTCTGGTTTTCTTTGAAGGTGCAGTATGTAACTTTAATAAAAATATATATTTTTTTACATATTTGGTAAAACTGACACTATGTCCTGACAGTAGAATATGGGACAGATAATATTGAATAAATTAAGCTCCTCTGGCTCCTCCCAGTGGTCATGTGGTCATTTGCAGAAATACACAGCTCCCAGTCAGAAACAATCAATCAGAGCCAGAAGGATGTCTTAGGAGTGTCAATCACACTTGTGTACATGCTGCTCACACCCCTTCCCCACACAGTGCGTACCGCAGTTCAAGCTCAGGATTGCGGTTGTGCTGCAGCTGTGCTAATGATTTGAGGACCACGATTTAAGTCAACGTTTGGCAGGCCGTAGTGAATGTAAAGGATCTGTATGTTAGGTTTGTGTTTGTTTACCTTCTCAGCTCTGCCAGGTGCTTTTCTCTTCATTTCTGGTTATTAAGATTCCTTCTGATTAGTTTTGTTGCTTTCTTTGTTCCGGTGTTATGTTTAGTTATATTCTGATAGATCTGGTTTCCTCTTATGTTCTTGTGTCTAGTCATTGTCTTCTTGTGCTCTGGTCACCTCCCTGCTCTCCGGGCTTATCAGGTTAATTAGTCATTCTTCCTCTGTATTATTTAGGTTCCCTGGTCCTAACTGTCTCACATTCTCCTGATTAGCTCTTCTCCCAGTTCATTGGATCACACTCCTCTTCCTTCAGTATTTAAGTTCTCTGGTTTTCATTGTTCACCACCGGATTCTCTGCATTGCCGCTGCATATATCCCTAGGTCCACGTCTTTGTGTTCTTGGCTGTAACCCTGCCTGCGTTCCCCTTGTAAGTGTTTAATCATTGTCAACTCACCATTTTGCTCCCGTCCTTCTGGTTTCACTTTGGTCCTGCTTCACCTCAAAATATGATAAAAGCATATCGATGTTTCGTCCCTATCAGTGACTGTGCCATAGCTGTTTATCCGCCATCAACGGTGGCCCTGCTTACTAGTCCGCTGTGGATGGAGTGCTGTAGCACTGTAGAGAGCGAGGGTATGGATCTGTAAGGTGTGCTTGTTCAAATTTTCAGGCTTAGTCCATTGTTTCCTCAAAATTCCTCACTGCAGCTTTAAGGTCTGACCAGCTGATTCGGATTTTGACAGAGGAAGTAATATTTTTTCCAACAAAATAAAAGTAAATTAATTTAGCTACGTAGTGTTAGATGGTGTGTTTATAGACCCAAAACGGTGATAATTCTTAGTTTTGATGTATTTAATGAATAGGTGAAAAATCTGATTTTTCTGTGTTTGACCAAGGGGAAATTGTCCATAGATTACTTTTAACCTACTGATTGAAGTATCTCTAAATTAACATATTACCTTCTACATGTCATTGCACTAATGTTTCTTTCTTCAAAGAAATTAAGGTATCTTGTATTTATTTTTCCAAACTTATGGTTACATTTGTCAAACACAATGAAAGTAACTGAAATGTGTCAGTCACCACGTTTGAGACATGGGCAGCCCTGCAAAACATCTCTCTGTCTCTGCACACCCCTGTTAGTGCTGACTTCCTGTCTGACACCAACACATCCTGTTGATAACTGTTTTTTTCCCCCTCTCTGTTTCTTCTCCCCTCCCTCTCAACGTGGCAGCAGAAGCATCATCTCTGCCAAAGAATGACAAGGCAACAGCCAAGTCCCACCTTCTCTCCACTCCTATCCTTTCGTTCGCTTTTTGGGGGGGTGCCAGAGTTGTCTCTGTTTCAGATAATTGTCTGGGATAACAGAGAGTGACGGATTGTTGGGACGGATTGTTGGGAAACTGCTGCAGTTCAATTTTAGTCATTTGATTGAATGAAGGGATCCATGATTTGAAGCTTAAACAATAAGAGGCAGGTTTTCGACAGAAACAATAAGCTCTGAGGTCATTTATGGGCCAGGGAAGGAAGGTTATGCAAAGACCGGGTCCATGAATTTGCGCTTAGCATCGAGTTTGCTGAAGCTAAGACGTAACAGTAATCCAATGCTACAGCCCAGCTCTCTCAGCATCAGCAGCCATCCTGGACGGGCTTTAAATAGACTCGATTGGACATCTGCTTCACAGAAGAGCAGGAGGAGGTGGAGAAAAGAGATAGCTGACAGCACCTCACACTCCTTCCCCTCTGTCTCTCCTTCTGTGCTCATACAGGAATTAATGCCTGTGTAAACGTGTGCACACACATCAGAGAGATCAATGCGAGTTCAACTCTTGTCTCTGGAGTTGTAATTTGGCCGTGATAATCACAAAGGCAGGCTTGTCTCTTTGGAGCTGTAGGTGTTGCTGCATCCTTATAAGTTAGCAATGCATATAAATGACTGTCTATATGTGAGAATATGTAGACCTCTAAGTTTTATTTATAATCCTTGCAACTAAAAGGATCCTATTTTCACCTTCCTGTCTGTGGCTATTCTTCCTTGGTTCCTTTTTGTTCCTTCCTTCTTGCTTCACTTTAAGCAAAGTTTCTAATTTAATCTGTCAGTGAGCTACAGTACACTTGCCTGGTTTTAAATGTGTTTCTTGATCATATAGCCTAATTGTTCAGTTCACTTGTGTTTTTGTGGATTTTTGTAGGTGGGGGTACTGCTGAAATATGGGTGTATTTCCCATTTAGATTGGACATGCTCCCAGGACTGCTCCCAGTCTCTGATCATGTTGGTGGAGCTCATGAACAGAATCTCTGGGTGCAGTTGTCTTATTTGGGAACCTCAGAGTTTCACTTTATGCAGATGATATTCTGTTGTGCCTTCAAGTCATGAGCATTTACATAAGCTGGAGAAGTTTGTGGCTGGAATAAGAGTTAGCTCCTCCAAGTCTGAGGCCATAGTTGTTAACCAGAAAAAGGTGAAATCCTCCCTGTTGGTCTTCAGGTATTCCTTGCCCAAGTGGAGGAGTGGTCTTATTAATAAGAAGGAGAAGTAGAAATCAATCTGAGCTTTATTTATAGTAATGAAGGATCTGATCTGGTCTGTTGTGTTAAAAAGAATCATATCCAAGTACTGAAAATCTACATTTACTGGTCTGTCATCATTACAATCCAAATGTATTATTATGAGATATAATTTATGATCAAAGGAAGCAGCTAAAATGAGCTTCCTACATAGTGGGGGCAGATAGATGGATTGGTAAAGATATCAAAAGATGGATGGACAGACAGACGGGTAACCCTATCTTCTGCATCTTCTTCTCTCACACCCACTACCTTAATGTTCTCTTTCACTCCATCCATAAATCTCCTCTCTGGTCTTCCTCTAGGCCTCCTTAGCTGTTCCAGCCTCACTATCCCTTATCTTTACATGTCCAAACCATCTAAGTCTGGCCTCTTTGGCTTTATCTTCAACACATCTAACATGAGCAGTGCCTCTGTGGTACCTATTTCTGATCCTATCCATCCTTGTCACTACCCAAGAGAACCTCAACATCTTCATCTCTGCTACCTCCTGCTCTGCCTCCTTTCTCTTCCTCAGTACCACCATCTCTAAACCATTCAATATCGCTGGTCTCTCCACTGTCTTGTATACCCTTGCTTTCATTCTCATTGATACCCTGTTATCACACAACACACCTGACACTTGTCTCCTCACGTTCCAACCTACTTGGACATGTTTCTTCACCTCTTTTCCACACTCACCGTTTCTCTGGAGTGATGACCCTAAGTTCTTGAAATCATTCACCTTCTTTAATTCTGTTTCCTGTAACCTCATCAGTCTACTTGGGTCCCTCTAATTGACACACATGTATTCTGTCTTGCTCTGGCTAACCTTAATTTCTCTCCTTTCTAGGGCAAACCTCCATCTCTCTAGAGTTTCCACCACCTGTTCCCTGCTCTCACCACAGATCACAATGCCATCTGCAAACATCATAGTCCATGACGATTCCTGTATATAACCTCATCTGTCAACATGTCCAACACCACAGCAAAAATTAAGGGGCTCAGAGCTGATCGTTGATGCAGTCCCACTTCTGCCTTGAACTTCTCTGTCACACCTGCAGTACAACTCACCACTTTCTTACACCTCTTGCACCACTCTAACATACTTCTCTGCTACTACAGAGATCCTCATACAATACCACAGCTGCTCTCTCTGCACCCTGTAATATGCTTTCTCTAGATCGAAAACACAATGCAGCTTCTTCTCTCTTTCTTTATACTTTTCTATCAACATCCTCAAAGCTAATACTCCATCTGTAATACCTTTTTTTGGCATCAAACCATAACGCTGCTCACAGATGCTCACTTCTGACAACAGTCCAACTTTCACTACTCTTTCCCATAACTTCATCATAGGACTCATCAAATGTATTCTTCTGTAGTTGCCACAACTCTGCACATCCCCTTTGTTCTTAAACACTGTTAATTAATGACTTGGTTTGTGATAACCAGATTGATTTGTTTTGTCTCACAGAAACCTGGCTGCAGCAAGAATACTATGTTACTATAAATGAGACTTCTTCAAACTATTTAAAATTTTCCATTTCTTGAAATACTGGGCAAGGAGGGGCATTACCAGCCATCTTTCAGTACAATTTATTGATTAGTCCAAGGCAAATTAATAGCTACAATTCTTTTGAATATATATTCCAAATTGCAACCACTAAAATGACTTCAGTAGTTTTGTATCATCCACCAGGTCTTTATTCTCAATTTTTAGGTACGTTCTCAGGCTAATTATCTGTTTTATTGTTAAATACTGGTGAGGTCATTATACTGGGGGATTTTAATATTCATGTTGACACTGGAAGTGATGGCCTTTAATGCAGTCTTTTGACTTAATTGGCTTTGCTAAAAACACTTGCAGACCTACAGTACCTACTTTTGTCTTCAAACTCTGGACCGTCTGCTGACATATGGAATTAAGTGTAAAGGCATAACCATAAACTCTCATAACCCTGTCCTATCTGACTATTTTAATAACATTTGACTGTAATTTAACCAAGTACTCCACATCGAAAGAAAATTTCATTATGGTAGATCCTTATCAGACAATGCTGTTATAACCTTTTAATAATCTGTCCCACATCTAATTTCTTCATTTTCACAGAAAAACAGTGGAGGGCATTTATTTCATTTCTGCCCCTTCACAAATTGAAGTTCTTCATCATAGTGTTACTTCCTCATTGCCTGATACATTAAATGTAGCCCCCTTAAAAAAAAGAAGGTAATTAATTATAGGAGGCTGGCTCCTGGTTTAATTCAGAGCTGTGTTTTTTAAAGCCCAATGTTAGAAAATTGGAGAGTAATTGGAGCTCTACACACCTGGAGGAGTCCTAAGTAACCTGGAAAAATAGTCTACTGTTGTACAAAAAGATGATTCGCCAAGCTTGAACAGCTTATTTCTCACGATCGACAAAAGAGAATAAGAATGATCCTAGGTTTCTTTTTAGTACAGTTGCAAAATTTACACAGAGTTGTAGCTCTGTTGAACCACCCATTCCCTTAGCTCTCAGCAGTAATGACTTTATATGATTATTTATAAATAAAATTGATTCAACTAAAAATAAAATACTCTTAAATATGATTACTCCATCATCTATATAAGTGAGACAGCATTTGAGGTATCTTTAGAACCTTATCTGCCTTTGGATTGCTTTAATCCAGTTGAGCTTTTCGAGTTATCATAAATATTAGCTCCATTTAAACCTTCAAGTCCAATTAGGCCCAATTTCAACTTAATTATTTATAGAAGTTTTCCCGTTGATAACTGCCCACACTTTAAATATGATTCATCTATCCTTAGTGAATTGATTAGAACCACTGTCTTTTAAGGTAGCTGTAATTAAATCTTTACTCCAGAAAGCTTCTCTTGATCAAGATAACTTACAGACCTATATCTAATTTTCTGTTCATAGCTAAAATTCTTGAGAAAATAGTTGCTACTCAAATGTGTGAACACTTACACAGCAATGACCTGTTTGAAGAGTTTCAGTCAGGTTTCAGAGCTCATCATAGCACTTAAACAGCTCTGCTGAAAGTCACTAATGATATTCTTATGGCCTCAGATAATGGACTTGTGTCTGTTCTGGTTCTGTTAGATCTCAGTGCTGCATTTGATCCAGTCGACCATAATATTCTCTTAGAAAGGCTGGAATATGCTGTAGGGATCAGGGGAACAGCTCTAGGCTGTTTTAAATCTTATTTGTCTAACAGATTCCAGTTTGTTCATGTAAATGATAAATCATCTTTAAACTCCAGGGTTAATTGTGGAGTACCACAGGGTTCAGTACTTGGGCCAATTCTCTTTACTATATATATGCTTCCAATAGGTCAAATTATCAGGCAGCATAGGATACATTTTCACTGTTATGCTGATGATACTCAGCTTTACTTATCCATAAATCCTGATGAGCCCAACCAGTTAGATAGACTACAAGCATGTCTTGAAGACATAAAAACCTGGATGACTTTACATTTTCTGCTTCTAAATTCAGACAAGACAGAAGTTGTCGTCTTTGGACCGGAGTCTTTAAAAAAGAAACTGCTTAGTCAATCACTTAACCTGGATGGCATTAAATTGACCTACGTTAATACAATCAAAAGCCTTGGTGTTATCTTTGACTAGGACATGTCAATTAAATCTCATATTAAACAGATTTCTCGGATTTCCTTTTTTCACTGCCAAAATATTGCCAAAATCATAAATATCCTGTCCAGGAGAGATGCTGAAACATAGTCCATGCATTTGTAACTTCAAGACTGGATTATTGTGATTTTTTACTATCAGGATGTCCACAAAATGCAGTTAAAAGCCTTCAGCTGATTCAAAATGCGGCAGCAAGAGTTCTGATGAAAATTAAAAAGCAAGATTATATTTTTCTTCTTTCACTTCCTTCATAGTATCTGTGTTAAATCCAGAATAGAATTTGAAATTCTCCTTCTTGCAACTTAATGGTCCTTCCTGTCAACTGCCCCAACTACTGAGATCATAAAAGAAATTACACTCAACTGTCACTTCATTAAGTACACATTCAGCCTCCTAGACACATATAGCAAATTAGCCAATCACATGGGAGCAATTCATGCATTCGGGCATCTAGACATGGCGAAAACAAATCACTGAAGGTCAAAGCAAGCATCAGAACGAGGAATAAATAGTCTTTAGGTGACTTTGGTGTAAATGGGCTGGTTTGAGTATTTCAGAACTTGCTGTTCTACTGGGATTTTCACACACAACCCTCTCTCAGGTTTACAGAGAATGGTCTGAAAAAGACCAAGCAACATTCAGCTATCAGAACTTAGTGTAAACAACAAGCATGCAGGGATCCGTCCTGCCTTGCATAAACAGTTCAGTCTGGTGGTGGTGGTGTCATGGTGTGATATTTTCTTGACACAACTTGGGCCTCTTGATATGAACTGAGCTTCATTTAAACACCACAGCCAACCCATAACAAGCTCTTATGGTGCATAGATGTGCAACTAATGAATCTGCAAGAACTGTGTGATACTATCATGTCAATATGGATGGAAATCCCTGACAAATATTGCAATTTGGCCAGTTTTACAAAGATTCAACTAAAGAAATGGGAATAAATTGTGTCTTTGTGACAGGCTGCTGATAAAGACCCTAAAGATCCAGCGTAACTGGTTCTTGGCAAAGTTGTCTGTTTTTGTGATCACAACACAGGTTTGCTCACTGAACTTAGAAGTGGTTTAAATAGAGTATTTATTGGAGTAAAACCTAAATGGCTTAACATAAAACATCCCTCTGAATCAGGTCGGTTACTGAACTGAAACTGAATGAAAAAGCAACCTCACTCTGAAGAAAAACATGAAGAAAGCATAGAAAGTACTGACCAAGACTAATTTAAAAGTGTTGTTGGTCAGTTTGCTCACTTATTTTGTTTTATTAAGTACTCATACCCCTTAAATTGTTTTATGTTTGGTCACATTAAAAACACAAATGTCAGTTTATTTTATAGGATTTTATGTAATAGTAATTGTAAAGTGGAAGGAAAATGATATGTGGTTTTCAAGTGTGGCATTTCTTTGTTTCTCAACCTTCCTGAGTCAGAACTCTGTAGGACCAGCAACAGGTCTTAAGGGGTTTGTCTCAGCTTAAGATCAACTTGAGTTTGGGTTTGGGATTTGACTAGGCCATTCTACCACATGAATATGCTTTGATCTAAACTATTCCACTGTGGCTCTATGTTTAGGGTCATTGTCCTGCTGGTTTTCTTCTAGGATTGTCCTATATTTAGCTCCATCCACTCCCATCAACTCTGACCAGCTTCCCCGTCCCTGCCGAAGGAGAGCCTCCACACAGCATGATGCTGCCACCACCATGTTTCATCATGGGAATAGCATATTCAGGGTGAAGAGCAGTTTTAGATTTCAGGCACACAGGCTTTTGCATGTAGGTGAAAAGTGTAATTTTAGTTTCCTCTGGTAGGACTTCTGATCCACTTTACAATTATACTTGACTTTGTATTGGGCTATCACATAAACTCCCAATAAGATGCTAGAAAAAGGATAAACTGACTTGGACGGCTTGGAAGCAATTACAAGACTGTCTTGCAGCTTGGAGGATAAACATAAAGAAATGAAGGACGAATCAAGACTTCTGCTCAGAAGTGTGTGTGTGATGTGTATATTTGACTCTAGCTATAAAAACAATTAGAAGTGTTGGCAAATGTAATCTAAACTTTATAGCCATTGTAATAAGAGTAACCACCAGTGGAGGGCGTTACAAAATAATGTGCTTGGGTAATTTTTCAATATTCAGCATAGGAAAAAATCAGTTGCTTTTATATTCGTTAGGAATAAAACCAATTTTCCTGCAAATGATTTAAGTCGGCAGCCTGCTGTCGATGCATGTTTAAAACCACTAAACCAATTATTAAAGATTAAAACCAGTAAGACCCTTGTTGGTGCATAAAAACCAGCACACAGTCAGCCGCTCACACGGCTGTATTTAACATTACAAAGCATGGCGCACACAGACAGAGCCAAACAATATCAGTATGATAAACACCTTGTATATCACCCAGCGTCTTTATTTGACAAAATCAGGCACATCTGAGGACAGACCTTGAGGTTTATGTCATCATGCATATATGATGTGTATTTGAATTCTAAACAAAGTCAGTGTATCTTAAAACCACCCACTGAATACAGATTCTCATTTTACCTCATTCCCTGCTGGAGATGAGCGCAAGAAGGAAAATAAGCACAGAAAAGGATGTGGATGAAATAAGTATGAAGGGATTATTTCATAAATGACAGAATTTTCTTATCATTGCAAGTCATTTGATCCTGTCAAATATGCCTAAAGCCATACGCCCACGTGCTCATTGTCTGAAAAATGCTCCATTTAGGAGAATCGCTCCTTTTTCAAACAATGAGCTGAGCAGCTCCGCAGCAGGAAAAAAATAAAGCAAATGAGATTTAAGATGGTCAAACACACCCAGGAAAACCTCCCAGTGAGCCTTTTTGTTTGTTTGTCGTGCGCTGCAATCAGACAGCCTTGGTGGGTTGTGTTTACCTCCAGGACAGCCGACATCGATGCAGAACAAACAAAGGCTCCCTTTTCCTGGCTGGACTGTTTGTATTTCCAGCAACACCTCACTTAATCTTTTATACAACAAAATCATTTATACAACAAAAAGTGCAGCAATGTGTTTTTTTACTTTTCGCTTATACATGCAGAGGAAGAGCATGTCCTTTTGAGACTTTTTTTTAACATTAGATGCAATCAGTTCACACATTTTTATTCCTGTCATACATTTGAATTAAATCCATTATGTCCAGCAAGACATATTGTCAAAATAAACATCTCTTCATTTTCAAATTGTCTGAGTTTGTGAAACTCGGGAAATACGTTTGATCTCACTTTTACTGTTCTGTAATCCAAAATGTGCTTTTAATGTTCTATATCCTTATAAGGTTATGTTATTTCAGTAAAAAATTCAGAAAGGTAAATTCACATGTTGTATAGATTATTTACACACAAACTGATATTTTTCAAGACTTTATGTCTATTCTCTTTGATAATTATGGCTTATTGATAATGAAAACCAAAAAATCAAGTTTTGAAATAAAATGGTCTAGACAACTGTGTGAGAGACTGATCAAATAAGAGTCATATACACCCTCCACACAAATGGTAAATCTAGAAAGAAGCTGGCTGTTCACAGGTGCTGTATCCAAGCTTTAAATGGAAAATTGAGTGTAAGGAAAAACTGTGGCCTTGAGAGAATTGTGAAGTTAAGTCTTGCAGGAGAATAATTTCCTCTCCTGTTAAATCATTCATAAACTGTGTTTAACAGTGGCTGCTTTAGATATGGGCAATATGGGCTGTTTTCCAGGGCTCCATTAGAAAGGGCATTGGCCAAAAAACATTTTGATGATACCCCAGAGTTTTGGGGAAACATCCTGTGGACGGACGAGCATGGAAGGTGTATCTCCCCTTAATTATGGCAGTAAGGTGAAAGAATTTCACACCAACAGTCAGGCATGGTGGTAGTGTGATGGTTTGGGGCTGCTTTGCTGCTTTAGGATTTGGACAACTTGCTGTAATTGATGGAACCATGAATCCTGCTCTCTACCAGAAAATCCTGCAAGAGAATGTCTGACAATCAGTTTGTAAATCTGGGTTCTGCAGAAGGACAATGATCCAAACCGCACCAACAAGCCTGCCTCTGAATGGCTTAAACAGGCCGTTCATGCTGGAAAACCCTTTGGTGTGGACTAAAACAATTCTGCAAGGCAGAGTGGGCCTCTGTATAGACTTATTACCAGTTATGATAAACACTTGATGGCAGCTGGAACAACCGGTTATTAGGTTTATGGGGTAAAACACAGGTCACAGGCCAGGTCAGGGTGGAGGAAATCTGGAAATACTTTTTCACAGCACTGGATTCGGTCTATAAATGTCAGTTATGATGTCTTAGTCTAAATCGTGTTTTTGATAAGTCGAGTTATTGCCAACTATGTTTAGGGTCCAGAAAACCTCAAAAAGACCCCTTGTAAGCTGAAATAACTAAAGTCAGCAAAACATGAAACGCACTTACACTTTATTTGCATCCTTGGTGCTAAGCTGTCACTGTGTGTTATTTCCTGTGTGTCTTTATTCTTTTGTGTGAAACATTGTGTATTCTTGTTCAGAGTGCGATGTATTTTCAGGTGAAGTGAGTCATGCAGACAGGAATAGAGTTAGAAAGGCTTCTGTATACTGCCATACTTCCACAGACATATGCAGAATAAAGCAAACGACAAAACAAACTATAACATTTATTCCCTTAAGATTAAGAAACTAATTACTGCTCACACCAGAGAAATTCAGAGATCTTTACTTTCTGTCCTTAATGCGAGTTAAATTATTTTTTGCTTCTCAGCCAAACTTGGCAGTTCTGTCTGTGTCTGTTTTTTTGGGAGGCCTGACAAATGATGCGCTCGAAGCGAGCGGAAAGGAAACGGCGAGGGAAGGAGAAAGCGCTTGGCAGCAAAATGTCCGAGAGAAAATGTAGAGAATGAGCGATTGAACCAGTGTGGGAGAGTGAGTGGGCTGTGGAGAGAGAAAAGAGGAAGAGGAAGAAGGAGAAGAGGAGGTGGAGGAGGAGGAGGATATATTTAGAGCCGCTCCTAATCAACTTCTTTCGTCAGTTTGTGTCTGTGGGGGTGAGAGAGGGAGAGGGAGAAAGACACACACAAGTTCAACAGTAAAAATCAATATGCAGCCCACTCCCTCATTGAGAGCAGCGGCCAGAAAGGAAAAGAAAGTGAACAGCAGAGCAGGAAAAGGACTGGATGAGGCAGAGACAGAGCCCCATCACTGCAGTTATTCGGGAAATGTTTTAAATGCAAAATCAACATAACTACTCAAGAGTTAATCACTTTGCTTGATTAATCAAGAAGCTTTGAGTCAAACACCTCACCTGCATGAGTGTCTTTACATAATGTAAAAAGTCTCACTTTTTTCACTGTAGTTTTCAGGTTTGTAGAATAATTCTGAGTTGAGCAGCTGTGATTCTGCTGGAACAAACACACTTTCACTAAATTTAATATTTCCAGTTAACTTCTCCAAAGCAGAATATGGATGGATTCTTTTCTACACTCCCTTTTAGATTCAGAATCAGGAAAAAAACTTTATTGCCTAGTAATCTGAGTTATTTTACCTTTCTTTCAAATTTTTTATGAAAAATATTTTTGTATTTCAGGATTCCATGGACAGGCCCACAGCATGAGATCCTCCACAGTAGTGAACAGTGGACATGAGATGATTTCCATGTATTCTTTGTTTATAACTTTGTGTACCAGACGTCTCAAGAAAAGTTTGACATGAAATATGTCCCTTTGAATTTTATTTAGAGGTGCTGATAAAATATGCCTGTATTTATTGATGAAGATGAAGAGTCAATAGAGGAATTAAAATTTCACCATTCATCATCTTGTAATGATTACTACCTATTTGTAGGTAGTATTCAAGACCACAAACATACTTTAAGACTTGGTGTTTTTTCTGTTTGGTAAGTTCCTTTTAAGCTGGGTGCAGGAAGCAGCAAAAATAGGAGTGGGCACAACCGACCAAAACAGCAGAACCAGCCTCCAACAACGGGTGTGCAGCGCCGTTCGTTCGGACAGAAACAGCAGGTATAAATGAGGTGTTAGATGGCCATTAAAGATGGTCAGTTTCGGGTCTTTTGAACCATTTGTGTTGATTTATTCTTATATTTTGGATGATTATTCTGCTGAAAGACCCAATGATGAGAAGCCACCACATTTTATTTCAAACATCTGGTGTTTCAAAGAGTTTAAGATGACATGCTTTGTGACAACTGTTTCAGAATCATTAGAAAACGAACAGGTCCAAAGCATCACAGAACCTCTACCATGTTTTTCACCCATACACACCAGGAGGGTTTGTTGTTGAAAAGCTAAACTTTAGTCTCATCTGACCATAGAAACTGTGATGGTAGACCAAAACCGGGTTTTCCCAGGCATCCTTCACAAACAACGAATGGACCGGTAGACAGCGTTTAGTGGTTACCATTGAGACCTTTTTACATCCCTCATCTTCCTCACCATCATCCAGCCTTTTAAACCTGCCTCACGTGAATGGAATGGCCTCTTGTCTTTCCCGTTTTGAAAAGCGACTAAGAGAAAAGACCATCTGTGTCACATCATATTTATACCCAGAGAAAGCAAGGGATCATGGGTTACCAATTAAAGTTCTAAGACACTGATCAACTTAAAAATGTAAATAATAAATGTAAAATGCTTAATTTATGTTGATTTTATAAAAATAATTGGTGGCAGAGCTGTGACTAACATTTTGATTCTCCTGGAATCGTTTAAATTTTGATTTCTAGTTTTGATAGTTCCAACTGGAAGAAGAAGCCGCCAAACACCAACAAAGAGCAATCTGCAGGAAGTGTGCACACAGCCATGGGCAGTTGACAGAGATTCTTTAAAACTATTTTGACCTGTAATTGTAGCTACAGTGTTAAACTCACATCTCTCTGCTGCTGCTGATGTTTTCATTCAGTGATAGGCTAGCATTAGCATGTTTCCTCTCTGTTTTGATATGACCCATTGATAATTCAGCTGCTAATATGTTTCAGTGTGGTTCTAGTTAATTGAGGGTTTACAAAACCTGCAGAAAATTATATTCCGCAGTACAAACCTTGCACTTTTACTTGAAGGTTGTAAAATACAGCTGCTTTATTTTGAACAGGTTAGGATGTCTTAGCCCAGTGCAGAGCAAGCCATATGACTCTGACAGTGATCTTCATCAGCCAGTGAAGTCTCTCCTTAACTGTGAATGTCATCATAAAGGGGAAAAACTAAATTTGTTTTGGAAAAGTCTGCTGCCTGTTATGCAGGTTTGCAGGCCTGATGATAAAAATATGTTGTGACTTTTAAAAGTTGGTTGAACAAGAAATAGCAGCATGGCTAACTGGGCGTGTATCTGGTGTAAACTCAGAGAGTACAGAAAGCAAACAGGTATTAGGAGTTGAGCTGCGTTAATCAGGGGCTCTAATACAAATCATTTAAACTCAATGATCTGATATCTCGGAGAGGATGGAGACATGCCTAATATGACCATTACAGAAGTAACATTAAGCATGGCTATGTATATTAAAAATAGAACATTTGCAGTTTTAAAACTATAATCAATGAGCCAAATGATCCAGATCCTACAAAAGAGGTATAATCATATCTGAGAAGCTTTCTGCTGTCTACCTGCTAATACCAGATTAATATCAAATTACTTCTGTTTTACTGCTCGTCTTTAATGAGTTTTATTTTATTTTACTTGTTGTATAGCACTTTGGTTAAGCTAGTGTTTATTGTAAAGACCTATAAAAATAAATTATTAATTAATACCTGTACTTCTCACATCTGCTTGAAGCAATCATTTGACATTTCCCAAGATCAGATGTCCTCGAGCAGCAGATTGAGGTCCGGATTCAGACCAAGTCAAGTCTCATGTTGACCCAGATTTCCATGAATGTTTCAGTTGTGCCATTTTTCTAGCACTTCTCTAGGACTTTGGAATTATGAACGCGTAATAAGCAGAAACTTGGGAATGTGATGTCCAACTCAACAGAAACATAGACAGAATACATAAAAGAAAACCTTGCTTGTGACGTCGGCAGAAGGTTTTGGTGAAACCTCATCATCTTCAAGATGCATAAAAGCTGTAATAGTTCCTTTATTGGTCTCTATAGATGCTAACATAACACTTTTACATGTGTTATGTTATGCTATGCAGAGGGAAAGTCTTTGAGTTGTAATAGATTTTAAATTGCAGCTCATCCACAGGCTTTATTGTAATGCACTGCATTGGCTGCATAATTCCTTGAGAATGTGAGGGCAAATATTGATAGATATGACTAAAGGTCAATACTGTGTGGGCTGTAATGAAGCTAAGATACTGACATGATAGCAACAAGAACATTTAATGGAGAAGGACGAAGGTTACAGCTAGCATACAGCAGCCATCTCCTTTTTTAGAAAAGTCATCTTTTAGCTTCTTCTATCTCCCCAATTCCTGCACAACACCTCTCATTAGCTCCTCATCGATCCCCTCTCTGTGTAGCCCAGATAGAAAACACAATTAGAGCACTGAGCAAATGATTGTGTGAACTGCTGATCGATAGGTAATCATCACCTGAGAAGGATAGCTAGTGGGTTACGAGGGATCGGGGGGAGGAGAAGAGGCCAAAGGGTGAGCGGGTGAGTTTGGGGTGAAACCACGGCGACCGGAAAATGGCTGGTGGAGAAACCCGTGAAGATGTGAGGGGTAGTCACTGAAGGGGTTTACATTGCTTTAAAATATCTGAAAAATTACTGGAGTTCTAAAAACGAGGAAATAATTTAGCTCCATTGAAGTAAACATTTCTACATTCCCTGCAGTCATCATACAGATGTGCAAAACCACAATGGTTAGAAATGATCCATGTACAGGTCCTTCTCAAAATATTAGCATATTGTGATAAAGTTCATTATTTTCCATAATGTCATGATGAAAATTTAACATTCATATATTTTAGATTCATTGCACACTAACTGAAATATTTCAGGTCTTTTATTGTCTTAATACGGATGATTTTGGCATACAGCTCATGAAAACCCAAAATTCCTATCTCACAAAATTAGCATATTTCATCCGACCAATAAAAGAAAAGTGTTTTTAATACAAAAAACGTCAACCTTCAAATAATTATGTACAGTTATGCACTCAATACTTGGTCGGGAATCCTTTGGCAGAAATGACTGCTTCAATGCGGCGTGGCATGGAGGCAATCAGCCTGTGGCACTGCTGAGGTCTTATGGAGGCCCAGGATGCTTCGATAATGGCCTTTAGCTCATCCAGAGAGTTGGGTCTTGAGTCTCTCAACGTTCTCTTTACAATATCCCACAGATTCTCAATGGGGTTCAGGTCAGGAGAGTTGGCAGGCCAATTGAGCACAGTGATACCATGGTCAGTAAACCATTTACCAGTGGTTTTGGCACTGTGAGCAGGTGCCAGGTCGTGCTGAAAAATGAAATCTTCATCTCCATAAAGCTTTTCAGCAGATGGAAGCATGAAGTGCTCCAAAATCTCCTGATAGCTAGCTGCATTGACCCTGCCCTTGATAAAACACAGTGGACCAACACCAGCAGCTGACACGGTACCCCAGACCATCACTGACTGTGGGTACTTGACACTGGACTTCTGGCATTTTGGCATTTCCTTCTCCCCAGTCTTCCTCCAGACTCTGGCACCTTGATTTCCGAATGACATGCAGAATTTGCTTTCATCCGAAAAAAGTACTTTGGACCACTGAGCAACAGTCCAGTGCTGCTTCTCTGTAGCCCAGGTCAGGCGCTTCTGCCGCTGTTTCTGGTTCAAAAGTGGCTTGACCTGGGGAATACGGCACCTATAGCCCATTTCCTGCACACGCCTGTGCACGGTGACTCTGGATGTTTCTACTCCAGACTCAGTCCACTGCTTCCGCAGGTCCCCCAAAGTCTGGAATCGGCCCTTCTCCACAATCTTCCTCAGGGTCCGGTCACCTCTTCTCGTTGTGCAGCGTTTTCTGCCACACTTTTTCCTTCCCACAGACTTCCCACTGAGGTGCCTTGATACAGCACTCTGGGAACAGCCTATTCGTTCAGAAATGTCTTTCTGTGTCTTACCCTCTTGCTTGAGGGTGTCAATAGTGGCCTTCTGGACAGCAGTCAGGTCGGCAGTCTTACCCATGATTGGGGTTTTGAGTGATGAACCAGGCTGGGAGTTTTAAAGGCCTCAGGAATCTTTTGCAGGTGTTTAGAGTTAACTCGTTGATTCAGATGATTAGGTTCATAGCTCGTTTAGAGACCATTTTAGTGATCTGCTAATTTTGTGAGATAGGAATTTTGGGTTTTCATGAGCTGTATGCCAAAATCATCCGTATTAAGACAATAAAAGACCTGAAATATTTCAGTTAGTGTGCAATGAATCTAAAATATATGAATGTTAAATTTTCATCATGACATTATGGAAAATAATGAACTTTATCACAATATGCCAATATTTTGAGAAGGACCTGTATAAATGAACCTTACACAGCTCCCAAAGCTCACTTCACTGTGGTCCTGTTTCATGTTTATAACGATGTCCTTGTACCAACCATAAAATAAAAAAAACCAATAACTTACTACCTACCAATAAGGTAATAATTTTGGCAAATTTTACACTGAGCAACAGTGTGCATCACTTCTCATTGATTTATCAAGAACATTTCACACTGTCCATTGCTGAAACATCCCAGCATAGGCTTCTCTGACCTGCTGTTACCTGGGGTGACAACCATCGTTCTCACAGAGCATATTATGTAGAGGCAGATTCTGGTTTCACTTCCAGTTCACTCACTGCAGCTAACGGTGTCCCTCAGGGGTTGGTCTTAGGACCCATTTTTTAAGATTTCTATATTAATCATGTTAACAGTATTTTCACCACTGCACCTTTTGGCCTGGCTTCTATTCAGTTACAGTTGGCCTCTAATACTGCATAGACTTCTGAGAGTTCAAACGTATTTAAAGCACAAACAAAAGCACATTAAACACCTTAAATGTTGATTCTTGACATTCCTCATGTCCATGCTATTGTCAAATTGAAAATGACGATTTTTGTTTTCTGCATAAATTATTTGGAAATTATTGCATCCTCTAAAATCTATTTTTAAACATTTTTCAAAATGTAAAGCATGTTTTATCTAGTCAGGCAAGATCCCATTGAATGCTTTCGTTCTTCTGCAGTTCAGTTTATTATTAGTGGGTCAGGTTTATGAGACTGCATTGTTAACATTGGTGATATTTGTGTCTTTGAGGACATTAATAGTTCTGTAGTCATCCATCCATCCATCGTCTTCCATTTATCTGGGTCGGGTCACGGGGCAGCAGTCTAAGCAGAGAGACTTCCCTCTGCCCAGCCACTTGGGCCAGCTCGTCCAGGGAATCCCAAGGGGTTCCCAGGCTAGCCGAGAAACATAGTCCCTCCAGCGTGTCCTGTGTCTTCCTCTGGGTGTCCTCCCGGTGGGACGTACCCGGAACACCTCACCAGGGAGACGTCCAGGAGGCATCCTAACCAGATGCCCGCGCCACCTCAACTGGCTGCTCTCGACGTGGATAAGTCGCGGTTCTACTCTGAGTCCCTCCAGGATGACCGAGCCTCTCACCCTATCTCTAAGTTAGAGCCCAGACACCCTGCGGAGAAAACTAATTTCGGCCTCTTGTATCCATGATCTTGTTCTTTTGGTCATGACCCAAAGCTCATGACCATAGATGAGGGTAGGAACGTAGATTGACCGGTAAATCGAGAGCTTTGCTTTTTGACTCAGTTCTTTCTTCACCATGGCAGACCGGTACAGCGCCCACATCACTGCTAACGCAGCACCAATCAGTCTATCAATCTCCCGCTCCATTTTTCCATCATTTGTGAACAAGACTTGAACTCCTCCACTAGGGGCAGGAACTCCCCTCCAACCTGAAGAGGACAAGCCACCCTTTTCCGGTCTGTAGTCAGTGAAGTTTAAACCAAGATAGTTTAGTTTCCCTTCAGTGGTTGCTTTCGGCTGGAGATAAAGATAATTGAATTTTTAAAAGAGTAATTTTTTTTTAAAGTAAAGTCTATAATGAACTATGAGGGACCAAAAATGACAAAATGAAAAATAAATATGTTAATAAATACACATATAAATGTATAAATAAAGAAATAAATATAAGATGAAATAAATACACATGTAAATATATAAATGAATATAAAAATAAATAAATACACATATAAAGGTATTTATTTAACCATTTATTCATTTATTTTCTCCTTTTTGTGCATTTATACATTTATGTATTTATTCATTCATTTATTTATACATTTTTTCATTTATATATTTATTTATTCATACATTCATTTATTTATACTTTTATTTATTTCTTCCTACATTTATTTCTGTATTTCTACATTTCCACATTTATTAATTTATTTTTTTCTGTCTCCGTATGTTAATGAGGTGGATGCTTCTAACATTTGTCTTCAGCACCATTGGTTAGTATTGTGTGTATGATCCCGATCCTGCTGCTACTGCCTAGACTCCGGTACCAAAGTTCTTTTGGTAGGCACGATGGAGGGTTCTCTTACAGCCATTGCCAATGATTTAAGGTCATTGGCAAATGATACTAACCAAAATGAACCTCCATTTTTGTTTTGCATGAGTCATGGAGGATTTCAATTAGCTCCAAGCTGAGATGGATGTGGAGGTTGACTCCACTATATTGGACAGTCTGGAGGAAGTTGGTCGCCAACTTACTTCGGTAAAGTTAGAAAGATATTCACAGATTCGGCTTTTCTGGATCAATAACTCATTCAATTCAATTCAGTTTTATTTATATAGCGCCAATTCACAACACATGTCGTCTCAAGGCACTTCACAACAGTCAGGTTCATACATTCCAATTAATCGTAACCATTGAACAGTGCAGTCAATTCATTCAAATTGGATAAAAAGCTTTTCTATCTAAGGAAACCCAGCAGATTGCATCCAGTCAGTGACTTGCAGCATTCACTCCTCCTGGATGAGCATGTAGAGACAGTGGACAGTCACTGGTGTTGACTTTGCAGCAATCCCTCATACTGAGCATGCATGTAGCGACAGTGGAGAGGAAAAACTCCCTTTTAACAGGAAGAAACCTCCAGCAGAACCAGAACCAGGCTCAGTGTGAGCGGCCATCTGCCACGACCGACTGGAGGTTTGAGAGAACAGAGCAGAGACACAAAGAGAACAAAGAAGCACTGATCCAGGAGTACTTTCTATGGGAAGGAAAAGTAAATGTTAGCGGATGTAGCTCCTTTAGTCGTTTCACCTAGAAAGAAAGAACAGATAAACTCTGAGCCAGTTTTCAAGGATAGAGTCTGAAAGAGAGCACATAGAGTCAGTCACAGTAGACGCTCAGTCAGTAGCCATGTCTAGGAGAGAGAAAGGGTTAAACACTAAAAGACAGGGCTATGTGGATCATCGGTAGAGGGTGAGCATTAAGTTGTTGCCAGCAGAAGCTTGGACGACGCCCCTCTCCAGAAAGGTGAGCATCAATCGTATTTTCCTCCAAACGAGCCCAAGACCGCACTGGGAGACTTGCATTGGCCTCTATGCAGAGATCGCTGCTCCTCAAATGCGCAGGGACCGTCTGCAAATTGCAACACCAGAAAAATATGATGGAGAAATATTCAATAAAGTCGCCAAGGAGAGGTGTATTGTCATTAAAATCATTGTATGTGTATGTGATGTCACGTTTTTCATACTACATTTCTTGGATTGGAAATTAATACTTAAAAGAAATTGGAATTTCCCAAGATTATAGCCTAAATAGCCAAATATTCAGTAAAATATGCATAAAATGGCCAATAACTTCACTATAGCATGTTGTAGTGCCATCACACTATTTCTCCATCATATTTTTCTGGTTTTTCAATTTGCAGGCGGTGCATAGATGCCAATGCAAGTCTCCCAGTGCGGTGTTAGGCTCGTTTTGAGGAAAATACGATTGATGCTCACTGTCTGCCTTGCTGTGGTTGCAGAGAGGTGTTGCTTTTCTAGAGGCAATGTTCCGCTGATGAGTTATTGATCCAGAAAAGCCGAATCTGTAAATATCTTTCTAACTTTACCGAAGTAAGTTGGCGACCAACTTCCTCCAGACTGTCCAATATAGTGGAGTCAACCTCCACATCCATCTCAGCTTGGAGCTGATTGAAATCCTCCATGACCCATGCAAAACAAAAATGGAGGTTCATTTTGGTCAATATCATTTGCCAATGACCTTAAATCATTGGCAATGGCTGTAAGAGAACCCTCCATCGTGCCTACCAAAAGAACTTTGGTACCGGAGTCTAGGCAGTAGCAGCAGGATCGGGATCATACACACAATACTAACCAATGGTGCTGAAGACAAATGTTAGAAGCATCCACCTCATTAACATACGGAGACAGAAAAGAAGAAATAAATAAATGTGGAAATGTAGAAATACAGAAATAAATGTAGGAATAAATAAATAAAAGTATAAATAAATGAATGTATGAATAAATAAATATATAAATGAAAAAATTTATAAATAATTGAATGAATAAATACATAAATGTATAAATGCACAAAAAGGAGAAAATAAATGAATAGATAAATAAATACATTTATATGTGTATTTATTTTTATATTTATTCATTTATGCATTTACATATTTATATGTGTATTTATTTCTTCTTATATTTCTTTATTTATACATTTATATGTGTATTTATTTATGTATTTATGTATTTATACATTTATATGTGTATTTATTTAGGTATTTATACATTTATATGTGTATTTATTTATTTATATGTGTATTTATTTAGGTATTTATACATTTATATGTGTATTTATTTATGTATTTATGTATTTATACATTTATATGTGTATTTATACATTTATATGTGTATTTATTTAGGTATTTATACATTTATATGTGTATTTATTTATGTATTTATGTATTTATACATTTATATGTGTATTTATTTAGGTATTTATACATTTATATGTGTATTTATTTATTTATATGTGTATTTATTTATTTATATGTGTTTTTATTTATTTGCATATTTATTTTTCATTTTGTCATTTTTGGTCCTTCATAATGAACAGCCTAAATGAGGAGAACATCAAGCAACATTTCAAGTCTTTTGAGGATGTAATTAGTGTGTTTTATTCCCTTTTTATGCCACACCTTTAAGTATCTGCTAGTGTTGGCTTTGGCATTTGTTAACTACATAAAGTAATAACCTAAAGCGTGGCCTGTTGCCTTTCTAGCACTAATTTTCCTCATAATTGATTGCCATATAGACTGAAATGTCCATTTAAAGGTCAGAACATGCACTTGTGACACGTTTCCTCATTTATTAAGTGTTTTTAGCAGTAATCATTTCATAAAAACTAAAGGAATCAGCTGTCATTGAAAGCCACAACTTAAGTGAATTAACTGAAAGAAAAGAACATGTGGGTAGAGATTTTTTCCATTAGTCCGTCACTGAAAACAACAGCTTTCAATGGAAAGAAAGTCAGCATATTTTTAATCACATCCTAAATACATTTAAAACAAATTAAAAACTGCTCTAAACGTTGCCTCTTCTCTCCATATGTGTTGGTTCCAGTGTTAAATGTTGTGCTTTGTCACATGTGCAGTTTTCGACATACTTTACCAGGAAGTACCCTCATGCTCACTTCCTTTTTGGTGCGGTGTGCCAGGGAGAGGTGGCCTCATTACTTCTTGCATGAATCCAGTATATTTATTCCTGTGCCTCTTCTTTCTTTCCATTCTCTGCATTTCATTGTGCCTCACTCCCACTCTTCCTAACCCTTCTCTGTCCCAGCGTCTCCATTTCATGCACTTCGCCCAATTTCCCCTCCATCTCTTTTCTCTGTGTGAATAGCATAAAAAGCATTATGCACCACACTGATTCACTCATATCATGAATAAAAAAAATGGTACCACTCGCCAAGGGTCTAAAACAGGCATTGACATATTTTTATAAAGGCTGGTAGTGGTAGTTTTAACAACTGAGCCACTATTGACTCATTATTCTGGATTTTAAAAACAACAAATTAAGATTTTATCCTCCAAACTGTATCTGGCAGATTTCAGCTTAAAATAATCTTTTTAAATCAATTTATACAGATCTTTGTTTTAGAAATCTTCTCATATTACAGCCATGGAGCCTAAAACTACAAATGGTCAAACAATGAGAAGATCCAAGGAACCCAGTGGAGAACTAAGAACTGCAGATTTACACAAGCTGGAGAAGTCTTTTGGAGCCATTTCTTAAAAATCGAATATTCAGACATTAAAAGTTGTACCGGACTGAAAGTTGCTCAGATGTTTCAGCGCTAATAATGTTGGAGTCTGAAAGAAGAACCAAACCTTCCCCGTTGGATGAAAGGAAACTGGTTGGTATGTTCAGGAACAACGCAGGAACCACCTAGACTCGAGCAATGATCAGGTTTTACTGTCCACCATCTTGATCTGAAGGGCATCAACAAGGGCAGGAGACAGGTTCCATGACCCGAACTGACTCAGATAAATGTTATAAACCGAGCAAATGAGAAACCAATGAGAAAGACAGTAACTGAGATCTATCAGTCTTGAAGAGGTTATGATGCCATTTCTAAAGCTTTGGGACTCCAGCGAACCACAGTGAGGGCCATTATCCACAAATGCAGAACACATGGAACAGTGGTGAACCTTCCCAGGAGTGACCGGCCAACCAAAATTACTCCAAGAGCGCAGTGACAATTCCAACAGGTCACAAAAGACCCCACAAGAACATCCAAATAACTGCAGGCCTCACTTACAGTCAAAGTTCATGTCTCCACCATAAGAAAGATACTGTGCAAAAACAGCCTGCATGGCAGAGTTCCATGACGAAAACCACAATTTTTTCAGGAAACATCTTGATGATTCCAAAGACTTTTAGGAAACTACTCTGTGGACTGACAAGACAAAGTTGACCTTGGAAGGTGTGTGTTCCATTACATGGGGCATAAAAGTAACACCACATTTCAGAACAAAACATAATACTGTTGTGATTATGAATATATTATGTAATATTAATACTTTAATATTTTATTAAATAATATTTGGGTCTGTTAAGGGTTGTCCTGTGAATACCAGCCCAGTAAGACGATGGTATTAGGACAAAATAGAAAGGTGTGAGACGAGCTCTGATATTATTGAACAGCATAAACTCTGCACATATATGGAATAAATTCACACAATTTATTAAAATACAAGAATTTATTAACAAAAATAAGTCAACTCAAAGTCAAACATATTTCAATCAACAAACTCTTTACTTTGCTAAAACAATCCAACTTCAGACTGGAAAAACTGCTCCACTCGGCGTTGTGGAGACAGGGTCTCTGCTGGGAACTCTCTGGAACAGTTTGCTTCTGTAGACCTCAGAGAGAAAGTCAAGCAATGCTTGTACCTTAATTACCCCATTCATGAATGAATACCGGATACACAAACAGCAATTCATTCCTACTTAACTTAGTGCATATGATCGCATGATCGTATGGCACTCTTGGATCAAATTTGAAGAGTTATGTCTGTTTGCCAGCAAGGAGGCATTAGCACGCTGTGTCCCTCCGTCCAGTTCCTCTGGGGACCTGCTTGGAAGAGGTCAGTTTGTTGCAAAAGCAGGGTTTTTATTTGGACAGTGACGTCACGCGAAGTCCGCTGTTATTCCCTGTTCCTGGCTGTGCTGGAAGTAGGTAAATGCAATTTATTTTGAAAGTTCCAAAAAAGTTCTTACTGGCCATTCATTTTGTACCCATGGCTGTGGTCCAACAATACCAACAATAAAATATGGTGGTGGTAGTGTGATGGTCTGGGGCTTGTCTGCTGCTTCAAGACCTGAAAGACTTGCTGTGATAAATTGAACCATGAATTCTGCTGTCTACCAATAAAAGCTCAAGGAGAACATCCGGTCATCTGTTAGTGACCTCAAGCTGAAACAAACTTGGGTTCTTTAGCAGGACAAAGATCCAAAAAAAAATCATCAAGTCCACCTCTGAATGGCTGAAGAAAAACAAAATGAAGACTTTGGAGTGGCCCAGTCAAAGTCCTGACCTGAATCCTATTGAGATGCTGTGAGCTTACAAACATCATCAGTGTGGCTGAATTACAACAATTTTGCAAAGATGAGTAGGTCAAAAATACTCCACAGTGCTGGAACAGACTCATTGCAAGTTAAAACAAACTCTTGATTGCAGTTGTTGCTGCTAAGCAACGGCCCAACCAGTTATTAGATTCAGGGGGCAATGACTTTTCACACCACTGTAAGTCTTCCTGGTTGATGCCTGCTCCATCTCCTCGCACCCACTCAAACCTAAGAGCAGTTTAAAGTGACCAGTTAATCAAACATGCACGTGTTTGGACGTGGAAATCTAAATCCCATTCAGAATTCTTAAGGACGGCGTGGCTTAGTGAGCTGGTGTCGGCACATCTGAAAGTCAAAATATCTTGGCTGCTGTCCACCTTTCATTAAATGTGCCAGAAATGACTTGCTCCAGTCCAAAGTTTGCCATGAAGTTCATCTCACTGATGCCAAATTGGCCAAGATATTCCTCAAATAAAAACTGAGAGCTGGAACTAATCTAGACAATAACCAGTTGACCATTCCCATATGTTTGGAGTTTGCCAAGCGTTTTCCCTTCTCCCTCTCTTCTGCTTCTTCAACAGGGAAATTTTTCAAACACTTTGCCAGCCTTTGGAAGGAGAAACATGCCTCTCTCAAAACTAAAGTGATTGTGATTAGAGGAAATTTAACAATGCGTGCAGCTGGAAAAATTAGGATTCTTCAAGACGTTCCACATGGTCTTCCTGATGGTCATGATTACAAACAAATTGAATTTACCCAGTGAGCGCTGGTTGAATAAAGAAAACACAAGTGAATGGCTCTAACAAAACTTTGACTAATATGTTTAAGGTCATTTGAAATATTTATACGCATATGCAAGCATAAAGCTTTTAATGCAGAAATACTTTGTTCATATTAACTCTCTTCCTGAACATGTTCAATGGGGGGTAAAGTCTGTGGATCTATGTGCACATACACCAACAAGAGAGAAGAATTTAGATACAAATGTTGAATCTACCTTATATTTTTTTATGAAATCCAAGCTGAAGGGTTATTTCACAGCTTTCAATGAGTCTGGACTGCTAGTTCTTACCTGCATACGTACAGGTTCATCTAAAACGTTTTATATCATGAAAATGTTAAATGTTTTTTTTTCCCTCATTTAAGAAAGTGAAACTGATATTATAGATTCAGAGTGGAATACCTTAAGCCATTATTTCTTGCCTGAGAACATCAGAATATTGCATTAGATCAATAAAATGGATATTTTAACTGTACAGGTCCTTCTCAAAATATTAGCATATTGTGATAAAGTTAATTATTTTCCATAATGTCATGATGAAAATTTAACATTCATATATTTTAGATTCATTGCACACTAACTGAAATATTTCAGGTCTTTTATTGTCTTAATACGGATGATTTCGGCATACAGCTCATGAAAACCCAAAATTCCTATCTCACAAAATTAGCATATCATTAAAAGGGTCTCTAAACGAGCTATGAACCTAATCATCTGAATCAACGAGTTAACTCTAAACACCTGCAAAAGATTCCTGAGGCCTTTAAAACTCCCAGCCTGGTTCATCACTCAAAACCCCAATCATGGGTAAGACTGCCGACCTGACTGCTGTCCAGAAGGCCACTATTGACACCCTCAAGCAAGAGGGTAAGACACAGAAATAAATTTCTGAACGAATAGGCTGTTCCCAGAGTGCTGTATCAAGGCACCTCAGTGGGAAGTCTGTGGGAAGGAAAAAGTGTGGCAGAAAACGCTGCACAACGAGAAGAGGTGACCGGACCCTGAGGAAGATTGTGGAGTAGGGCCGATTCCAGACCTTGGGGGACCTGCAGAAGCAGTGGACTGAGTCTGGAGTAGAAACATCCAGAGCCACCGTGCACAGGCGTGTGCAGGAAATGGGCTACAGGTGCCGCATTCCCCAGGTCAAGCCACTTTTGAACCAGAAACAGCGGCAGAAGCGCCTGACTTGGGCTACAGAGAAGCAGCACTGGATTGTTGCTCAGTGGTCCAAAGTACTTTTTTCGGATGAAAGCAAATTCTGCATGTCATTCGGAAATCAAGGTGCCAGAGTCTGGAGGAAGACTGGGGAGAAGGAAATGCCAAAATGCCAGAAGTCCAGTGTCAAGTACCCACAGTCAGTGATGGTCTGGGGTGCTGTGTCAGCTGCTGGTGTTGGTCCACTGTGTTTTATCAAGGGCAGGGTCAATGCAGCTAGCTATCAGGAGATTTTGGAGCACTTCATGCTTCCATCTGCTGAAAAGCTTTATGGAGATGAAGATTTCATTTTTCAGCACGACCTGGCACCTGCTCACAGTGCCAAAACCACTGGTAAATGGTTTACTGACCATGGTATCACTGTGCTCAATTGGCCTGCCAACTCTCCTGACCTGAACCCCATAGAGAATCTGTGGGATATTGTGAAGAGAACGTTGAGAGACTCAAGACCCAACTCTCTGGATGAGCTAAAGGCCGCTATCGAAGCATCCTGGGCCTCCATAAGACCTCAGCAGTGCCACAGGCTGATTGCCTCCATGCCACGCCGCATTGAAGCAGTCATTTCTGCCAAAGGATTCCCGACCAAGTATTGAGTGCATAACTGTACATGATTATTTGAAGGTTGACGTTTTTTGTATTAAAAACACTTTTCTTTTATTGGTCGGATGAAATATGCTAATTTTGTGAGATAGGAATTTTGGGTTTTCATGAGCTGTATGCCAAAATCATCCGTATTAAGACAATAAAAGACCTGAAATATTTCAGTTAGTGTGCAATGAATCTAAAATATATGAATGTTAAATTTTCATCATGACATTATGGAAAACAGTGAACTTTATCACAATATGCTAATATTTTGAGAAGGACCTGTAGTTTGCTGGTTTTACTGGATGGGTCTCAGAAGTGGAGAGAAATGGACCCAGTGGTGCACAGGGAGGAAAGAGAGCAAAAACCATTTTACAACAACCCCACATACTCACCCTGCTGCCTAACCCACTAATTCATTTTCCTTACAAATGTGGCACTATTTAAAGGGAAACAAAGTTTCCAAAACTATACGATTATAACTCCAAGAAGCAAAGTTACAATAAAGAGTATAAACATGTGTCCTTTGTTATCTAATTAAAAATAATCACAGTATCTCATGAGATAAATCTATTTGCTAACCTGCAGAAGACTTCATACAGCACATATGAAGGGAGGATCACTATAAATGAAGCAGGAAATTTGACAAATCTCAATATACCATGGCGACAACAATGTAGCCTTCGCATTGATCCAACAACTTAGATCAGTCTGGAGAATCCTTTAGCTAAACAACTCCTGACGGGAAATTTCTGTTTGTCTCAGATACCATAGTCATTTGTACGAAAAGGTCAGAGGTCAGGTGGAGCAGCAGCCAATTAAAGCTCTGCAGATTTGACACAAAGAGGAAACAATCTTAGACCCCATCTGTGGACCTTTGCCTCAGGGGCCACATTGCTATTAACTAACACTCCACCATATGAAGCAAGGGTTTAATGTCTGTATGTTGTTTACATCCCCCTGCATTTCTTTCCAGAATATCTCTCCTTTTTCATCATGGCTGTCACTTGAATATACACCAAAATGTCCAGGTGTCAGTCTGCTGCTTGTGCTACTTTCATAAACATCAGACTCAAACACACGTCCCCCAGCCGGAGGTGGGTGTTCACAGACGCATTTCTCGGCTTGCTGCTGGTGCAAAGGTCACTGGGAGCCAGCACACTTCATTTCCCAGGCTGCCGTGGGGCTGGCCAAGGGCACGGCACTATGTTGTTCGCTGGCTTGATGAAACAGGTCCACCTCGGTGTGTGCATGTTACTAGTGGAAGAGGTGGAGGGTCAGAGATGGATGTGTGTGTGCATCAAAGTATATTATGTTCTTTCTAGTTCAGGATGACACGCTGACAAGTCAAAGGCTCATACCTCGTCTGCAGCAAAGCGATGGACTGATATTTCTGGGTGTCTGATGTTGTGTATATAGAGTGTATGTTTATCAAGGAAGGCGAGAGAGAGAGTGAGGAAGAGGAGGACAAAGAGAAACAAGTGTCTGACGATGTTTTTCAAGCCATGCAGAAGCTTACTGTGGAAAACTGGAACTGCTCTCATGTCCCGGTGGTCAAAGACTCAAAATTAACAAAGTTAACTCAAATACGGAACAGTCAGGATGAACCAAACTGTTAACCAAAGATGATGAGTTCCTTAAAACATGATAGATAATTCATCTACATCACTGTGTGAGAATGTGGATAAACAGCAGGCCCACCAACACATGGTCTTCCACCTGAACTGTCAAGTTCATGTGGAACTGCAAGCACAGCAATAATCAGAGAAGCAGGAAAGAGGCCTATGGTAACTCTGGAGGAGCTGTATAGATCCACAGCACAGGTGGAACAATTTGTGCAAAGGACAACCTCTGGTCATGCATTCCACAAATCTGACCTTTAATTAAGAGTGGCAAGAAGAAAGTCATTGCTGCTGAAATTCATGTAGCAGACGTTGCAAACATGTGGAAGATGGTAGTCTGATCAGAGGATACCAAAACACTGAACATCAACCTGAACACACCAGGTTTTATACATGGTGGTGGCAACATCATGCTGCGGGAACACTTTCTTCAGCAGGGACAGAAAGCTGGATGGAGCTAAATCCAGGACAATCCTCCAAGAAAACATGTTAAAGGTTGCAGAAGACTGGAAACTGAGGGGGAGGTTTAGCTTCTAGCAGGACAACCACCCTAAACATACAGCAAGAGCTACAACAAGATGGTTTAGATTAAAGCAAATGTATGTGTTAAAATGGTCTAGTCAAAGTCCAGAACTAAATCCAACTGAGAATCTGTGGCAAGACTTGAAAACTGATGTTCACAGATGCTCTCCATCCAGTCTGACTTAGCTTGGACTGTTTTTAGAAATAAGAAAGGGCAAAACCTTCAGTCTGTAGAACGTCAACAAACATCAAGGACCTGCAGACAAAGATGTTATACAAAGTACAGCTCAGGGGGCTGAATTTAAATTCATGCCGTCTTTAGATTTTATTTGGAAAATTTGAAACTTTCCACTTTACAATCATGCTCTACTTTGTGGTCTGTCACATAAAATCCCAAATAAATATATTCAAGTTTATGTTTTTTTATGTAACGAAATGAAAGAAAAGTTTAAGGAGGTGTGAATACTTTCGCAGGGCCCTGTATAAAGCACAATATGGAACATGTCAACGTGGTTAAAAAGTTGTTTAAATGGAAGGTCAAGCCTGAGTCATCATCTTAGGTTAGGACAACATGTAAGTTTTCTCCTGTTATGAACAAACATAAATCCAAGGATGATCAGTTTCTGGATGGGCTTATTTAATGATGATGTTCCGTTTCACCTCTGTGTGACTGATGGTGTCTCTGTGTAAAACAGATCTACAGGCTCTCGGGTGTTGACTCCACTTTAAATTTATTCTCATTACTTGAAACTCAAAGCATCAGTAGGAAAGGTTATTTCATTCCAATAAAAGCAAGTAGACCATTTTATACATTTTTATGTATTTGGTTTTAAATCCAGTACAAATACCAAAACCATAAAATATTTGCTCAAAAGGTATCTTGACAGTAAATTCTGTTTTATGGCCTCCTGGCCCAGGCCTAGTAATCAATCTAAATCACCCTTTATTACATCCATTACATTTTTCTCAACCATTAACTCTGAAAATCCAGAGTAAAACAACTGATATTATTCCCATAAAACATATTTAGGTATGTGTGAGTTGCAAACAGAACAACACCAAGAACAAAGCTTCTACAAAGCTGATGGCATTAACAAAAACCAAGCATGTCATCATCTCTAGAGGAACGTTTTATGGACTGAATTCTGGCTTCTTGGCAAAGAGAGAGAGAAAACGGTCAGCCAAGATATTGTTTCATAACACTCAACACCAATCTTGACAACCCAGAGCTGGTTTAAATACCCAGTGAAAATCATTGCTTCCCTGTCAGTCATTTCCAGTGATCCCGTCCCACACACACTCACCTCTGTGGAACCTGCTGCAGGGCCGAGGAGAAGGAAGAA